>NC_134530.1:92574720-93239720 GCF_050624435.1 Tenrec ecaudatus | reverse complement strand
GAGAGCGGATGGGAATCGTGAATGAGAAATTGCATGTGAAGCCCTTGGCACTCATTCCTTCCTTGCCTGTTGAACAGAAACATTGCACTTGGCCAAAATGAAATCAACCCAATGCCCTTGCCTTTTGCATATCAATAAGAAGTTATTTAAGAATTTGGGGGATCTTGAAAAATGTAATTTTAATCCAAAGGTCTAAGATCTAAAACTTGGCCCTTTTAAAATTTTAAGTCACTCTAGCAATGTGTGTTTACCGAATGGCCATGGTATAGAAGTACGGCTCTGCAAGTGGCAGAGGGATGTAAAAGATGACAGTTCCATCAGCGTCACTTACACATGGTCACATCATCTCTGAATAGGAGGAAAAGACAGAGAATATCCTAATACATGTTGATAACATTTAAAAACAAGAGAGAAATTTCTATGTAATGGCAAATAGTATAATAGAAAACTTTGCTTCAGGTTTACCCACTTAATCATCTATTAAATACAGGAAACACACTTAGCACTGCATGTACCACACATGATGCAAAGTGCTTACAATTTTTATCTCATCAACATGTAGCAATGATACAGTCACAAATGTAGCTAAGTCTCTGGTTGTGTGAATTTAAATAGAAAAGAGAGGAAGAGCAAGTGCTAGAGCGCCACATGAATGCTTAGAAACTGTGGAGCTAGAGATGGGGAGTGTAACAATGGAGATGCAAGCTCCATGGGTCATCTCGACAGCAAGCGGGCCGATTGTCGCCCAGCTGACTCAGAGTAACTCCATGTATGCCCTGCAGGAAGAACCGCACCACACGGGTCTGTAATTGCTGATGGCAAAGATCATCTGGCCTTTTCCCACGGTGCTCTCGGTGGACTCCAACCTTCAGTTGGCAGCTGGATCCATTATTGTACTAGCCAGGGACTCCAAAGCTTTTGAAGAAAATGTTTCAGGAGGGAAGAAACTTACCAATCATATCCAATTCTGGCTTTAATTTAAAACTTTCCATTAGCTACATTAAAGATATCTAATTCCAGAACATTTTCCTCTCAACACAAATCCCATAAAATTAGCAGTCTCTTGTCCTCATCCTGAGCAAGCATTAATTAATTTCTGAATCTCTGTTTATTTGTCTATTAATAACAGTGCGTATAAATGGAATTATAATGATTCATCTCCCAGAACTCCATTGTTATTTTTTTACTTTTAGGTATTACTCTTAAGTTTTGATACATTTTTGAGTTAATGTCATGTTGGTTGTTGTTAGGTGCCATCGAGTCAGTTCTGACACATAACAACCTTACTTTCATGTCTTGGAAGAGTGCTCCTTAGAGGCTAGGATAGCAAGATTCCATCTCACATACTTGGGACAAGTTGGAGAAGGACATCGTGCTTGGTCAAATAAAAGGACCATGAAAAAAGATGACAGCCCTTAGCCACAGGGGCTGACAGGAACTGCAACAATGGGCTCAAGGACAGGAACTGTTGTGAGGGGGGAGCGGGGCCATGCACCGTCCGGTTCTCTCATTGATGTGGGCCAGGACTGGGTAAATGGCACCTAACAGCAACGTGAGATAGTACAGTGTGACCCCACCCTGCTTTCCGAAAGTGAAAAGGACTTGAAGCACTTATTGATAATGACCCACAGTCAAACTTCAGGAAAGCAGCTGTCACCACATCAAATGTAGAGCATTGGGTAAAATGTTAAAAAGCAAAGATGTCACTTTCATTACTACGATGTACCTGACCAAAAAAAAATCCCATTTTCAATTACCTTTATGAATGCTGGACAATGCAAAGCGAAGACTGATGAAGAATTAACCTTTGAGTAGGATCTAGATGAAGAATATTAGTTTGCAGAACCATGGATGGCTAGAAGAGCAAAGACATCGGTTTGGGGAAAGTACAGCCAGAAGGCGCCTGAGAAGCCAGGGTGGGGAGGCTTTACTGTACTCTGGACATGTGCTATGGAAGATATGATCCTTAGAGAAAGACATAATGCTTGGTAAAGTTGAAGATTCTTAAAAATTTTTAAAGGAAGACACAATGAGATGGATCGGTGAAGTGTCTACAACAATGGGCTCACACCTATCAACAGGCGTGCGATGGTACAGGCCCTGCCAACATTTTGCTCTGTAACATATTCGTTACTATGATTGGGAACTGACTGCAGGGGACTAAACAAGAGTGAGGTAGAAGTCTATGTTAGGGTGGTTTCTCTAGAGAAGCAAAATCCATGATGCTTTTATGTATATGTATATAAAAGGAGATTTATATCAAGAAATGGCTCAAACAGTTGCAGATGTGGGTAAATCTAATCTGGTCCCGGCCTGTGGGTCAGATGTAAACTGAAGGCTTCCCCTGAATCCTGTAGCTGCTGCAGCTGACAAACAGGAAGCAGGAAGATGAAGCTGGAAGACCACAACCTGGTGGATGCCCAGCTGAATGAATCTGAGACTGACCGACAGAACCCAAGTCTGGCAGTCTGCTGATGGCTTCTGGGATGGGCAGGTGGTATAACAGGAAGCTGACAAACCAGATGCAGGATTCAAATCCAGCAGGAGAAGTCAGCCAGCTGCTACACAGTTAATACAGAGTGTGCCAGACCCTGAATGAAACCTCCCCCAATTGGGTCAAGGGCGTGACCAGATTATAGAGTTCTGTTCTGTCCCCAACTGCTTGGCTGTTTTCACAGAAGGTGCCTTCATGGAATTGACCACACTATGCTAGAGCAGATCATGGGAGAATCTAACCCTCACTCCAAGTTGGCATAAAACTTAACTATTACAACTGCAAACTTCATTATTTTCTTTGTGAATATTCAGTTGTCCCAATACCAATTGCTAGAGGCTCTTCTTCCTTGGATTGTTTGGGTCCTCTTGTTTAAAAACAACAACAAAAAGAAAAGTGCAGAAATGTAAGGGCTCTGTACTCTCAGTGTGGTATTTTCCGTCTTATTGTAGTTTTATACTGAGCTTCTAATGGAAAGTGTAAGTCCCTCAATTTGCTTATCTTCCAAGTTTGTTTAGTTATTATAGATTCCTTGAATTTCCACATTGATTTTAGAATCAGTTTGTTTTTGTTAGGGATTGTGTTAAATCTGCAGATCTGTTTCAGTTCATGAACTCTCTGTCTTTCTATTTATTTATATCTTCTTTAATTTATTTTAATGATGCCTCCTAGCTTTTTGTGTTGTTAAATTTATTCCTATAATTTTCTTCTTTTTGATGGAATTATTTTCTTAATCCTTTTTGCACTGTTAGCATATAGAAATACAACGGACTCTTTAATTGAATCTGTCACCTTGCTAAACTCGTGTATGTGTGTGTGTGTGTGTGTGTGTGTGTGACTTAGAGTTTACTCTATCAGAGTTCATGTCACTTGTTAGTAGATAGTTTCATTCCCTCCTTTTCAATCTACATGCCTTTTGTTTTGTCGCCTTGTTTTCAATTGTCCTAGCTAGAACCTGCAGTACAATGTTGAATAGAACAGTGAGAATGAACTTTGTTTTATCCTTTGTTTTAACCCCCCATGGGAACACAGCTAATTTTTCACCATTAAATCTAATGTAGTTGTAAATTGAGAAGTTCCCTTTGATTCTTTGTTTACTGCGTGTTTTTTAATCATGCAAGAGTAGAGAACTTAGTTTAATTTTTATTTACACTAATTTAGATGATCATGTGGTTTTTGTCCTCTAATTTACCAAGATAAACTACTACATTGATACATTGATGTTAAACCAACTTTGTATTCCTGAATAAATCCCACTTGAATTTGTTGTACCATTCTGTTTGTATGCTGCTAGATTTTGTTTGGTAGCACTTTTAGAAGATTTTTACAACCCCGATGATAAGCAAATTTGGTCTATAGAGTATTTTCTAATGATGACTGCCTGGTTTAATACTGGCCTCAGAGAATGGGTTGAGAAGTTCTTGTGCATGCTTTCTGTCATATTATCAAATTCCATGTGATTCTGCGGTACTCTTCAATAATTTATGCCTCTGAAATGTTGCTTCTGTGATGACCTTAAGTCACAGATACATAAATTACTTAGAATATGAACTAAAAGGAAATGTCTCTATCTTTGTGAAGCTCTATAACATTAGCTATCGGTCATTTCAAAGTTATTTGAGAAACTTCCGAGTATTGAGAAGCATGTGATGTGATGAATCTAAACACCTTTTAAATGTAATTTGACCTAGATTCTATTATTAAAGAAAACATATTATAGATAATTTTTGTAAACTAGCCTTAATATATAAGTGTAAACCACTTTCCTACTTCTAATTTTTAAAAATGTGACATTCAGCTAATTTCTAACCATGGCAAAAGACATCCCTCCCTGGCCTTCATCGAATGAAGCCAAAGTGAAAAACTAATAAGAATCCTGAATTTCTGCTCACTCACTAAGACAAGGCAGAGGCAAGAGGATTTTTCTCTAGTTCTTGCTCTCTCTGAAGACTGACCCTGCTAAGACTGCCCACCTCCACTGACCTTAACCCTAAATAAAGAGCCATCCATCAAGTTTGAGTCTCGGCCAAGTCTTCCTCCCAAGACCTCTTGTTAAAGGATATTTCTCTTTTTGGCTGACCCGCTACTTTACCAAGCCTGCTATCCCTCTCCAAGGACTAGTCTCTCTTGATAAGTGTCCAAAATACATGAGGAAAAGTCCCATATTCCTCACTTCTAAGAAACATTCTCCTTGGCAGATTTGTTTGTTCTTCTGGCAGTCCGTGGTACCTTTACTAATCTTCACCAACACTAGAACATAAATACATCATCAGAACTTAAATACATTATTTCTCCTCTGGGAAGATGAATACTGAATGTCTTGCTTGCATTTGTGATATTAGTCATTTGGGTTCTCTCTCTCTCTCTCTCTCTCTCTCTCTCTCTCTCTCTCTCTCTCTCTCTCTCTCTCTTTCTCTCTCTCTCTCTCTCTCTTCTTGGTCCCTCTAGCTAAAACTGGATCACTTTGGGTGAGTCTTACAAAGAACCAATTTTTGCTTTCATTGGTATTCTGTTTGTCTAAGCTTTAATTCACAGGAGACCTGGTGGTTTAGTGTTATACACTGGGCAGTAATCTGCAAGGTTGCCAGTTGGAAATCACCAGTAGCTCCAAGGGAGAAAGACTGGGCTTTCTACTCCAGTACACAGTTAAAGTCTCAGAAACCCCAAGTGCTTGCTATGAGTCAGCAATGGCTTGATGGCAGTGAGTTTTTGTTTTGCTTTGTTTAAAGCTCTACTCCTTTCTAGGATCCCTGATGGTACAGTCAGATAAGCATCGGATTACTAACAGCAAGGTTGGTGGTTTAAACCAAACAGCCACTACCCAGGAAAAAAGAAATTATCTTCCTACAAAAGATACACGACCTTAGAATCCTAAACGGGGTCTCTCTGAGTTGCAGTCAGCTTGGTCCAGCAGATTCAGTTTTGGCTTATTAAATTCTAAGGACACTTAGTGGCAGAATGATTAGGCACCAGGCCGCCATTCTAAAGGTCAGGTGTTTGAGCCCACTAGCCGCTTCATGGATGACATGTGGCTGTCTGCTTCAATAAAGATGACAGACTTGGGTACCCTATAAGGCAGTGCTACTCTGTCCTACAGGGACACCACGAGTTGGCATCAACACAATTCCTTTCTAGTCTTTACTATTTCCGTAGTTCAAGTCTCTTATGCTAGGTTGAGGAGCCCTAGTGGAACAGTGGGCAAGGTCAGCAGTTGAAAACCCGTAGCTACTCCGCAGGAGGAGGTTGAAGCATTCTATTCCCATATGTTCACAAGCTCAGAACCCTCAGGGCAGTTCTACTCTGTCCTATAGGGTTGTTATGAGCCAGAATTGACTGGATAGCAGTGAGTTTGCTTTGTTCGGTACATTTGGGTAGTAATTTGAGGTCATCCTACTTTTCAATGTAGGTGTTTATAGCTACAAATTTCCCTCTAGTTATCATGTTAGCTGCATCCTGCACAATTTGGTATATTGTGATTTTGTCTTCATTATCACCAAGTATTTTCTAACTTACCTTTATGTTAAATTTATGATTTCTTCTTTCCCAGGGAAGATTGGTTGTGTAGGAATGTTTCAACTTCCACCTGTGTGTGACCTTCCCGGATTTCCTTTGTTATTAATTTTTAATCGTGTTCCATTTGGAAAATGCAGCATAATTAATAATGCCTTCAATCCCTCTAAATTTGGGGGATATACATTCTAAAACAGGGACTTTACTGAAAAATGTTCTCTGTTCGCTTCTGAAGAACATGTGCTCTGCAGTTGTTGCATGGAATGTTCTAGAAGTGCCTGTTACAGCTATTTGGTTTAAACTCAGGCCTTCTAGTGTTTTTGTTGTTGTTGTTGATCTTGTGCCTAGTTGCTTTAACTATTACTGAAAGTGGAGTATTGTAATCTTCATTATTCTTGATTTTCCCATTTCTCCATTCAGTTCTTTCCAGTCTTGCTCCAGTTCCTGTTTTGAGCCTCAAGTTCTACTGTAGGTGAGAATTTAGGAAATTCTCAGATTTTTCTAAGCATGCACACAGTCCTATATGCATGGCCTTCTAGATTCTGGAGAATAATTCAAGCATTTCAAAACCCCTATGAATATTTTATTTCTTTTCAAAACTTTTAGTCAGCTCCTTATTAGCTAGCAGCATTGCCTTAGACAGCTGTGATGCTAAACAATTGTTACTAATTTTATTCAATACATGCCCCGAAGGAAAAACTGTTCACAGAGAGTAGCAAGTAAAGATGGGCACAAATAATATAACTTTTTCTGAGCTTCCAACTAGGTCAAATGATGGCATTTATCTGGGGGAAACGTTTTCAGGAGCACCCCAAATTCATTCTGTTCCCCTTCTGACGCTTTAAGGCTGTTAGAGTGTCACTTGCATCGCTCCCCCGCCCCCCGCCCCCACCCCCACCCCCAGTGTACAGCGCTGCTGCCAGTCAGGTCGACCACCGCGCTGGGGAGAGGAAGATGAGGTCAGGGCAAGCTATCAATGAAAGTGTCACTATTCTTGTGAGGTGTCATCATTTTTCTTGAATAAGCACTCGCATGCTTTTAAGTCTTCGATTCGTTTCCAAAATCCTGAAAGAGTTGATTTTGATAGTTTTCACTTGCGTTCTTGATGTTTTTATGGAAAAGTGAATGTTCAACAGGCCTAATTCTGCTATTTTGCAATTAGAATTTGCAGATATTTTTGTGAATATTTTACATTTATCTTATTAATGCTTTGAGCACTTTGAAGATAGAACAAATTATTTATTGGGGGGTCCCATGATGCAAGAGAAAGCCCACAAGAAAAAAAAGCACTGAAAGGCACTTCTACTCTGTCACACTGGGCCGCTCTGAGTCAAGACAGATGCAAGAATACCTGACCAAAACCACTCTGTAATTTAGAATCCAAGACCACGTTGTTCTCATCACAAAACGCTACCTGCCGTGCCTACAAAGTCAGGTGAGCTCTGTGCTTTTATAGCCCCACAAATGTACTACAATTTGGGGGCTGTCCTTTAGCACCTAGAGCAGCAGTTCTCAACCTGTGGGTCACAACCCCTTTGGGGGTTGAACGACCCTCTAATAGGGGTCACCTGATTCATAACAGTAGCAAAATTGTAGTTACAAAGTAGCTATGAAAATAATTTTATGGTTGGGTGTCACCACAACCTGAGGAACTGTGTGAAAGGGTAGCAGCATTAGGAAGATTGAAAACCACTGACCTAGTGACTGGAATCATCTAACCAAGGTACTAGGCCTGTTTTCTTGCAATGGCTATGCATACATTATATCACTTAGCTAACCATACGTGATTAAATATAAGTTATTCCTAAATATGGTATTTGTGGTGCGGTGAATTATTTGATACGGCTCTTCTAGCCATAGTCTTTGGCTACCAAATGGCTGGGTATGACTATGGAAGTGTGAGGTGCTTGTGACCCACCAAGGGGACTGGCTATCTTGCTAATAATGTAAAGAATGTGAGCTGGGGCCACACAGATACAGCATAGCTCTACTATGGGCAATTACAAGTTTTTGCCACCTGCTAGCTATAAAATAAGCCATCTCAGAAGTGAAAAGAGATATTGCACTACAATGGAAAAAGTACCAGGCATGGAGTCCTATGGACCACACAATCCCTGTATACTGAAACTTCTTGATCTAGGAGCAGAGAGTCGTTATACCAAAGAAATGGCAGAGACGCGGCAAGAAAGTGCAGCGGAGAGGCAACAGCGCCAAGAGCACAGATGTCTAGGTGAGCCTCCTGGTCCATGGAGTGAGGAAGTTGATTGCCTTTGGGCAGATTTGCTTGTTAAGTGGGATGCCCCCTGGGCATTTTGGGGGGGAAGTTATATTTGCCAGAGCTAGAGCTAAGTCTCTTGGCCTGAGACTTTTGACAGAGAAGAGTGCCTTTGAGCATTTTTAAGCAGCAGCTAAAGGATCTTTTTAACACCATCCTATCAGGACTGAGGCCAAGAGGCCTGGTTGCTAAAAGGCTATGGGCCAGAAAGAGATGCGCCTGCAGGCATTGCTCAGGAGGATATGCTGACCAAAGAACTGTATCCTGAGCACTTCTAATCCTGAACTGTAACTTGTTAATATCCTTACTAAGCTCCATAATCCTGAGTATGGTCTGTGAATTCTATGTGGCCATTACAAAAAGAGTTTTGAACTTAGTGGAGAAACAGTGGAAGGATTGGTTGTTCTCAGATTGAATGGTGGAGGCATGTCTTAACTCCACCATATAGAAAATGGCCTTGGGCTGATGTCAAGGTTGACTCTCTTCCTGCCTTGTGAAATCACAGGAAGTCAGATACCACCACCACACCATTTTACAGCACTGTTAGGATGGCCTTGGCTACATAACTAATATATCCAATTATAAGATTTTTTTTAAGTACAGTTTCTTATGGTATACATGCAAACTGCATTGCCATCAAAAGTAGCATTATTTATTGGAAGAGTCTGCTTCTGGAGTCTGAGGTTTCATTGAAAATAAAATACCCTTGAACAGCACTTCATTTTCCATTTGTAAGAGCAGGGTCTATTGTCTGAGTTCAAAAATAGCTTATGGAGCACTTCTTCATCTGTCCATAAAATAATTAGGACATTAAAGGGAGTATCAAAAATAATTTTAATAAATCCTAATTACAGTTCCTTCATCAGTTTAGTCTGTTCTGTTTTCTTTTTTCATAATAAATGATTTGCTATTTCAACATTCTTTCGCTATACCATTCAGCAATACCAGTTATGTTTATCATGATATTCAACCATTACTACTCTCCACTCCCAAATTTCCCCATCACACGTAAGTGCAGTCCTGTGTTAACGAGTTTGATCTTGCATCAGCAGTCTGCTCTTTCAGCCTAGAAAGAATCCTGTCAATCCTAACTAGGACCACCGACACAGTGAGAAAAGCCTCTACACAGCCTCAGCTCAGAGGCCTAGTGTTTGAGAGTATCGGGTGCAATCCTTTCTGTAAGGGTTGGGTTTGTAGATGTATGTGGAGAGCACAAAATGCAGCTAAAGCTTATGTTGTTGGCAGGTGCGCTGAGTCCATTCCGTCACTCAGTGACCTTAGGCACAAGACAGCAACGCCCTGCCCAGTCCTGCGCCATCGCCACAGCTGTTCCTGTGCTGGAGCCCGTTGCTGCAGCCTCTGTGTCCATCCACCCCCTTCAGGCCTTCCTCCTCCTCGCAGCCCCTCCACTTTCCAGCATGTGCTGTATGGCAGGCGCTTTGAACAAACATCAGGCGAAAGCAAAAACCTGTTTGGAACGAGACTGTTGATGCTATGGTTGTTTTAATCTAATCACCGCTTACATCAGAATGAAAGGAGGGGAAGAATGGCCATGCGTGTGCAGTACATTATTATTTCCTAAGGGAAAGAGCAATGTTTCCTTGAGGGTACAAATCTATTATAGTTTAGGAAGGAATTAATAATTCTCCAAGGCCTTTCCATAGTGTTCAATTGTGACATAGCCTTATGAATAGCATTTACCATCCAGAAACCTAACCTTGGAAAGATAGAATATTTTTTTCCGACTTGACAGTTCTTCCCTGGCAGCTCTTATAATAGGCTTAATCTAATTAAAAAATCTGATTTCTCACATTCATCTTTATATACAGTAAGTGCAATAACAGAGTTTTTCAATATTTCATAGATTTTTGCTGGGAAGTCTCAAAGATAATTTGTTAAAAATATTCTGAAATTTTCATTTTAATTTTTTAAAATTTCTTATTCAATCTTGAGATGAAAATTTTTTTAAGAGTTGTAAGGAGGTAGGGCAGCTTGACTAAAACTAAATAATGGGTTCCTGAAAAATAATGCTTGGGTTATCCATTTAGCCAGGTCCCAGAAGGATACAAACAGATTTCACTGCACTACCGACCTCAAGGTTGGTAACCTAACAATCAGCTTCCATAAAGTGTACAGCCAAGAAAATTCAACCTAGTGATCCTGCTCTGTAACACATAGTGTCTCTGTGAGTTTCAATTAACTGGATAGCACAGGTTTGGGTTTGGGGGACCTATTTAATCAAACTGATAATGAAATACTTTGATAGGCCATTAGCACACATTAGAAGAATTTACTTAACTCTTCCTCAGGTGAGAGAATTTTGTTTCTTAAAACAATACAATAGATGTATGGATTGTTATGAGCTGTAAGAGCCCCAATAAATGATTTATTTAAAAAATTTAAGAAAAAGATTGGAAAAGAGGCTGTGTTAGTTACCTAACCTGGTGTCAATTTAAGGATTACGAGTCTAGGGGTGGAGTCTAAACTGTCAATCTGGAGATAGCCAATGAGACTCCTCTGTGGGCATGGCCTTCTCCTGGGAAATCTGGTACTCTCTCCTTGGAGGTGGAAGACAGTTCTCTCTGTCTGCTACTACCTGGGAGACATTGCAGAAGACATGCCACATGGAAGCAACCAGACCTCGGAAGCTGGAGAAGCCACAGAGAGACCCCTGCCAGAACTGAGATGCTTACAACGCTACTGGACCCAAAGACTTTCTACCCACTGGCTTGTGATCGTCCTGCATTTGGCTTCTTTGCATGTGTTTTGTGAGTCTGAAGAGGATTTTATAGATTGGTAACTGACATACAGCCTAATATCTAACTTATGGCCTTGGACTGGACTGGGTTGGGATGTTTTCTCAATGTTCAATTGCTCTTGTATATAAATCGCTTTCTTATACACATATGTGTGTCCATGGATTTGTCTCTCTAGTCTACCCAGACTAACACAGATGCATTAGCCCCCAAAAAACAACAATAACAACAACAAAACAATATTATTAACAGGATAAAGTTAACCAAAAGCAGAGCTTATTCAGGCAAGCAATGGAATATCTGCTATTTGACCCTATTATATGGAAAGTAGAACTCTAAGACCAGTTGCTTACTTTATCAGAGAGTGAACCAAATTTTGTTGTAATCATTCAGTGCTGACAAGTTGGTTCCAACTCACAGCCACCCAGTGCACAACCGAGATACCCAGCTCTACACCATCCTCACAACTCTACTGGTGTTCCGCCCATTGGCTGCAGCCACTGTATCAACCCATCTCCTTGAGGGTCATCCTTTGTCCCCTGATCCTCCACATTACCAAGTATCCCATCCATCTACAGTAACCTCCTGCTAACATGTCCAAAGCACACATGATGCTGTCCCCCAAGCTTGTTTCTAGGGAGCATTCAGGCAGATATGTGTCAAATTCTAGTTCTACATTAATATTTGGCAGTGATATTTTCATGAGTTCATATTTTTTCTTAAATTCTTAAATTAACTTTGTGCATATGTTAATCAAAATTAGTTCCTTTTCAGATTTAACTATTTTAAAAATTTTCAAAGCACTGACTGGAGCTTTCTGCATTTCATCAGCTCCCTCAAACTTTGCCCTTCACTATGATTTTTCAAAAGAGGCCCAGTGATGCTGTCAGGTAGGCATTGGACAGATAAAGGCAAGATCGGAGGTTCTGAACCACCAGCTGCTATGCAGGAGAAAAAGAGACTATCTGATCCCATTTCTTGAAAATCTTATTGACGGTCAAAATGAGTCATAATTGGCATGATAGCACTAAGTTCGACGTGAGATTTTCCACTCTTATTCATGTTCTGGAACTCACTGAGTTCCTCTTTTCTTGAAAACCAGATGTATAGTCTGTGTTATGATGATAGCTACTAAAACCTCAGCCAATCATGAAAACACCTCGACTCCAAAATCGCCTTTGACTCACAGTGACCTATTAGGAGAGAGTAGAACTAGCAGTTCCAGAAGCTGTCGGTTTCGGAGTTGTATTTTTATGGTGCAGACACCCTTTGTCCTATGGAGGGGTTGGTGGATTTGAACCTCCAACTCTGTAGTTAGCAGTCCAACACTTTATGCACGGCACCACCAGGCACCTTTAACTTCAGTCACCCATATTAACCTAAACTAGCCAAATTCACTGACTCATAGCTACCCTATAGAGCAGGGTAAACTGCTCTGGGGAGTCCTTAGACTGTAATCACTAACGGGAGAAGAAAGCCCTGACTCTCTCCGGCGCCCTGGTGGTTTCACACTCTCACCTTGGAGATAGTAGACCAACGTGGAACCACTATGATACCTGTATTAATTACAACTTTTAATAAAGTAACAATGTCTGCCTCAGAAAGAATATGAAAAGGTAAATCCTTGATAATGGTCTTCCATTCATAAGCCTTTTAGCAGACCAGCAAATCTCATCAATCCCATAACTCAACATTTACAGCAATGAGGAGAGTTTAGTATTTCACAGCCTCATACATTTCTTTTCACCCCTTCCTGCTCCCATCTCATTGCCCTTGAGTCAGGATCAACTCACAGGGAGCCAGGAGGAGCGTCATCTTTCTCCCCTAAAGTTGGTGGTTTCTGCTGACCTGTGGTTAGCAGCCCAACATGGGAGCCACTGCACCACAAGGATCCAAAAATACATATGTTCATTAGCATAACCCAACGATATATCTCCTCTATGCATTATTAAAAAACTAGTTTATAAATTATGCTTACTAATCATATTTCAGTATTTTATCTTAATTATAAAATTTCTAGCTATTAAAAATTAATATAATTTAACATTAATACAAGTATTTATGTTGCCTCATAATTTTAGAAGTTGTTTAAACTGACATCATAAAATATTGATGCTATGAAATAAAATAAGTTGAATGCAAAGTTGCAATTATCTTTTTTATTTTCACAAATCTACAATAATACTAAATAGTATGCATGAGTAATATTAACTTATTAATCAGGAAACCAATATAAGAAGCTTAAGAAACTCAACTTGACTAGTCTTTTCATGAGGAAACAAACCCAAATCTTATTTTTTGTTACAAAAAAAACACAGACTTACTTTATTTGCCATGTGATGGATTCAAAGAAAAAACAAAATATTATTTCCTTTTAATACATATTGTTAATCCAAGTTGTCCAAATTATTTTTCATAAAATTACATAAGCCTATATTCTTACACAAAATACTGCCAAGCTAGCAACTTTTATTTTATTTTCTTTCAAAACTATTTTATTTGGAGTTAATTTAGCATATCATTCCATAGTTCAATCACATCAAGAAGTATTGTACAATTGCTACCACAATCAATTTCAAAACACTGTTTTCCTTCCTGAACTCCTCAATATCAGCTCCCTTTTACCTCCCCCCACCCCCACCCCCACCCCCACTGTTACGCCCTCAGAAACCCTTATTCTATGTGCGGTCCCTACAGGTTCATCAGTCCTGGGTTTCATACACTGAAGAACAGGAAAACATATTTTTTAAAAATTCAAGAGGGTGACCCCCAATGACATAACGCATCTGAGATAAACCCCAATATGAAAAAAAAAATACAGAAGATGTTTAAAAACAAAAACAGATCAGCCTTAACATGCATCAGAGGGGAACAACGGACAAGGTTTTAACCACTCAAATCAGTCTTCTCCTTTTGATCTATAGTCATCTCTCCAATGCACTCTGTCTGGTAACCACTTTCCTCCCAGCCCTCTGTAGGGATAGAGGGAAATCACCATAGGCTATTTCCTGTTTAGATCCATAGATGTATCTTGGCTCCCACTGTCATCCACAGCCTACTGCTAATCAGATTCCCACAATTTAGGCTCTGACACTAATCCCTCCATTGACGTCAGATTATATGATTTACAATCTTTCATATAGCTTCAGCATTCCCTTCCTGAGGGTGAGTATCAAGCAGAGCCATGATCCGAATTCTACCTTGCAGGACTGGATATAGGGCAGGGGTTGTACACTGGTGCATATGGGAGCTGGAGGCACAGGGAATCCAGGGTGGACGATACCTTCAGGACCAGGGGTGTGAGGGGCAATACTGGGAGAGTGGAGGGTGAGTGGGTTGGAAAGGGGCAACTGATTACAAGGATCCACATGTGACCTCCTCCCTGGGAGACGGACGGCAGAGAAGGGGGGAAGGGAGACCCCAGATAGGGCAAGATATGACAAAATAACAATCTATAAATTATCAAGGGCTCATGAGGGAGGGGGGAGCGAGGCGGCGGCGGGAAAGAGGATCTGATGCAAAGAGCTTAAGTAGAGAGCAAATGCTTTGAAAATGATTAGGGCAAAGAATGTACGGATATGCTTTATACAATTGATGTATGTATCCATATGGATTGTGATAAGAGTTGTATGAGCCCCTAAAAAAATGTAAAAAAAAAGAAAGAAAATGAGGGCAAAGAATGTACAGATGTGTGTTACACAACTGACTTATGTATGGATTGTGATAAGAGTTGTATGAATCCCTAATAAAATGTTTTTAAAATTTTTTTAATTAAAAAAAAGAAATTTACTGTTTAAAAAAAAAGATTTAGTTGTTCTTAAATTGGAGCTAGGATTTACTGGGAGTCCAAAACCTATTCCTGGATCTATACTTTGTTTGTTAGTTTGATTTTTTTATCTGCCTTTGATTCCCTTTCAAAACTTCTTTGTTAGCTATGGTAAAGAGCCTTATCAATCATCCCCATGGGGCATAATGATCAATCTTCCATTAAGAGGGTCTTTGATTAGCCCCTGGTACTAATTGTTAAGCCCTATTGAGAGAAGGATATTGGGCCAATGTAGGCAAACTCCACATTACAGTACCTGAATTATTCACTTGTACCTAATCAATATTTTCACGGCTGGATACTATCTACACAAACAACAGGGATTAATTGTCACGGAAATTTTACAATTATATTGCCAAAATTATACATATCTTAATACAACATATGTAGCAAGACCGTGGCTACAGACAGTTCAATAATCTTGGTACAGCTGTCTTCCGCTTCCTCCGACACATGAAGTTTCCATCTTAAGCCCTCAGGTTACAAAGGTGTCTGAGGTTGAGTCCAGTTCACTCAGTGGGTTTTCCACATCGGATCTCACTGACGCAGCCTCTAGAGCATGCCGTGTGCCTTGAACATCTAGGATTCAATGTCCCAGCATCCCACAGTACCCAGCCTGGGTCCCCCGGAGGATGCACCCAGAAGCCAGGGTCAATGAGGCCCATTTGGTGCATACCACCAGGGATAATCCCCCTCACTAGGATCCCCACGACTGGAGGTCAGGCCTCCCACTTTTCTTACCAACAGTCATGCATTGCATTCCCCCAAACCTGTTTGCTCCCTTTCCTCTCTCATTACTCGGTTTTCTGCCCACATCCCTTATCCCTCTGATAGGGCTGTCTACCTGTCCGGGGAGGCCTCTTCAGAGCTTTGCATGGCAGCCACTCAGTAGACAAAATCCTCTTCCCTTCCCTTAACCATCTGATTGATCCCAGCTGACATGAGGTACCCTCAGGCAAAGTGACCTTCAAAATACATGCCTAGACCTGATGGCATATGGTTCATACAGGAATGGACTCAGACAGAATTGGTCCTTTTGTAAATCACCAACTTCACACAACATAATGTCTTCCAGATCTCTCCATGTCTTGAGGTGTTTCCGGGTTTTATCGTATGTTTAGGGATGTGTAGTAGTCCATGGTGTGTACATACCATGGTGTGTGTATTCCATGTGTCCATTCTTCTAACTGATGGGAATTTAGGCTGTTTCCAACTTCTTGCTATTGTGAACTGTTCTGCGGTGAACATGGGGGACATCATCTATTTCTTATTTGTCTGGGGTATCTGAGTACTGGTATTGCCGGGTCATAGGTTATTTCATTTGCCATCTGTTTTGGGAATCACCATACTGCTTTCCATGATGGCTGTATGTATTTCCAAGCCCACCAGCAACAGATAAGAATTCCAATCTCACCACACCCTCTCTAGCATTTGTTGTTATCAGATTTTTAAACTGGTCTACAGGTAAGAGTGTTAGATGGTATCTCTTGGTTGTTTTGACTTGCATTTCCCAGAAGGCTAGTGACCTGCACCCTTTCCTCATGTGTTTATTAGCCTTCGATTGTCATCTCTTATGAATTGTCTCTTCAGGTCCTTTGCCCACCTTCTCAGAGAGTTGTTAATTTTTTCTTGTTGTAGGCTTGTAGTGTACTGTAGATTTTAGTAACTAGTCCTTTGTCTGTTATGTCATCCTAGCAACTTTTTAAAAATCATTTTATTGAGGGCTCATACAACTCTTATCACAATCCATACATACGTCAATTGTGTAAAGCACATTTGTACATTATTTATCCTCATCATTCTCAAAACATTTGCTCTCCACCTAAGCCCCTGGCATCAGCTCCTTATTTTTCACCCTCTCTCCCTGCTACCCCCTCCATCATGAACCCTTGATAATTTATAAATTATTATTCTAGCAACTTTTATAAGAAGGCTTTTTTCCCCCCTTAAGGATCTAGAACATTAAAAATCATTCAATTTTTTATTTATTTTGTAAAATTGGTAAACATTCCAGTTTTATTTATTTTTTACATTTTATTTTATTTATTTTTTTGAATTTTAACAATTTATTGGGGCTCATACAATTCTTATCACAGTTCATACATATACATACATCAATTGTATAAAGCACATCTGTACGGTCTTTGCCCTAATCATTTTTTTCTCCTCTTTTCTTCTTTTACATTTTATTAGGGACTCATACAACTCTTATCACCATCCACACATATACAAACATCAATTGTATAAAGCACATCCATACATTCCCTGCCCCAATCATTCTCAAGGCATTTGCTCTCCACTTAAGCCCCTTGCATCAGGTCCTCTTTTTTTTTCCCCTCCCTCTCCTTTCCCCCCTCCCTCATGTGCCCTTGGTAATTTATACATTGTTATTTTGTCATATCTTGCCTTATCCGGAGTCTCCCTTCCCCCCTTCTCTGCTGTCCCTCTCCCAGGGAAGAGGTCACATGTGGATCCTTGTAATCAGTTCCCCCTTTCCAACCCACTCACCCTTCACTCTCCCAGCATCGTCCCTCACACCCTTGGTCCTGAAGGTATCATCCACCCTGGATTCCCTGTACCTCCAGCCCTCATATGTACCAGTGTACAGCCTCTGTCCTATCCAGCCCTGCAAGGTAGAATTCGGATCATGGTAGTTGGGGGTAGGAAGCATCCAGGATCTGGGGGAAAGCTGTGTTCTTCATCGGTACTACCTCGCACCCTAATTAACCCATCTCCTCTCCTAAACGCCTCTATGAGGGGATCTCCATTGGCCGACACTTGGGCCTTGGGTCTCCACTCTGCACTTCCCCCTTCATTTAATATGGTATATATATACATATACATATACACATATATACACACACTTATATCGTTGTGTTTTTTTTTTTTTTGCATGATGCCTTATACCTGGTCCCTTGGCACCTCGTGATCGCACTGGCCGGTGTGCTTCTTCCATGTGGGCTTATTTGCTTCTGAGCTAGATGGCCGCTTGTTCACCTTCAAGCCTTTAAGACCCCAGACACTATCTCTTTTGATAGCCGGGCACCATCAGCTTTCTTCACCACATTTGCTTATGCACCCATTTGTCTTCAGCGATCCTATCATGGAGGTGTGCAGTCAATGATATGATTTTTTGTTCTTTGATGCCTGGTAACTGATCCCTTTGGGACCACTCGATCACACTGGCTGGTGTGTTCTTCCATGTGGACTTTGTTGCTTCTGAGCTAGATGGCCGCTTGTTTATCTTCAAGCCTTTAAGACCCCAGTCACTATCTCTTTTGATAGCCGGGCACCATCAGCTTTATAAGCACATATTTGTCTTTACATGCTGATGGAAACAAAGCCCTTTATTTAAGAGTTATATGTGGTAAACTGAGGGACTGGGCGAGAATATAATGCAGCTAAATCCTCTATGTTCATGATGATGGGTCTGGAAAGCTGACTCCAGTGGGGGGGGGAAGCCTCTCAGTTATGGGATATAAATAAATCTTAGTATACAGTCTCATGAATGAATGCAGTCCCTCCAATAACCCTCCCCCCTCCCCCAATAAAAGAAAAGTCATAAAGGAACCACCATAAAAGATGTCTCATCCTTGCCTGGGCTACTGAAGGTTATCTGCAGATGGGAGCAATCAGGTTCTCTAACAACCCCCTGTAAAATACAGCCAACCCGGTTTTGATATCTTTTGCTAACACTGATCAGAGATTACTACCCCTGGGGAGGGTTGGGGCAAGAACTGGGGTGTTGGGGTTCCCTAGTACTTGGCCAAGATGCTTTCAATCAACTCATTGCTTGTTTATTATGTTATCTACTTATGATATTGTATTACCTATAAACTATGTAATATGTTATCTGTATGACATGCATGCCTTATGAAAAAAACTGTAAGCGTCATTATATCTATCCATTAGAAAATAAATTCACTCTTTCAGACCGGATTTGGGATGAGGACTCCCTGGGCCCTGCTGCCTGTCTGTCTGTCTTTAATATTTTCCACAATCGCAAAGTTGCTCCAGAGGACCTGTTTGAGTGTTAGAGACCCCCAATAGTCATAATAATCTAATTTATTATTACTTCCGAGGTTTAGAAAAATATCCTCCCACAATGAAAGTTTTTCCTGACTACAGGCAGACAAAAACATAGAGAAATTTGAACTTCTTTTTACAAGATAAATCACAGGTCAAAGCTAAGCATGAATTGCAAACCCCCAATGTGTAGAAGACTGTGGAGGACAAAGCGAGCCCAAAATCCATCTGCAGAGCATCTGGTCAGATGAAGTCTGTGGCAGATCCTGTCTGGCCGTAGGCGGGGGCCTCAACTAGCCTTACCATCAGAGAAAGATTATTGTAAATTTGATCACTAAAAACAGGGGCTATAGCAAAGTGCGGTGAAGAAATGGTGGCATAGCCATCATAAAGAATAGTATCAGAGGTTTTAAACATTTGTATTAAAACAAGTAGCCATCTAACTGCCGTGTCACCTAAATTCACACGGAAAGAGCACAACAGCCTGTGTAATCCAAGGATTATAAATAATAAAATCCAAGATCAGAGGAGAAATTGGTATTCGTGCTTAAATTCTGAGCATCCGGTATGCAGAATGCTATGGATGACAATGAAAGCCCAAATGCATTGAATTTCCTGAGACCATTGACAAGAGATGTGAAAAGAATTTCCATCAAATAGTATATTGGAAAGTGGACTACTGCAGATACAGTCAGGTTAAAATATTACATTTTAGCCTTTGTTTTCCTTTTTGGTCCATTTTTTATTAGTTGGGATTTAAATCATACATCGTTTTATAGTTCATTCATGACAAATAGAATCGTACAATTTCTACCACAATTAGTTTCCAACCGTTCTTTTTCTACATGGACTCCTCAACATCGTCTCCCTTTTACCTACCACCACCCACCCTCTCCCCAATCACCACTGTATACCCCAATCCTCTTATTCTACTGGCTGTCCCTATAGTTTCAGAGATCCTGGGTTTCATATACTAAAAAATGGAAAAGCATATGAGACAGCTTTCAGAGGGTGACCACCATTGACATAACACCTCTGAGATACACTTTAATATGAACAAACAAAACAATGCAAGCCCAAACACAGAAAATTTAGGAAATCAGATCAGGTCCAGCCTGCATCACAGGGGGTCCACTGACAAAACGTTCCAGTTCCGGTCAGATTGATGCCTTTGATCTTCTGTACTCCTCACTCCTAAGCACTCTGTTCATTGAGCACTGTCCTCCCTTCCCTCCGTGTAGCTAGGTAGAGTTCTCCAGAGTCTTACTTCCTGACCAGTTCCACAAATGAATCTTGGCCTCCCACTGTCATTCATTGGCTTCTGCCCACCGGATTCTCACAATTCTGGCCCTGATACCCATCCCTCTAAGGTACATGTATTTATTTTTTCTTTTGCCCAGTTTCTTTTGAAGTATAATCACACATTGAGCTTTATTTTTCAGGAATCGGTGCTCACAGATAAATTCCCTAGAGATGGGATGGGAGGGTAGGCACCTTTTTTATTCTGCAATTTTCAGGTTGCAAAATAATGACATCTTAGAGGGATGAATTGGAACAATTCTGTGAGGTAAAAATCTTATTATAAAAAACCACTGGGACTATGAATGTATGAAGGTAATACATTCTTATGTTCTTTGCAACTGCTGTCAGTAGCAGTTCAGTGATTATCAACGTGGAAAGAATATTAAAAATGCAATTTGCTTTTCATATTTTATTACCCTTGCTTACAGGCTATATTTTGCGAAGCTTTGTGATATGTGACTCTTGCTTGTAGTCAGGAAAATACCTTGCCCTCAGGGTAATTGTGTTGCCAGAACTGTTTAGGAAGGAAGGATCTGACCAGCACTTTCACAATTTGTCTGGAATATAAGGACGGACTTCAGCATTGGCTTTCACGTTTAGAGGCTTTGGGGCATGGTAGAGGCAGAAGACAGGAGACATGGGTTTCGAAAGGCCTACAAGGTGATTCTGATATGCTTTCCTGTTGAGAATAGCCACTAGGAAGTTTCTCAAGCAAGTAGTGGTTATAGCAAAAGTAAATTAGGTATGGGACAAAATGAGCCAATACAGACAAAAAGAAATTAAGCTGTCCTGGAGTTGTATAGCAAAGAAACCGATTAAAACAAAAGTTTACATGATAACTTGTGAGTTTAGAAATCAGGGCTTACACATGTATTACCTGTACTCGCAAGAGATCTTATGTTTGTTTTTGTTTTATAGAGAGGTAAAATACATATTTGATATAGAGGATTGTGAAGCTATTATAAGAGGGTAATAGTAAAGCTTAACTGTGTCACTTTGACATTCTATAGAGGATTGAAAGAACCATATATCTCAGTTAGAAATGCAATACAATTATATGATTTCTTTCAGGATTCATTTTCCTGTTTAAGAATGCTCATTTTCCTCAGCAAGCAGCCAGTGTTTCTGATTCCTTCACACAACAAGGAAACTGCTCACAAGCGCTTTCATCTTGGACCAATTGACACAATTAAATCCAGCTCTTCTGATGATTCCCCCCATTAAGACACCTTTTAATATTTCATCAGTGGATTATGGGACTTTCTTGATATTTGCAAGTAATTGATTCCTGATTAATACCCAGATGATTTATATGTTTACTAACCAACCTTTTCCAGAGTTTCTGTACATTGATGACTACATTTTAAAAGATGAACTTTGGAGGGTAGAGGGTGAGTGGGTTGGAAAGAGGGAACCGATTACAAGGATCTACATGTGACCTCCTCCCTGGGGGACGGACAACAGAAAAGGGAGCGAAGGGAGACACCGGATAGGGAAAGATATGACAAAATAATAATTTATAAATTATCAAGGGCTCATGAGGGAAGGGGGATCGGGGAGGGAGGGGAAAAGAGGACCTGATGCAAGGGGCTTAAGTGGAGAGCAAATGCTTTGAAAATGATTAGGGCAAAGAAAGTACGGATGTGCTTTATACAATTGATGTATGTAGCTTTATACAACTGATGTTTGTATATGTATGGATTGTGATAAGAGTTGTATGAGTCCCTAATAAAATGTTTTTTAAAAAAAAGAAAGTGGTAAAAATAGGGAGAAAGTGGGGATTGCAATCAATGTCACAAATCAATATATATGAGCATATATGAAATGGGAATGGAAACCAAATTTGCTCTGTAAACTTTGACTAAAATCACAATAAACTTTTTAATTAAAAAAGATAAACTTTGAAAACATGCTAGAAAAATAATCCAGTGTATAGTACAAAAATGAAAACAATAAAGATATGTAAGTTCTAAGTTAATAGGAAAGAATGCCACGCAGAAAGTGGCTCCCTCCGTGGAACCTACACAAGCAGCATGGGTGTCCACACACAAAGGAAAAGCAAGTCACAAGGGAGATACTTTCTGTGTTGTTAGCCCAGGTTGACCAGAGAAACAAATACAGGGACACTCTGTATGTGTAAGAGAGCTTTATATCAAAGGGCAATTGTATATCAAGAAAACATCCCAGCCCAGTACAGATCAAGTCCATAAGTCTGATATTAGCCCATATGTCCAATACCAATCTATAAAGTCCTCTTCAGACTCATGAAACATGTGCAAGGATGCCAAATACAGGATCATCACAGGCCAGTGGGTGAAAAGTCTTGTGGATCTAGGGGCAGTGGAAGCACCTCAGCACTCCTTCAGGTCTCCACGTAGCTGCTCCAGCTCTCGAGTGTGGCTCCTCCACAGGACGGTGAAGCAGAGAGAGAGGGTGTGCCCCCCTCCAAGGAGAAAGCGAGGAAGTTCCCAGAATCCTCATGAGAAGTCCATGCTCACAAAGAGGTATCAAGGAGGCTGTGACCTGATGGACAGGCTAGACTGCACCACTCTGCACCTCAAGGGGACACAAGATGATGTACCTACCACACTTCCAAATACCTGTGAGCTCTCTTCCCGTTTCTTGAGGTGGTGAGATATGTCTTCCTCCTTAATAATAAGTCATTTTCTGTAGGGTGGACTTTATTTTAGCCCTCACAGTTGATTTCCCACCTAAGGGGGAAAATTCCCCAAATATATAGATGATATTTGAGAAGCAGTAGGGGTCATGGAGCTAATTCATAGGTAGAAGCCTAACCACACGAGTGTTTCCACAGGGTCATTTCCGGCCAATCATGTAATTTCTCTTCAGCTTGCTCTTCTGTCTTAGCTGAGGCATCAAAGGCTTTCCTACCTACTTCACATCCTTTTTCCAGGTGGCAGGCTCGTGAGATCACACCAGGTAAACGTAAAGCCCCACATGCGTTCTCATTGTCTACCTGAATAGGAGGAACTGCGGTCGTGAGAGCACCGGAACGCACCCTGCACAAGACATAAATTTCAAACACTCCAGTGATGATTTTTCAGTATTATCTCTCTTGGATCACTTAAATACCAGTGAGAGTTCCCTTAACCCGTGAGATAGTGCATCTGTTGACTTCCTATATGAAATGATCCTCATTCAGAGCTGGGCGTCACTGTGTAGTGCTCTCTGTTTTAGAGGTGTGGAGCATGTCAGCATCATGTGCTGCTTCAGGCAGCCTACATGGAGAAACTCAGCAGCAGAAAAGCTGCAAGATCATGCTCGGTACATATTACACATGATAGCTTAACACACATATAGGCTTTCCAATCTGGCCTAGGTTCGAGGTTCAGATTTGTCAATTCTGTAACAATGTTTACCTTGTCTATAAAGTGGGGGGTTATTCAGGTCTAGGAAATCTGGTGGCAAAGTCCCTAACGCCTCCAGCTGCTAAACAAAAGGACGACAATTCAAATCCACACTTTCCCTTTGCCCACATCCCCTACCACCCCCACCTCCCACCTCCTAGAAAGAAGACATGGTACTTTGCTTCCTTCAAGGTGGGAAGCCTTGGACACCTGACAGGGTGGCTACACTCTGTCTTGCTGGGTCTCTGTGAAGTTGAAATTGTCCCTACACCAAAGGGATTGGCTTTAGATTCATATTTCTCTTCCAATTGTTTGCAAAACTTGATTGTTCTCAAGGAAGAGAACACTTAGAGGATCCATGGAATATTATTATAGTTCACACCTGTCCAGAGCATATCTTGCTTTTAACTTCACATTTCCCCGGAGCATATCTTACTTTTAACTTCACATTTCCTTCGCAAGACTCAGTCACATACATGGTCCCTCCCAAATGATATTCAGATAAGATGTACTCCTTGTCTGAACAGACACTCCGCGATATTTAACAGTATCTCTACATTCTGGAGGCGGAGTACTAACCACTGGTAGATGACTGGTTAGTTCTGCTATAGACTACTACAAAGCCAGCCCCAGCGTATTAAGTGCTGTATCTGTTTTCAGCCTGGTCTATAAGGGGGACAGTAACACTAGTGATATGCATGCACCTTAGAATAACCAACCACTTGAGATTGAAGGGACAGCATTTTCCCAAGGATAATATTTTAAGAGTTTAGGAGAGAAGAAGTTATGGAGGCAAGAAACAGACAGGTGGTGTGGTTGCCTCTGGGGATTGCAATGAGTGGGATGAAACAACATGTGTATGGACTGTTTCATGTCAAGCTGCTGATCTCTGCTGCCAATCTGTACCTCGCTCACAATAGGCTTTCAAAGAACAAATAATTTTGTCTTTTTCCCCCGTTATCTTTTCAGAATCTAGAACTGTGACCTGTATATAATTTACATTCAGAAAGTAGTTTTAGAATCAATGAGCTTTTAGTGGTTTATGTGAGAATTAAATTGCCTACACGCACTAACACAGTGTTTGGTGCATAGAAAACACTGTGTAAAGCCAAGTATTAGATAATCCCACGCTTCTGGTGACCTGCACTGCATGGGATTTTTCACAGAGGAAAGAGATCTATTTCTCTATCCTCTTGAATCTCTTTCCTTCCCACTCTCTAGGAGCTTCATCTGGTGCCTGACAGCACAGATCAACAGAACATATTGCCATAAAGAGGGATGATGGAGTATAAATATTATAAGCAAAACATCTTTGCAGGTGATCTGTTGCAGTTCAGAAAACAAGCTGTTTAGCTTCCATGCTTGCTGGTTCCTTATGTTATACTAATCAGAATCAGGTGAGGATCGACCATGACAAATCCTGCACATGTGACTGGAGTCCATTAACCCTGCTTAAAGGTGAAAGCCACTGGTTCTGTTAACTCATTCATGACCAGATTATTCCCTGCTTTGAATTATTCATTGATATTTTGTGTTTTCAGTAATAGGAGAAAGACATGCTGAAAAATGTCTTTTTATACAATTATGTGGGACACATATGTCCCAATGAACTCTGGTGATGAGATTGCTGTGTTTTCAGATTAATTAGGCCTATATCTTTGGATTAATGCATTTATACACGTCCCCATCAGGCAATAGCATGTACTGCAACTAGAATAGCAGCTTCCCAAGAAATCTGAAAAGCAGAAAATATTGGTGAACAATAACCACAGGTCATCAGCGGGTTAAGCAGAAACCAAATGAAATCATCAACTATGAGATCATTTCAAGTTCCAGTCTTGCTATTCCACAGAGAGAAACTCAAAATAATTGAGAATCGTGTCTACTTGTTATGCTCAAGAATTAGATAAAAACAAAATAGGCCTGAGGTTTGTCAGAGCTATGCAGCCGTACTTCGCAATTCTGAGGGGACTTCAAAAACTTGCTGGAAAATGGAATTAAAGTATAATAGAATTTTCCCACTCAAACTTTCTGGAATCCCCTCATGAGATGAACAGAAATCGAATATGTAGGCTTCAATCATTTCTACATATATGCTCTTTCAAAGAACGAATATCTTGAACTGACCAATGTATGTCCACCTTCGTTGATTAAAGGTATGGGGTTATTAAAGAAAAATAAACAATTGATCACATATGAATACTTGAATCTCAGATGAGCAGGCAGGGAAAAGAGGGTCTTATTTCCTTTTTTAACTTCTTAAAGTCCTTGCAAGCTTTCTATTAGTATGGTTTAATGAAGAGACCCCACAGTATTTAAAATGGCCTTTTAATATAAAGAATTGTTAAGCTTTCATACGCTAGCAATGGTACAGCCTAATTGACCAGGTATCTGTCAGTTTGTCATATTGTGGTGACTTACAAATTGCTATAATGCCGGAAGCTGTACCACTAAGTTCAAATACCAGTAAGATCCCCCATGGGGGCAGAATTCAACAGTCAGACTATAAGCTGAAGGTCTGGCGATCTACTTCTGAAAATTAACCAATAAAAATCATATGGACCGCAGCAGCATACTGTTCAGTGAAGTGCTGGAAGTTGGGGCTCCTAGGTTGGAAGATACTCAAAATATACAACAATGGTGTCAAGCACACCAACCCTTCTGAAAATGGTGCAGGACTAGGCAATGTTGTTTCCTGTTGTGCATGAGATTGCTCTGAGACGAAGCTGACTTGAAGGAAACTAACCACATAAAACTTGAGACAGAACCCTAAAGGTTCTTCCAGAATCGCAGGAAAATACCAGAGGAAGAATAAATGAAAGAGGGTGGTTCGTATGTTTCCGGAAGTGATGGATGGTGAGAAATATGCTGGCTTGCACAATTCACAGTCTCCAAAAAGGCCAAACCAAGCCAGGGAGGTTAAAGGCCAAGGGGTGCAGATGGGGAACCAAGGTCAGAAATAGATATGTAGGGGGGACTGTACAGAAGAGAATAAACCCTCTCGGTGGGGTCACAGACTGAAGCACGCAATGTCTGCATCAGAAGGTGATGTGGAACAAACCTCCAGGGCGCAGGGAAGTCAGCTAATGAGAAAGCATGCGGAGGGCAGCCGTGGGGGTTCTATAACTGGAAGCCGGAAGCAATTTCTTCAGGGAAGCTGTGTCTTCTCTGTGTACTGTTGGGTCGGGATAGCTCTAGGCTGCTCTCAGGGCACTGGTTTACTAGATGACCAGCTCCACAGTGCACATGCATGTGGGACTGACTGAGGAGAAGGGGCTGGGCCCAGGGTCATATTCTGCGGTCCCTGGCTTTATGATTTCTGCCCATCAAATACTGGGAAAGTACCTAGCACTGCATGTTCTGAGCAGTGATGAACAGTGTCATCTCCAGGCTTTCTCTCCTGCAGTGCTTTTCCAGTGCTTTCTGCTGACAACGTTTAACATCCTGCCAGCTAGCAGAGAAAATACATTTAAAGACCATGTGCATCTTCACAGCTTAGACAACAGAGGGTGAATATGCAGTTCAGATCCATTAAATTATTGACTGACATATTCTGTCAGCATGTTCCTTTTGTTACTCTAGTCATTCATTCATTGATTCAAAAAAGAAGAAGAAGATTTGCTGAGTGCTGACCTACAACTTAGCCTACAGATGTTGGACACAGTCTGCCACCTGACCGACAGCCTTGGACTCGCCAGCTCCACAATTTAAGGGTTCTTGGATCAATTCTTTAAAACATCTCTCTCTCTCTCTCTCATCACCATCATCTATCCATCTCTCTCTCTCTCTATCATCTATCTATCCTACTGGTCTTACTTCTCTAGGGAACTCTGACAAATACAAGTGACAAGACAGTCTAACAGATATTGATGGAAGTTCGTGGCTGAGGATAAGTTTAGGTTTGGGGCTATTTATGCATTCACTGAAGTCATTAGGATGTAAGAGCAATGTTGGAATTATTGCAGTGAGTCAGGAGGTCAAATCTTTGGAATGCCCCACGATCTCTACATAATTACACAAAGAGAGGTAGCAGCTGGTATGTTCTACGTGCAAAGGGGTTGAAGTTGGTTAATGGGAGTGGTTGGGAGAACGCAGGGAGATATTTACAGAGAGGTATTTGCAGTTGATGTCTTGCACATGGCTCTTTGGTTCTTTCCTTCAGATGCATGTCTAAAATAGTGCTATTGGCATATATTCCACATATCACACAATGTCATCATTCCAGCATATTAAGAACAGGTGTGCAGTCATCACCACAATCCATTTCAGAACATCTTCATCCTGTCCTCATCGTTAGCTACCCATTTCTCCACAATCTCCCCTGCCGTGTCCCTCAACCCAACAAGCAAGCTCAGTAACTTCAAGTCTATTCTGAACTATAGCAACTATACTACAGGATAGGGTAGAACTAGCCCTGTGGGGTTCCAAGATGGTGACTGTTTATGGGAGAAGAAAGTCTCATCTTTCTCTCAAGGAACAGGTGGTGGTTTTGAACTGCTGACCTTGCAAGGCATAGCCCAACTCATACCCACTATGCCACCAGAGCTCCTAGGTAGTCATTAATCCATTTATTTTAACTAGAGATATACCTAGCCTGGATTTCATACACAGAAAATCAGACAAACCACAAGCTGGAAGTGAGCAATAACAACAAAAGAAATAACAACAGTGACTAGATGAAAGAGAAATTAAAATAAAAAGAAAGCAGAAAATATTAAAAGCTGAAATAATTTTAAATGGGTCAAAATGAGATCAAATAATAGGGTATTACATTAAGGCAAAGACTATCTATGAGTGTTTTTTATCTCTCCCTCCATTTAGTAAATCATCTACTAAAAGTGTGGCATCAATTTGCAATTTAACCATCAGTGTATAAGAATGCCCTTTACAGTGCTCACAGTTAACACTGGAGGAAGGGTTATTAATAACCTGTGATATGAAGATGACACAACTGGACAAAATAAAATTCCACTCCACTGGACCGGTAGGTAACAGCATGGCAAACCAAGAAAAGATTGGAGTTGTCAAGGATTTCGTCTTTCTTGGATCCACAGTCACTGCTCAAGGAAACAGCAGTCAAGCGCTCAAATGATGTACTGAATTAGGTAAATCTGCTGCACAAGACCTCTTGAGTATATTGAAAAGCAAATGTTACCTTGAGGACGAAAGCGTGCCTGAGCAAAGCCATAGTGTTTCCAATGGTCTCCGACGCATGTGAAAGTTGGACATTGAATGAGGAAGATGGAAGAAGAATGAATGCGTTTGAATTATGGTGCTGGTGAAGAATATTGAAAGAACCATGAACTGAGAAAAGACAAAGCAGATCTATCCTGGGAAAATTACAGCCATAATGTTCCTTACAAGCAAGAATGGCAAGGTTTTGTCTTATGTACTTTGGACATGCTATCAGGAGAGTCCCCAGAATAGGACTTGGTAAAGGAGAGGGGCAGTGAAAAAGAGGAAGGCTTTCTACCAGATGGACTGGCACAGTGGCTGCAGCAATGTTCTCCAACAGCACAACTATCACGGGGATGGCCCAGGACTGGACAGTGTTTTGTTCCATTGTTCCAGAGGGTTGCTATATGTCAGAACTGACTCAATGGCACCTAACAACAACAGTTAAACTCAATATGATTGATTTGACAGTCTCTATAAATTTTGAATGCAAAACGTATGTCCCACTGTCCTCTTCATTCCATTTTCCTTATTAACTTAATATATTTTGAATGCTAACTCTATGCCAGGCATTCAGTGAGACTTTTTATTTGTATTGGTCTCTGTGGTAGAATCGCCCCTGCTTCCTAGAAGTTGCAATATAATCAGATAAAAAGATGAAACTATTATCCAATTGCCTGTGTCAACAGTGGAAGAAGATAGAAACTAGAACTAAGGTTATGTACCAAGCTTACCTCATTGCCACCAAGGCAATTCTGACTCATAGCAACCCGATAGGATAGAGCAGAATTCTTCCTGTGGGTTTTCCATACCGTACTTTTTTTTTTTTTGCACTGAGAGGCTTTGTTATGACATCTCTGGCCAGTGGACTCAGGTCCACAGGAGCAGGTGCTTAAGTTAGGGCGAGGGGAGGTGTGTGTAAACACGGAAATGCCTGTCGCCCTGACCTGTGGGCAGAGTCCCTGCGAGCACTCAGGGAACACTCTTGCTCAGCAATATGTGCAGGGCTCACCGGTGAGCTGTCTGCCACCCGCAGGCCAGACTGTACATTTTTATGGGAGTAAAAAGCCTCATTTTGCTCCCTCCTCAAAGCAGCTGTTTGCTTCAAACTACTGACCTTATGGTTGGAAGCCCAGCCAGGCTTAGGAATCAGGTAGATGTTTAATCTTAGACATGATCCTTAAGCTGATATTTCATAATTAGTGTAAGTTGTTGGGTAGACATTTCACAGGTGTGGTTTTGTTTTACCACTTTTATTTTTCCGTGTTTTAAAGTTTTCGTGTAGTTTACAGTTTTATTTGAAATCCTATTACCTTTAAGTGGACAAAGTATTGTTTTGAATTATTTCCTTGTGGCACATCTTGTAACAGAACACTGTTTTATCTCAAATTACTTTTCTAGAATATAATTTGAGGACTAGAGCTCAGTAATCATCGAGAGGATTTTTATGCGAAGACCTAAAATTATAGAGTTTTACCCCCTCCTTATCTCCATTGCCATGTAATGAGACCGAAAGTTAAAATGCTGTTTTTTTAAAAGTTATTCTTGACAGACCTACTACATTTCTTATATTTTTCCCCACCCTATATTCTGGCAATGGAGCCTACATTCCAGGAGAAGCAAGGGCAGGAATCAATAGGCAAGCTAGTAATTGTTCCTTGCCACCTGCTCTGAAGTTGGGCACATTATACAGGCTAATTAACCAGTTATCACTGGGCTGATTCAATGCATTATAACCCCATGTTGTTACAATTGTGCTCCATGGAGTTTCAATTGTTGATTTGCTGAGAGTAAATAGATTATCAGGCCTTTCTTCCAAGGTACCTCTGGGTGGAACTCAAACTGCCAAATTTTGGGTTTGCGGACAAGTGTGTTAGCTATTTGCATGATCCAGGGACTCCAGGACAATTACTCATTGCCTCTGGGCCAATTTTGACTCCTAGTGACCCCATAGGGCTGAGTAGAACTGTCCCATAGAGTTTCTAAGTCTGTAATCTTTACAGAAATAAATTGTCACATCTTTCTTTGACAAAGAGCTTGGTGGCCTGGAACCATTAACCCTTTGATTGGCAGCAGACTGCTTCACCACTGTGTCAGTAGAGTCAAGGCTAGTTAGACCCCTGCCATTGAGTCCATTCCAACTCATAGCAAACCTTGATAAGGTTTCTAAGACTATAAATCCTTAAAGGAGCAGAGAGCCCCTTCTTTCTCCCTGAGTAGATTTGAACCACCTACCTTGAGGTTGACAACCTAATGTCTAATCCACAGAGCCACTCGTGCTTCGTTCAAGGCCAATTAGATTTCTTCCATAACTGCCAGGAGGAAAAAAAAAAAACGTGTTCCTTCTGCCAAAATAAATCTGTAAAGATTTAAGTGGAGAGCTACCTTTGGCCAGAGTTGTATGCATTAAGAAATAGGCAACTTGAGAGAAGAGCTGAGTGAAACAGAAAGTGAATATTAATAAGGTAGACAGAAGAAAGAGGGACCAGGAGCAAGAACAGGAAGAAAGAGGGACCAGCAGGGATAAAGTAAGAGACAGAGAGAGGAAGGGATAAAGCAGGAGACCGGGGAAAAGAACATCAATGAAAGCCATCTGAGGACAGCCCACCCCAGCCCTTTGGTTGCCTAGATGAGCCCATAAAGTTTATTTAGACTAATGGGTCTCATAATTATTTGAGTACACATTAGCAACTTGCAGGGTTCCTTATTTGATATATTAACGCTTTTCTATAGCAGGGACTCAATAAAGAGTTGTTGAATAAATGTTTCAAGGAACAAATGTTAAAAATCTGATACACAGAAAACATAAAATTTTGTGGTTGATGGTTCTTGATTTCTGTTTGATTTTTTTTTTTTTTTTTTGCGGTACTGGAAAGATCCTCGGCTGATGTTGTCTGGATAGTTTCAGGAGGCTCGACAGGAAATGTTCTGATGTAGCAAGAGCATCGAGGCTGCAGGATTTCATTTGAATTTCAGGGATGAGATATGCTTCAACTTAGGATAATTTAATCATTGTTCTAGCGTAATGTTTCCTCTGGAAGCTTACTTCCTGGTGTTCTTTTCCATTTCATGTGCTGATGTATTAGTAAACTCCAAAGGCCCTACTTCCTGTCGGTGGAACAAGGGAGTCACCGGGGATAGAAAGGAAGAACCGAAGGAGCCATCACTTTCCCCACGCCTGTGATTTTATGTCTGCTGCTCTCTGTGGTCACGTATGATTATAAACAAAGGCCGTTATCTATGAACATTAAGGGGAGGGATAACAAGTCACAATGTATGCTCTGTTCATGGTTTAAAACAGGAATCTACGAGTACGTGGAGCCAATAGAAGTGAGCGCAGACAGAATAAATCAAACTTTTCCTTATTTTCCACTTTCAAATACAAGGTAGATCATCTTTTAACTGTATCTCTTACTGGTGTTCACCCCTAAGAATTATATTGGTGCACAAAATGCTATAAAATTGAAAGGAGAATATGCTCTTTTGAATTGCAATAGAAGTTTGCACTTGGCATTACTTCAATATTTAAATATGTAATCTAGAGGGGAAAACCATAAAACTGCTGCTATATACTAGTGTCTATAATACAATACAACACAGTAAAATTTCCATAGGAAGCTTTCTTTGGAGAAACATTTTCCTATTAAATTATTTTATCTACACACATGCATGATGGAAAGAGCATAATGCTTTGAGTAAAATATCCGTGCCTTTAGTCACTTAATTCTCTAAGCATTTCTTTCCTCTTTTTTTTTCTTTCCCCACCAGCCCATCCTTGCTGATGTGGAGTCAAATCCTGTTAGCAACCCTCTTGGGACAGCGAACTGCCTCATAAGCTTTTGTGGGTTGTAAATCTGCGGAGAAGCAGACTATTACCACTTTCTCCTACCAAGTGACCAGTGGACTGGAGACACAACCACTGTGGTTCTAGCCAGTGTCAACAGAGCTCCTTCACAGGTGAGAATGTGAAAACTCATTTCCATCAAGTCAGTTCCACTGGCAGTGCCCATACAGTACAAAGTATCAGTGCCACTGTGGGTTTCTAAGACTGTAAATCATTGCTGGTGTAGACAGCCTTCTCCTTCTCCCTTTATGGGTAAGAAGTACCCATACAAGGCAGTACCCACCCCACACCCACCCACCCCCCCCAAAAAAACAGAATAATGCTCCGTTGGGCGGAACTTCAGTAATACACATTTTCCCCCGCTAGGCAGGCATCCAGCAACTTTCTCTGAGTTAGGGCACCCAGTGGCATCACCTGGGAAGTTCTCTCTGGTCACAGTGAATTTTTTCACGAAAGCAGTTTCCTTCAAACCTCGTTTTGTGTGATTGCTGCTTTAAAAGAACAGCATGTAGCTGGGAAATTTTGTTTGTTGTTCAGGAAAAATGCCACAGAAACAGTTGTGATGCTAAACACAGCTTACAAGGACAGTACTATAGGAAAAACTCAAGTGTACAAGTGATTTTCTCGTTTCAAAAAAGGTGAAATGTCGACTGATGACAAACCTGGTTCTGGATGTCCATCCGCTGGAAATGTTGACTCTAGTGCATTTGGAGTTCGTTCCACCAGGTCAGACTGTTAATCGAGCTCTCTATTTAGAGTTTATGAAAAGATGGGGCAGGTGGGGGATTGGTTTTGCCACCACAATACACCTGCTCACACAGTCATCTCAGTGAGCTAAAAACAGGATACTGCTCTTGCCCAACACACCTTTCTCATTTGACCACACTCCATGCGACTTTTTGTTTGTTTGTTTCTGAGAATTCAAAGGGACATGAAAGGACAGAGATTTGAGACAAAGAAGAGGTGAAGAAAAAAAACAAGAGAGGTGCTATAAGCCAACCAAACATGTGTTTGAAAAATGTTTCCAAGAATAGAAACTCAGATTTGATAACTGTATTAAGTGTAATGGAGAGTACTTTGAAGGCGATGAGGATGTTTTGTTAAAAAATGTAAATACATAGCTTTGAAAAAAATACAGTTTTGGGGGGGAGTACCCCCTCATATAAACAGAAGCACAGAGAGGTTGCCAGATACCCATTCTAAGAGTGTCTAACTTCATCCTCTCACTTTCAGTTTTTTCCCTCATCATCTTTAACAGATATTTTTTAAAAACTGGTCAGTGTCATTCATCCTAAATAAATTTTGCTGATTTAACATTCTGTATAATTGGTTCATGAATGCTCTTTGATGTTTTTGTTCTTCTATTAACCCTTGAAGTTTTTTTTTGCTTTTGTTGGAAATTCTACTTAAGAAACTCCAATTATCATTAAATTTTACTTTATCTTTATCATTTTTACCCATAAATATCTACAAGTATATCAAAAATTGCTTTGCACTTTTCATTTTATTTCCTCTTCATCAACTGTGATCATTTCAACTCTTTTCTTCATGTCAGTAATCTGGATATGACTCATGTATCTGCTGTGCTTAGTGTTTCTTTTTTATTTATTCATTACATAATGATGCTATTTTGGTATCAATTTTTTTCTCCTCTCCGCAATTTCCTGTATCAGCTCTTTCTGCCAGTTTATCAAAACTCTTATTTCCCAAATGTGTGTGTTTGTATCAAGCTTTCTTTTACAAGAAATGATCACAGGTCATGACTGCTGACCTTTGCATGCTAATTTCTCCCGAGTCTCAGTTGTTCATTATTCTTTGTCCTATTATGCTTTCCTCCTGCATCCTTTGTTTGCACTGGGTTATCTGCATGATTGCCGAACATGGATACTTATGTCTAGTTTAATAGTAGCCACTCTGAACCCACGTTTGATTTCTTCTAATATATTGTACATGAACTTTCTGAAGATTTCATTCCCAATTTATTCCGGCTTTATTTGGAAACTGTGAGGACGGGTTTGGTGAGAGAGCAACTTGGGTTTCCTATAACATGCTAAGAGGGCCTTAGCCAAATTCTTGGTCTTGAAGGGTCCTTAGCTTCCTCTTATTATTCACTTGACCCTGGGGAAATGTAAGCTATTCACAGGGGTCCTTGGACCTTTTATTGCTACCATCACTTCATCTTTTGGCACCTATGCTTCATCAAACTCACTCAATGCTGACTGATAACTCTGCCCATCTCTCAGCGATTCTGTTCCTACTATGACTGCTGAGGGAGAGTAAAATGACGACCTCCTGAATCCTCTTCCAAAGTTAACCTGAGCATTTACAGCATTTGTTTCCTTCATTTTCTTTCCCTACACGTGTTTGTGTAGAGCTGGGTTGGATTAGGAGCCAACAGAGCAAGGCTAACATTTTCTCTTTCTTCACTGTCGACTCTCTTTTCTCCCTGTTGTCAAGTCGATTCCAACTCATAGTAATCCTGTAGAATAAAGGAGAACTGCCCCTGTGGGTTTCCTAGACTGTGACTCTTTATGAGAGTAGAAAGCCTTGTCTTTCTCCCGTGGAGTGCCTGGTGGTTTTGAGCTGCTGACCTTAAGGTTAGTGGTCCAATGCGTAACCACTATGCTACTGGGGCTCTTTCTTTCCTTGGCTGCCATGTTCTTGAAATTGTATTGAATCCAGCCTTACCCTTTTTTTTTTTTTGGTAGTTGCTGCTGCGCATCCACCTCATCACCATTGCCAGGTTTTGCTTCCTTGTTTAATTGCTGCTTTTGTCATTCTATAAAGTACTAGAGAAGGAAATTATGTGGTTCAGTTTCAATTTATCCTTGAAAATAAAGGTACGCTATACTCATCATTTTTTTCTATATCGTTCATTTAACATAAAATAGCCATTTGTTTTGCGTCAAGCAATGCACCCATTGCATATTTACACAAATAATGTGCACATTGTACATTTTTGCAACTGGTGCAACCTCCATAATGCAAAAATTCATATGCTCGTTACTCCAGCCTCTTCAAGCTATGCCATCATTTACTAGCTTTGACTGTTACTTTGGCAGCTCCTGAACTTTCTCCAAACTTCTCAGTTGTTAAATGCATCCTTCTCAGCTCCCATCAGGCCTGATCCTATTTGCAGCACTGCCATCACGACAGCTGTCTCATCTCTTCCAAAATCTCTGATAAGAGCCAAATTCTCTGTATCTGAAGGAAGGCTGGTAGTATTCAAAGAACTATAGAACAAATGCCCCAAATAACAATAAAATAAACTAGTATGGGTCTCAGAGGAACAGACGGATAGGCAGGCATGAAGTCTAAGAAACCAGAGAAACAGACATCACTTTATTACCTAATTAGATGTATGCCACTAGTGCTACTCTGGATTCTCAAGTGTTAGCACTCCCTCAGCAGCGGTGTGTGGGTGTGCAAAACCCAAATGTCTTCATGGAACAGGTAAACACATAACATTTGTTCTTGGATGAGAACTACAACTTTCTGCATAATAAGACCAGAAACACCACTATCCATACAACATGGCTTTGCTCTGAGTGGTCCCAGTGATAGTCTGATGCCTAGTTACAAGTAGCAACGGGTTGCATATTGCTCTTCAGAAAACAGCTTCATACGTGTATGTTAAAGCTTCAGTGTTGTGGCCCATCTTATCTTGGCGCTTCTCATGATTTCCTACATTTAATGAAACAATTACAACTAGGTAGGTTGGGAATTGGTTTATCTGTCTATCTTGTAATGAGCTGCAGCACCAACTCTCTTAAACACTGTGTTCTAGGACTGTGTCAATACTGCTCTACCATAAAGAATAGCTTCTTAAAATTTAAGATAAACAATCAAAAATTAAAACAATCAAGAAGGAAAGTTAGCTTTTCAATATGTATTGCATAAACAATATATGCTCTCTCAGACTCTATGATCTGAAACTTTTGCTTCAATATTTTAAAAAGGTAACTATAAGATTTAAATATAAATAATTTGAACATAATCCTTTAAATTCCTGGAATGTGTATGTGGAATATTGTAGTGGATGAATCTTGTTTTGATGCCCAGCATCTATGCTTTCTTTTTCTGGAATTGTTACGTTGATTTTCCAAAGGGAATCCAATATCTGTCACACCTCGAATCAGACTCAGAAATTAATCCTATGGCACATTTCTAAACCAGTCAGCCTAATACATCATCCTAGCCACAAAGTCCTGAGGAATTTATCTGTCCTGGATTCCAAGTGTTGAGAGCTACTATCTGTACCAGTGTACATGCTCTGGTCTAGGCGGATTTGTAAGGTAAAATTGTGGTCATGATAGTAGGGCGGGGGTGGGGGAGAAGGAAGCATTAAAGAACTAGAGGAAAGTTGTATGTCTCATCAGTGCTATACTGCACCCTGACTGGCTCGTCTCTTCCTTGTAACCCTTCTTTAAAGGGATGTCCAATTGTCTACAGATGGGCTTTGAATCTCCACTCCACCCTCCCCCTCATTCATATCAATTTAATTTTTTGTTCTGGGTCTTTGATGCCTGATACCTGATTCCATCGATACCTGATCACATGTGCTTCCAAGCTAGGTGGCCACTTCTTTATCTTCAATTCTTTAAGACCACAGATGCTATATCTTTTGATAACCAGGCACCACCAGCCTTCTTCAACACATTTGCTTATGCACCTATTTTGTCTTCAGTGATCATATCGGGAAAGTGAGCATCACAGAATGCCGGGTTATTAGAACAAAGTGTCCCTGCATTGAGGGAGTACTTGAGTAGAGGACCAAAGTCTGTCTGCCATCTTAATAATTAACATAAATATATGCACATAGATCTATTTCCCTATCATTAAGTATAAATATATTTACATATGTACATGCCTGTATTTATACCTCTATAAATGCCTTTTCCCCTCTATTTCTTATTATTTTCCTCTTGTCCCACTATCATGTTCAGCCTTCGTTAATTTCTCTTGGCTACACTGCACTTGATCAAGCCCCACCAGGCATCTTACACCCTCATCATCATTGATTTTAAATCACTTGTTCCCTTGTCCCTGGGTTTGTTGGCTCCCCCTTCATTTCCCCCATTTACCCCTCTCCTGTGTCCCCACAGAACCATTGGTCCAATTGTTTTCTCCACCAGATTGTTTCTCCCTCCTATCTTATCTAGATAGATGTGCAAAAACAATAATAAGCACAAAATCAAATCAAAACACTAAATATCAAACCGAAACAATAACAACAAAGAAACGCCTATAAATAGTTCCAGGTATGTTTGTTGACCTTTATGAGTGTTTTCAAGTCCAGTCTAAAGAGGTGCCATGCCCTGCCCCATAAGTCAATTTTTGGAATTCCTCAGGAACTTCATTGCTTTGGTCCCCTTGCTGCTCCGTTGCACACCCTTAGTGTTTTACCCCAGTGTGGTGGGGTCAGATTGGGCACAATTTCCACACTGTGTCTCCAGTAGCTCTATGGGTACATGAGGAATGTCATGTCTTGTGGTGGGGCCAGCCTTATGGTCCTCTCTGTGCACTGGCTGCTCTGAGCAGGAATATCATCCTCGGGGTTTGTGAGCCAGGATGTGTTTCTCTCTCTCTCTCTCTCTCTCTCTCTATATATATATATATATATATATATATATATATATATATTCTCCTTCCCTCTTAGTTTGATCCTGTGTGCTCTGATCCAACATACCCCTCTCCCCACTTGTATCTTCATTGTTGTCCTCTGTAGTCCATTCATCTGGTGGGTGGAGGGAGGGGAGGGTTGAGGGTCTACACAGCTGGGATTGGGGCTGGCCCCAAAAACCTCTCTATTGGTTCCCTGCTTCATGCTGGTATGCTGCATTTCTGTCTTGGAGCACCGGGTTGAGCGCTGATACCTCACTCCCTCTCCTGTGGCGATATAAACCATCCCCTCCCCTTGGGTGGGTTGTGTTATGAATGTGGAGTTAATTCTCTTTTCATTTTGGCTCAACAAACATGGATTGAACAATATTTCCCAGGACTGTAAAAAGTCTGGGTGTCACAATGCTTATGCAGTCAGGTACTTTCCCGAAGAATGGCAGTTAGAACCCACCCAGGTTCTGACGGACAAATGAGGTATGGTAGGAAATTTAAAAAAAAAAAACCTGCACAAGAAGAAAGCAAAAGGTCATTCAAAAGACAGAAAGAAAGAAAAAAACAAAATGCATATAAGAAGAGACTCTAATACTTGCTGTTGAACACGAGTAGTTAAAGCAAGTGGAAGAGATGATGAAGTAAGAGCCTGAACAGAAATTTTCAAAAGACCTCTGGAGAAGACAAAGGAAATCATTATAATAAAATATGCAAAGATCTGACATTAGAAAACCCAAAGTAAAGAACATGATCACTATATCTCAGGCTGAAAGAACTGAAGAAAACATCAAGTTCCAATATTGAAGGGATCCATAGGCAAAATATTGAAAATTTTTCAAAAACCAAGCTCACTGCCATGGAGGAGATGCTGGCTTACAGCCACCCTATAGGACAGGGTAGAGCTGCTCTGGTGAGTTTCTGAGACTCTTTATGGGAGTAGAAAACACTCTCGTTCTCCCTCAGAGAGGCTGGTCGTTTAGAACAGCTGAGCTTGCAGTTAGCAGCACAATACATAATCACTATGCCACCAGGTGCCAAACATTGAGTGCTGCTGGAACATCAAAAGAAGATGGAAAGAACTGGCTGACATTCAACTATTTCAAGAGGTAGTATTGGACAAATAAGCCCAACTGGCGCTGATGGCATTAGTGAAAAGGAAAGGCACTGGGAACTGACAGAAGACCAGTTGAAATGCTTCAAAAATCTGGTGCGGCGCTCGAGGGCTGAGTAGACAAAGACACTTGGAATATGACTACCGTCTACCCAGCTGGCACAGGTTCATGTTTGTTCCTGCTCTAAACAAAAGTGACTGAACAGAATGTTAAGTGTATTGAACAGTATCACTAATATCAGAGACAAGTAAACTTTTGCTAAAGATAATTCAAAACAGGTTCACCAGTACGCTACGAAGAAGTTGCCAGAAATCCGAGCTGGATTCAGAAGAGGATATGGCATGAAGGATGCCGTTGCTGATATCAGATGGATCTTGGCTGAAAACAAAGATGTTTATTGTGTTTTATGACTACCCAAGGTCATTCAACAGTGTAGATCATGATGAAGAATGCACAACATTGCAAAGTGTAGAAATTCAAGAACATTTAATGATGTGCATGTGGAACCTACGTATGGACCAAGAAGCCGTCATTCAAACAGAACAAGAGGATGCTGTATGGCTTGAAATCAATAAAGGTGTGAGTCAGGGTGTGTCTTCTCATGGTACTGATTCAATCTGAATGCTGAGCAAATAATCTGAGGAGCTGAACTAGATGAAGAAGAAAGTGGCATTAGAATTGGAGGAAGTTTTCACAACCTTCATTATGCAGATGATATAAACTTGCTTGCTGAGAACAGGCCTTGAAATACTGTATGAGTAACAGTTCAATATACTTTACAACTGAATGTAAAAACACAAACCCTAAAATTATCACAACTGGACCAATAGGTAACATCCTGATAAACAAAGAACAGATTGAAGTTGTCAAGGATTCCATTTATTTGGCACCAACATCATGGAAACAAATCAAGACATTAAACAGCTTATGGTATCAGGAAAATCTGCTGCATAGGACCTCTTTGATATGTTAAAGAGCAAAGAGGTCACTTTGAAGACTAAGGTATGCCAGACCCAAGGCACAGTAATTTAAGTTGCCACATATGTATGTGAAGGCTGGGCAACGAATAAGAATGATTACAGAAGAATTCATGCATAGGAATATTGTTGAATTATGTATTAGAAGTACCATGAACTGATGGAATAAGCAGTTCAGCCTGAAAGATGCATAAACAGGATTGTGTCTCACCTACCCTGGCTGTGTTATCAGTAGAGACCAGTCTCTGGAGAAGGGCATCAAGCTTGGTAAAGTAGATGGTAAACAACAAAAACTGGAAGGGCCTCATTGAAATGGATTGATACAGAGGCTGCAACAAAGGCTCAAACATAGCAATTTTAAGGATGTCACGGATTTTGTTCTGTGGTACAGAGGGTAGTTATGTCAGAACTGCCAATGCCTAACAACAGCAGCAAAGAAATTCTAAGTACTCTAGACTTGGCATCAGTAGTTGTAGTCCATGAGAACCCTTTAGAATGCCAGAAATGAGGCAAGTGAAGCAAGTGCCAGGAGAGCCATGCCTAAGTTTAGCTTTTCCTGCATTTTGCAGCTTTCTTTTTTGATGAGACTGATTGTGAAAACAGGGAAGGAGCGGGTGGTGTGTGTTATGCATAAGATCAACACAATGGTGGCTAATGACCACAGTCCTTAAATGAGTCAGTGGCACTCACCAGGAAGCAGGACCTGTAAGACCTGCTGAGCTGAAATATGTATGCGCAGATCTGAACATCTCTACCTGATTATAATACTGACGGGCATTATGAAGTTTCCCCTTATATGCAACTGAAGTCATGGGAGGAGATGATGTGAAGCGTGAAAGGAATCCTGGATGGTGATATTCCTAGATATTCTTAAATCATTCTCTAAGACCACAGTGGTGACTTATGAGTCCGTGATTTATCCACCCTAGGAAATGTTGAGGAGGAATAAAAATGTTGCCAATCATATTGCCGAGCCACAATGAAGATTCTGCAGCTTTTGATACAGGCATGAGAAAAATTTAGCAAAACTTGTCTAACTGGGCAGTAGGAATAAGGCGATAATCCCAGAAGCACACCTTTGCTGTATTCTCTGACACGGATTATATTTTCAGTGACCAGAAACACACAAGGTGTCAGCAATTGTACAGCCGCTCCTTCTCTCCAGAGCTCTGCAGACGCGAATGTCACTCCCATCAGCACTTCACCAGGTACCCCAGCGACAGCACCTTCCACGGACTGCTATCAGACAGGCCAGCAGGCCTGCGCATCCCCTCTCCTTTCCCCTTCCTTCCTCATCTTGCGCTTTCTTCCTTGTCTTTCATTAGGTGCTCCTCCACACGGTCCTGTCTCACTTTAAATCTCAAATTCTATGCTGCCCACCTCCCCTAAAGAGGACCTTCTCATAAAAACTTAGGGGAAAGCACTTGGGGTGTATCTATTCCTAGATGACAGGTTTCTTTCTGTGTTGCGTCTTTCTGAACATTCCATCCTTTCAGTATTTACTATCTCCTTTCTCCCATAGTATAGCTCCCAATTTGAATAACAAGGTTCTCCCGGAAACCTGAAGTACTTATTGGAGGGGCTGCAGGACTGTTCTTGTCTTTCCAGCCTCCATTACCCTTACTCTCATCCTTTCTAGCACAGTCCTGTAAATAATCGAGTAACCATCACCTTTCCACGGCCATACCTTTCTGCAGAACGGACCTTCAAACTGGGGGAGTCAGAACTAGTACCATCGTACTGAGTTTGTTTCTATTTAGCTTAGAGCAGAGAATGTGAACTTACTCTAGTAAGTGATGCTTGCGTGAAAGCCATTTGGCAGACTTATGGGACAGGAAATATCTGTGCTTTCAAGAACAGAGGTGAAAAGTGATTCTTTAACTTCTAAATGCTTTGTGCCTGGATGGGCTGCCTGGATCTGTGGCAGCCAGCGTGTCTGGAACCCAAATTTAAAACCAACATTGGAGCAAGGAGTTTGAGGCTGGAACAATATCTCCTGCTCATGGGACCACAAACCATCAAGATCATCAAGGAAGGAAACAGGATTGGCCTAAGATCATGGAATTCATAGGCTCACTGCAATAAGGAAAGGTACACACACAGATGAACTGGAAATTGACAAATAGGACTTAATAAGAATGAAACACCTGTGTACCTTGAGAGACTTCACCAAGAGGGTGACAAGGCAACCCACAGACTGGGAGAGGATTTTTAGCAATGACGCATCAAAGAGCTTATTACTAAAATCTACAACACCCTCATGGCCTGCAAAAAAAAAACGGAAAACAGTTAACCCTCTAAGGAAGTGGACAAAAGAACAGAAAAGAAATTTCACTAGGGAGGAGACCCATATGGCCAACAAACACATGAGAAAGTGTTCCAGGTCATTAGCCATAAGAGAAATGCAAATTAAAACAACCATGAGATACCATCTAACACCCCTGAGGTGAGCCCAAGTCAGAAAATCAGAGAGCAACAAATGTTGGAGGGGCTGTGGTGAAGTAGGAAGTCTCTTCCACTGCTGGTGGTTGTGTAAATATATACAGCCACTGGGAAAGCAATCTGGTGCTACTTAAAGAAAATGGAAATCGATCTACCTTATGACCCAGACATCTCTCTACTGGGCATTTACCCAGAGGAGGTAAGAAATAAAACACGACCGGTTATCTGCGCTCCAATGTTTATTGCAGTGCAATTCACAATCACAAGCATTGGAAACGACCTTAATTTCCATCGATAGATAAGTGGATTAGTAAATTCGAACACATACACCCAATGGAGTACTACGCAGCACTAAAAAACACAGACGATCACATGTAGCACATCGTTTCATGGAAAGAGTTGGAAGGAATTATGTTAAGCGACGTAAGCCAATCTCAAAAGCACAAGTATACCATTAGCCCCCTGAGGTAAGTGTAATCAGCACGGCAGGAAGAGAAGAAAAGACACCATCTCACAATATATAGGTGGAGGCACAGGCAGTCAGGGGGACGTCGGACCAAACCCAGGGAGGTACATGTGAATCCAACATAACGAAGGGAGAGACTGAGATGATGCCATGGGGGGAACAGGGCACTAACCCACCCAGGGGAGAGTATTGGTTGTATCTCCACAGAATTGGAACATGCATACTGACCCCACCATGGCATGCCAAATGAGGAGGGAATTGTAACATGTGGAGGAATGCGTGAAAGGACTGGACTACAGGGATGCTACCAACCAGAACCAGCCTGACCCCCACTCTGGAAGAGTAACACTAGACCTTTGGGTCGGGGAAAGGAACTGGCCTACCATACCCAGACGGACACTAATGAAGAAGGAAAAAGAGAAAGGAGCAGTGGGCCCAGACTTCATATAGGCACACCAAGACCAAGAATGAGGTCCCTGAATGGAGCTTCTAAGGCACAGAGAGGATTAAGGAACTACTCAAGACATGATGTCCCCTAGCTGGAGCATACAGTGACAGGGGACAGTAATGGGGACAAGCGGCAGGGAAACTGTGGGAATGGAGCATAGCAGATCAGCAATAGGAGTAAAACCGATCCACAGAGCCCCTAAGGAGCCCCAAGAATGGACTTCGAGCTAGGAGGGGCAGCCCCTGGAGCTCCCACAGGACCACTGGGGAGGGACTCATGGGGCCCAACAAACAGACCTGGACCTATGTAGGGTTTCTTTCTTTCTTTCTGTTTTCCTCATCTTTTTCTCTCACCTTTTCTTTTTCAGCCATATGTTTTCTTAATGTTCAGACTAGGACATGAATGCTTTGCCTAATTATATGGGTTGGAAATGGGAGGGAAGCCCAAGGAGAAGGCAATGGGACCAGTGGCCCCAGAAGGTATAGGGGGAAGGAGGTGGGGAGAAGGGTATGGTTAGCAGATGGCATCATGAACAGGGAAAAACTAGGGAATTGAAACCAACATCTAGGAGAGGGTAGAGATCTTATGAGTAATAGAGCAACACCAAGCTAGTAGAGAGGAAGCACTAAGAGGTGGAAGAAGGAGAAAGTGACGGGGGTGGGTAGTCAGGAGGAGACAAAAACAGAGGCAAGCTCTAGGAAGCAAAGGCATGGATGGGGAGATTAACGGTATGCACTTATGCAAATACACTAGTCCATAACAATAGCAGCATTGGCCCCTGTACACTGAGGCTGCAAGGGCCTTGGGCCTTAGGCCTTGGCTCATTCGTTCCCTCAATACAAGAACACTGTGTTCTAACAAATTGACATTCTGGGATGCTCACCCTGCCCCGCTGCCCCTACACGACATCTGAAGAAAAAATGGGTGCGTAAGCAGATGTGGTGTGTCTGGCTATTAAAAGATTAAAAAGTGTCTGGGGTCTTAAAGGCTCGAAGTTAAACAAGCAGCCATCCAACAGTGAAGCAACAAGCATACATGGAAGAAGTACACCAGCGGTGCGATTGTGAGGTGTCATCGAAACCAGGACACGGGCATCAGAAGATTCACAACAAAGAGTAAACAAACAAAAATGCATTGGTTAGAATGGAGGGGGGTTGGAGCGGAGACCCAATGCCCATCTGTGGACAATGGAGCATCCCCCACAGAGGAATCGCAGGGAAGGGTTGAGTCAATCAGGATGCAGTAGAGCACTAATGGGTCACGCAATATTACCTCTGATCCCTTGAGGCCTCCTCACCCCCACTCTCATGACCCCAGAGCCGCCTCCCACTCTAGACTAGAAGGGAGCACGCACATAGGTACAGGCAGGAGATACAACTCAAAGCACATGGAACCCAGGAACAGGAATAGAGATACCAAAAGGGTAGAGGGAAGAGGGGGAGAGATAGGGCGAGAAGGGGGAACTGATCACAATGAATGGCACGTAACCACACACCCCCATCCAGAGGAAAGAACCACAGAAACCAGAGGGGAAGGGAGACAGTGGATGGTGTGAGATTTGAAAATAACTAACAATCTATAATCTATCGGGGGCCATGAGTGTTGTGGGGGAGGAGGGATAGAGGAGCTGATCCCAAGGGCTCAATGGAAAGTAAATGTCTAGAAAAGAACGATGGAATATATGTACTAATGTCGGATACAATTGATGTATGAATTGTAACAAGAGTTGTAAAAGCCCTGAATAAAATGATCTAAAATAAAACAGCAATCTGCTCTCATAAAGATTATAGCCCAACAAGCCATCTCTCCTATAAGGTTGCCCCAAGTTCAAATCAACTCAATGGCACATAACAGTAGACCTGAAGTTCAACCCTTGCCTCTCTACAGCGGGGATCTGTGTTGGCTTCTTGAAAATTAAGAAGGCAAATGTTCTTGGTATATGTAGTTGAAGAGATTGCCAAACAAGGTTATTTGAGGCCTCAAAGAACTCTTTGTTGTACTCTAAAAATAAAAATGAAAAGACTTATCGAAGGCTCAAAACAGTTTGAACTGAAGACACATCTGATCTCACAAAGTGAAGTCAAATGCTCCAAAATGATGGAGTAACAGAGGCCTATTTTTGAGATAAAATCATGTACTAAAGGTACCACATTCTGAGTAGAAGTTACAAGATCAGGGAAGCCAGAAGTGGAACAGCCATTGATTGGAAACACAAATGTAAGCCACTTGGATAGATTAGTTTGTAGACATAACCAAGGAGGACTGAGAAGGTGGTCATAAAATAATTATCTTAAGATCTTTCCTGAGGGCTGTTGAGGGAATTTCTGTGTCCTTTGTGTGAAGAATCTTCCCTAGGAATACTTTTCCATGTTTGAAGTTTAGCCTTCCTGGAAAAAATAATTCTTTTGTTATGTTCTTATTAAATCTGTTTAAGGGCTTGACTGCTACAGAGGAAATACAAAAATGCTAAGATGGGGTTGAGACTCAGACGTGGACCAATCATTCTGATATGAGTCCATTAACTCAAATTTGGGACCTCTAACGGTGATGCAACTCTCAATGCACACACTTAGTCTGTAGGAGATATTGCCGACTGGTTCTCTGTACTCTAGAGGCTAAACCATTAGAACCAAGATTTCTCAGAACCCTTTCTTCCAAGAAAATACACCCATATGACACGTGAGATTGGGGCTACCCTCTGGCTGCATGTATCACTTTTGGTGATTAGTATTATGCGTGGGAAACATTAAGATTTTCTGAAGCAGTAATACCAGGGGTTCAAGTGATAGGTCTGATTTTATGGTGTCAACAGGTAGAGCCTAGGACATTTCATTTCATAATTGGAGTTAAGGGAAGCTGGAATCCCCAGTGGCAGCAGCATCTTCTAGCTCCATGTCTGGTGCATGAGGTAAGGGTGGTGTGCATCACGCAGCTTACTGACTCTTATACTTGCTGATCATGACATGGCAATGATGCCCATCTACAATTTTGTTCAGGACAGCCTTCCCGAGAACTCAGTACAATGTTGGGTTCTTTTTATAAGCATTTGTGTTTAAGTCATTTTTGTCAAAGTAACCCCTCATATCTACAAGTGAAAATCTGGCTTCCTTCTTTACAGTCTCAAACAAGTAAACAGATTAGCTGACTGAGAGAAAACTGCTTTACCAGGTCCCACATTGAGGCCTGGAAGAACTCAGTGTAGCCTTCGATTGAACAGGCCATCTTGCAGGAGTTAGCTGATAAGACCAGACTCCATCTTTCCTCGTACATTTCACTGCCCATCAGCTGGCATCTGTCAGGGTCCTGGAATCTATTTTATTTCTAGATCTTTCCAATCTAGTGATTGACAGGCGTCAGTCTCTTTCCCAAAAGAGTTGTCAGAGCTGGTGTCTATTGTGGATGTAAATGGATATAGTGTGGAATGTGTATCAGCAGTTTCAATTGCCAGGAGGCTCGGTGTTCCGTATCCTGCCTGCTTTTGGTATCACTGTTACTAGGTCTACCTCCTAGGAGTAGCTGCTCAGCCAAAAGCACCTTAGGATAACTACAAAACAAAGGTGAGTTGGTCTTTATGAAGACTCGGTAAGACAATATTTGAAAATGCTGAGCACAAAGTTAGGCTCATACTAGTGCCAATAAGCAATTTATTTTTCTTGCTGGTTCCATTTTACATGAATGGATAATCTGGGAAATTCTTATCAAATGATGTGTGGTTATTTTAAACACTCCCATGAAAATGCTTCCTGGGCCTGCATTAACATTATTTATAATGTTCTTCACATATTTTCAAACTTCAAAATGGTAAAGAAAAATCACTGCTTGTCACTCACAGTGTTCTTACTCATTTTTCACAGGAATTCCTAAATGGAGCGCGTCATAATTTATCCAATCATTCAATGAAAAGGTATTGAGAGTTTTGTGTTGTAGACACCATGAAACAATAGTGAAAAGCGGCTTAGGTCCTTGTTCTAACGAAGCTTTAATCCTATTGGAGGTCACAGGTACAGAACAAATAGGGACACAAGGAAACCATTCCTCAGCTCATTTTAGGGCCCAAATCCACGGATTTCACTTCCCCTCTCTTTCTCCTCCGTAAGAGCTTTCCTTCCTTATATCTTTCTTCCTCCCTCTCTTCCGCTCTTGTCTTCCCACCCAATCTCCCTTCTTCTTCCCTTTATTCCTTCCATCCTCCCTTTCTCTCCAGTTTCCTCTCCTTCTCTTCCTTCCTTTTAAGAAGTGACAATCAATAATGATATATTCTTGAAAAAAGGATACGTTGAGGGGGCAGTGAAAGGCACATGCACATTCCGCAGTCCTGAGGTTTATGTTCTCATAGGAAGAGGCAACCGAAACAAAGAGATCCATAATAAAATTAGCACTCAGTGCAATGATTGCTAGACCATTTCTAGGCAAGAGAAAGGTGCTATTTTTAGATAGGATTCTCAAGAATCTGAGGAGTCAAGGGTGAGAAGAAGCCCAACATTTGAAGAATTAATTCGATGTATTCATCAAAGGGCAGTCTCCTACTTAATATCAGGACTTAAATAAATATATATATATATATATATATATATATATATATATATATATATATATATATATATATCAATCAAAGAATGAAATTACATCAACTTGCTAGTAATTAATCACTTCCAAAGTTTTGGGTCAATGTTGCTATTTTGGGTGAACTACCTCTAGAAATGGATTATGATTTCTTATATATTACACTTCCTTAAGACATATATACTGTAGTACAAAAAATGTCACTACTTTCCTTTTGTTGATAGGAAATAAGTATTGAGTTCTGTATCAATAAGTTAGGATGAATACACTTAATTATTCATATCTCTAAATGTAGCCTCTCATGGGATGTAGGCATTGTCTCTTGGATCTCTCTCATGTAGAAAATAGAATCTATATGTCACTAAATGACATACTCACATACAAAACAAGCTTTCACAAACTTCTATTTAATGAAATGGAATTGTGTTTGGCAAAAAGCTTTGATTTTCCATACACAGACTTTTAGTCTAAAATTTTCTATGATTAAATCCTCCAAAGATAATGACTAAATCCCTAATCACAGTAATCATTCATGTTTGTATTGTGATAAAAGTCATGGGAGCATCTTAAGAAAGAATATTTTTTAAATAACATTGAATTTATTTTCTAACTAATTGAAAGTACTAATATTCAGTGAAGTGCCATAAAATTTCTATATTATTTATGCTTTAGATTGCAGACTAAAATATTGGATGTTTTATATAAAGAGAAAGACTGCAGCCATTGAAATTGATGTGGTGTTGCGATCGACTGCAAGTCATTATGTGTACTTTGCCAAGCTCCATAAATATTGATTTGAACACTAAACAGCAATGTCATCTTAGCTTGATAATTCAGCAAAAACATCAACATGAAGAAAACAAATCTGTGTTCCACAAATTCTTTTCCCTAAACATTCAAGGAAAATCTTTTTAGAAAGTTTTGTTTAAATATCAATTTGTGAAAACTTTTGTCCTCATTTATAATCATCAATATGATCTGCAGCATCTAGGTTAATTGACCTAACACAGGCCACAAAGACAATGTACTGCATTCTACTATGATGAGTAGAGATTAGGGCCTTCAAAGTTTGCAGGCAGCCATCTCAGATCCAACTACTGGGTTTTCCTACTTTCCCAAAGTAAAGAAAAGTGACGAGAATCAAACCCAAAAGGTATCATGAGTTCCTAAGAACTAATGGACTACAGGAAACACAACGCTCACTAGCTTGGGACCAAAGAAAGCCATGGTTCCCAGGTAGCAGAGGAGGGCTTTCTGACAGAGATCACAGGGGTAGGTCCTTGACTGACCATGTGTTGGGGAGGTTGAGGGGTATAGTTGGAGTGGTATTATAGAATAAACTTTTAAATCATAAAAAAATGACCAGATGCACTTCTTTGATAGACACTAGTGGACTGTGAGCCTCAGAAACCCTTAAAATCCAGAACCTCACTCACACACTCTACTTCTGAAGTGAACCCCAACATCTGTGCGGAGCAAACTCACAGAACCATCAACACCGTGAGACCTAAGGACCCCACTTTCCCAGGGGTACAGCTTAGAAGGCGGGGATGGATAGGAAAAGGGCAGACCCAGGGAGATGGTGGACACAGGGATAAATGGCAAGAGCGCTGTGACATTGAAGAGATCACAACCAATATCATGGAACAAAATGGGAGGAAATGGTGGAATCGAAAAGTAGTCTTCTGCAACATTTCATCTAAACTAAAAAAAAAGGCTAAAAAAATTTTAAAATCCAATATGCATCATTTAGGAAAAAACAATAGAACATACAGAAAGGGCTGAAGTACTTAGAAAAAAGGCAGGAGCGCTGCCTGACTTGGCATTGACAAATGAGCCTAAATAGCTAAAGGAGGTTCTGAGCCAAACTCATTGCCATTCAGTTGGTGCCAATTCACAGTGACCCAATAGGACAGGGTAGAACTGCTCCTGTGGGTTTCTGAGACGGCACCTCTTTAGAACTCTTCAGGAAGTGGACAGCCTCGTGCTTCTCCTTCAGAGTGACCATTGGTTTCAAACTGCTGACCACAGTTAGCAGCCCAACTCACAACCACTCTGCCAAAAGGACTCTGAGAGCCAACTTCCAGGATCACTGGTGCTCTGGTGTTTTAGTGCCAAATTGCAATGTATTGACTTCGGCCTTTCCACCCTACACTCTCATGCTAATAAAGTTACTGAAATTAAAGAAGAAACAAAATAAAGCAGCCCCCAATTTTATATAATGTAAACAATAATTTTTATCTAGTTTACGTCATTAGACTTAGAAGACTAGATATGTATCCCATTTCTGCCATTTCATATTTGTATGATTTTGGGCAAGTTTTATAAATTCTCTGAGTCCTCATTTGCTCTTCTTTTTTTATAGACAATTTTTTTACTATAAATTAGGTAGGGGGTTACATTTAAGATCATCAACTTTGTATTCAACAGTTTACACTTATAATCCAGACATTCCCACCCCACTCCCCACCCCCAGTAGTTTGTCCTTAACCCACTCCTTGATTTCTCTTCTACGACCTTCCAATTCACCCCAGTTAATGCCCCCCAGGAATCTAGGCTATGGCTTTCTCTTCCCTTCTCTGCTGCTCACCTCTCCCCATCTTGACATTCTCCGCACTCTGTCTGCCTTGTAATGAAAGTCTTTATTTTGTTGTTTCCCCTCTGGGACAGTGGTCCCAGAGTAAACATCTTGTTACTAGGTTGTTATAAGGACTCAATGATGTTATTTATAAAGCCATATTTTTAAAAATTCTAAATAATATTTAATGAAATGCTGAATAGTTTACTTACCATATGAATCACACATTATTTTCCCTATTATATATTTGTCATAGTATTTGATGCCTGCCCTTAATGAATAGACGAGGCCATTCCATTTTCCTAGCTTGATTTTCAAATGGGGACATGGACCCATTTCTCTGAAAGTACAGGAGCATGCCAAACTGTATGTCCTTACCAAAAGCTGCAAGCCAATGTATTTCCATGTTTTCGACTTTTATACGTACTATTTCCTAACATTATGCAGGTTCTTCTTTCCCAGTCCCTTTTTGCATTAGCCTTTTTCTTAGTGGTTTTTTTAACACGGGCAAGTTCTTCACCACTGTCTACTCCTGAGTTTTATTGCTTATTAAAACCTCTGGGGAAGAAAATAAAGCATATTTTAATGAATTATCTTCAGGGAAGGCTTCCTTAATGCTTAACAAAAGCACCCTAAGTTTACAAGAAGAGCCGACAGCCATAAATCATCTGGCAGTATATTTGCCCCAGAAGTAGTGCTCATTCAATATTATTTCCATTTTCTTAATTCATGTTTCAAATCCCTTCCCACTTAATGAAAATTTATTATTGAATAAATGTTTTAAAGCAGTGAGGATTCACTGTGTAATGAGTCTTAAGAATCCTTTGAAAACAAATACTTTATAAATTACTCATTAAAACGTTACCATTTGCTCAAAGCATATTTTGCCTTAATCTCAGTACTTAATTTATAGATGATCTGTAACTTCCATAATTCTACAGGTATGCATCATAATCCCCTGAGATTTATAAGGTATAAAATCACACAGCTAGCAAAACAAAACTAAATACTAACCTATTCCTTTATGATGATTGGTAGCACTTAGGCATTTTAATCATTTTTTCCTTTACATTTAGAAACTCTTTTAATCATAAACATAATTATTAACTAACTGGTATCTTTTGGAAAGAAAGATTCCAAGATATAATCCTAAATTAGGAAAATGAATTTGCTATACTCACTCTTCAATTTCATTTAATTTTTTTCTAACTACTTGATTACTATACAACCAGGACAAAAAACTTAGAAAATCAAAGGAATAAATATGTATCCAAATATCAACATTTGGTTTGTGTTTTTTTAAACATTTTATGAGGGGCTCATACAACTCTTATCAAAATCCATACATATATCAATTGTGTAAAGCACATCTGTACATTCATTTCCTTCATTATTTTTTCTTTTCTTTTTTTACATTTTTTTTACATTTTATTAGGGGCTTATAGAACCCTTATCACAATCCACACATCTACATACATCAATTGTATAAAGCACATCCGTACATTCTTTGCTCTCCACTTAAGCCCTCCGCATCAGGTCCTCTTTTTTATCCCCTCCCTCCCCGCTCCCTCCTCCCTCATGAGCCCTTGATAATCCACAGATTGTTATTTTGTCATATCTTGCCCTATCCGGAGTCTCCTCCCCCCCCCCTTCTCTGCTGTCCATCTCCCAGGGAGGAGGTCACATGTGGATCCCTGTAATCAGTTCCCCCTTTCCAACCAACTCACCCTCCACTCTCCCAGCATCGCCCTTCACACCCCTGATCCTGAAGGTATCGTCCACCCTGGAATCCCTGTGCCTCCAGCCCTCATATGTACCAGTGTACAACCTCTGCCCTATCCAGTTCTGCAAGGTAGAATTCGAATCATGGTAGTTGGGGGGAGGAAGCATCCAGGATCTGGGGGAAAGCTGTGTTCTTTATCGGTATTATATCGTACCCTCACTGACCCATCTCCTCTCCTTTGGTTTGTGTTTTACAAGTATTATAAAATTATTTTTTAAGATTTATAAGTGCATTAAATGTGATATTGCTTATAATCTGTTCTTTAGCTCAATAATTTAACATGTGGTGATATGCTGAGCTACATGCTATTACAGAAAAAGAACTTCCACAACATAACCTTAATGCTATTCCATGATGCAGAAATATATGTATTTTCATTATTCTTCCTGTGTGGCTGGATTTTTGTTTACCCCCCCCCCCAATATTTTGCTGTTATAAATAATGCTGCAGTGAACCTTATTATACACAGGTTTTGGCCATTCCTCTGATTACTTTCTTAGTATGAATTCTTAGAAGTAGAATCTACACCAGCAAAGGGAAAAGGCTGAGAAGCATATTTTAAAGCAACCCTAAGGAAAGATTACCAAGTGTCTGCACTGCTAATATGAATGCATGCATGTCTCCTCTCCCTTGCCCCTGCTCGTGGGACTTTTGAAAAAAAGACACAAGAATCAAACAAATGATGCTCACATTCCTGAGATGATCCCTGAAGTAAAATGAGTGAATAGAAAATGTGGTGAAGAAAGCTGATGGTGTTTGGCTATTAAAAGATGTTGGTCTAGGATCATAAAGGCTTGAAGATAAACAAGCGACAATCTTGCTGAAAAGCAACAAAGCCCACAAAGAAGAAGCACACCAGCCTATGTGATCACAAGATGTTGACAGGATCAGGTATCCAGCATCAAAAGACCCAAAACAAAATCATATCGATGCAGGTGCAGAGTGGAGACCCAAAGCCCATTTGTGGACAATTGGATATCCCCTCACAGAAGGGTCCTAAGAAAGGCATGAACCAGACAGGGTGCAGTATAGCACCCACAAAACATACAACATTCCTCTAGTTCTTTCATATTTCCTCGCCACCCCACCCCAATACCATGACCCCAGTTTTACCCTACAAATCCGTATAGAACAGAGCATGTACACTGGAACAGATAAGAGCTCTCGACACACAGAATATAAGATAGATAAACCCCTCAGGAGCAATAATGATAGTAGTGATACCATGAGGGTAGGGGTAAGTTGGCGGGGAGAAATGGGGGACCGATCACAATGATCAGTGTATCACCCCCTCCTCCCCAGGTGATGAAAAACAGAAACGTGGGTGAAGGGAAACAGTGGATGGTGTAAGATATGGAAATAATAATGATTTAGAATTTATCAAAGGCTCATGAGGTGGTAGGGTAAGGGGGAGGAGGGGAAAAAAAGAGGTGCTGATACCAAGGGTTCAAGTTGAAAAAAAATGTTTTGAAAAGGATGATGGCAACATCTGTACAAAGATGCTTGACACGATGGATGTGTGAATTGTTGTACGAACTGTAAGAGCCCCCAATAAAATGATTTATTAAAAAAATTTTTAAAGATGTCTCAGATCTAAATTCTATTGTGAATTGCCTCTTCAGGACTTTCTAATATCTATTTTGGAAGCTCACCTTTGATCTTTTTATAATACTTCATATGGAAAAGTAATGACAATTTTCTGTATCCATTTAAAAAATTGCCCAGTTTGCTATTTGCTTTTTGTTCTTTTAAAAATTAGAGTGGCTTTTTAATTTGGAAGTGATACATACCCTTTTAAGCCAGAAAATTTTAAAGTAAGAAAATCTGGAAAATTGCTATTTCTCAAGTTTCAGGTAACAAGTGTTAAGTTAATATTGTATATTCTTCTAGATTTTATAGATGAATTGGTAAATGGATGAGTAGGAAGAGATGTGTGTATAAGACAAATAAAGCGGTTTCCAAAAGCATGTGGATAATTTCATTATCTTTTCATTTTGTTTGTCTCTATCTGTTTAGATGTCCCTGTGTATCTTTAAAAGAGGTTGCACCCTTAGGAATCCAGGACAGATGATCCCTTCAGGACCAGTGGTGAAAGTGGTGATACATGGAGGGTGGAGAGAAGGTAGAAGGAGGATAGAAGTGGGGAACCGACTACAAGGATCTACATATAACCCACTCCCTGGGGGATAGACAACAGAAAAGTGGGTGAAGGGAGACATCAGACAGTGTAAGACAGTTTAAGATAGTATAAGACATGACAAAATAATAATAATTTATAAATTATCAAGGGTTCATGAGGGAGGGGGAGCAGGGAGGGAGGGAAAACATTAGGAGCTGATACCAAGGGCTCAAGTAGAAAGCAAATATTTTGATAATGATGATGGCAACAAATGTACAAATGTGCTTGACACAATGGATGTATGTATGGATTATGATAAGAGTTGTATGAGCCCCCAATTAAATGATTTTTTTAAAAAAGGTTACACCCAAGTCAGGGTGCCGTGTAGCACCGATGAAACATACAACTTCCTCTAGTTCTTTCCTATTTCCTCCTCCCCACCTCTCCCCATTACCATAACCTCAGTTCTACCTTACAAATCTGGCTAGACCAGAGCATGTATAGGGGAACATATAAGAGCTGGAAACACAGAGATTCCAGGGCAGATAAACCCCTCAGGACCAATAATGAGAGTGGAGATACCAGAAAAGTAAGGGGAAGGTGGGGGGAGAAAGTGGCAATTGATCACTATGATCTACATATGGCCCCTCCCAGGGGGACAAGCAATAGAAAAGTGTGTGGAGGGTTACATCAGTCAGTGTAAGGCATGAAAAAATAATTATTATTTATAAATTATCAGAGTTTCATGAGGGAGGGACGGAAAATAAATGAGGAGCTGATGCCAAGGGCTCAGTGGAAAGAAAATGTTTTGAAAATGATAATGGCAACTGAGGTAGTTAATTGTTCCAACCTGGCTGATGAACACATGTTGTAACACAGAGAGATAAATGGCTTAGCGAGCATCACCTTTCTTGTCTCTTGCTCTTTGATCATCAGGCCAGTGTGTAGCTGCCTTGCTTGTTCTTTGCAAACTACACTACCTGTGGGACAACTAACCCGTGGACTTTGTCGCTGTAATTTGAGGTTCCTTCGAGACCTGCTTTGCCACACTATTAGAATTTACATCTCTTGAGCTGGGGACTGTTGGACCTTGTCATCTGGCTGACTGTTGGTGACCTGCCTTGCTGTTTGTTGCCTGTGCCCAGATAGCCTGAATTGCTCTACAGAGGACTACCCAGCTGCCCTCAAGACTTGAAGGACTGCCAGTGTCTCACAAGTGTCTCACAGGAGTGAATTGCACTGAGCCATTTGTACTGCTTTATAATTCAATTGACTGTTTATTTCTTATGTTATATATCTATCTATCTGTATAAATATATATAAAATTATTAGCATTCTGGTTTTGTTTCTCTAGAGAACCCTGTCTAACACAGCAGCATATGTGCGAATGAGTCTGACACACTGCATGGATGGATGGCTTGTGATAAAAGCTGAACTAGCCCCCAATAAAATGATAAAAAATAAAAGAAAAAAAGTTTGAATCACATTTACTGTATGGTAACCTTCAATATTCGCTTTACTATCCACACACATTCACCTTTATTCATACGTCCAGTTTTTCCTCAAGAAGTATATCTAGGATGTTTACATTTTCTTTTTATAGATGTGAACTCATATTACAATAACACAGGGTACACCAAGGTACATAACTTCAATAAGAAGGCAAAGAAAAGGGAGATTACTACAAAAAGTTAAATTTCCATGTGTTTAGTCAGTAATAACCGTGGGACAACTTATTTGTCCTAGTAATGAAAAAAACTATTTGACAATAATTTATTTTGACATAATATAATGTGCACATTAAATTCAGGATATTAAAAATGTCAGAAAATATATCTTTTTTAGGAACAAGGGACTTCAAATAATTAAGCTGCTCTGTACCATGAATTAAATATTTTTAATTACAACACAGAAATGTATATTGCTTCTTATTAATTTTTATTTTTATGTGCTTATTGTCTGTTTTGTCCTTCTGTTCCTCTCACCAGAGCTGTTTATCGGTTTTTTTGGGGGGTGCCACCCAAATATATATATTTCAACTATCCTGTACTGCTTCTGGATTATTTATAAGGAGCAGGGTTCATGCTCTTTACTCTTCAGTTCTACTCTTTGAAAGCACTGCTTATTTTTATTTTTTAAATTTTATTGGCACGTCATCCACATAGCACACAATTCAATAGTTCAGTCATCTCAAGAAGAGTCATACAATCATTTCCACAATCAATTTTAAAATTTCATCTTCCTTGTACTCATTTATATTGTTATAAATATTTCTTTTAATAATGGCAAAAATATATGCAGCAAAACATTCTCCAATGTTTTGTATGTATATGTATAATTCAATTTCTATATGTGTAATTCAGTACCATTGATTAGCTATATACTCAAGTATAAGCAGACCTGAAAATTAGCTGAGGTACCTAATTTTACCACAAAAACTGCATTAAAAATGTGCTGACTTTGAGATGCCCATCTTCCCAACACGATCACTGAAGACAAAGTGGATGCATAAGCAAATGTGGTAAAGAAAGCTGATGGTGATGGTGCCTAGCTATCAAAAGATAAAGCATTTGGAGTTTTAAAGGCTTGAAGATAAACAAGTGGCCATCTATCTGAGAAATAACAGAGCCCACGTGGAAGAAGCACACCAGCCTGTGTGATCATGAGGAGTCTATGAGAGCAGGTATAAGGCATCAAGGAGCCAAAGCAAAAAAAAATCATAATGTGAAGGAGGGAGGCGCAGTACAGAGTAGAGGCCCAAAGCCAAAATGTAAGCAATTGGACTTCCCCTTACAAAAGGGTTATGGGGAGAAGTTGGGCCAATCAGGGTGCAGTATAACACCAATGAAATGTACAGCTTTCCTCTGGTTCTTTAATGCTTCCTCCCTCCCACCCACTATCATGACCCTAATTCTACCTAACAAATCTGGCTAGACCCGAGCATGTACATGAGTACAGATAAGAGCTTGAAACACAGGGAATAAAAACAGGGCAGATAAACCCTCAGGACCAATAATGAGAGTAGTGATACCAGGAGGAGAAGGGGAAGGTGGGGTGGAAAGGGGGAACCAATCACAAGGATCTATATATAACCCTCTCCCAGGGGGATGAACAACAAACAATGGGGTAAAGGGAGACATCAGACAGAGCAAGACATGACAAAATAATAATAATTTATAAATTATCAAGGGTTTATGAGGGAGGGAGAAGAAGGGAGGGGAAAAATGAGGAGCTGATACCAAGGGCTCAAGTATAAAGAATATACTTTAAAATTGATGATAGGAACATATGTACAAATGTACTTCACACAATGGGTGGATGTATGGATTGTGATAAGAGTTGTACAAACCCCAAATAAAATGATTTTTTAAAGTGCTGAAACACTCGGTTTGTACATGAGGATATACATATACTCTTTGTGTGGTGCAAACATTATTGATAACCTTTTCAAAACTATTCTACCATCATTAACATAAACTCAATGGCCCCTAAGTAATAACTCTTTCTCCTTCACCCAAGGTAACTATTGGTCAACTTTGGTTTCTTTTCTTTTTTAGTAGTTTGTTTGATATAATATTCACATTTCATATACTTCCATAGTTAAATCTCTTTTTAAAAGTTGTATATGGGGAAGATGGTGACGGAATAGCACATTCCAGAGGGAGTCCACAGAATTGAGCCAGGAGAGTTGCTTAGAGGGAATTTCAACACTGCTGGAACTCAGGAGGAACATCAAAAAGATAAGTAGGCACAGGTCCACAAGGTTTTGAGGGGCAGGGGGCTGTTGGTTTACCTCAGTGGAGGCCAGCTAGGGCTTGACCTTGTTCCCACAACTGTCTCTGCGAGAGTTGGGACCATTTAGAAGCTGCAAGGTAGCTTAATCTCAGCACAGTCATAGTTTGCCACTGCCTCAGGGCAGGGACTAAACATTTTTAGCTCCAAGGGCAGGGATCGGGATTCAGCTACATTGTTACTTTTGTTTTACTCTCTTCTCTATATCCCTCCCACACACCCTCACACCCCCCCCCCCCCGACAGTCTCAGTGGGCTTACTTTGTAATTTTTTCCTTCTCTTTATCTAGTTCCTGTTCTTGCACACTCCACTGATGAGCTCCAGATGACTCCCCTTAGCCTAGGGCATTTATCCTTGTGCCACACCCAGGTAGGTGAGTACCACCTTGTACAGCAAGCCCGAGACTGAGGAAAGCCCTGCCAACCTCCACCAGGGGATACTCACCCAACTTCTGACAGGGGAATTCCTGCCTATGTGCCTGGGGGCCTAAGGCAGCTCAGCGAATACTCATCAACGTTCCAAGCTGTGGCAGGAACTTCTGCCCAACCTCCGCAACACCAAAGCAGACAACCCACGAGAATTCTGGGGCACTCCCCTGAGAGGGAAGTCACAGGAGGATAAAGTGGTAGGTTAAGTCCATAGTGAAATTAGCTGTAGGCAGATAGAAGAAGCATTCCTACAAGTACAAGTCTCACAGAGAGAGCCAGTGCTCTTCAGCTCCCTGGGAAATGGCACCTGGCTCCTCTAAAACAATGCAACACAAACAGCCAATACCCCAAAAAACCTCTATGGGAAGAAAAACCAGAAGAAACAAAAGGCAATGGCAGAAGGTGTCCTGAACATAATGACATGCTTAGAAGAATCAGACATTGAGCTGCCACAGAAAGAAAATTTCAGAATGCTACTTGGAGTCACACAGGATAGGAGAGAAACAAAACAGAAAAATGATGAAATTATAGAGGACATAAAGGCCATGAATCAAAGGGAAATACAGAAGCTTAGGGAGAAGATAACAAAAACCAGTAAAAGACACATGGACCCAGAATCGACTGGAGGAAGCAGAGAACCATATCAGTGACTTGGAAGACAGCTAACCAGACATCAACAAACGTGAACAAAAATCTAATAAGATCATCAGACAAGTTGAAGAAAACTTAAGAGCTATGTCTGATGCTAAGAAGTAGAACAATATTAGAATTATTGGCTTACTGGAGAAAGACACAACAAAGAAGTCATCTGCAACATAGTGAGAGAATTCTTGGAGGAAAGATTCCCCAAATTAATTAATGAAAACCAGGCAATCATTCAGGAGGCTGAAAGAACACCAGCTAGACTAAAACCCAAGAAAAAGCCACCAAGGCACAGAATAGTTAAACTATCCAACTTTGAGGAAAAGGAGAAAATCATGAGAGCAGCTAGGGAAAAACAAGCAATCACATATAAAGGTTCCCAAATAAGAATATGCTCATACCTATCATCAGAAACTATGAAGAAGAGGAGAGAATAGAGTAATATATTTAAAATTTTTAAGGAAAACAATGCAAACCCAAGAATACTCTACCCAGCCAAATTATCGATCAAGATAGATGGTGAAGTAAGAGTCTTCCCAGAAAAGGAAAAACTCAAAGAATACATTAGAAGAAACCCAGCCCTACAAAAGATACCTGCCAACCCAGTATGGGCAGAACAATACTCGCCAAACAAAAATAAGAGACAGCCACATAGAACAACTCAATCCCAAGGGCAACAAAGAGAAAGCAGTACCCAAAGCAGCATTAGCTTAAGGATGGAAAGAAGTCAAGAATGATACACACACACACACACACACACACACACACACACACACACACGCAAAACAAACTAATGAGAAAGGAAAGTAGGGGGGAAAACACGAAAAGTATAAGGTGACATCACAGAGTCTGCAGATGGAGATAATAACCCTGAATATCAATGGCCTGAACTCGGGCATTAAAAGACTGAGACTAACAGACTGGCTTAGAAAACACAACCCGTCAATCTGATGCCTACAGGAGACACATCTCAAGGCTACAGAAAAAAATAGGCTGAGAATCAAAGGCTGGAGAAAGGCATACCAATCAAACAGCAATTCAAAAAAATCAGGGGTTGCAATGCTAATCTTGGATAAATTGACCTCAAACTGCAAACCATAAAAAGAGATAAAGAGGGACCCTATATAATGCTCAAGGGAATGGTGGACAATGAACCACTAAGCATTGTAAACATATATCCCCGGAATGAGAGACCCATTGAATACGTCAACCAAACACTCCAAAAGATGAAAAAAGATAAACAGCCTCAACAATTATAGTGAATAACTTCAATACACAGCTCTCTGAGAAAGATAGATCACAGGGAAAGAAACTCAACAAGGAGGCTAGAGATCTAAACACTACAATTAGACAATTTCACCTGATAGACATTTACAGAGCTTTTCATACAAATACAAATAAATTCACATTCTCTCAAGCCCACATATTCGAAGATAGACCACATGCTGGGGCATAAGGCGAATCTACGTAAATTAAAGCACATTGATATCATACAGACCACTCTTTCTGACCACTGTGCTCTAAGACTGGAAATCAACAAAAGGAAGATGAAGAAAACAAGAGCAAACAATTGGAGGATGAATAACTCTCTACTGCAAAAGGAGTGCATACTGGCACAGATCAGAGATAAAATTAGGAAATTTCTAGAAAAAAAGAAAAATGAGAAGATGATATACCAAAACTTATGGGATACAGCAAAGGCAGTTATCAGAGCAAGTTTCATAGCAATACATCACACTTGAGAATGGAAGAGAGACACATGATTGATATGCTGGCACAAAGTTTACAACAAGTAGAGCAGAGTCAGCAGGACAATCCTACTAATAGCAAAAGAAAAAAAATAATAAAAATCAGGGCTGAGATTCATGAGAGGGAAAATAAGAAAACTATGGAAAAAAATTAATCCTGCTAAAAGTTGGTTCTTTGAAAGGATAAACAGAATCCACAGACCGCTGGCAAACCTAACCTAAGAAAGGAGGGAACAAATTTCAATACAAGAATTAGGGATGGAAGAGGGGACATTACAACAGACCCTAATAAAATCAAAAGTATAATTATACAGTACTATGAAGGATTATACTCCAATGAATTAAAAAACATGGAAGACATGAAAAATTCTTGGAAAAACAATCCCTTCCTAGATTATTCTCTGGACGTAAAGAATCTCGACAGACACAGAGCAATAGAAGAAATAAACAAGGTTATGAAGGTATTACCAACAAAAATATCCCCTGGACCAGATGACTTCATAGGAGAATTCTACCAAGCATTCAGGAAAGAACTGACACCAATCCTATACAAACTCGTCCAGAACATAAAAAAGATGGCAAACTCCTCAACTCCTTCTATGAAGGTAGTATAACTCTGATTCCAAAACCAGGCAAGGATCCCACAAGAATCAAGAACTACAGACCAATATCCCTAATGAACACTGATGCAAAAATTCTTAACAAAATACTAGCTAACGGAATACAAAAGTATATAAAACAAATAATTCACCATGACCAAGAGGGATTCATACCAAGGATGCAGGGATGGTTCAACATATGAAAGACAATTAGTATTGTTCATCACATTGACATGAAAAAGTATAAGAACCACATGATAATATCTCTAGATGCAGAAAAAGCATTCGACAGCATACAAACCAATTCCTGTTTAAGACACTTGAGAAGATAGGAATGGAAGGAAAGTTTCTCAAGACAATACAAGCTATATATGAAAAACCAACAGCCAATGTGGTAGTCAATGGAGAAATGACTAACACAATCCCACTGAAAAGGGGGACCAGACAAGGCTACCCCTTGTCCCTACTCTTATTTAATATAATGCTGGAGGTTTTAGCTAGCAGCATAAGGCAAAGAGAAGACGTCAAAGGTGAATCCCTTTGGGGAAGGAAGAGGCGAAACTATCGTTATTTGAAAGTGATATGATTTTATATATGGAAAATCCAAAGGCTCCAAAGGGGAGTACTGGAAGCAATAGAGGAGTTTGGCAGGGTGGCAGGATACAAAATCAACCAACAGAAGTCCAATGGACTGTTATACACATCAGATAAGTCCACAGAAGAGGAGATAAAAAAGGTGGTACCCTTCATAATAGCCAAACAAAAATTGAAATATCTAGGGATATACCTGACTAAAAGAACAAAAGGCCTATGTGGAGAAAACTGCAAAACACTATTACAAGAAACCAAGAGCGACCTCAACAAATGGAAGAATATCCCATGCGTGTAGATTGGACGACTCAATATAGTCAAGTTGCCAGTTCTGCCCAAGGCACTATATAAGCTTAATGCAATACCAATATAATGACCCTCATCTTTCTTCAAAGAAATGGAAAAACTGATTGCCAACTTCATATGGAGAGGGAAGAAGCCTAGAATTAGCAGAGAGTTCCTCAAGAAGGACACAGTGGGAGGGCTTGCTTTACCTGACTTTAGCACATACTACACTGTCACAGTTGTCATAATCGCATGGTACTGGTAAAATGACAGATACTCAGACCAATGGAAAAGAACTGAAAATCCAGAAATAAAATCATCAGCATACAGACAACTGATCTTTGATAAGGGCCCAAAAAATATCCAATGGGAAGCAGATGCCCTCTTTAACAAGTGGTGCTGGAAAAAAAATGGATATTTACCTGAAGAATAATGAAGCAAGACCCTTACCTCACTCCACGCACAAGAATAAACTCAAGGTGGATCATAGACCTTGTAGTTAAACCCCAAACTATTAGGGCCATCAATGAGGGAATTGGAACCAACTTGAGAACTTTAGCACAGGGAATACATAGGCTATCAGTAATAGGGAAGGACACAAACACAGAGGAGACACAAATTGACAAATGGGATATACTGAAGATAAAACACTTATGTACATCGAAAGAAATCACGAAGAGAGTCCACGGACTGGGAAAACATCTTTTGCAATGACACATCAGACAAAGGCTTTATGACTAAAATCTACAATACTCTACTAGCTTCTAAAAAGAAAAAAAAATAATTGCCTACTGAAGAGGTGGGCAAAGGACCTGAACAGAAGTTTCACAGGGGTAGAAATCCGAATGGCCAACAAATATATGAGAAAATGTTCCCAATCTTTAGCCATAAGAGAAATACAAATTAAAACAATAATGAGGTACCACCTAACACCCTCAAATATAGTCCAATTCAAAAAATCAGAAAGCAACAAGTGTTGGAGGGGTTATGGGGAGACAGGAACTCTCATCCACTGCTGGTGAACCTGTAAGTTTGTACAGCCACTATGGAAATCCATCTGGCGATACCTAAAGCAGATGGAAATCGAGTTACCATATGACCCAGCAATCCCCCTACTGGGCATATACCCAGAAGAGGTAAAAAACAAACCAAGGCCAGACATTTGTGCTCCAATGTTCATTGCGGCACAGTTCACAATTGCAAGGAGTTGGAAACAACTCAAATTTCCATCAACTGACGAGTGGATTAAAAAGCTGTGGTATATACATACAATGGAGCACCACGCATTGCTAAAAAGCAATGATGAACGTGTGAAGCACATCACTGCATGGGAAATACTGGAGGAAATCATGCTAAGTGAAGTCAGCCAAGCACAAAAGGCCACGTACAATATGAGTATGCTGAGGTAAGCTTTAAAAAGGAAAAAGAAAAAGAAAGGAAAAGGGGCATAGGGGAAAAGCTACTGTACACAAACATTCCTGGGGTGAGGACCAGGTAATATGGCAGAGACCAGACCAAATATAGGGATACATATAGTAGACAACTAAAAAGGAGTTGGGGAAATGGAAAAATAAGAAGAAGAAAGAAATGGGTAGCGGGGGAACAGGGCAGTAACCCACCCAAGGAGAGTGTATTGTTTATAGCTCCACAGGGAAAGAGGGACCAGACTTCAACCCAGTGCCCCAAGATGTGAACGCAACATGCCGGCATGGAGTAGGGAACCAGTTTAGAGGTCTGAGGGGCTGGCCCCAATCCCAACTACTATGTGGACACCTGCCCTTCTTCCCCAGAAGAATTTATTTCAAAGGAAGGAACTGAATCTGCAGCTCTGGGAGTGGGACATGTCTGATGGGAACACAAGGGAGCAGATGAAGGGGGAGGAGGAGAGTGGAGCACATCCTGGCCCACCAAGCCTTCAGGACGATGTTCCCGCTTAGAGCAGCCAGTCCACAGAGAGGACCATTTGGCCGGCCCCACTATGAGACACAATGTCCCTCACTGACCCATAGCCCTACAGGGGACAACACTGGAGACACAGTGTGGGAATTGCACCCGATCTGATCCCGCCACACTGAGGCAAAACACTAAGGGGGTGCAATAGAACAGCAACGAACAGAGCGGCAAGGTCCCCAGGAAATACTGAAGGTGGACTTTGGGGTCTGGGCGTGGTCCTCCAACAGACTGGACTGAAAAACACTCCCAAAGGACAACAAACAGTCCTTGAACAAACTACAAGCTTTCTTTCTTGTGTTTTGTTTTATTTTTTGTCATTGGTTTGTTGTCACTGTTGTTGTTTTCTTGTATACTGTTGCTTGGTTTTGCTCTGTCTTATTTTTGTGCATGCTATTATCTCCACAGGTCTGTCTAAATAAGATAGGCTGGATGAACAATCTGGAGGAGAAAACAATGGGACCGACAGTTCCGGGGGGACATGGGAGAGGGGAAGGTGGGGAGAAACGTAGTGATGTTAACAAACCCAGGGACAAGGGAGCAAGTGATCCAAATCGGTGGTGAGGAGGGGTTGGAAGGCCTGGTAGGGCAGGATCAAGGGTAATGTAACCAAGAGGAATTACTGAAACACAAATGAAGACTGAGTATGATAGTGGGACAAGAGGAAAGTCAAAGGAAATAGAGGAAAGAGCTAGAAGGCAAAGGGCATATATAGAGGTCTAAATAAAGGCATGTAAATATGCAAATATATTTATATATGAGGATGGGGAAATAGATCTATGTGCATATATTTATAGGTTTAGTATTAAGGTAGCAGAGGACATTGGGCCTTCACTCAAGTACTCCCTCAATGCAAGAATACTTTCTTCTATTAAATTGGCATTTTGTGATGTTCACCTTCATGACACAACCACTGAAGACAAAGCGGTGAATAAGAAAATGTGGTGAAGAAAGCTGATGGTGCCCATCTATCAAAAGATATAGCACCTGGGGTCTTACAGGCTTGAAGGTAAACAAGCAGCCATCTAGCTCAGAAGCAACAAAGCCCACATGGAAGAAGCACGCCAGCCTGTGTGATCACAAGGTGCCGAAGGGATCAGTTATCAGGCATCAAAGAACAAAAAATCATATCACTGTGGGTGTGCTCACCTCCCTGATACAATTGCTGAAGACAAATGGGTGCATAAGTAAATGTGGCAAAGAAAACTCATGGTTCCCAGCTATCAAAAGATATAGCATCTGGGGTCTTAAAGGCTTTAAAGTAAACAAGCGGCCATCTAGCTCAGAAACAACAAAGCCCACATGGAAGACTCACACCAGTCTGTGCGATCACAAAGTGTCAAAGGGATCAGGTATCAGACATCATCAGAATAAAAAGTCTTATCATAATGAATGATATTGGGGGGGGGGGAGCAGGTGCAGAGTCAAGACCCAAAGCCCATTTGTAGGCCACTGGACATCCCCTTATAAAAGGGTCTTTGGGAGTAGACGAGCCTCTCAGGGTGTGATGTAGCAACGATAAAACATACAACTTTCCTCTAGTTCCTAAATGTTTCTCCTGCCTCCAACACTATCATGATCCCAATTCTACTTTACAAGTCTGGCTAGACCAGAGGATGTACACTGGTACAGATAGGAAGTGGAAACACAGGGAATCCAGGGTGGATGATCCCTTCAGGACCAGTGGTGAGAGTGGCGATACTGGGAGGGTAGTGGGAGGGTGGGTTTGAAAGGGGGAACCAATTACAAGGATTTATATGTGACCTCTTCCTTGGGGGATGGATGATAGAAAAGTGAGTGAAGGGAGATGTTGGACAGGGCAAGATATGACAAAATAATAATTTATGAATTATCAAGGGTTCAGGAGCGAGGGGAGAATGGGGAGAGAGGGGAAAATGAGGAGCTGATGCCAGGGGCTTAGGCGGAGAGCAAATGTTTTGAGAATGATGAGGGCAATGAATGTACAAATGTGCTTTACATAATTGGTGCATGTATGGATTGTGGTAAGAGTTGTATGAACCCCTAATAAAATGATTAATAATAAAAGAAAATTGTATATATATATCACCACAATACATTCTAGTGATCGCACTCTGCCAAATTCATCATTTGCTTCCCAATTCCCCTCCCACTACCCACCTGCAGTCTCAGATAAACCACTGCATCAGTCCCAGATAAACCACCGCAGCAAACTGGGAAAACTAACAGAAGCAATAAGAACAAAAACATAATGAAACAGAAAGAAGAAAATAATAATATAAAGATAAAAATTAAGATTAAGGAAGAAAAGACCAACAATAATATTTTTTAAAGCCAGAGAAGACATTTCTGTCATGGGACAAGCAAGAAATATTGAGTGTAGAGAAAATTCAAGTTCGGGCAATTTGGAAGTCAACTGACCAAGTATCATATTATACCATGGTCTGAGACATCATAATCACATTTACAATCATCTCTGTCTGATAGTAAAGCTGTTTGAGTGCCTTGTTTATGGCTAGAGGGGAGCTGCCATGGATTTTGAACTCCCATGTCCTCCATAGGCTTCCACAAATTGGCGTTCACAATTTAATACCCATCATATTTGAATTTTGTTATTGTCATCTTTGGATCCCACAAGCTGGTGTGCTTCTACAAAGTGGACTTAGTAGATGCCTCACTTTGATGGCTGCTTGTTTGAATATAAGCCCTTAAGACTCCAGACACCATTCCAATTTAAAGCACTACTTAGTGCACAGCCTGGTGTAAGGTTCTTTTCTCTTCCCATTTTTCTGTGTAGAGAACTGATGGTGTGGTCCAGCTATTGTATACCCAGAACTCAGATCTCCATCACTGCTTTGTCTTACCATAGGTGAAGACTTCAAGTCAGCTGGATAGAAAAGGTGTTGGTGAGGAGGCTGAAGGAAGAGGGTGATAGATTCAATAATAACATTCTGAGAAGTCATTTTTAATGCATTAAGCTTTCTCCCACTAATGATTGTCCATTTATTCCCACAAACACTTTCTCCCTTTCGTGCTTCATGACTAAGAAGTAATGTGAGCACATTTCTTTTTATTACTCTCCGCTACCCTGAACCGAGCCCAACCAAGCTTGTGTTGCTGGACTGAAATAAAATACATGCACAATTAATGGGCACACAATTATCTTCTTTGGTTATAACCCACTATGGTCCAGTCAGTTCTAACTCATAGCCAGATTGCAGGACAGAGCAAAACTTTGGGGACATACGGTTTCCAAAATTTAGAATCTTTATGAAAGGAGACTGACACATCTTTTTTCTCATGAAGTGGCTGATGGGTGCAATGCTGCCACCTTTCAATTAGCAGATAACTGCTTAACCAGCGTACCATCACAATCCCTCCTTTGGATAAACATCTATATTTTGAGCTTTTTTTAACTTCTCTGCAATATTCTTAGAATGACTGACCAAACGGAATAATACACATGCATCTTACTTGAAGAGTTTGGCCTAATGGCCGTTCTTGAGGGTTTAGCTCAGCTCAGATGAATTGAGACTACCTATCACAGGTAGAAGCACAAAACTGAAGGGCACGTTTTCTCTAGTCCAAGTAAGAAAGACAGTAAGATAAATTCAACATCTATCTAAAGTAGTCGATTGTTGGGGACAAACATTCTGGATCTAGGAAAATTAATTAAATTCTTTGCTCAAAATACATATACAGCCTGCTGTGTCCTTAAAGAAAAGTTCCTTTACTTCTTTTTTACTTTAGCTTCTTGACTCGGATCTTTACCCCCGCTGCACAAAATCGTTCGATTAGCAGATGATCAATAAGCATCCCTGGAAAGGGGCTTTCAGTTGCCTTCTTTCCATTAGCACTTAGCTGTATTTTTCTTGATATACCCATCTGGCTTTAGTGCTGAACATATACATTTTTTCTTTTAAAATATTTCTCTTGTTCCTGAATCACTCACAATATAGCCTAACTACATTATCCCTTTAAATGTGGACAGTTTGTGTCTGTTGTGGGGAAATTAAACGGCAAGGGGAAAAAGGGATGCGTTATTGAAAATTCCACTCCTCAGCAATAGTCACTGCTAATATGTTAGGTAGTCATGACTGCATGTTATTCACAAATATGTAACTGTAAAACAAACATGTGAGGCAATCCCCCGTAGTCACCTCTATCTGCTTTTCTTTATGTATTTCTATGTCAATAAATATAGACACATATTCTAATTTCAATGAATTCTACAATAATTCATCATGTGCATATGTGAAAATTTAGTAAAAACCTTATTAGTGAGCATTTAGATTGTTTTCCTAAATGAAAACATCTTTGAAAAAATGTCTTTCTATGTTTTTCTTCATTCTAGAACAGAATAATGGTTTAAAACATGCAATTTTCTAGGCTATTGGCACGTTTTGTCAAATTACTCTTCAAAAGGACTATAACGCATTTTCCCCTAGATGCTGTAAAGAATATCTGTTTGCCCACAACTCATTAAAAACAGGAATCTCCATTCCTATGCTAACTTCTTTCTATGAAACATTAAAAAAATTATTTTCAAATGGCTGATATATCAGGGTTGCAGAAGAGCACGAATCCTTGGAGGACGATTGACTGCTCCACATTTACTGAACCATTGCCTTATCCCATCTCAGATTTCGACATCCAGGTAGTATAAATCCATATCCTCCATTATTCTTGTAATTAAATTAAATGTATTGAGATTTGCTTGTTTTCACTAAAACCACTATTTAAACCTCAGAGTGTTATTCATTTCAAGATCCTCTAGCTATCAATATAAGAAAAGCTTTTAAGCAAGTCCCTAAGGCTGACTATTGGCATCCTTTCCCAGTGGTTTAATGAAATAAGCAACAAAGAAAATAAGCTTAAATTGAACTGCCAGTTTAAGGCTCAGGACTTCTGCCATCTTCTCACAGAGATTTGGCCCTGCTTTTTTTTTTTTTTTAAAGTTCTAATTGTCTCTGTATAGGTGATTCTTCTCCAACCGTCTTCAGAAGAGAAAAATTTCCAGAAACGTTTCTTTGGCTGTTATTTCCTGCCCAACAGGGAACAAACTAGACAGAAACAAGTCTGTGCGTTTTTCTGTCCCAGCTGTGATTTTTTAAACATAACTGGGCGCTCAAATAATACCTTTCTGTCTTAGATTTGACAACGTGTTGTGGTTATTGTGGTCCATATCAAATCCTGAACTACAGATTATTCAGCCTACAAAAGAGTTAGAGTAGATATAGACGAGGAAGAATTTACTACTAAGACATGGTAAAGTGGGTATATGAACCCACAGTTTGTATTTAAGCCCATCGAACCAGCTACTGTACTTTCACAAATTAAATAAAGTAGGCCTCTCTTAAAGCCCAAGTAAAAGACCAAAACGAAATCCAAATATCTAGTCTCTTGGACCTGCCTGCTTTCTTGCCTTCTTCTCCCTGTACATGTGTGAGTTAGAGAATCAAGTCGAACTTGATTTTAAAAAATATGTACACTTCTTGGTTTTCAATGCGAGAGAAAGCACGATGATGACCTGGAAGGCAATACCCAGGAGCATGAATTCACTTCCGGGTCTCGATGCTAATCCGTTCTATAAGGAGCAGCCAGATGTGATGAAGTTGAGTTCCAAATCAAATTTTCCCATAAAAAATAACTGAAAATGGATTAATCTGTTCTCGACCACCAAGTTTTTACCCTAACCTTGCCTTTTTTATATAAAGCATTACGCAGAAATTTCAAAGTAAGTAAGTTCAGAGTTAAGTAATGTAATTTAAATAAGAAACACAACATTTATAAAGTTTTTAACAACTACAATATGGCCCATTCCTTGGTGAGGATCTGGATCTGTGGACACGGATGCGGAGAGGAGGAATGGAGAGAGTCATTGTTTGGAAGGGAATCCCCTTCCATAAAATCAACTGTAGCTGCTTTTCAGGAGTTTTTGGGTTTTTTTCCATCTTTGCCTTTTTTTACTAGGACCTGGCTGGCTTTCCTTACCTGCTTTCTAAAAGGGTTTACTAAATTATCATCAGCAATATCGATAACATGGTTAACCAGTTCCTTATCATGATGTTTCCTTTCAAAAAAACTCTTTCTTAGGGCCCATGTTTTTTTATCTAAAAGCAGTATCAAAAAATGTAAGAAAATTATAGGAAAACGCTTGGAACACAGCCGCAAACGCTTTAAGCAATGCGTACTAACACCACCAACTAGCGCCAAGTGACCGAAACACAAACTGCTTTTGTTTACAAAAATCTCATGCATTTGGGCGGATTCTGATATTTTGTTCGAGCTCCGATGTAAAATTTTCTCAACATTTCATGTAGAAATCCGATTATGTCAAGTACTGATACGGTCTAGTACCGGGGTGCTACTGAATACGACAGCTACCCTAGTTGACTCAGAATTTGCACTTTGCTGCCTTCTGCTTATTAACAGTTCTAGTGATTACCATTTTAAATGGACTTGGCTCTTGGGTCCATAGCATCAACTTTTCCTCATTGTATTCTAGGCCCACCATTTCTTTCAAGATGCTGCCTCTTTTGTGGGGATCCTCAATGACCTCTCTGCCTCCCAACTCCCATGAGTTTACTGATGTCCTTCCTGTGCAGATTACGAAGAAATCTGGTATCAACTGTTGTTTTGTACTCAAAGCCTATCTCAAGGAGATTGAGGGCCAGGGCCTTGCCATAATTCTTTTCACATCTTTACTACTCATGCACCCTCAGTTGTGGGACCAACTGAAAAGAAGTAGACTTGAGAATGAGGAGGGTTAGTATCTTGGGATTAGCTACAGAGCAGGCCCCCAGAGATGGCCAGGACCAGGAAGATCTCTCACCATGCAAAGAGAAAAGAGCTGATATTTAAAATATTAACAGTGAGTATGAACTCCACCCACTTACTCACCCCCATTCCCTGAAAAAATTTACTATCATATAATGCAGGATATTTTCTCTTTCTATAAGGATACTATTTATGGTCTCCCATCATGGAAACAGTAAAGAGATCAAATGACACATTACTTTAGGTAAGTCTGCTGCACAAGACCTCTTTCAAGAGTTGAAAAGCAAGCACGTTACTATGTGGACTTATGCATGCCTGTCCCAAGCCGTGGTATTTTCAGTTGTCTCACATGTATGTGAAAATTGGACATTGGATACTAAAGAGGAATCAATGCATTTAAATTGTGGTGCAGGAGAAGAACTTTGAAAGTACCATGGGCTGCCAAAAGGACAAACAGATCTGTTTTGGGAGAGTATAGCTAGAATGCTCCTCAGAAGCAAGGAGGGTGAGCACTCTTTGTGTCATGTACCTGGAAAAAGACATCATGTTTAGTAAAGTAGAAGGACAGCAAAAAAGAGGAAGGCCTTTGTTGAGATGGCTGGACACAGAGGCTGTAACAATGGGCCCAAACAACAATTGTGAGGATGCTGCGTGACAGGGTGTGTTTTCGCCTGTTATACATGGGATTGTTACAAGTCAGAACCAACTCTTCAGCGCCTCACAGCAACAATAGCAATTTAGGACTACAACCTCATGCACAGGGCAATTTCCTTTGCCTTTCTGTACTTGATTTTCTCAACTTTAAAAGGGGGAGATTGTCATTAGTTGCCATTGAATTGGCTTGAAGTCATGATGACCTCATGTACATAGAATGACACATTGCCTTATTGGGCACCATCTTCACAAGTAGGCTCAAGTCCATTGTTTAAGCCACTGTGCATTTTGAGGATTTTCTAACCGAGGGGCTTATGTCCCAGCACCATACAGAACAATATGCTGTAAAGTTTTCATTGACTAATTTTGGAAGTAGATCACCAAGCCTTTTTCACAGTCTAATTCTGGGCAACCTTACTGGTAGTGGTATTATTAGAATAGCTCTGAGCATCATAGCAACATACAACATACAACTCACCATAGTATGATGAGCTGACAAACAGCAGAATAAGGGGTTAATAAGAGCATTTCTTCATAGAATTCTCATGAAGATTAAATGAATTAGAATAAGCAAATAATTTAGAATTATTCCAGGTACATAGTAATTCCTTGTAATGCAATGGATTATGTACCCCCAAATTATATGCTATAAATCCTAACACATATGTCACTGGTTCCTATACTATTTGGGAATTAGATAAGTGGGTTATATTTATTAGGTCAATGAGATAGGATTAGTGTAGTGTGTATTTTGAACCAATGTCTTTTGAGATATAAACAGATTAAATGTAAACTAGGAAGCTGAGATGGGATAAAAGAGATGCCAAGATAAATGGGTTGTATTTCCATTGATAGGCTTTTTGTTTGTTTTGTTTGGGGTCTTTGATGCCTGATACCTGATCCCTTCAGCACCTCATGATCACATGGGCTGGTGTGCTTCTTCCATGTGGGCTTTGTTGCTTCTCAGCTAGATGGCCACTTGTTTATCTTCAAACCTTTAAGACCCCCAGATGCTGTATCTTTTGATAGCCGAACACCATCAGCTTTCTTCACCACATTTGCTTATGCACCCATTTTGTTTTCAACGATCGTGTCAGGGAAGGTGAACATCATATAGTGTTGTGTTAGTAGAACAAATTGTTCTTGCATTGAGGGAGTACTTGAGTGGAGGCCCAATGTCCTTCTGCTACTGTAATAGTTTATATATTAAAAATGTAGTTATTTTATTTAGGGAGAGTGCAGAGTGGAGACCCACAGACCACCAGTTGTCAATTGGACACCCCCTATCAGAGTGGCCACAAGGAAGAGAAGAGCCAGTCAGAGTGCAGTACAGCACTGATGAAACACACAACCTTCCTCTAGTTCTTTAATGCTTCCTCCCCTCATCACCACCACTGTGACCCCAATTCTATCTTACAAACCTGGCTAGACCAGAACATGTATGCTAGTACAGAAAGTAGCTTGTAACACAGGGAATCCAGAACAGATAAACCCCTCAGGACCAATAAGGGGAGCAGTGATACTAGGAGGGCAAGGGTTTGGGGGGGGTGGTGGAGTAAGGACCTAAGGGCCCCATCCCAAGGGATGGACAGCAGAAAAGTGGGTGAAATGAGACAGTAGTCAGTGTAAGACATGAAAAAAAATAATTTATAAGTTATTAAGGAGGCATGGAGGAGAGAAGGAGGCAGGGGAATATGAGGAGCTGATGCCAGGGGCTCAAATAGAAAGAAAATTTTGTTTGTATGTTTTTAATCATTTTATTGGGGGCTCATACAACTCTTATCACAATCCATACATACATCCATTGTGTCAAACACATTTGTACATTTATTACCATCATCATTCTCAAAATATGTGCTTTCTACTTGAGCCCTTGGCATCAGTTCCTCATTTTCCCCCTCCCTCCCAGACCCCTCCCTCAATAACCCTTGATAATTTATAAGTTATTATTTTGTAATATCTTACACTCTCCGACATCTCCCTTAACCCAGTTTTCTCTTGTCTGTCCCCCAGAGAGGAGGTTATATGTAGATCCTTGTAATTGGCTCCCCCTTTCTACCCCACCTTCCCTTCAACCTCCCGGTATCACCATTCTCATCACTTGTCCTAAGGGGTTCCTCTGTCCTGGATTCCCTGTGCTTCCAGTTTCTATCTGTACCAGTGTACATTCTTTGGTCTAGCCGGATTTGTAAGGTAGAATTGGGATCTTGATAGTGGGGGGTAAGGGGGGAAAGCATTCAAGAACTAGAGGAAAGTTGTATGTTTCATTGTTGCTATCCTATACCCTGACTGGCTCATCTCCTCCCCATGACCCTTCTGTAAGAGGATGTCCAGTTACCCACAAATGGCCTTTGGGTCCCCCCTCTGCACTCCCCTTCATTCACAATTAATTTAGAAATAAAATGTTTTGAAAAAGATGATGATAACATATGTACAGATGTGCTTGACAAAATGGATATATGTATGGATTGTGATAAGGGTTGAAATAGGCCCCAATAAAATGATTTTTTAAATGGTTGTATTTATTATGCCAATGAGGTAGGGTATATGTTGAATCAATGTCTTTTGAGATATAAAGATATTAAATGTAAACTAGGAAGCAGAGCTGGAGTAAGATAGATGCCAAGATAAAGAGAGATACCAAGGAATTAGAAAACAAGTTGTAATAACAAAGCAATGCTCCCAGAGTCAACAGATATAGAAAGCTACTCCTTAGAGCTGGCACCATGGATTCAGAATTATAGCCTCCTAAATTATGAGAAAATAAACTTCTGTTTGTTAAAGCCCTCTACTTACTGGGTTTCTGCTACAGCAGCACTAGATGATTAAGACAGTGTGGTTGTAATTGCTAATTTCTCTGAGCAACATGATTCAGTAGCGTGCAGTAGGCACCAGGCAGAGGTGAAACTTATAATCAGGTTGTCTGTGGTTGTGGAAGTAAGACGCCTACATCTCAGTAAAAGACGGACATACTCACAGTCTCAGGGATGAGACTGGGAGCAGAAGGACGCAGAAATATACTGTGCATGCACAACAAGTATTTGGTTTAGAGTAAGAAGTTTTATTCCAGAATCTGCCCACTGGTTAGGGTGAACATGTGTCAATGCTTTCTAACACAAATTCAAGGACTGAAGGAAGGGCTGACCTGCGAGTTCACAGTCATGAACTTCAAGCTCACTGCCATCGAGTCGCTGCTGACTCGGAGCGACCCCGTGTGGGTTTCTGAGGCTGTAACTGTTTACAGGAGTGCAAAACCCACCCTTTCTCCCACAGAGCTGCTGGTCATTTCGAACTGCCAACCATGCAGATTGCAGCTCAACACAAAACCACTACCCTGCCAGGGCTCCTCGGTTAAGCAGTTGAGGGGAAAACAGTCTTTCCTAAAAACCCTACAAAATTGGATGCTCAGGAAGATACTGTTGATAATAATAATTGTGATAGTGAATTTCTGTGTCAATTTGGCAAGGTTGTGATACCTATTGTTTGCTTAGACACTCATCTGGATGTTGCTATAAAGACAGTTAGTTATGACTAACATAAAAATTAATGCCAAAGAGATCATTCCTTATGTGTTCCATTTTTGACAACTTCTAATTTTCCTAGATCCATACTTCACACAGTCCACATTCCGATGAAGGCTTGCATCTGTTTTGTCGCATTTTGAGCCACGCCCCATCATCACATGAAGGTCATCGAGGTGGACGCTAACGTGAGGAGGCAGTTCTTCCCTTCTCATATTTTAAGGCCTTCCAACCTGAAGGGCTCAATTTTATGGCACTTTTTGTGATACGTTCTCTTGCTGTTTACAAGGTTTTCCGTGTTAATTGTTCTGAAACAGGCTACTCCTTCGTTCCCACCTGTTCTCTGTCTGGACATTCCACTGAAACCAGCCTAGCTCCCACACTACAACAATCACCACAGTACAACAAACGGAGAGACGAGAGACTGAAATCGAAAGGTATTGGGTGTTTTAAGTCAGACAATCATATGGTTTGCTGTGCCAGAAAAGACCATTTTAAGAGAAAATAATTATCAAAAAGAACATTTCACTATCTACCATGAAGTACAAAGAGAGGGTAATATCTTTATTCCTAGAAGGAAGCTCAATCAATAACACTATCAAGCAAATCACTAAGCTAGTGAAGAAATAATTGAAGAATTCCACTAACTTCTTCTGTGTGGTATTGATTAAATGTCCTGTGGGGTAGAAATGAATTTCTTTTTTTTTAGGCTTTTTGAATGTTTAAAAAAATAATCTTATTGGGGGCTCATACAACTCTTATCACAATCCATACATACATAAATTGTGTAAAGCACATTTGTACATTCGTTGCCCTCATTATTCTCAAAACATGTGCTCTCCACTTAAGGCCCTGGCATCAGCTCCTCATTCCCCCCTCCCCTGAAATGAATTTCTTAATATGGCTCCTCTACCCAAGTCTGTGTAACTCCCATCAAATGATTGTGTGGGACTATGCAAACTAATGGAAGAGACTGGTCAGTTTTCATTGCACCCTCTGCCAGAAGGAAAAGCCATCCTTGAATCAGAAGCAGAGAAACACTGATGACCTTGGAAGAGCACTGTCTGTCACGACTCCGTCTGAAGCGGTACAGATGGTGGAGTTCAGATGTAGCACAGACTGCGGCATGGAGACTCAGAGGAGCAGCGCTGAGGCTGTGGAGTACCTTCTTCTAATTGGGCCTGAGACTACGGAACTGTGGGACAGAAGAACAGGTGAGATGGCTTTCTGGCCATAGAGGTAAAGGCCAAGGGGCCATGTGGCTGAGAGAACCAGAGATAAGTTTGACTACCACGTGGCTAGGAGTCTGAAAAGTGGAGAGAGACTTTTGGCTTTGGGCTGAGGAGACCAATGACTGTGTCCTTATTGTTTGCTTATCCTGATTTGTGGGAATCTATTAATTTCCCTATAAATTCCCTTAATTATGAATATTGTCTTTGAGTTCTGTGTGGACATTGCAACCGATTATTGAACACAGCATAGATACGGTTGATGTCAACAAAGTGGATGAAGGATGGACACAGAGGCTTCTCTGACTCCTGCCTGGTGGCAAGAGGGAAGCCAGAGGAGGTCAGATAGCTCCACCATTATTGCTGTTTATTGCACATGTAATCTAGGTACATTGACAATTACTGGCGATTAGAATGCAGAAGTTGTAAACAAAGGGGAAGGAATATGAGATTGGTGATAGAAATGAAGCATAAGAGTGCACGATAGAATTTTGCAAGACTAATACCTTTTCCAAAAGCATACCATAAATAGAAGCTATACACATTGACATAGCCATATAGAACCCCCAGGAATCAAATTGACTACATCCGTTGGAAAAGATGAGGAGCCCAGGGAATGTAGTGGCTTAACATTGAGCTGCGATCTTCATGGTCAACAGTTCAAAACCACCAGCAGCAATGCAGAAAAAGACTGTGATTTCTACTCCTGTAAGCACTGACAGTCGCAGAAATCCAGAGAGAATGACAATGACCGCATTTACTCCATGGAAGTGAGTTGGGGTTTTTTTGGAGAAGAGAAAGACAACAGAGAAACTCATTATCATTAGCTAAAACAAAGCCACAGGCTGACTGTGGAAGAGACCATCAATTGCTCATATGCTCATAAGTTCTGGTTGAATCTAATTAATATTAAAACAAGTCCACGAGAGCCAAAATATGACCTTGAATATACCCCCACCTGAATTTAGAACACACCCCAAGAACAAATTTGACATATTGAACACTAAAGACTGAGGGTTTGATGAATTGTGGGATAACATCGAGAATATCACGCATTAAGAAAGCAAAAGGTCATTAAAAAGAGAGGAAAGAAGTAACAGACCAAAGTGGATATCAGGAGAGGCTCTGAAACTCTGTCATAAATGTAGAGTAGCTAAAGCACATGGAAGAGCAACAGGCTGATAATCTGGGTAGACAGCACATGTCTAGAAATGTATTCATTTCATCTAGGTTGCAAATTTGTCAGTCTTTCATAATAATACATTAGCATTTTTTAATTTCATTGGGATCTGTTGTGATGCATTGGAATTATGATGCTGGTGAAGAATGCTGAAACTACTTTGGACTGTCACAAGCACCAAAAACTTGTTTGGGAAGAAGTATAGCCAGAATATTCTCTAGAAGTGATGATGGCAGACTTCACTTCATGTGTTTTTGACATGGTATCGGTGGGTTCTGTCCCTGGAGAAAGAAGTTGTCGCTGGTAAAGCGGGAGAGTGGGCAAAAAGAGAAAGCGCCTCAGCAAGAGAGCCTGGCACTGTGGGCACCAATGGGCTCAAGCACAGCAGCAATGGTGGGAACGGGGCGGGGCGGGCGGGGTTCTGTTCTCTTGCACAAGAAGTCACCGTGATTCCCAGCCAAGTCAACCTAGTGACAACAGCATTTAAAATTAGTTGATATCAGATAAAAGATTTTATCTTTGATAATGTAGGCGGCCTTCGTTCAATTGTTTGAAACCCGTACGGGTAAAAATTGAGGTTTCCTGCAGGCGTAGGCATTCCATCTGAGTTGCCAGTCTCTCCACCTGAACACACAAGCATACACTTTCTATTGGATCTATTTTTCCTTCTTTTAAAAAAATCATTTTATTAGGGGCTCATATAACTCTTATCACAATGCATAAATAAATCAATCGTGTAAAGCACATTTGTACATTCATTGCCCTCATCAGTCTCAAAACATTTGCTCTCCACTTAAGCCCCTGGCATCAGCTCATTTTTCCCCTCCCTCCCTGCTCCCCCCTCCCTCATGAACCCTTCATAATTTATAAATTATTATATTGTCATATCTTGCACTGTCTGATGTCTCCCTTCACCTACTGATCTATTTTTCTAGAGAATCCTGACCCCCCCCCAAACAAATATGATGTTGAAAGAATCATTTAGTTACTTTTGTCTTTCAAACATTTTATTGAAGACTTACTACGTTCTAGGCAGCAGCTGTACAATGGTAATTCCATCCAGAACAACGCAGACATGATTTAACTGGTCCAGGATGAATCTTACACTATATGCCAAAGTTATCACCCTTAAAATCTTATATAGACAACCTCAGGATATCAGTCAGGGATCTTGGCTTTTCTGAGCAGTAGCAGCTTCTATAAACTTAAGTGGCTGATTGCCTAGAAATTCAGATGATAACTGTATGGATTGGAAATTTCTCAATCTGGCTTCAAAACTCTCAACAAGACGACATCTAACATTGTAACATTTTAAAATTCAAGTCATAAATTCACTTAAAATTGTCTTTCTCCAACAATGTAGGGCAGATGTAACAAACAAATAATAAATAGAAATTTCCGTCTTAGTGCATTTCATTTCTTCCCTTAGAAGGATAACTGCGTACTGAATCTTTTCTTTTCTCTGGGGTGAGAGCCAGAAGGTCTTAGAAGTAAACATAGGTGTCCCAGTTGAGAAAAGCTTTGTTCTTTTATTTGGCTCTTCTCTATCCTCTTTGGGCAAGAAATTGTTTTTTTTAATAATGTGGCCCAGGAAGGAGGCGCTCCCGCTCTAAGTTCCAGCTGCACTAAATGGAACAGAGAGGTCAGGGATGAAGTAGAGAAAGGTCTTCAGTTCTTCAGGTCAGAGGTACGGTGAAAAGTCAAGCATGGTACCTGCGCTTTCAGTTTCGTGTAATTGGGTCCCCCCCTGGTGATAGATGCTTTGCAAATAGAAGACTCTAGATTAAGATCAAACCTGCTGTACACACATGCACACGTGTGCCCATTCGCACACACACACACACACACACACACACATGCATGTTTATCTACATCCCTTTGGCTTTTGCTCCTAAATATTCCCCTGGTCAAATGGTGAAAGGCACATATTTAATTGGGAAAAAAAGTTTTCCTACCTCTGGCGTCCTAATGTGCTGATCATTTCTCTCACTTGAAAGAGAAAATGTCATCCTTGTGACAGTGTCACTTAGGAAACTCGTGCCCAGCAGGTGTGTGGGAGCTCAGCTTGAAGCACGGCTGGTATCAGATTCAAGAAGATGAAACCGAGCAGGAGTTTCATCTCCCCTTTTAATCAGTGGGTCTCTACAGCATCTAGGCCGGAGACAGTCTGAACTGTGAACTTGACTTTTCTCCCACTCGAAGGGAAAGGGAAGGTGGTAGCCAGATATGAGAGAAGGACTCTTCTCAAGAGCCAAGTGACCCAGCCAATCCGGCAATGCCGCGGCACTGCGTTACTTGCCCAGCACGTTCCTGCTTTGCCACCTTTTTCTAATCTTAACTCGTCGAGCTCTCTGGCAAGAGATGTGCTGAAAGCTCCTAGGACCTAGATCTATTTGAAAAACAGAGGTGTCCTGAACCAAAGAGTGTTTTCCACAAATGTTAGATATGACCATCCGGGTGGGGAATAGGAACACGAGAACATCATGCTCACAGAAATCTAGCGCTTTTCAAGCTTCAAATACTCCTAAATGATTAATTTAGTGACTACTATGGAACAGATGCTGTGACCGTGCTGAAGATGCTAATGTGGGAGGAAAGTAACAGTCACCACCTCTGCGTTATAGGCCTTACATTTGAATAAGGAAGAAAATAAATCAAATAATACTGCAGACTGGTGTAACATTGCAACCGTGAGCAGGGCCCCAGGGAGAGCGCTAAGACGCTGGGAAGAATTGATCTACACTGAGGGATCTGGGAGATGATCTCTGAACAAGAATGCCTGACCTGACTCCTGGAGGATGAAAGGAGTTGAACGGTGGCCAGGAGAAGGCGGTGGCATAGAGCTCTCCTAACGAGGAAACGGCACGAGCAACACTTCTCAGCGAGAACAGCCCAGTGAGAAGTGAAGGCGGTGCGGGCCAGGGTGGACGAGGACACGAAGACTTTGCAGTCCTGTAAAGGATTTGGAACTCCCTCCTAGAAGCATTGGAACACCCTGGAAGGCTGTTTCATGGCATGGAGGGGAAAGGATTTGGACTTCAAAGAACCCTTTCTAGTTGCTGAAATAAGGAGAGTGGAAGGAAATCGATAAAAACTCATTGTAGGAGCGTTTTCCAGTCCAGTCTGTTGGGGCACCACGCCCTGACCCCAAAGTCCACTTTCAGCATTCCCTGGGGACCTTGCCACTCCATTCCCTTGCTGTTCCGCTGCACTCCCCCAGTGATTTGCCTCGGTGTGGTGGGATCAGGTCAGGTGCAATTCCCACACTGTGTCTCCGGTGCTGTCCCCTGTATCGCCCTTAGTCACTGAGGGGCATCATGTCTCATAGTAGGGCCAGCCATGTTGTTCTCTCTGTGGACTGGCTGCTCTACTCAGGAACATCATCCTCACGGCCTGGTGGGCCAGGCTGTGCTCCACTCTCTCTTCCTGCCCCTTCATCTGCTCCCGTGTGCTCTGATCAAATATGTCCATCTCCCAGAGCTGCAGAGTCAATGTCGTCCTTTGGAACAAATTCTTTTCGGGGAGGGGCAGGAATCCACTTAATTTATGGTGCTGGGGCCAGCCTCCCAACAGACTGGACTGGAAAACGCTCCTAAGGGCCAGCAACCGATCCCTGAACTAACTACAAGCCTTTCTCTTGTGAACGGTTTTGTTCTGTTCTTTGTCAGTGGTTTGTTTTTGTTGTTTTGTTGTCTGGTTGTATACTGTTGCTTTGTTTTCCTCTGTCTAGTTTTCGTGCATGTTAGTGACTCCACAGGTCTGTCTGAATAGGACAGGCTGGATGAACTATCTGGAGGAAAAACAACGGGACCGACAGTTCCGGGGGTACTTGGGGTGGGGGGGTAGGGGGGGTAAGGAAGTGGTGTTAACAAACCAGGGACAAGGGAAGAACATGGGACCCCAAATGGTAGAGAAGGGGGAGTGGCAGGCATGGTGGGAAATGATCAAGGGTAAGGTTGCTTAGAGAAGAGGTATACTCTAGCCCAGGTGGCAATGAAGCATGGTAGTAGGGCAGGAGGAAAGTCAAGGGAGATGGAGGAAAGAGCTAGGAGTCAAAGGGCATTCATGGAGGTCTAGACAAAGACATGTACATGCAAATATATATAGGAGGATGGGGAAATAGATCTATGTGTCTATATTTATAGGTCAAGTATTAAGGTGGCAGAAGGACCTTGGGCCTCTACTCAAACACTCCCTCAATGCATGAATACCTTCTTTTATTAAATTGGAACTCTATGATGCTCACTCTCCTGACACAACGGCTGGAGGCAAAGTGGGTGAACAAGTAAATGTGGTGAAGAAAGCTGATGGTGCCCGGCTATCAAAAGAGATAGTGACTGGGGTCTTAAAGGCTTGAAGATAAACAAGCGGCCATCTAGCTCAGAAGCAACAAAGTCCACATGGAAGAACACACCAGCCTGTGTGATCAAGTGGTCCCAAAGGGATCAGTTACCAGGCATCAAAAAACAAAAAATCATATCATTGACTGCACACCTCCATGATAGGATCGCTGTAGACAAATGGGTGCATAAGCAAAGGTGGTGAAGAAAGCTGATGGTGCCCGGCTATCAAAAGAGATAGTGTCTGGGGTCTTAAAGGCTTGAAGGTGAACAAGTGGCCATCTAGCTCAGAAGCAAATAAGCCCACATGGAAGAAGCACACCGGCCAGTGCGATCACGAGGTGCCCAAGGGACCAGGTATAAGGCATCATGCAAAAAAATATATATATATAAGTGTGTGTATGTATGTGTATATATGTATATATGTATATGTATATATGTAATATATATCATATTAAATGAAGGGGGAAGTGCAGAGTGGAGACCCAAGGCCCAAGTGTCGGCCAATGGAGATCCCCTCATAGAGGGGTTTAGGAGAGGAGATGGGTTAATTAGGGTGTGAGGTAGTATCGATGAAGAACACAGCTTTCCCCCAGATCCTGGATGCTTCCTCCCCCCAACTACCATGATCCTAATTCTACCTTGCAGGGCTGGATAGGACAGAGGCTGTACACTGGTACATTTGAGGGCTGGAGGTACAGGGAATCCAGGGTGGATGATACCTTCAGGACCAAGGGTGTGAGGGACGATGCTGGGAGAGTGGAGGGTGAGTGGGTTGGAAAGGGGGAACTGATTACAAGGATCCACATGTGACCTCTTCCCTGGGAGAGGGACAGCAGAGAAGGGGGGAAGGGAGACTCTGGATAGGGCAAGATATGACAAAATAACGAAGTATAAATTACCAAGGGCACATGAGGGAGGGGGAAATGGGGAGGGAGGGGGAAAAAAAGAGGACCTGATGCAAGGGGCTGAAGTGGAGAGCAAATGCCTTGAGAATGATTGGGGCAGGGAATGTATGGATGTGCTTTATACAATTGATGTATGTATATGTATGGATTGTGGTAAGAGTTGTATGAGTCCCTAATAAAATGTAAAAGAAGAAAAGAGAAAAAAATGATTAGGGCAAAGACTGTACAGATGTGCTTTATACAATTGATGTATATATATGTATGAACTGTGTAAAGAATTGTATGAGCCCCAATAAATTGTTAAAAAAAAAAACTCATTGTAGGATGCATGGTTTAAGAGCTGATGCATGGTGGCTTGGCCTAGTGCTAATAATCATGGTTGTCATTGTTACCTGCCATTACGCCCACCCGTGTGACCTACATGTACAGAGTAGACCTGCTCCATAGAGTTTCCGAGGCCTGACTTCCAAAGGCACCTCTGGGTCCATCAACTCTCCTATGTGTAGTTGAGCATGTAACCCTTTCACCATCCAGCAACATCTGGTGCTAACAGTAGAGATGAAACGAAGCAAATGGAGCCTAGAGCTATTTAAGAAGTAATGATATTTGGTATTCACAATGCAAAAAAGTTCATCTTTCTCATTCATTAATTCATCAAACACATATATCTTAAATATATGCTAAGTGATTGAAAGTAGAAGAGTAACTGTAATAGGTAAGATACAGTTCTAATTCGGTGTTAACTTGGGTGAAGGGGAAGACAACATACAGCAAGAGGGAGGTTGCTCAACAATGATGGAGGCAGGACAAGACATTGGAAAGTTTTTAGCGCTTCAGGCAACCGAGGCAAATACTACTATATACACACAATTCTGAAACATGGATCTACAAGTAGGTGGTTAAATAGACGCACCGCTGAACAGACGTAGGACGAAGAGTGGGAGTATATCCACAAGTATGTGGGTTCACACATTTGGCCGAAGGGATCTGTAAATGTGCATCTACCTTTGCTGCAAATCAATTCATGAATCTGGCAGGGCATAAAAGATACAAAGTTATTCATACTTCCTACATATGATCAAGCTCCTTCAGGGAATAAGTTTCTGAGTCGGGGGATCAGGGTGAGATGCAAGAGCATTACTCGGGTCACAGACCGAATCCAATGTAAGAGCGTTCCCTAGGGAGTGATCTGCTTTACCCTTTGTCTATGAAGATGAGAGGAGAGATGTTGGAGCAGAGAAAGGGGAACCACTGACTACCAAAAAAGAAGAGCGGGGAGCAGAGGGCGTCCTTTGGCCTCAGGTCTCTGCGCTGCGAACCTTGACCCAGGAGAAGATGCGTGTCAAGACACCTGGAGATCTCCAAGAAGTCAGCCACACAAAGATTGAAAAGAGACTGGACCCCCCAGCCCCCCACCCCCAGTGCCAACAGAGAATCTCCCCATCGAGATAGGGCCCTATGAGAGAATCTGTAATCTTGCGGATTTTGTTTTTTCACCATTATTTTTTGCTCCAGACATGGAAAAATCAGTAGAGTATGTTCAATGATCAGTCAAAAGTTCTGGGGATCCCAGTGTTTTGGTGACTGATCAGCTAATTATCTTCAGCAGATAAAACGGGGAGAAATGACATTCTAAGAAGAGAGGACAGTATTCTGAAGGCCACAAGGGACAAGTGTGTCTATTAGACTCTAAGAATAACAGTGGTGACTAGGAGTTCTTAAGAGAACGCTTAAAAAATAGAAATCCACACATAAAACAAGTTAAATTGTCTTTGAATTCTGTCTTCCAGAAATAATCACTGAATAACTTTCCTGTTTCTAGGTTCTTTGTATAGATCTTACAGCAATAGGTTCATTACAAACAAACGCATGCAAAAAATAGCAAAACCATGGTGCCTTGTAGCCTTGCTGAGTTTCCAGTTAGAAATTTTTATGAACATTTCTCCATGCCGTCATTCTCAGACAATACAATTTTAGCGCAGTTTTATTGGAGCATAATCCACAGATACCTTATCATTCTACCACTGAATCATATCAAGCAGAGTTGTGCAATCATTACTACAATTTTAGACCCTTTTCTTCTTTATTTTACGCCTTGTTATTGACTACTAATTTCCCCCAACCTCCTCTGCCATACCGCCAAAAAAATCACTCATCCAATTACCGCTTTCTTTCTTATCTGTTAGCGTTTTTGTTTCTTTGGGTGTCTGGGTAAATGCAGTCTAGGATGGGTGGCTTTAGAGAGGCAGGCACTGGATAATGGTCCCTTGGGGGTATGACAGGACAGAAGGGCACCGGTGAGCTCACAAAGAACAAAGAAAATGTTCTAAAATCGATAGGGGGAATGACTGTACCACTCTTCTTGATGTGGTTGAACTGTTGAATTGTATGGTATATGAATTATATACCAATAAAACTTTGTTTATATATTTAATACATTTTATATAAATATGAATTTTATATGAATATATATATCCTTCCTCTTCCAAGGACCTCCACTGTTATCTAAACCCATGCCACTGCTTTAAGAAGCAATGGATCTAGACATTATAGCAACCCAGCTTAGCCTGAGGACTTCTGTTTTGTTTTAAACTACCCTTCAAACCCTGCTAGTAGCCGCCTTCCCTTACCCCTTTACCCCTTTCTTTCCTGCAGGAGCCTCTGATAGACCTTGAACCTGTCTAGATCTCTGTGGACTCTTCCTGGTATCCTGCCTGCCTGATAAGTAAAAATGTAGCTGTCTGCATTTTCCCCTCCCCTTTAAGCCAGCCCTCTACCTTAATCATAAAGACTCCATATTTTCTTTGTTCAAGGTCAAGAGTGTTTTTCAGGGTGATAGCCTCCTCTCGAAGCAGTTAATAAAGGCTTTAATCATTAATAAGTGGTGTGGATTGATTTCATCTGGCACAAACACTATAGGAACAGCCCTACCGAAAGGAATACAAGGCTTGTCAACGCCATCCATGCTGGCTCCCAGCTGAGGTACATTACATCACTTGGGAATGTTTTCCATCTTTTAAAGCAGTGTTACCCCAAGTGGGTGGCATTGCCCTCTGGGGTGCCCTGGAGTAATCCAGCAGGTTGGTAAAGCCAGATGCCTATACTTTATCCTAAATCATGGTTATAATACCAACGTTTTTCATTGCTGGAGGTAAAAGAGGAGCACTGAGTAATTTTATTTTTCTGAAAAGGAAGTGGTAGACTGCATGAATTTGGGAATTTGTGTTTTCAAGGCCCTGAGATTTGCTACTTTTGAAGTCCTTATGCTATATCATACTAAGCATATTAAAATGCACCTACATCTCATAATACATTTACAGCTCATATTACATTGACTGAATATGCAAATGTAGTGGCATTGAGTGTTATTAAACTGTTTTCTGTAGGAAGCATTTGGTGAAACATTAATTCATTTCACTTTTGTAGTTTTCTTTTTATGTTTTGAAACCAGTATTTTTTGTGGTTGTTCTTTGTTCTTAAGGTCTTTACAGAAGCCCTGGGCAAGCTGAGTGTTTGGGCTTTGGATCTGCCCTAGCATGGTTGGTCTCCATTTAGAAATTGGAAAAATTCACCTGGACCCAGGAATTTAAAAAATATGAACACTCCTGGGGTCAAATTTAGGGTCTTTTGTACTTGCAGCTAACACTATGCAGATGGTAGGACGCGAATGGTTATCAATTTCAGCTAATTCGGTCAAAGCCGCAAAATCAGAACACACCAGAATCTGTAAACTGTGGAAGCACCAGAAACAGAATCATAATAGGAATGGGACAAAGGAAAGGTTGGAGCCCGGGAATTGAAGACTTGAATAAAGCCTGATGAGTCCCTCGGGAGCCGGGCGTGGGAGCCTGGAGTTTTGCCAGCGCTGTGGCTAGGGTCACGCAGTCAGAGTCACTCAGCTGGTGGCCATGTCCGCGCAGGGCGGTGTTGTCTGACTCTGCCAGGCTAGAGACTGATGGCTGTACAGTGTGCACCTGCCTTTGGTGTCTAAGAGGAAGAGTAGGTTCACATCAGAGTGTCAGTCCATATATATATTTTTTTGCCTTTCCAGGTATTGTTTCAATACTCTCCCATCTTAGAAATTCAGATGTGTTCTGTTTGTTTCATCAGCCATGGCTGGATGAGACAGAGCTGGGTCAGGGGTCTGGTGGAGAGGCGGCCAAACTATGAAGCTATATGCTCTTAGATCCAGCTGGGCTTCATTGGGTCTGAGACTCTGAATGAGATGAAGCTGGAGGCTCACGGTGAAAACTCCAAGAGTCCCTTCCCTCCACCTTTGGGGCAAGCAGACCCACAAGGATTCAGTCTCTGAGTAACCCGGTAGGGTTCTAAGGCAGAAGTATGTGTGGAAGGAGACTGTCACACCTTTGTCCCACAGTATCTGTGAGCCTAAACCCACCATTTGGTTAGCAGTTTAATCACTATGCCACCAAGAATCCTTGATCCAATCTCAGCTCCTTATAGAATGATGCTTATTCATTGTCTTCGCTGGCTTTTCACAAAGATTAAGGTTGGAGGAAAGGCCATTTTACTTTATAAAACCATAAGCCTGGGCAAAGGCAAGCCTCTCTGATCTCCATCATGGGTATTAAAAGCTTAGGAACCAAGAAAATACACTACAGTGATGGGGGTGGAGAGAGGGAGTACCAAAGCCTAAAACAACCTCTAAACGAAAGCTGATGTGTTACAACAAAACAGAAATTTTTAGAGTACCTGCGGGGAAAGCAGTGACTGCTACCTTCTTTGTAGCAAGTCCAAAGCTAAAGCCTCCTCTCATCAAGTTGTTTCCAACTCGTCACAGCCCTATGCAGTGTTTCCTAAACAGTACCACTTTATGGGAAGCACACAACCTCATCTTATTCCCCAGGAGCAGCTGGGGTTTTGAACCACCAGTCTTGCGGTTGGAGGTCAATATCTAATCAACAGCACCACCAAAGGTCAACTGTCTTTAGGAATCAGGTCAGTAAGATTAACAGAGAAAGCAGAGAGTTTAAAACAATTGGAAGTGTATGTTGTGTGGAATACAATTGCTTATGAGTCCCTAAAGGTGTAATCGGCCAATGAGGGGCCAGAGAGTTGACTCCAGCTCTTTGTACGTATGCATACATACACAAATCATCCTGGATCATACTAGGGGGTGACCTCCCCTAAAAAAAGAGCAGAATTGCACTGGGCAGAGCAGCGCTTTCATAGTACTCGTTCTCCCCACTAGGTGAGCATCCAGCAACTCGCTCTGAGTTAGTGCACTTAGCGGCGTTGCCTGGGAAGGTTCTCTCAGATCACAGTGAATTTTTTCATAAAAGCAGTTTTACTCGAACCTCATTTGGTCTGATGGCCAATTTAAGAGAGCAGCTTGTGGCTGTGAAACTGTGTTTCCTGCTTGGGAAAAATGCTGCAGAAACTGTTGTGATGTTGAACACAGCTCACAAGGACAGCGCTGTGGGAGAAACTCAAGTGGACGAGTGGTTTTCTCATTGCAAAAGAGGTGAAATGTTAACTGATGACAAATCTCATTCTGGACATCTGTCAACTTCCTGAACGGACAAACATGTCAACTCATAGTGCAGTTGGAGTTGTTTCCACCAAGTCAGACTATTAATCAAGCTTTCGATTTAGAGGTTCTGAAATGATAGCATAAAAGTGTACAACAAAAAGGCCTGATTTGTGGCAGATGGGGGACTGGTCTTGCCTCCACATCAATGCACGTGTTCACACAGCCATCTCAGTGTTCCACTTTTTAGCAAAAAACAGCAAGCCTCTCTTGCCCCCACACCTTCCTCACTCCCTGAGACTTCTTTTTGTTGCTGCAAATGAAGAGGAACATGAAAGGACAGTGATTTGACTACAGAGAAGTGGTGAAAAAAACGAGAGAGTTGCTATCAGCCATCCAAACAGATGAGTATGAAAAATGTTTCCAAGAATGGAATTACAGATTTGACTAATGTATTCAGTGTAATGAAGAGTTCTTTGAAGGTGACAAGGCTGTAAAAATTTTTAAATACATAGCTTTGAAATAAATTCCATTTGAGGGGTGGTACCTCCTCCTATTGCTTCACTGTAAACACTGTTTTAGCTCCCTGGTGCTGGGGCAACACAGCCACATCAGTAGGGGTCCATTGCTATGCTTCTCTTTCAGGAATGTGGTGCTACAATCTGAAGCAACATTGTATCACATCACAACAATAAATCAAGATTGCCTATAGCTCATTTTTCAAGTTGATGTCAGTGAGTTTTTAGCTCATTAGTGGTACCGGCCACACGTTTAGGTGGGGTGGTTCAACTGACACTTGGAGTAATTCACATTCTGGACAGACAGATTGCTCCCAATTCCCTGCCAGCAGTTATCCAATGTCGCAATCCCACCGCGTGCCTGGCTAGTCAAGAGCCTGAAGCAAACTCAGTGCTGACCACATCATGTCTTTACCTAGTTGGGTGCTTGGGGCAGTGGGTGGAGACTGCCATTTATTGAAATGTTTCCCCAGAAACGATGTATTACAAATCTCAAACCCCTCTAGCTGTAGATGCAATTTGGGAATGGGGACTTTGTTATGTTACAGAGGCCACATCCGTAAAGGGTGTGCCAGAAACCAATCCCTTTTGAGATATAAAACAATAGGCTAAGTCCTGAGGATGAAGCACAAATGGAGGGACATGAACTCACCGCATGAAGATCTCCAGGGGAATGAGGTACAGATGCTGAAAACAGGTGACTTCCCCCCAGCGTGGAGAAAGACAACAGGTCTTCCCCTGCAGCCAACCCCGCAAATTCCGACTTCCAGCCTCCGGAATGTGAGAAAATCGGTGTGTTAAAACCGCTACTTGTGGCCTTTCTGTGAAAGGAGCCCAAGATAACAAGATGGAGGGGTTGGGGTAACCATGAGAGAGGCAGTGCTAGGGAGCATGCGTGAAGCTAGGAGTCCTGGTCCGTCTGGAGACTCCAGCACCTGCAGCTGGCGCTTCCAGCCCAGTTGACTAGAAGCACCTGGAGTAAGAGGCCCCCCCCCCCCGCCGCCCCGCCTCTGCTCTGCGTTCTCTCTCCTGCCTGGGAGACCCTCATGCACCCACAACACCAGATGCTCGCTCTGTACCCCACAGCATCACATCCACGCACTGCCAGCAGACTCATCCCGAGCAGACGCCCCCTAGGATTTCCAAGACCGTGCATCTTTACAGAATTGCACAACCCCATCTTTCTCCCTCGAAGCAGCTGGTGGGGTTCCAGCTGCCATTGCCCCTTTGGTTAGTCACCTGATGGTGAATGAGCCCACACTTCCCCCAGGGCTCCCACCTCCAGCCCCTGCTTGAGAGACATTCCTTGCCCTTCTAAATTAAAAAGGAAGGCTTTCATTGCAGACAGGCTAGAAAATGCGCATCAGCAGAAACCAATTACCACTCATCCTCTAGGGGCTAACCTTTGATCTTTTATCAAAAACACCCTGTGTTCCTATATGTGAATATATGTACATACACATATTATTTCTTCATATTTTCCCCAGGTGTAGGATGGGACAGAACCGAGGCGGTCTTTTGAAGTCATTAGTGACCTTGTCTACCCGGAGGGCAGACACTGCGGTCTGCCTGCTCTGACCTCAGGAGCCCACTGAGTGGGACCCGTGTGTGTGGCTGTCACAGATCCCGAGCCACCAACTCTACTTTGAGGAACGAACACACTGCACGGAGGGGAGCCTTCTATTGCTCAAGCCCATGGATCTATTTTCCAGCCTTTGAAGTCTTAAATGCAACCGCGTCGTTGAGACCACTCTAGTCTCTAGGCGCTAAGCCTGCAGACCCGCCAAGAGGCCTGCTCTGCAGGTGGGAATGGGTGCCTCTGTTCCCTGAGGACTGGGGAGAGACCCTGCGGCCGACCAGCAGGTGGCAGCAGAGCACAAGGCAAAATCAGAGGGCCAGGTGGCTGGTGTTATTGCAAAGCCAAGTTGGAAGCATCTGTATTTTTCATAATATGCATATTATGCAATAAATAAATATACACTTCACGAATAACTTAACGGCACCTACACCAATTTTCCATACCACGATTCTGTTCTCCCTCTGGAAAATTGAAACCAAGAGCTCTTCAGAAAACGTTTTGCAAGAAGAGTACTAACCTCAGAGTTTGGTTTTGAATCCTGTCCTAAGCCACCATCTCCTCAGTGGGGGATATTAAGCAATGTCAGGATTTACATGAGAAAAGATATTGGAGCAATGGGCACAACTCTTGGCACACTGTTCCACTGCCATATAATCATAATGGTCCTTGAAGACAGAGCAAAACTGCCATTGGAGTTCCCACCATGCTCGCTCTCAGCTCAGTGCATAACGCATTTTGTCACCAAGGCAAACTGACAGCCATCAAAAGATTGTAGTTAGAACCCCTCAGAACCAGTGGTGAGAGTGGCGATACCGGGAGGGTGGAGGGAAGGTGGGGTAGAAACGGGGAACCGATCACAAGGATCTACATATAACCTCCTCCCTGGGGGACGGACAACAGAAAAGTGGGCAAAGGGAGACATTGAATAGTGTAAGACATGACAAAATAATAATCATTTCTAAATTATAGTTCATGAGGGAAGAGGACCAGGGAGAGAGGGGGAGGAAATGAGGAGCCGATACCAAAGGCTCAAGTAGAAAGCAAATGTTTTGAGAATGATGATGGTAACAAATGTACAAATGTGTTTGACACATGGATGGATGTATGGATTGTGATAAGAGTTGCATGAGCCCCCAATAAAATGAATTTAAAAAATATTTCAGTTCTTCTAGCCACCTAAAATTGCATGAAATTGCAGGAAAGGTAGATTTATCATCTATAGTACAGAGGAATATTATGTAAAATGCTTTAAAGAGGTAGATGCTTTTCAAACCAGAGTTTTCCTAATAGTCTTTTTACTGCGTCAGTGGAACACCTTCATCCTTGAAGAGCACCATGGTCCTCTGCGACCAGGCGTGGCAGTAAAGTGTGATGCAGGAGGGAGGGTCCCTCAGCTCAGTGGGAAAGACAGGACGTTGGATTGACAGAGACCAGATTGTGACAGTGAGATGAAATGACACAATGACTGCTGTAAGCAACAGGATGGAAAGCTCATCAGAGTGCGCACGAATACCTTTAAATCGGAAATAGAAGGAAGAAGATGCCTAGGGGGAATACGAGCAAAGAACAAAAGAATGTAGATTACAGTTTGACAATTTACGGTCCTGTTTCAAGAGCTGTCTATAGAACATGCCGTCAGGGATGGGTCTGAAGATCTGGGGCAGACTGTCCACTTCTGTAGGGTTTCTGATAATCTTCCACTGGAGAGCTCATAGAAAGCACTACCCCCGATGGGGTACAAACACCGGGTGACTTGCACCCCCATAGTCCCCATTCCATACATAGATAATATGGTGATTTTGACATTGACAAAGGGTCTACTCCCACTATATAATCTGGGATTGGGAGAAAGAATACAAGCTTCAGAAGCAGAGCCTCAGGCTCGGACTCCACCTATCTCTAACTTCTGTGAGTTCCACTGTAGCCTGTGACACACACCGTTTCTCGTCTCTGGGACTCAGGGTAAATTCAGGGCCAATATCTAGCAATCCCTGTAAATTCTTGGTGTTTCTCAGTCCCCAATGCACATTAAGTTTAATAAATGACTAAATATTTCAGTGGCAAAGGCTTAGGTGAAGAGTTTCGTTACCTCAAAGGGGATCCTGTCTCTCCTTTGGTTCCATAAAATGAATCTGCTTTGGAAAGTTGGTAAGATATGAATCTCTACTATGATTCCTCAAGTTTTCTAACTGATCCGACCCCTGCCAGAGAGTCCATTCCAATTCACAGGGACTCTAAAGGGCACAGTAGACTTCTCCCTAAGGTTCCTGGGGTGGTAAATGTCCGTGGGAGGAGAAAGCCCTGTCTTTCCCTGAGGAATGGCTCATGGACTTGACTGTTGCAATTAGCAGGCCAACGTGTTTCTACTCAACAGAGCAAACATTATTCTTCTGTATACTTATTTTAAAGAATTCTGTTCGATTAGCCACCACCACAGATCCCTAAGGTTAAAAACTACTGGCAGTTTGTTTAGCCTATGAAGTTATCAGGCTATAGGAGAAGAACGTTCTTTGGGCGAAGGTTTATGGGTGAGTGCTGGATATGATGAATGTCTGAGGACTATTAGCAGTACCCGATACCTGAGTAGTTTCCTGATGTCAAAGGAGAGATTTTGCTATTGTGGGAGAGTCTCAAGTGGATATTATAGTGTCCATATCAATAGAGTTTGGGGAATGTTGTCTTTAAATATAATAGAAAATTTTCTTCTTATAAATTTAAGGGTAAAATGGGGGATTGAACCTTTGATGTCCATTGGTGCCTCTTGATTGGTCACTTGATTAATTTTATTCCTTTAGTTAAAATAGGGCTTTTGTTTTTCCAATGTCAGACCTGAACACATAACTCCAAGTGTCTATACCAAGAGACTCCTAGCTTCTGCCTTTAGTGAGTGGGAATGATGCATCTAGTTGTTTTAGCTATAAGTTTATCAAATTGTTCTCTTTTATTCTTTGTTTAATTACTCTTTTTAAAATTTCTCTTTTAAATGGTGGAGTGTGGTGCTGGAACCATGGAAAGAGACCAATTTTCCTTCTAGTACCTCCTGTTTATGATTTGAAACCAAATCCAGAAAATAGCTGTTTTATTAAATAATACAACAACAACAACTTTCATCAAAACCTCCAGAAGACTCAATTTCTTTTGTTTGTTTGTCTGAAAGCATGAGACAGAGCCCAATCTCTTTCTGGTGAATTACATCATCCGTTTTTATTGATATTCCATCCATTGACATCCAGCATAGCAGTGTGATTACGCTAGTTAGCCATATCGGTTAGAGTCCATTCATGGTCCACTGGGAGGAAACAGCCAGTTGAATGAGAAAGGTATATCCCTAGGGTCAGGGAGAAGTCAGTACAGCAGGAGGAGATGCTATGCAAGTCAAAGCTACTTTCATGCACATATTACTTAGACCCTCAAGTAATATGTTCCTTGTATCCCATTTGCCCGCAATGTGCTACTTCACTCCCTAGTCTTTGGCGTGGTGGATCACAGTTTTCCTATTTGAAATAGCAAGTTCTGGTTATGTTGTCACTTGCTATTCTCTGATCAGATATTCACTCACTAGTAGCAAGCCAAAAGCTGCTTCTCGAAAGAAGAGTAATGATCTGACCAAACAATGATGTGGCTTTGCCCCAAACCTTCAGAATCATGCTGGGATTCTCTTGCAGAAGCCTCAAGTGGCTCCAACCAGCACGCCTGGTTCCCTGAGGACACAGAGCATTCTTGCCTAGACAATGTCAAAGGCCCACCCAGCCTCTTGCTCTGATGTTTGCCACAGGTCAGTCTTATTGCTCTGGACCCTCCTCAGAAGTGACAGCCTCACAGATTACTGGGACCATTACAGATTATGCATATATATGACGGCTCTAAAACTCCGCAATCCACGAGTGTTGTTTCTCTTTCGTCATATTGTGGAGTACAAAATAGAGCAAGTTATCTCTCATTTGAAAGATTGGTAACTGTATTTTTACATGTTTTATTTTCGCAACCATTGGCTCTTAGAAATTTCACCCAGATGGTAGGTCTTGATTTCTCGTCACCATGGTAGGAACCCAAAATCCATCTGCAGAGTATTGCGTCAGATTAAGCCTCTGGCAGAACCCCTCTCCCCACAGCCAAAGGATGCAAACAGCTTCACTGTCAGATAGAGACGATTGTAACTTGATTATGGAGGATAAAACTACGGTATAATATGATGCTTAATATATATATTATATATATATGATGCTTGGCCAGTCGACCTCCCTCTTGACCCAACCTAAATTTTGCTCTAAGCTAAATATTTCTCATTTGTTTCATGACAGAAATTTCTTCTCTGTACTTTTTAATATTGTTGATGGCCTTTTATTTCTTACACTTTATTTTTATTATTATATTTATATTATTTTTATGACCTCCTTCTTCCTGGTCCATTTATTTCTATTAATTATTATTATTATTATTATTATTTATGTCAGGTTTCCCACCTAATGAAACATGAAAGGAATGGATGAATAGAGACAATAGCTGAAGGGGTCAAGGGCTGGGGCATCTAAGGGACACTAGAATTGATGTGATGATGTATATACAACTCTTTTGAAAAGTGATTTATCAATGGAAGTATATTTTTATGTCAATAAAAATATTTTTAAAAATATTAATCCAAAGTTGACCAATGGCTACCATGGGTGAAGGAGGAAGAGGTCTGCCTGCATGGGCAGGGGGAGCATCAATTGTATGTTAATGGTCCTGGAATAATTCGGAAAGGGATATCCATAAAGTATATCAAGAATGCATAGAGTATAACCAGGGAAACATGCACATAGGAGGTGTTGCGTTGGAGAATGTTTGTGTCTATTTTTGTGACAGTGTTAAAAATTACATGCATAGTGAGTACAATGAAGACAATGTGCTAAATGGGATTGTGATGATGAATGGTCAATTCTTCCTGACAGGATTGAGCTGTTGAATTGCATGACATGTGGAAGAAGTACCAATAAAACTGTAATTAAAAAATAAAAACTTTTAAAGTGTGTACACAAAGGAATCCCTTTTGACAAACAAGTATGGATAGCCTTGAGAAGAAAGGGAAGGCCAGAAAAATCCATTGTGCTCGTGCAGAACGTGCACGTGGATCAAGAGGAAGTTCTGCAACTTGTTGTTAGGTGCCATTGAGTCATTTACAACACATAACGACTCCATGCACAGCGGAAGGAAACTCCTCCAGCTCCTGCCCCATCCTCACGATCTTTCCTATGCACTAACCCATCGTGGCAGCCACTGTCTCAGTCCATCTTGTTGAGGGCCTTCCTCTATTTCGTGTTACCAAATATGATGTCCTTTTCCAGGGACTGGTCTCTCTTGGCAATATGTCCAGAGTAGGCAAAACGCTACATTGCCATCCTTGCTTCTAAGGAGGACTCTGACCCTGCTTCTCCCGATACGGAACTATCTGTCCTTTTAGCAGTCTATGGCACTTTCAATATTTTTCTCCTGCACAATTCAAATGCATCAATTCTTCCAAGGTCTTCTTTATTCAACTTTCACATGCATGTGACGCAATGGAATTTATGTGCATATATTTATAGGTTTAGTATTAAGGTAGCAGATGGACATTAGGCCTCCATTCAAGTACTTCCTCAATGCAAGAATACATTGCTCTATTAAACTGGCATTCCGTGATGCTCATCTACCTGACAGAATCGCTGAATACAAAGCGAGTGCATAAGCAAATGTGGTGAAGAAAGCTGATAGAGACCAGTTATCAAAAGATATAGCATTTAGGGTATTAAAGAATTGAAGGTAAACAAGAGACCATGTAGATCAGAAGCAAAAAAGACCTCATGGAAGAAGCACACCAGCCTGTGTGGTCACGAGGTGCCAAAGGGATCAGTTACCAGGCATCAAAGAACAAAATATCATATCACTGTGTGTTCACCTCCCCGATATGACCGCTGAAGACAAATGGGTGCACAAGCAAATGTGGTGAAGAAAGCTGATGGTGCCTGGCTATCAAAAGATATAGCATCTGGGGTCTTAATGGCTTGAAGGTAAACAAGTGGCCATCTAGCTCAGAAGCAACAAAGCCCACATGGAAGAAGCACACCAGCCGGTGTGGTCACAAGGTGTTGAAGAAATGAGGTATCAGGCATCAAAAAACAAAAAATCATTTCATTGTGAATGAGGGGGAGTGCGGAGTGGGGACCCAAAGCCCATCTGTAGGCCACTGGACATCCCCTTAATGAAGGGTCATGGGGAGGAGAAGAGCCAGTCAGGGGTCAGTGTAGCAACATGAAACATAGAACATTCCTCTAGTTCCTAAATGCTTCCCCCCTGTCCCCCTATCAAGATCCCAATTCTACCTCACAAATATGGCTAGACCAGAAGATATATAGTGGTTCAGATAGGAACTGGAAACACAGGGAATCTAGGACAGGACCAGTAGTGAGAGTGGTGATATTGGGAGGGTAGAGGGAGGGTTGGGTAGAAAGGGGGAGCCAATTACAGGGATCTATATATAACCTCCTCCCTGGGGGATGGACAACCAAAAAAGTGGATGAAGGGAGACATCCTACAGTGTAAGATATGACAAAATAATCATTTATAAATTATCAAGGGTTCATGAGGGAGGGGGAGCAGAGAGGGAGGGGCGGAAATGAGGGGCTGATGCCAGGGTCTTAGGTGGAGAGCAAATGTTTTGAGAATGATGAGGGTAACGGATGTACAAATGTGCTTTATATGATTGATGTATATGTGGATTGTGATAAGAGTTGTATGAGACCCCAATAAAATGATTAAAATTAAATAAAGAGTACTCTCTTCTTAAAAAAAACAAACAAAAGAAAACACTATGGGTTGGATCAAATGCACTTTAGTCCTCAAAGTAACTGCCTTGCTCTTCCACACTCTGAAGAGGTCTTGTGCAGCAGATTTACCTAATGTAGTGCATCTTTTGATCTCTTGACTGCTCCTTCCAGGAGAATTGATTGTGGATCCAAGCAAGACAAAATCCTTGACAACTTCCATTTTTTTCTCTATTCATCATGATGTTATCTGTTGGTCCAGTTTTGAGACTATTGATCTTCTTTACATTGAATCACAATCCACACTGAAGACTGCAATCATTGATCTTCATTAGGAAATGCCTCCAGTCTTCATCACTTTCACTAAGCAAGATGGTGTCATTTGCATATTGAAGGTTGTTAATAAGCCTTGCTCCAGTCCTGATGCTGCACGTCCAGCTCACACATTCAATTGCCACGTGGTATGAATCTTTTCCTAAGATGAATGATGTGTGTGTGTGTCTTTTGATGAAAAATATCTCTGTCATATACCAGGATGCTACATTCCACATCTCTAGTAATTCTTATTTTCCATCCTTCTTGCTCTACACATATTGGTACATGCTCAGCTATTGGTACATGCTCTAGATGTTAGTGGGGAGTAGTTTCTCTGCCTAGTCTGCATGACCAGAGTACACATGGCAAATAGCTTTATACCAAACAATTCTGGGTACCTGTTGCTGAAACAACCGAAAGGGGGAGTTATGGAATTCAACACAATTTGTCAGAAGGACCCTCACCAGGCAGTCATTTCTCATCTCAAGTGCCCTCAACCGCAGGCTGAACACTTCCCAGCTCAGAAAGAATGACCACCTTCTCCACACTTCTCACCCACTTCACCAATGATTCATTTCCTTGCGGCATTCTCTATCTCATTTGCTTCATTTGTTAACTCGTTTAATCAGTCCTTGCTCTAAGATCAGACAGCGGTGCTGAGATTGCGAGAGAATTGATCATGTTCTATATAGGGGATGTCCCATAAACAGTTACAGTCTCCGAAGCTCACGGGGCAGTCCTACCCTGCCCTATAGGGTCGATACGAGTTGGCATCAACTTGATGGCAGTGAGGTTTTGTGGTTTGGTTTGGTTTTGAAGGGGGGAGGGGAAGTTGTGGAGTTCTTAAAAACTTAACTACGCGTTACTTGAGTTGCTCTTTGACCTTGAATGGTTGTTCCATCTCCAACCCAGGAAAGAAGTAATGGGTCATTATATCCACAGGGATAGCCATGGATTGTATCAGGACCCTGGATCAAAGGGAACTTGAGGGCCAGCAGAAAGAACTCTGGCTAAGAGGAGTGACAGAGCTTACTAAAATCAATCAAATTATCCACCTCTGGAGCCCAGGTGGGATAGTGGGTTGCAGATTATACCCCCCAGTTCCTTGGAATAAAGACGTGGCTTTCTTTCTTTCTTCTTAAAAATCATTTTACTGGGGGCGCGTACTCTTATCACAATCCATCCATCCATCCATTGTGTCAAGCACTTTTGTACATTTGTTTCCCTCATCATTCTCGAAGCATTTGGTTTCTGCTAGAGCCCTGGTATCAATGCCTCATGGTGCCTTTCTGTTCCTCCAGGAAGCTCCTTTCCCAGAGGTCTAACTCCCTCTTGTGGCTGCTGCACTTTTACTGTACATGAGCCCTGTTTCCAAAGCTTGTTAAGGACAGCTGCTGGGTAGCTCTTGAACTTGAAATCAGCACAACAGAATATGTGAGTGCTGAGTCAAAAAGAAAAGGGAAAAAAATAACACCCGGTAGTGAAGCACACTCCCTGGGTTCGAGCCTATTCTGTCTTTGAAATTAAGACTGATTTTTCAGCACCGAGGATAGTGATAAGGAAGCGTGGTCGCTGGCATCTGGAGTGGAAGATGCCTCTTACATTGTTAAGCAGACCACGCTTCTCAGGGAGCAGTGAAGGGGTTGCATCCCAGAGGGAGGAAGGATCTGCCAAGGTCACAAAATGAGGAAGAGGAAAAACTAGACTGAAAATCTGGAACCTGTCTGGGAACCTTCAACTGGAAAATATTTTCTCTAAGCTAAAGAGATTTTCAGGGAAGTTTTAATGGGCACCTAGGAAAATAATTTGCAGCCGCATCCAATGCACCGATTCTTTTGTATTTTGTCCAATTGTGAGAAGAAGTTAGAATCATTCTTTTGCATCATGCACCATGAAATTTTTAGATAAAATCTAAATTCAGCCAGGCTGGCTAAAACTGCTTGTGTGGCATTAAGTTCGCTTTCTCTGTATCTTATCTCAAGTCCAGAGCTGTGCGTGTTCTTCATGTCACTGTCTGATGTCTGGTATGCACTGTCAGGAGTTTGTAACTATGTGAACTACATACACTCATTATTTCTAAAAGAAAATAAATATAAGAGGCCTTCGAAAAGCTCACATAGTATCTACCAGTGGTTCTCAACCTTCCGAATGCAGCGACCCTTTAATACAATTCATGTTGTGGTGACAGCCCAACCATCAAATTATTGTCGTTGCTACTTCACAACTGTCATTTTGCTACTGTTATGAATCAGGCAACCCCTGAGAAAAGGTCGTTCGACACCCCAAAAGGGGTCGTGACCCACGGGTTGAGAACTGCTGGTACATACTCAGTAGGCTTTTGCTTAATTTGATTAAGAATTGGTGTTACCCTGTAAGGCTGTGAGTTTACCTCACCTGGAATCAGTCTTTCACTTTAGTAGGTCTGGTTTTCTAAAACCAGAAACAATGGACCAGCCATCAGTGAAGAGTGGGACCTTCGTGGATTACTCGGCAGAAGTAGATTGCTAAGCCTTTTTCCAGAGTCTGGCTTCCTCTGGAAGCTCTGGTGAAAGCTTTCACCATGGGCAACCCTGTTAGTGTGTAAAATGCTGGCAGCCTTGTTTCCAGTGTGAGACACACCAGAGTACAACAAACTGGCAGACATGCAGGGTCTTTTCAATTACCATATGTGCCGATGGACGCTTTTGATGGTGCCATGGGGTAAGAATATCGAAACACTCGCTTATTGCCAAAATGAAGAGAGAAGGGAAAAAATCAGTCCTAGAAGAAATGCACACAAGATATTCCTCAGGAGAAGAAAGATGATATTTGTACTCATGTGCTTCACATCTGTCATCAGGAAATATCAATTTTTGGAAAGGACATCATGTTTGATAAACAAAAAGGAAGGAAACCATCACTAAGATGGTCTGACAAAACAGCCCAGCAAAGAACTCAAACATACCAACTACCATAGAGCCAGATCTGAACCACGTTTCTCCATATAAAGTCATTGCCAGAGCTAACTTGATGTCAATTAACAACAATATAACAAAAAATTTTTTTTTCAATAGTGAAGAGAGACCTGCACTTTACTATTTATCTGGACTATTTGAATGTTTACTGAGTGCATTTGTTTTATTTACATATTAAACACAAGAAAGGTATCTGAATACGAGCTCAAAGAGTAGTAAAAACCCAAGTTAGGAGAAGCCTATGTGGTAAAATATACTTTCATGAAACACTGTAAATTAATGGTTTTAACAGAAGCAGAGTCAAACTAGAGAGCTCTTTATTGAGATGAAAAATCTTACGACAATACCAGAAAGAAGTGTTGGCGGGATGGCCAGAGGGTCACACTAGGGCACACTTGGATCTCAAACATGTTCAACCTCCTCCCAAAGGAAGGGCATTACTCTTGCAGGAATGTTGAAGACAGTCAAAGGCTAACAATGGATGAAATTTTACATTAGGTACATATGCCACAAAGAATATTTCTTTACATGTGCAAATACGGGCTGAAAGGGATGGATAAAACAACTTAATTTCTTAATTCTATTCAGATGTTCCATTTCTTAAAATCCTGTTATTATTTAGATCCATAATGATAAAAAAGGAAATATTCAAATCACAACTTTCTTTACGAGTTAGAAGACATAATAGAGAAGAGGTCATTAAATTTCAGAGAAAAATCAGTGACACATCTGGAAATTTATACCTATTACATTTATTCCTGTAATAACTGTGCCTCAAAGTAATGGGTAGAGTGTGACCCAAATACTTCATAACAGGCTTAATACTACAATAGCTACATTATATGCATCATACATCAATATGAAATTATCTTCCAAATTATTTCTCAATTCCATGTTTCTTGAATGACCATCTTATTAAAAATATCCTATCAAGGATCCTCATGGAATTTAATTTAAGGTTAGACATCTTAAACATGTTGGGAAAACAGGCGTCTGCAGCAGCTTTCCAAAATATTTATGGATAAACTTTGTATAAAAATAATGCAGCCAATATATAATCCTTTAAAATAATCTCTTTATACTCTTAGAGAAATAGGTAACAATACTCCAGTTCCAAAATGGATTTTGATCTTCACTTGTACCCCAAGTATTTTGCCCAGATGCAGAAATGATTGACCAATTTAAATCAATTGTTCAATAGAGTTAACTCACTGGCATACCTAGTTTCCATCTAGTTCTTTACCTTTTGTTTGCAATTAGAATTCTTTTGCTCCTCATTTCCCCTCTACTTGATAATAAAATGTTATCTGTGCCTGCACCTCTTGTCCACAAGTAGTTCATCTTCGAATGAGAACAGAGAGCTCCTATGCTTCTTGCTAAGCAAGCTTACCTTTGCTTTCTTTCTCCTGCTAGACTTAGCAAGTGACTTAGATTCAAAATCTATTTCACATGGAAGCCACAATTCGAAGTATGGCTTCCTAACTTGCTTCATGGAGATTTAGAGAACCTGATTGGCAGCCTGCGCTGCTCATCCCAGTTTGACTGCCTATTTAAAATGCAAAGACCCCCTCTCCCTCTCTTGCATTTCCTTTTAGTGATAATGAAAGGGGTAATGTTAGCTCTGTATCTCACAGTTTGCGAATGTGTTTTCTCAATCATATATACTTTAGAAGACTTTGCTAAAGTAGCTATCGATGCAAAGGGCTTACGTGGAGAGCAAATGCTTTGAAAACGATTAGGGCAAAGCATGCACAGATGTGCTTTATACAATTGATGTATGTATGGATTGTGATAAGAGTTGTATGAGCCCCTAATAAAAATGTTAAAAAAAAGAAAAAACATAGATAAGAAAGTTAATGTAAGCACCCACACAAACTGAAAATATATGAGGGTGCTTCAATGTTTGCCGGAAAACTCCATTGTTTTAGAGTCCAATTCATCACGAGCCATGTATGTTCACACAAAATCTTGTGCATAAGTGTCCATGAAGCATTAATTCACAATAAAACAAAACAAACTCTGTAAAAAAGTAATAAATAAAGTAACTATCAAGATGACTCTGTCAAGAACAACTTGCTATTAAATACTACAGTAAATTGTGGGATATAAAAAAGCTTTCCCCCAAAGATATACCAAACATTAGAGGCTATTTGCCAGCACATGGTGGGAGGTCAGATGCAATCAGCCTTCAGACTACTGTCTAGTCCTTACACAGCTGGAGTCTACTCCCTGCTGTTAAGGACAACGGATTACTTCTCCCTGAAGACTTTAGTCACCAGTCTGGTCTCTAGGTGGGGCTCACACCTTACTGTTAATGGTTTCCATGGAGAGCCAGAGAACAGGTCCAACCTGCTCGGTGACATCTAAACTTAGGCTGCCTCCCTGAATCTAGTATCTGCCATCTTGTCACATGTATTCCCCCAATCCCTCCCCTTCCTATTGAATGTATACCCCTAGATCATCCCCCTCCCATTACTATATAACCTATAGCACAACCCCTTCCTGTGATGTATGTCTTCACCTGTAATTAGGGGGCTTGCACACCCCAAAAGATATATAAGCCTTGGTTAGTAATAAACCTTGCTCACATGCTCTGGCTCTCTCTCCTGCCCTGTACTACCAACAGAAGCTGAGGTGAGCACGCTACCATGAAATGCGTCTGACTCCATTATTTCAAGCTCTCTTCGATTTTTCTAATTATCTATGAGTTTACTATAATCTTATTATCGCTGTACAATTGTGCCTACTGGACCCATGATGATTTGCTAGGGGCTGGCTACCTGACAGAAAATCATTTAGAGCATGGCCCATTTCCCCTCATTGTCCGGGAGACACAGGAATGTGTGTTGCCATGCATCTCTATCCACTCAGCATGCTGCTTCACATACATGTGATCCCAGCATGCACAACTGTCACTACTCTTCCAGCCTACTCTGTGAACTCTGGCAACCAAAGCAGCTTTGGCATCTGGGATCCATTTGGGAAGGACGTTTATTTTCCACCAGTTTTTGAAAAATTAATATTGATGTCCTTAAAAAGAATGTGAACACATGTTTGGTATTTAGAAAAGGGGTGTTGGCTTTATGGAAAAGAGATGAGAGGGCGTAGAAGAATGCCATGCTCCGAGTGGTAAAGCCTTACTCTGGATCCAAGTTCTCCCTCTACTGCCTTCAAGACTTTTCCAAAGTCCTTTGGCTGTTTGAGAACTCTATTTGAAAATAAAATGTGGAGGGAGGGCGGGGTGGAAAGGGGGAACCAATTACAAGGATCTACATACAACTTCCTCCCTGGGGACGGACAACAAAAAAGTGGGTGAAGGGAGACGCCCGACAGTGTAAGATATGTCAAAATAATAATTATTTATTTATAAATTATTAAGGGTTCATGAGGGAGGTGGGAGCAGCGAGGGAGGGGGGAAATGAGCTAATGCCAGGGGCCTACGTGGAGAGCAAATGTTTCGACAATGACAAAGGTAAACAATGTACAAATGTGCTTTACACAATTGATGTATGCATGGATTGTGATAAGTTGTATGAGCCTCCCATAAAATGATTTTTTTTAAAGGATGTCTATTCCTATCCCTCTTGTCAATATGTAGCTCCTCTTTGAATGAGCACAGAAAGCTCCTCTGCTTATTGCTAAGCATGCCTAAATCTTCTTTCTGCTCCCGACTACCCTTGGCAAGTGATTTAGCTTCAAAATCTGTTTAAAACTGACGCCACAATTTAAATTATGACTTTGGAGATTTAGAGAAACGTATTAGCAGCTTGTGCTGCTAATTCCAGATTTACTGTCCATTTTAAGTACAAAGGTTTTTTTCTTCCTTCTCTCTCTCTTAAATTGCTTCAGAAATCCTGCTAATAAATTACCAATCTTTGACCATGGGAGCTGATATCAGGGAGTTCAAGAAGAAAGAAAATGTACGGAAAATTACAGTGGCAGCAATTGTACAACTATGCTTGTTCTAATGGATTGTAATAATCTCCATAAGAGCTCCTAATAAAATGCTAAAAAAAGAAAGAAAACTGAAGAAAAAGAAGTGCAGGATTCTAAATTTTCCGTGAAATGTTATGAAGATTGCCATTATTGAATGACAAATAATTTTTATATATACCCAATAAAGTATAGTAATAGAAAATGAACTTAAAAATGAACATCGGTAGACAAGCATAGGCATAATATGCGCTCTCTAAATCTATACATGGACCAAGGGCTGAAATGTACCCATTCATCCCTCTCCACAAAAGAGAGCCTCTTGTCATCTCAATATTTTTAAAGTGCCTTTTGTTTGTTGGGGGCTCAGTATGGGGGTTTCTATTCTCATAAAATGATCACCCTTGCCAACTCATAGGAGCAGTTCTACCCTGTCCTAGAGGGTCCTTGAGTCGGGTTCGACTCAGTAGCAACAAGTTTTAGTTTGTTGTCTTTTAGAGTGTAATGTGCACCAGGTGACGGCAGTATCTCAGATGAACACGTTTGCCATCTATCTCATTCCTGCAGCACTGCGTTGGTTCTAGGACTGCCAAATTTACCCCATGGCACTTTCCTGAGTACATTCTATCCATTTCTGTTTCCTGTTTTTCTGCGTCCCAAGAATCAAGAGGATGATGAGTCTCCGCAGGCATGCTCAATGGTTAATCATCATGTGAGTACTAGTATGATTTAATTTTCTACCTTTTCTCTACTGCACCCACCATGTTAACATGGCTACACTCTCAGAAGAGGAGCCTGGTGGAGCAGTGGCTGAGTATCTGCCTGCTAGGTAGAAGATTGGTGGTTCAAGTCCACCAGCTGTTCCTCAGGAGAGCTGTGGTAGTCAGTGTCCATAAAGATTACATCTTTGGAATCTCTATGGGGAGTGTCACTCTGTCCTATAGATTCTCTATGAGTCCGAATTGACTTGGAGTAAATAAGATATTTTATGAACACACATTTTAAATGGAAATTACCAACTTAATAACACTCCTGCTTATGTGTTCATTTCTTTCATGTTGCTGAATCTTTAAAAATCAGTGGAGAAAGTCCATTTATCCTTGCACAAAATTAAGTGCTTTGTATCACACTTACTCAGTTAGTTGCTATAAACCCTTTACCTCTAAAGGTAGCCTGTGAGACCGTGAACTATCCCATAAATACTGACTTGAAACAAGCTGTTTGAAATGTGAGTCACAAATAATCATGACATGTGAGAAAATATTTATCAACTGAAGTCTAAGATCTTTGTCATTTAGAACTTCTCTGGACCTATGGGTACAACTTAAGTAGAAACCAAGGGAAGGGGCTCATTGAGGAACAGTAAACTCGGCAGAATCTTCTCTCGGTCTAAAGACATTCTCCCAACTTAAATATATAAAACTTCTCCAATGCTTAACAACCAGCAGGCATATTTCTGAGCAGAAAAGTATTGATAGTGATGATACTTTGAAATCCTTCTTGGCACTAGACACTTAAATATGCAGGTGCTTTGCATTTGTTTGAATTTTGCCCCGTATGCTATTTTCACACCAAATGTTGAAGCAATAAACATTTGCATTGATTTTAAATCTTTAAAGTTAGAATAAAAATCTATCATTTATCTTTTCATCCTGCATTATGTTTATGCTTTATAAACTTCGAATACAAATTGAATTTTTATTAACAGCAATAAACCTAGTGTTCAGAATATCTTGAGTTTAAATTTGAATTCTGGACCTTTTCACACTAACTCCATGGTGTCAGAAGGTAAATTACTGAATCACCTCATATTTTAAAAGGGTAGAATAACAGTATATACCTCATGTAATAATTGTAATGATTAACTGCATAATAAATATATTAAAAGTACAGGAAATCATACCACAGTAATAGGGTTGTGTGTGTGTGTAGAGAGAGATCCATAGAGAGATCCATAGAGAGAAACAATGTCCAGTGATTAGGGATGGGAGAAGATAATGATTCCCGAGTGATATACAGTGACATTTCTTAACTTGTTCCAAAAGTGACCATTTCAGTATATTTTCTAGAAAAGAGCAAGGCATACAGTGTGCTTTCCAGAATGCTTGTTTTCCCATCAAAATAATCACTTCAGGCGTTGTCATTTTAAGAGGTGATTTCATTCTGCGGTACATGGCTTAGATATTGGCGTACAGATGACAGTCTTCGCAAGTATACATCCTTAGGTCAGAATAATCTGCTCCCCATCTCATACATTAGTGGGGGCCGTCCATGGAGTGAGTGTGCAAAGCAAATTGTTGAATTAAAAAACTTCAAATTACAGCCTGGTAGCACAAAACACATCACATACTTTTAAAACTCATGAAGACAGCAGTTGTATGTGTGTGTGTGTGTGAAAACTCATGAAGGCAGCAGTTAGGTGTGTGTGTGTGTGTGTGTGTGTGTGTGTGTGTGTGTGTGTGTGTGTAAATTAGTATAAAACAAAGACAACTCAAGATAAAAACAACCACACTCCTAAATACAAAGCGAGAGCCCATGACAGAAATCTTCTGTCACATGTAGGCGTAACTCAGTTTAGCACTTTCTACACAGATCTCTGTTTACCAAATACAGTATTTTTAGGCTTGCTTTTGCAAGAAACAAGCCTCTGGAGACAGTGGCATCACGACGGTGGCTGTCAACCAGTTCATTAACTCTTGGTGTCAGCCAGCTCCCATGAGCCTCCTCTGCCAGCAGATCCTTTACCATTCATTCATACACACTGCCATCGAGTCGATTCCAGGCCTCTAGTACACAGTAGAACTTCCCCCTTGTGTTCTGAAGCCATAAATCTTTACAGGAACAGAAAGCCTCAGCTTTCTCCTAAGGAGCAACTGGTGGTTTAAAACCGCTGATCTTGTGATTAGCGCCTAACAACTAATCCACTACCTTACCAGGGGTCCTGACAGAATCCTTAGTAATGTTTACTACCAATTTTAATCTTAGATTACAAGGGGTGACCCCCCCTAAAATGAATTTTTTCCCAAAGCTACTTAAATGTTTTCACACAAAAAAAACCTCATCATTTTCAAAGTACTCTCTATTACACTTAATACATTTGTCAAATCTGTGATTCCATTCTTGGAAATATTTTTCAAACTCATCTGGATGGCTGACAGTAAGTACCTCCCTCATTTTTTTCTTCACCCTTTTTACATGGTCAAATTGCTGTCCTTTAACATTCCTCTTCATTCCTGGAAACAAAAAGAAGTTGCAGAGAGAGAGAGTCGGGTGACTAAGGTGTGTGGGGCAATAGAGGCATGCTGCCTTTTGCTAAAAACTGGCGCACTGAGATGGCTGGGTGAGCAGTTACATTGTTGTGGTGGCAAAACTAGCCCCTGTCTGCCACAAATCAGGCCTTCTTTGTTGCACTCTGTTACACAATCTTTTCCGAATCTCTAAATAGAAAGCTTGATTAACAGTCTGACCTGGTAGAATGAACTCCAAATGCACTATCTCCCTCACATCAAAAACAAATGAGCATTGTCTTGATCTTCGCCTTCACTTGAACTTTTTGGGGTGAGGTGACTATGGTTGACTTCCACTGGCTTGACTGTTTTGAAAAATCTTTCCACATTGAATGGCAGCATTATTAGGAACCGAGTGGAAGTCTTTTTCATTTTCTCCTTCTTTTCCTTTAATAACTACTTCATCCTTAAAAAAAACCCAAAATCTGGTACAAGCTCACAAATACTAATTGTCACAATATTGTAGCTATAAACACCAGAAAATTTTACAAAATCAGCAAATATGAAGATGCCAGCAGCAACAAGAACAACAGGACATGCAGATAAATCATGTGATTCAAAGCTTCACTGTGACTGGATAATACTGGCAGCTCTGTGTGGAGCACTTTAGAAGAGTCAAAAAGTTAATTAGCATAAATTAGCCCTGTAGACGTATTGATACATGTAAGCTGGACTTACAAAATAAGTTTTTAACTACCTAGAGGAATATTTTTATTAAAAATAAGTAAGTTTCCACTAAGACACTGCACAAAATTTATATAAACAGTGATTTTAGACTTCCTCTAACAGTGTCACCTGTTATAATGTGCATCCTTTTTGTCCGCCATCACCCCCGCCCCCATCCCCAGTGATGTCCCTGATTGGAGACTTCCTGTCTGGCTTGTAAAGAGGAATATTAGAAGAATCCATTTACATTGCTAGACTCCTGATGGCTTTCTCATACTCTTTGTTTACACTAGTGAGACAGGACCGTTAATTTTCAAATTCAGCTCTTACCGCTTCCTTTTCTGTCTCTTATCCACTACAACGAATCTAATATGCTTGATACGATTCATTACAGTATAAAGTTAAATGGCCTTTCAGATAACATTAAGCGGTCAAGTCACACATCTTATTTTCCATTATCATCTGCGTCTGAGTAGAACAAGCCTGAAACTGAGGCATGTAGGAAACAGACGTCTTCTTAACAGAACTTCCAAAGTTGAAGTTGTTCTCTAGAAAGTGAGAGCAACTGTCCTGAAAAATCCTGATGTCAGTGAAGAAACTGTTTGTGGGGAATGGGCACAACACTCCGGGTTCATCAGTCAAAAGCCTGCCACTTGCTCGCTTTTTGAGTGAAGCCACCCCTAAGTAATAGACAGCCCTTTCGTCATGGCTTGCCTCAGAGAAGCTGCCCTCCAGTTTCAACAGGTCATCAATTCCTTCCGAGAACGTAAGGTGGGGGGAAACGGTATTGAGATGCTGATCTGATACTAGAAAAAATGCCTGAGGCACCATCGCCCAGGAGCCACTAGAAGAAGGATCCTTCCACAAAGAGCTCTGGCCAGAGAAGCATCTGCTAACAGAGCTACTAGGGAGGCCCTGCTCTTCATCGCTGTCATTGGACTTGGCGTGGCTAACAAGTGTGGCATATTTGACGGAGGGCTGGCTCTGGCTCTCTTCTTCATAGTTAAGCCCACGGCACTTTGCCTCAGAGAGGCCAGTACTGTGGCACTGACCACTGACACACACACAACTCTTCTGAAGATCTGGAGCTGTCAAAAGCAAAGAGACCATGCTTGTGGACGCCATCTCCTCTTTATTTTTCCATGATGAATCAACACTGATATCTTCTGAAATGGTTTCAGGCTCCAAAAGAAGTGGACCAAATGTCAGTGAATCTGTATGCTTGATAAAAAGATGCTCAAACGTTTCTGGCTAAAAGAAAAGACACATTTTAATGTTCATTTTTTTTCTCTTGCTTCAAGAAATGAGAGTGCATAAGGGTTACTAATAAAGGGCACTCTATCACAAATTAGCTAGCTTTAGATTGAAACAAACAAGCAAAAACACTCATTGTCATTGAGTCAATGCTAACTCACAGCGACCCCCTGTGGGTTTCTGAGACTAACTGCGGGGGTAGAAAGCCCAGTTTTTCTCCCACAGAGCTGCTGGTGGGTTTGAACTGCCAACTCTGTGGATCCCAGCCCAATGCATAACCATTACACCACTAGGGATCCTTATATTGAAACAGATATATTAAAATCAGTTAAAAATAATGATGTAACATGAGTTCGTGTTTAAAAGTGGAGTGAGCCAGGACTTAGGTCTGAGTTCTTTCAATTCTATGACTCTGAGAAGGTCTATTAACCTCTTTGCCTTTGACTTTCTTCTTCTGTAAAAATACGTTTAATGATGACTGTATGGCATTATAGTACTTATAAGTTTCTGAAAATTATATTCTCCTAATCTATAGAAGTTATTTTAAATGTAAGTGTTCTCTTTTACTCTTTAGGAATTCCTAAAGTTTCCTAGCAAATTAGATTCCCCACCCACCCCATTGCCATTGAGTCAATTCTGACTCAGAGAGACCCTCTCAGACAGAGTAGAACTGCACCAAAAGGTTCCCAAGGCTATGGAATTGGATTACCGCATCGTCCCCTGTAGAACAGCTGCTGGGCTCATGCTGCCAACTCTTCCAAGGGCCGCTGAATGTTTAACGACTGTGCCAGCAGTGCTCCTGAAATTAGGTTCCCCAACCTGAACATTTAAGCTCCACCTCCAAATTAAAAAGGAGATTGAAATTAAATCACAGCCCCAGGACATGTCAAATGTAATTAAAATAATACCATGACATAAGATGCCATCTAATGCAAAAAATGATGAGTGTTATGAACTTATCTGTCTTACATTATAATGAAAGTTTGTTTAGACTTCCTGAAAGTAAGCATTAATCAGTTGGAACAATGATGGTGAGAGAAATGATCACAGACTGTCAGATTTCTATTACTATTAAATAATTTCATATCAAATACATACTATGGCACATGTGGAATGAAGACAAACACACATGACAAATGCACATCATATTTTATAAGAGCAGTGGATACATCACAACAAAAATCCTGCCGAGCAGCTACCAATTAAGCTCATACATTGTAAACACTTTGAAATATACATGCAAAATAAAAAAATATTGTGGATACATAACATTGAAATTAACAAACTAAGTGCAATATGGAAAATATATTCAATTCCTGTGAGATATAAAATTAAATGTATAAAATTCACATTATTAAGGCGAACACAACAAATTCAGATGCACTTCCCGAAATAATGGCATACCAAAGCATTCTTTCATAATGGAAAGTGTGTCACGTGGAAAAATGCAATTCATTTGGCACAATTTCAAATTTCAGAATGAAATATATTAGCGATCAACTAGTAAAAGAGTAGACTTCTATGAATATGATACAAAAATGTGGCATAATGAGAACTACTGCAATAGTACTTTGCAGGCACTCCAGAAGCGACAGCCATGGACACTGCCGCTCTGTCTATTTGGTTTCTGAAGAAACAAGGTTTGGGACATTTGTTTTCTCATTTTGTTTTTCTCAAAGATATAACCATATATGCCCTGACTTGTCATAAAAATTAAATGACTCTAATCTTAACTTATATATTAAGACCACCAAAGAGATGCATTACCTACTTTTGACATGAAAACAAAAATTACAAACAAAAAAATCACAGTGCATGGTCAGATGCATATAAGATCTTTAACTTATGCTTTTGGCATAGTTTAAGCTTTCAAAAACTTCCTATTTTGAATTAATTTGGTGAAAATCAAACTTATTCAAATGCACTTAAATTGGAGATTTCACTAATAATTCAGAAGCAATCACAGTTCCATATATTATTGAACTACAATTTGTCATGAGTCATAAATCTGTATTAAAATATGCTCATTTAAAAGTAGCTTCAATCACTAGCTACATGTAATTTTTTGATTTTAGAACAGTCTTGAATACACATGCATATTCAGATAATATATTCAGAGGGTAAAAATTTTTTAAATATAATTTTATAATCTCACACTTTGATTTCTTATATTCCATTGACATCTGTTACAAGTCAATGGGAAAAAGACATGCTCTACTCTTTTCAAATTTTTTATTTTATTTTCTGCATTCAATTAAGTCTATGTATAAAAGTCAAGTAAAAGTGATTTAGACATAATCTTCAACTTGATTTTATTTTGAGTTCATCAAAAGCTTTGCCAAAAAAAAAGGAATTTGCCTTGGTTTAAATAATATCCTTAACATACTGAATTCATAAACAGTCTGTGGTCTTTTTTTTTTTTTAGGGAGAAAAATCCTGTCCTCACTATGAACTATTTCAAAAAGCTCCAAAAAGAGTCTCCCTTCCTTACATCACTGTTTACTCTCCTGGCTGCCAAAAGTCGTGGGTGGTTGAGTTTCATAAGACTGGTTTGGAAGCTGTTCTTTCCTGATCTGGTCAATCTGACCTGAGTGTGTAAGGTCATTGATGACTCCTTCTGCCCTGCAACCAGAAACAAACCAACTTTCTTTGAAGTGAAATGGAAATTAGTGCTTAAGTCATTTTCAAAGCTAATGAAAATTGAAATTCTCAAATTGACCAAAGTTAAATGAAAATAAAAGCTACAAAACATGCAAAAGAATATCCAAATGGATCCATTGAGTATCTGTAAAGAATGTAAGGTAGAAAAACTTAGACATAAAGATGTATAAATGAAATAGTTCCATTGTACTCTGATGCTAAAAGTTATTATATTTGCAGTTATGTGTCAGCAGTTCCGGGGTTCCCTCTTGAGAGTTCACCTACTATCTACTTGATAATTTCTCAAAGATATGTTATGACTGCGACAGTCGTGTTTTTAATGTTTTATGAGACCAAAACTGCTAACCCTCGTCATAAAATCCTATTACTTCTTTAAATTTTAAGTGACTTGAAAAATAATCATATATCTAAAAAGAACTGAACCCAGAGCTATATTTTGATGCTAAATGTATACATCTATTTAAAGTTCCAAGTCAAGATAATTCTACTATATTTTATTTCTCAACAGTTCCAGCAAAACTTTCTTAAGACTTGGTCCCCTTCTTCAAAAGGTAAAAATCTTCTAATACGCTATAGTTGGGAAGTTGGTACATTTGGGTTCATCTGTAGTGGTCATGATTAGACTTCAAAGAATGTCCGTTCTCTGTTTAGAATAAATGAAACAAAGTAAGAAAGCAGAATAAAATTAAATAATACTTGGAAAGCAAATTATTTCTAAAAACATTTCCTGATCAGCACAGTTATGGACTATAAATCCTTGCATTTATATCACAGTAAATTATTTTTCTAGGAAAAACAAAATTTTGCCCTAAGGTGTCCTCAAACATTCTCTTAATAGAAGCCTTTACATCCAAGGCATCTATTGTATCGATAGTCTTAATTAACCTAGAAAAGAAAACGAAGAAGAGAATAATTCAAAGAAGAGAAGGGCAAAGATCTGGAAAATAAATTAGAAAGAAAAACAACAGCAAGTTTAGAGAGTTTGGAACAAGAAACTGAACAGAGTAGTGAAAAGAAAAATAAGAAGTAAAAGGAGATAAGAACTGAAATAAGGAAGAAGGAAAGAACCAAGATAATTTTCACGGATTATTTTTTAGCCTGAAAACATGTCTAAAAAATCATCTGGTCTATGTCTATTTTTTTGTTAAGGTTATACAACTAAATGGAACAAAAAGAGGCATCTTTTCTGTGTATTTTATAGCACAAGGCAAGATTAAAAAATATTCCAAGGAAAAATCTCTAGAAAAATGTATTCTTTATTTGACTTTTTGATGTTTTCCACTCACTGTAATAGAGATCGGCTGCCTACCTCCCATACTTGCTCCTGCTTCCTAGTTATCCAAAGACTTACATACAAATAGTAGGCAAAACAAGAAAATACAAAACTCAAGATATATGTTGAGTAAAATATAGGCCTCTGAGTCCAGTCATATGCATGTGGAGATACAAAGGAGACAAGTGTTTGGAGCGAAAGCTTGCACTTCAAAACAGTCTCAGCTCTTCCATACTCTTGGAAGGGCAGCATGGCCATTTGAGGAAGGAGACTGCAGGGATCTTTAGATTTGCGAGTGTGGTATGGTGGGCATGCTCAGGCGGTTGAGCCGCTTCTGTGGGGGTCTATTGCAGGCAGAGGAATCCAGAATAAGCTTTAGATGTGAAGGAAACATCCTTGTGATTTTAGTTTGAGCACTCTTCCATCTAGGTCTCCCTATTCTGAAAGCGGTGCTCCCTTCTCTCTAACTCTTGCCTGTGCTTTCAGATTTCTAGTGAAAATGGCAGATCTGGTATCTTGGGGGACTCATACCATGTTCCTTTGAAGTATTCCTTGCGTATTAGAGAGCAAACGAAGTTTAAAGAGGCACGATCAGGGCTGCCGGGTGCATGGGATAAGACTTCCCAATGAAATTCTCATAGGACAGCTCTTGCTACCCTCTAAGAGTGAGTATGTGCACTGTTGTGGTAAACAAACCTCCTGGGCACACTTTCCTTGCCCTTTTCTCGCCAATGCAGTTTTCAATTTTCTTCAAACCTTTTCATAAATAAAATTTTAAAATCCAACTCATTGCCCTGGAGCCGATTCCCACTCTTGTTGTGGTTGTTAGGTGCCGTGGAGTCCGTTCCAACCCATGGCACCCTGTGCACAGCAGAACAAAACACGGCCCGGTCCTGTGCCATCCTCACAATGGCTCCTATGCCTGAGCCCGTGGTTGCAGCCACTGTGTCCATCCATCTTGTGGAGGTCCTCCCTCCTCGCTGCCCCTCCACTTGACCAAGCATGATGTCCTGCTCCAAGGCCTTGTCTCTCCTGACAGTAGTCTGGCTCACAGCAACCCTCTCTAGGGCAGGGTATAACTGCCCCAGGAGTCTCCAAGACTGTAACTCTTCACTGGAGTAGAAAGCCCTGTTTCTCTCCTGTGAAGCGGCTGGCTGTTTCGAACTGGGGACCCTGAGGTTATCCGCCCAATACGTAACCCACTGCTCCACCAAGGCTTCTCTAATGAAGGAATGAAATGTGTGAATGAGTAAATTTTTAAAATGAATGAATTATTTTGAGGAAGCAAAAGAAGACAAGTTCGATTTACACTACTTTTAAGTCACTCGCATTTCTACAATCCCACTGTCTTCATTTCTAAATGATAAGGAACTTTTAAACAATGTGTCAATAGCCCAGCCTTACATACAACTATGTGCTTGTTGAACAAGTGAATGAATGATAAATGAAAATATAGGATTTAAATCATATTAGTATTAGAAATTATTATATTTATAATAGTATTGCTATTTAAATTCATAATGGAAGATAAAGGGGAGTACCAAATACCTGATTAATTGAAACGTTCCAGCAACTCTTACACTGGAAGGAAGCGCCACGGTGTACAGTGGACAAGTACATGGCTGACGAGGACACGCACGAGCATGTGACTGGATAGACTCAGACAACATAAAATTTCTACCAAATGAATGACCACATGTCAAATTCCACATGTGCCAGGTCCAAAGACAGAGCGATGCCTCTTTTGTTGAAAGGGTATAATTTAATATTTTGTGCTGTTGGCTGGCTGTCTACAATATTAATTACTATCTGGTTCATTCACTAATTAATAAGCTGTAGAGCAATTTTTTTAAGAGAAAATCATAGACTTTAGTGTGCTGAGAAACCAATTTAAAGGCTTTCACCCAGCATTTTAAAAATACAGATAAAAATAATGGAAAGAACATAGAGTAGCAGCAAAATGACGTACTATTTCCTGCAACTTTTTTCCTTAAGTTTTACATAGCCGCATCTTTATGTGTACTAGGTTGCAAGATAAATGTGTGCAAAATAAATGTAGTTACTACTATAGGACATGGTCAAGGGGAGGAAAGAAGAAGAAGAAAGTCAATGTTACAGAAGACAGACTAATAGCACAGACTCAGAATCGGACAAACGAGTGAGCAAATCCCAACCCAATCAACTACTGAAGGTAATTTTCAGGGTTTTCCTGTATAAAATAGAGATAATAATCCCTAGCACACAAATTAAGTAATAAATAATCATGCAAAATAAGTAGAGTAATACAGAATAATAATGTATCATAAAAGAGGTAGTATTTCCTGAGACCTTAGTAGGTGACAGGTATTACCTTCTTTACCGTCCCAAACAATCGTAACTGTTGAATGTCATTATCTTCGTGTTACTAAGAGTCGAAGTAAAAGAAATGCAACGATGCCTATCACAGTGACTTTCACACAAATAACTGTGCCTCCTCATTGCCACACTATTATTATGAATTATCAGCAATAATTGAATTTAGCTTTCTAGCTTAAAGTATCTTAAAGTCACAGAAGTTCAACAAATGTCTGTGGTAGATAAAACATCATCTCTGAGCCCAGGGCCCTACCAATAAGAAATTAAACAGCAACATGTTCTACACATTGAGAGTTGGATAAGCTGTTTTTATCGAGATTTGCTAAGAAAAGTTTCCAGAAAAATAGGACAAAAGCTAGATCTCTGCTGCTGATGGTGAGAGAACTCTATTAGTGAAAAGGAATGGTAAAGATATAATCAAGGCCCAGTCACAGAATAAAATTGGATAAGTAACTTAAAAACAAATTGCAGAGAAAAATCGTTGAGTATTAGCCTAAAGAGACTATTCTTGATCTGATAGTTGAAAGGAAAGCTCTGAAGATATTTTAGCAGATGTTTGGTAATAACAAGATGCAATCTTGTGACTGAAAAACAATCTCAAAATGATTATTGTTCATAAAATTGTATCATGTTTTTGCAAGAAAATGAAATTATATTTTACCAAGTTTATATATAGTAGGAGATCAACCTTGCTTCATGAAAAATTATTAGAATCAATAAATATTTGGTGAATCCTAGAGACCTTGGAGAAATTATATTATAGAAATAACTACAAATTATTTTATCTTAGTCAGCTTGTTCTCTAAAAAATCCTTTAGTTTGAATGGAACTATCTGTATAAATGTGTTATTGCAATAACTGCATTTTTAAAATTGCAGTACTTGAAGATAGGATTACTCATATATTTTGAAAATGGTATTATTTAAATACATTTAATACATTTAAATAACTGTGAAGTGATTGTAGGGCTTGGAATATTGATTCAAACTCTGTTGCCTAGAAATAAACTGTGTCTAGATTATATTCTCTTCCTCAGATTTGACCTTTAATGTTCTAATACTCATATTATCATTTATTATGACACAGAAGGGTGTCGTGGGCTTGTCAACTCAGATGCACTAAACTCATTCACTGCCATCGAGCCAATTTTCAGTCACAGCCACCCTACAGGGCAGAGTAGAACTCCCCTGGTGGGTTCCTTTGACTTTAAATTGGTGTGAGTCCAAAAAGTCTCATCTTTCTCCCAGGGAGCAGCTGCTGATTTAAACTGCTGACCTTGTGGTGAGCCGCCCAACATGTAACCCACTTCGCCATGAGGACTCCACAGGTATTAATTACCTACTGAAGTCTCTCTCTCTCTAGGGTTACTATGAGTCAGAATCAATTCATAACAGTGAGTTTTTAATTTTTTTGTAAAAGTATAGAATCTGTTCAACAGAGTCATTGAAATGGATTTCATCAAGAACTTTTAAACTTGAAAACAGTTAAGGCTCTGGAATTGATATGACATCTAAAATATAATTTTAAGTATTCTGCATTTTTTTCTTTAAAAATATTTTTTAAAAAAAGGACCTTCTGAAAATTAAGTCCTTGTGCCCAGGAACAATTCTTGGGGTTTGGAACATCTTCCCAAAACAGCTTCTTCATTCTATAAAGAATAAACAAGTAATAAAGAAAAACACAATTATTAAAAATAGTGAAACAGCTGATATAGATATACAAACCAGAAATTCAATTGTAGCTATCTGATAAAACAATACAACTGCCCCATAGGGTTTCTTCTAGTGGTGATGTGTTGAGCAGCTAATCACAAAGTTTGCCATTCAAAGCCACCAGCTGCTCTGTGGCTTTGTACTCCTGTAAAGAGTTACAGTCTCAGAAACCCACAGGGGAAGTTCCCCCTGTCCACAGAGTCCCTATGAATTGGAATCACTTGGTGTCAGTGAGAACACCTGCAGGAGCACATTATCCGGTCTGCTCTCCTGTGGCGGGGCTGGCAGGCTGGAATCACCAATCTTTTGCTTAACATCCAAGCGCTTAGCCACTGTGCTCACAGGGCTCCTTAAAATTCTATATAGACGAAGTATGAAAAATCACAATAGGAACAGGAATAGCCAACATTCACTGAAAGCTGTCATCCAGGCACTGGGTTAAACATGGCACTCCAAATATTAATATATGTATTTTCAATGGCCTGAAAATATTTTTGTAAACAATCCAACTTAATGTGCTCCACTCAGCTCACTTGGCTGACTGATAAATTTGAATTCTAAAATAACTTTCTCCTCTTCTTTGCTAGAGGACAAAATTGTCTATAGGAGACGACTTATGTGAAATGATATCACTGGTTCCAATAGCTCAGCAATGAGTGATGTCATACAACTTTCAGACATTTCAATGTTACTTGGCTGATAAACCAGACTGCAACCACCGGTGTTGATCTTTAAATAACAGATGTCTATGACTTACAGATGAATACACTATTCCAGCTCAATATTAACTACTAAGAGTCCTCAACCCAAACTGCAGAATTCTAAAAGCCATTTTTCATTTTTGCTACCTTGAAATACATACTGCCCATTATAAGACTATTATTCCTTGAAGTTATATATTAAAACATAAATTTTCCATAAGGCTTATGTTATCCTAGTCATTTTCCAAAAGCAGGCCTTTTAAAATTTTTATATTGAATACATTTAGAAATATTTAGAACACCTCACTTTTTCTGATTTGGATTTAAATCAAAGTTTGAATTCAAGAGCTTTGCCACAAATATTCTTAACACCAAGCACAATACCTTTGATGGGATATTAACAATGTCCCAAGCAGTAAGACTGAAGCGGAAATAATTATTGGCACAATTACATATAGACCTGCATCATTCTGGTGCTTATCAACATCATCTGAAAAAGAAATACAATTAAATAAAACTCAGAAGCTTAAGAAAGAGTTAATAACTTTCTGCATAAAAATGCAAATATAAAAATTGTGTGGTGAGGAAATAACCCAAGAAGCTGGACTGTATGAGGAAGACGGCAGCATCAAGATTGAAGGAAGCCTCACGAACAACCCGTGATGCACAGGTGACATGCCCGTGCCTGCTCAAAGGGAAAAGGACTTTAGATACTTACTGAAGAAGCCCAAAGACCTCAGTATGCCTGACACCCTAACATTAAAAACAAACAAATAAAAACCTCCCAGCTGGACTAATAAGCAGCATGATGGTCAAGAGATAAAATACTAAAGCGGTCCGAGATTTCTTTATCATCATCATCACCATCACTCATGGAGGGGGCAGTCAAGAATCGAAGGACACTGCAAAACATTCAACTGTTACAAAATGAAAGTGTCACTTTGAGGATTAAGGTGAGCCTGGCCCAAGCCATGTATTTCAATAGTCTCACACACATGTGAACGCTGAATAGTGAATACACAGTTTAAAAGAATTAACAAAGCTCTCTTGAAAGAAGCACAACCAGAATGCTCCTTAGAATCAAGGCTAGCAAGGCTTCCTTTCCTGTACTTTGGGTATATTATCAGGAAGGACTAGTCCCTGGAGATGGACATCATCCTTGGTAAATACAGGGTGAGCACACAGGAAGACCTTGAACAAAAGGAATAGACCCACGAATGCAACAATGAGCTGCGATGTGGCACAGACTGTGCGGGCGGTGAAGGACCAGGCAGTGTGAATTTCTTTCTGTCCTGCAGATGGTTTCTAGGACTCAGAACTAGCTGGTACCAAACAACAACGATACGAAGAAACAAAGGAATTTTTTATGTTAAAAAATATGTAATGTCCTTAAAAATGTAAAATTGAAAGAGGAAGATAATAGTATATTCATGATCATTTTAGAAAACATTATTATTGTTCAAGATTATTGCAATTAATAAAGCTTTTTTTCCCCCTTCAAAATCTGTCAATCTGCATTTGATTATTTTTAGGCTATATGACATTGTGTGCCAAATAAAATCCTTATTCTCACAGTCTAAGCACGCGCTACAAACCCTGTGAATCTCTCTCTTGTTCAAGTCAGACACATTGGAATCCTCCTTGCTGTGTTTTGAGCCATGAACTAGGCTCACTTCTCTAGGTATCCCTTTATCTGGACTATTTTCCCCCTTTATTTGCAGGAGCCGTATTAAAAGCACTTCCTCAAAAAGATGATGGTTGCCTATCCTAAAACTAACCTCCTATTTCATCTTACTTTTGCTTTGCTTCATAACACTCATTTCTTTTTAAAAATTTTGATAAAACATACACAACATAAACTGGCCTTGCCCTGCTAACCATCGTCAAGTGTGGCATCTAGCGGCAAAATCACATTCACTCTGTTGTGCATGCATAACCACTATTTATTTTCACTTATTTCTAGTAGACATTGCTACAAATAATCGATTATTGATCATTCTTACTGGTGCTGTTGGGTGTCACTGAGTCATGGTCACCTCACAAAAGGTTAGGGGTCAGCAAAAAAGTTACCTGATCAGGCACTGTCCTCAAGATTGTTGCTATATTTGACCCCATTATTGCCGCCATTGGATCAATATCCATCTTATAAAGCGTTTTCCTGTTTTTACAGACCCTACAGTTCACCAAACATTATGTCCTTCTCCAAGGCCTGGTTCCCCTTGGTCACATATCTAAATCCACGACAACGTTGTTTATTCTTCCAGCGGTGGAGAGCATATTCAATATTTTTTACCAACACCATCACTCCAATGTATCAATTCTTCTCCTTTATTCACTGTCTCTCTCTCTAGACCACTAGAATTTAAGCTAAAGAAGAGCAAGGAATTGTGGCATTTGATAAATTCCCCTCACATTGCCAGTACTCAGCAAATATTTAATAAAACACAAATAAAACATTCTAACTCTTTTTATTCCAAAATCAGGTAAAATCTTTCTCAAAATTTCATTTTAGAAATTCTAGGAAGATGGCGACTGAGTAACACATACGAGAGGGGTTCCTCAGAAATCTGCCCAGGAGAGTTGCTTAGAGAGAAATTCAACACTGATGGATCACAGGAGGAGAATCACAAAGATAATGAGGCATAGACCCACAAGATTTTGAGTGGCTGGGAGCTTTTTTTCTTACCACAGTGAAGGATGGCTGGGGCTTGGTCTAAGCCGAACCACTGTCTCACCTCCACCACTGTCTTGGCTAGAGCCAGGACAATTTTGAGCCTACTCAGGTGCTTACTCTCAACACAGCCACAGGTTGCCACTTTTGCCTCCAGGCAGGAAATAAATCCTTGCAGCCTGGACTGGGATGGGGGCTCAGCTAGAGTGTTACTTTTGATCCCCTCTCTATCCCCCCACAGTCATGGAGGGCTGCCCAGGGGCTTTTCTCAACACAGTCACAGCTTGCTGCTGCCGCTTCCAGGCTGAAACTAAACCCTTGCAGCTCCATGGGCAGGGATGGGGCTCAGCTACATTGTTACTTTTGTCTCCCTCTCTTCTATCTCCCCACAGTCTCAGTCAGTTTCCTTTTTAATATTTTCTCCTCTTTGACTCTTCCCTGTTCTCTCATACTCAACTGCAGACCTCCAGACCACTACTCTTAGCCTAGGGAATTTACGCCTGCCCCACACCCAGCTAGGGGTGCCCAACCCTGTGCAGCTAGCCCAAGGCTGGTGAAAGCCCTGCCGACCTCCACGAGGGGATTCTCCACCCAACTTCTTACTGCGGAATTCCTGCCTGTGTGTTTGGGGAAGTCTTATTTTTTCTCTGTTGTCCTGTGTGACAGATAGAACTTCCTCCCGCCTACCTTAGTGCCTCAGAGAGCCTATGGCAGCTAGGCCAATACTCGCCAACATTCCAAGCTGCTGCACGAACTTCTGCCCAACCTCCACACCAAAGCAGACAACCCAGCAGTCATCTGGGGCACTCCCCTGAGAGGGAAGCCACAGGAAGATAAAGTGGTAGGTTAAATCCATGGTGAAATTAGCTGTAGACACTTCGAAGAAGCATTCCTACAAGTCTCCCAGAGAGAGGCAGTGCTCTTTGACTCCCTGGAAAATGGCACCTGGCACCTGGCTCTTCTAAAACAGTGAAACACAAATAGCCATCAGCCCCAAAGACCTCAACAAAAAAAACAGGAGAAACAAAATGCAATGGCAGAAGATGTCCTGCACATAACGACATGCATAGAAGAAGTAGACATTGAGCTGCCACAGAAAGAAATTTTCAGAATGCTGCTTGGACTCATATAGGATTTGAAGGAAACAATACAGAAAAGGATGAAATGATAGAGGAGACAAAGTCCATACCCCAAAAGGAGATACAAGAGCTTAGGGAGGAGATAACAAAAACCTGTAGAAGACACAAGGACCTTGAGAATCGACTAGAGTAAGCAGAGAACCACACCAGTGACTTGGAGGACAGCCAAGCAGACTTTAACAAACGTGGACAAAAACCTAATAAGATCATCAGAGAAGGTGAAGAAAACCTAAGAGCTATATCTGATGCTATGAAAGTGACAACCTTAGAATTATTGGCTTACCAGAGGAAGACACAACAAGGAAGTCACCTGCAACAAAAATTCTTAGAGGAAAACTTCCCCAACTTAAGGAATGAAAACCAAAGAACCATTCAGGAGGCTGAAAGAACCCCAACTTGACTGAATCCCATGAAGAAGCCACCAAGGCACATAATCGTTAAACTTTCCAACTTCTAAGAAAAGGAGAGAATCATGAGAGCAGCTAGGAGAAAACAATCACATATAAAGGTTTCCAAATAAGAATATGCTCAGACATACCAGCAGAAACTATGAAGAAGAGGAGAGAGTGGGGTAACATATTCCAAAAATTGAAGGAAAACAACGCAAAGCCAAGAATACTCTACCCAGCCAAATTATTGATCAAGATAGATGGAGAAGTAAGAGTCATCCCAGACAAGGAAAAATTCAAAGAATACATTAGAAGAAACACAGCCCTACAAAAGATCCTTGCTGGCCCAGTATGGGCAGAAGAACAGCACTCACCAAGCAAAAATAAAAGACTGTCACATAGAACAACCTCAACCACAGGGCAACAAAGAGACAACAGACCACAAGATAGCATTGGCTTAAGGATGGAAGGAAGTCAAGAATGACACAGACACACACACACACACACACACACACACAACACTAATGAGAAAGGAAGGTAGGAAAACACCCAACACAAAAGGAATACAATGATATCACAGAGTCTGCAGATGGAGATAATAACCCTGAAAATCAATGGCTTGAACTCAGGCATTAAAAGACTGAGGCTAGCTGACTGGTTTAGAAAACACAACCCATCAATCTGCTGACTCCAGGAGAAACATCTCAAGGCTAGAGAAAAAATAGGCTGAGAATCAAAGCCTGGAGAAAGGCATACTAAGCAAACAGCAATTCAAAGAAAGCAGGGGTTGCAAATTCTAATCTCAGATAAAATTGACCTCAAAGTACACACCATAAAAAGAGATAAAGAGGGACACTATATAATGTTCAAGGGAATGGTAGACAAAGAACACTAAGCATTGTAAACATATATTCCCTGAATGAGAGACCCACAGACTATATCAACCAAACATTCCAAAAGATGAAAAAATAAATCACAGGCTCAACAATTATAGTGAGTGACTTCAAAACACCACTCTCTGAGAAAGATAGATCACAGGGAAAGAAACTCCACAAGGAGGCTAGAAATCTGAAACTACAATTAGACAATTTGACCTGATAACTATTTACAGAGCTTTTCATACAAATACAAAACAAAAATCACATTCTTTTCAAGCTTGCATGACACGTATTCAAAGATAGACCACAAGCTGGGGCATAAGGCAAATCTACATACATTTAAGCACAATGATATCATACAGACCTCTGTCTGACCACTGTGCCATAAGGCTGGAAATCAACAAAAGGAAGACGAAGAAAACAAAAGCAAACAATTGGAGGATGAATAACTCTCTATTGCAAAAGGAGTGCATACTGGCACATATCAGAGATCAAATTAGGAAATTACTAGAAATCAATGAGAATGAGAACACGACATACCAAAATGTATGGAACACAGAAAAGACAGTTAGTTATCAGAGGAAGGTTAATGACAATACATGCACGCCTGAGAAAGGAAGAGAGACTCATGATTGATATGCTGGCACAAAATTTTACAACAACTAGAGCAGAGTCAGCAGTACAATCCTACTAATAGCTAAGGAAAAGAAATAACAAAATTCAGGGCTGAGATTCAGGAGAGGGCAAATAAGAAAACTATGTGAAAAAATAATGCTGCTAAAAGTTAGTTCTTTGAAAGGATAAACTGAATCGACAGACCGCTAGCAAACCTAACCAAAGAAAGGAGGGAACAAATTTCAATAGCATGGATAAAGGAAGAAAGAGGGGACATTACAACAGACCCTAATAAAATCAAAAGGAAAATACACAGTACTACGAAGGATTGTACTCCAATGAATTCAACAACTTGGAAGACATAGTCAAATACTTGGGGAAAAATTCCTCCCTAGACTGTCCCAAACAGATGTGAAGAATCTCAACAGATCCACAACAATAGAAGAAATAAGCAAAGTTATCAAGGGATTACCAGCAGAAAAATCTCCTGGACCAGATGACTTCACAGGAGAATTCTACCAAGCATTTAGGGGAGGACTAACACCAATCCTACACAAGCTCTTCAGAACATTGAAAAAGACGACAAATTCCCGAACTCCTTCTATGAAGCTAGCATAACTCTGATACCAAATCCAGGCAAGGATCCCACAAGAATCGAGAACTACAGACCCAGATCCCTAATGAATATAGATGCAAAAATCCTTAACAAAATACTAGCCAAAAGAATACAAAAATATATCAAACAAATAATTCACCATAACCAAGAAGGATTCATACCAGGGATGGCTCAACATACGAAAGACCATTAATATCATTTGCCACATTGATATGAAAAACTGTAAGAACCACATGATAATATTGCTAGATGCAGAAAAAACATTCGACAACATCCAAAACCAATTCCTGTTTAAGACACTTTAGAAGATAGGAATGGAAGGAAAATTCCTCGAGACAATACAAGCTATATATGAAAAACCAACAACCAATGTGGTACTCAATGGAGAAAAGACTAACACAATCCCACTGAAAAGGGGGACCAGACAAGGAAGCCCTATGTCCCCATTCTTATTTAATATCATGCTGGAGTTTTAGCTAACAGAATAAGGCAAAGAAAAGACATCAAAGATATTCATCTGGGGAAGGAAGAAGTGAAATTACCGTTATTTGCAGATGATATGATTTTATATATGGGAAATCCCAAAAGCTCTACAAGGAGAGTACTGAAAGTAATAGAGGAGCTTGGCGGAGTGACAAGACCAACAAACAGAAGTACATCGGACTGCTATACACATTGGATCAGGCCTCAGAAGAGGAGATAAAAAAGGTGGTACCCTTCACAATAGCCAAACACAAATTGAAATATATAGGGATGTACCTGACTAAATGAACAAAAGATCTATATGGGGAAAACTACAGAACACTATTACAAGAAAGCAAGAGAGAGATTAACAAATGGAAGAATATCCCATGCTGTGGATGGGACAACTCAATATAGTAAAGATGTCAGTTCTGCCCAAGGCACTATATAAGTTTAATTCAATCCCAATACAATTACCCTCATCTTTCTTCAAAAAATGGAAAAAACTGATTACCAACTTCATATGGAGAGGGAAGAAGCCTAGAATTAGCAGAGAACTCCTCAAGAAGGACACAGTGGGAGGGCTTGCTTTACCTGACTTTAGCACATACTATACTGCCACAGTTGTCAAAATTGCATGGTATTGGTACAATGACAGATACTCAGAACAATGGAAAAAAACTGAAAATGAGGAAATAAAATCATCAGCCTACGGACCATGGGAAGCAGATGCCTTCTTTAACAAGTGGTGCTGGAAAAAAATGATATTTACCTGCAGAAAAATGAAACAAGACCCTTATCTCACTCCACGCACAAGAATAAACTCAAGGTGGATCACAGACCTTGAAGTTAAATCTCAAACTCTTAGGGCCATCAATGAGGGAATTGGGACCAACTTGAGAACTTTGGCACAGAAAATACATAGGCTATCAGAAATCGGGAAGGACAGAAACACAAAGGAGGCACAAACTAACAAATTGGATATACTGAAGATAAAATACCTGTGTGCATCTAAAGAATTCATCAAGAGAGTAATAAGAGAGTCCACGGACCGGGAAAACATCTTTAGCAATGACACATCAGACAAAGACCTTATTACTAAAATTTACAATGTTCTGCCAGCTTCTAAAAAGAAAAAAACAAAAACTAATTGCCCACTGAGGAGGTAGGCAAAGGACCTGAACAGAAGTTTCACAGGGGTAGAAATCCGAATGGTCAACAAACATATGAGAAAATGTTCCCGATCTTTAGCCAGAAGAGAAATGCAAATTAAAACAATGAGGTACTATACCTAACACCCTCAAAGATAGCCCAATTCAAAAAATCAGAAAGTAACAAGTGTTGGAGGGGCTGTGGGGAAACAGGAACTTTCATCCATAGCTGGTGTACCTATAAGTATGTACAACCACTATGGAAATCAATCTGGTGATATCTAAAACAGACGGAAATCGAGTTACCAAATGACCCAGCAATACCCCTACTGGGCATATACCCAGAAGAGGCAAGAAACAACCAAGGCCAGACATCTGTGCTCCAATGTTCATTGCAGCACAGTTCACAATTGTAAGGACTTGGAAACAATCCAAATTTCCATCAACTGACAAGTGGATTAAAAAGCTGTGGTACATACATACAATGGAGTACTACTAGGCATCACTACAAAGCAGTGATGAATGTGTGAAGCACATCACTGCATGGAAAGAACTGGAGGAAATCATGCTAAGAGAAGTAAGTCAAGCACAGAAGGACAAGTACAACATGAATCTGCTTAGGTAAACTAAAAAAATAATAATAATAAAATGGAAAAGGGGCATAGGGAAAAAGCTACTGTATACAAACATTCCTGGAGTGAGAACCAGGTAGTATGGCAGGGACCAGACCAAATACAGGGATACACATGACAGACAACTGAGAAGGAGGTAGGGTAAGGGGGAAAATAATTAAAAAGAAATGGGTAGCAGGGGCACAGCGTACTAACCCACCCAAAGGGAGAGTATTGTTTATATCTCCACAGGGCAAGAGGGACCAGACTTCAACCCAGTGTTCCAAGATTTGAATGCAACCTGCTGGCTTGGAATAGAGAACCAGTGGAGAGTTCTGAGGGGCCGGCCCCAATCCCAACTACTACATAGACACCTTCCCCTCCCCGCAAGAGAATTTATTTCAGAGGAAGGCATTGAATATGGAGCTCCGGGAGAGGGACATATCTGATAGGAGCACATGGGAGCAGATGAAGACGGAGGAGGAGAGAGTAGAGCACATCCTGGCCCACCAAGCTTTGAGGACTATGTTCCTGATTAGAGCAGCCAGTCCACAAAAAGGAACACATGGCCGGCCTCACTATGAGGCACGACGTCCCTCACTGACTCATAGCCAGACAGGGGACAACACCAGTGTGAGAATTACGCCAAATCTGATCCCGCCACACGGAGGCAAAACACTAAGGGGGGCGCAACAGAATAGCAAGGGAACAGAGCAGCCAGGTCCCCAGGGAATGCCAAAGGTGGACTTTAGGCCCAGGGCTTGGTGCCCCAACAGACTAGACTGGAAAACACTCCTAAAGGCCAACAAACAGTTTTTGAACTAAGAGTTTTTCTTTCTTATCGTGATTTGATTTGTTTTGTTTGTTTGTTTGTATGTTTTTTCTCATTGTTTGTTGTAGGTTTGTTGTATATTATTGGCTGGTTTTGCTCCGTCTTGTTTTTGTACATGTTATCTCCGCAGGTCTGTCTACATAAGACAGGCTGGATGAACAATCTGGAGGAGAAAACAACGGGACATAAGAGAGGGGTGGGGTGGGGCGAAAGGAAGTGGTATTAACAAACCCAGGAACAAGGGAACAGTGATCCAAATAGGTGGTGAGGAGGGTTTAGGAGGCCTGGTAGAGCATGGTCAAGGGTAATGTAACCAAGAGGAATTACTGAAACACAAATGAACACTAAGCATGCTAGTGGGACAAGAGGAAAGTCAAAGGAAATGGAGGAAAGAGCTGGGAGGCAAGGGACATTTATTGAGGTCTAAATAAAGGCATGTACATATATAAATATATTTATACATGATGATGGGGAAATAGTTCTATGTGCATATATTTATAGGTTTAGTATTAAGGTAGCAGAATGACATTGGGCCTTCACTCAAGTACTCCCTCAATGCAAGAATACTTGGCTCTATTAAACTGGCATTCCAGGATGTTCACCTTCCCAACACAATCGCTGAAGACAAAGCGGTGCATACGCAAATTTGGTGAAGAGAGCTGATGGTGCTCAGCTATCAAAAGATATAGCATCTGGAGTCTTAAAGGCTTGAAGGTAAACAAGTGGCCATCTAGCTCAGAAGCAACAAATCTCACATGGAAAAAGCACACCAGCCTGTGTGATCACGAGGTGCTGAAGGGATCAGTTATCAGCATCAGAGAACAAAAAATCATATCATTGTGTGCTCACCTCCCTGACATGATCGCTGAAGACAAATGGATATATAAGCAAATATGGCAAAGAAAGCTGATGATGCACAGCTATCAAAAGATTTAGCGTCTTAAAGGCTTGAAGGTAAACAAGCGGCCATCTAGCTCAGAAGCAGCAAAGTCCACATAAAAGAAGCACACCAGCCTGTGAGATCACGAGGTATCAAGGGATCAGGTATCAGGCATCAGGCATGATCAGAACAAAAAATCATATCATTGTGAATGAGTGGGGGAGTGCGAAGTAGAGACCCAAAGCCCATTTGTAGACCACTGGACATCCCCTTACAGAAAGAAGGGTTTCGGGGAGAAGATGAGCCAGTCAGGGTGCGATGTAGCAACGATGAAACATACAACTTCCTCTAGTTCCTAAATGCTTCCTCCCCATCCCCATCCCCCCCGACCATCATGATCCCAATTCTACCTTACAAATCTGGCTAGACCAGAGGATGTACACAGGTACAGATAGGAAATGGAAACACAGGGAATCCAGGGCGGATGACCCCTTCACGACCATTGGTGAGAGTGGTGATACTGGGAGGGTGGGTTAGAAAGTGGGGACTGATTATAAGGATCTACATATAACCTCCTCCCTGGGGATGGACAACAGAAAAGTAGGTGAAGGGAGATGTCAGACAGTGCAAGATATGACAAAATAATAATTTATAAATTAGCAAGGGTTCACGAGGGAGGAGAAAAATGTGGAGCTGATGCCAGGGGCTTGGGTGGAGAGCAAATGTATTGTGAATGATGAGGGCAACGTTGTGAATGTACAAATGCGCTTTACACAATTGATGTATGTATGGACTGGAATAAGAGTTGTCTGAGCCCCTAATAAAATGATTAAAAACAAAGAAGAAATTTCATTTTAGGTTTCTTGTATTTTAAGACAATTGAAAAGTAAAGTCATGATCAACTATCAGTAAAGGCAACTATGCTCCAAGTGTGAGTCAAAGACAGCCGGGGCTCTCGCCAGCTTATTTTCTATGACTCTCTCTCTAGCACAAATTTTTAATGAAGAAAAATAGTTACTCTAAAAGATTGATATAATTTTTAAACTATATGTATTTCATGGGATGATATGAAGGACCTTCAAATTCGACCTTGCAGGGCTGGATAGGGCAGAGGCTGTACACTGGTACATATGAGGGCTGGAGGCACAGGGAATCCAGGGTGGAGGATACCTTCAGGACCAGGGGTGTGAGGGGCGAGGCTGGGAGAGTGGAGGGTGAGTGGGTTGGAAAGGGGGAACTGATTACAGGGATCCACATGTGACCTCCTCCCTGGGAGAGGGACAGCAGAGAAGGGGGGAAGGGAGACTCCAGATAGGGCAAGATATGACAAAATAACAATCTATAAATTATCAAGGGCTCATGAGGGGTGAGCGGGGAGGGAGGGGGAAAAAAGAGGACCTGATGCAGAGGGCTTAAGTGGAGAACAAATGCTTTGAGAGTGATTAGGGCAAAGAATGTACAGATGTGCTTTATACAATTGATATATGTATATGTATGGATTGTGATAAGAGTTGTATGAGCCCCTAATAAAATGTAAAAAAAAATTGTGGGAAATGGAATTAAAGGATCCTGGAATGCTTTCTACAAACTTTTTGAAGCCACCTCACAATTACTCCCGTTTGGTGTATTTGTGTGTATTGTGAAAAAAATTAATGTTTTTCCAATTAAACGTATGATGCTTTATTTTATTGTCAGCTATACAGTTACCTTTATCTTAGTCCCATAACCTTTTCACACAGTTTAGAACTGGAGAGTCTACGAACCAAAATAAGAATGCAGTATCACCAGGCCTGATCATGTTCTTTTTACCACCAGCATGGAACTGCAGACACTCTCTACTACTATGACGCAACACATCAGCATACGACTCGAGAATCGGACATGACTGTGTAGTAGTACACAATTTCATATCAACTTGAGAGATAGAAGTGTGGGGTGGAGTCCAGCCTATCCATGAGGTCACAAACTGATGTCATGTCCTTGTGCATGTGGCCTCCTCATAAGGAGGGTCCCGGGAAACTAACTAACTCTCTTTCTCTTCTCTTCTCTTCTCTTCTCTTCTCTTCTCTTCTCTTCTCTTCTCTTCTCTTCTCTCTCTCTCTCTCCCTCCCTCCCTCCCCTTTCCTGCTGAGAGGTACTCTGGGACCTGCCAGAGCCCTGTGATGCTTCCACCACCATTGGATCCACAAGACTTTTCACCCACTGACCTGTGATTTCCTGCAGTTTTCATCACTGCATGTAGCTGCGTGAGTCTGAAGAGGGACTTATGGACCAGGATCTGACCATGGACTTGATTTGGACTGGGCTGGAATGTTTTGCTGATCTATAACTACTTGTTGATATAAAGCTCTTTCTTACACATTTATGAGTGTCACTGGATTTGCTTCTATCGTCAAACCTGCCTAATACTGACTGGCTCTCCCATCATAAAGAGAATAAGCAGATAACACTATTATCATTAACAAATTAGAAAACCACATGTGCATCTAAGAGGAAAATAAAAGGAGAAAATTTACCTTGGGTAAAAATCTGAATTCTCTTCGGTTTTCCCACTCCTTCCATAAATATTGGGTAAAGACTGAACTGATAATTCTCAATGGGGACGAAATGATCTGACAATAAAAATATATTAGAGAGTCATTTTTGCTGAATTATGATTAAATAGTGGAGTCTGGTCATTTAAAATTTAAAGTGAATTTCATCACTCTCCAAACACAGAAGTTGTTGTCTATGAATTAAAACAGTCTGTGAATTAAGAAAGTTCTCAGAAACAAAGGCCTCTGGAGTCTCCTAGTAATTACCAAAGAAAAAAATCATTTTCAAATATATATTCTTTTAAAACCAAATCTAGAACAATTTGACTTTTCAAAGGCAATTCTAAGACCACTCTAATGACAGAGTTTGTTCAAGTTCAGGATCCATGCGTTGTTTCCTATAATTTTCTTTCCAGGGAAATATGTTCTACCTTCTTTCCCTTACCTCCAAAGTGAACAATTTATTGTCATAGAAATTTAGATTACTTAGTTTCCTCATTCAAAGAAGCTGAGAGGTTAAAATCTTGGGGGGAAGAGGACCCATGTCTCTTGGAGGACCGTGATCTCCTTAGCAAAGCACATAATAATACAATGGGGCTTCAAAAAGGTGGTGGGAAAATTCCATTATCTTTTCATTCCATTTTTCCCTGAACTTTTTGAAGCACCTTCGAATATATTTTTGGGACACCATTCAATACATAACAACTACCATTTAATATATATTTTAATTCAATCACGTTACATTTGTTGAATGAGATTAAAATATTTCAATCACATTTGGTCTTGTTTCTCAGTATGTACACAATATATAGGAGCTCTGGTAGTGCACTCTTAGTACTAGGCTGCTAACCGAAAAGTTAGTGGTTTGAGCCCACTAGGCAAAAGACGTGGCAGTCTGCAGCCACACAGATCCAGTCTAGGAAACCCGATGGCGGTTACTCTACTCTGTATACAGAGCTGCTATGAGTCAGAATGAACTCAGTAGCACGTAACTATACTCAGCTGACCTTGGATCCCAAGTCCTAGGTCCCCTGACCAGACGGGTACATTCTTGTGTTTTAATTACCTGCTACTTTCACTCACTGCTAGTGGCAATGACAGTCGGTGTACAGTTGGGGGGAAATCATTTGGATCACTCATTCATTACCATAGAGTCTATGCTAACTCAGTGACCCTATAGGACAGGGGCCCTTGTGAGTCTCTGAGGCTGTAAATTTTGACAGGACTAGAAAGCAACATCTTTGTGTCACGGCAGCTGGTGGTTTCAAAGTGGTCTGCTGTGGGCAGCCCCACGCGTAACCAACCACTGCACCACCAGGGCTCAGGAAACATTTGACAGTAGATAAAAAAAAAAAAACAGACCTTTTTTTAAGGTGAAAATAAAAATAAAGGTGAAAATGACATAAATGTTTTAAAATGAATAGTTTATATAAAATTCACAGTAAAATACTATTATGATAGAAAAATGGTTGTGAGGGAAATAGAAACGTGGTTATGAATTAATAGCAAATTTAAAAAATTGGTATAAAAATGACATGATACGATCACACTGGTATACAAATATTCAAATAAAAACCTCAAGAAAATAGAATGAAATGTTTATTATAAAATGAGAGGCTAAGCTGTGTGATGACATGTTGGGCTGCTAACACAAGGTCAGCAGCTGGGAGCCACCAGCCCCGCTGCAGGAGGACTACGGGGCTTTCTCCGCCGGTAGAGTTGGAATCTCAGAAGCCCAACGGGGCAGTTCCGCCCCATCCTAGAGGGTTGCTCTGAGTTGGAACGGACTTGATGGCAGTGAGTAGAGTATCATCTGTATACCTGAAGTTTTCATTAAGTGTTTCAATATTCCTACTAATCCATGGGACTAGCTTATGAAACTTACCATGTATATAGTACTTCTTAGCAGACGAAGGGATTCTCGTCCATTTAATTTCATTGTCCTCATTCAGACTTTTCCACTCCATAATAAAATACATGAGCTTGTAGTCACTGGATGAGAGCATCCAGGAAAGAATCACACAACTGCTGTTCAAGGGGTAAGCACGGAGCAACTGCACGGTATTTACTGAGGGAAAATAAGGTTCATTTTTAAATTCAAAATTAATGGAAGTCTCCTATTATCTCCTGCCCTTTAGGAACCTATCATTTACAAGAGGAGGGCAGAAGAAGTAAAAGGCAGACATCCACACAAAGAACAAGGCATAGAAACTACTGCATCACAAGAGCAATGTAAGCAACAGGATATGGGACGGTATCATGGGAGATCAGTAATCTACCTAAATGTTCACTGGAAGCATGCTGGATAGAGCAAAAAAGATGTCACAGCCGGAATGTTGCACAAGCCGATTGACTACCCTCTTGGATGCTCTCCAAACTCCTCTCTGCCGCTGCTGTAGTGAAGCTTTGGGATCACAAACCCGGTCATTGTACCAGCTTCTACGTACAATCTGGTTTCACAGTGGAGGCTGGAGGTGCAAACTCACCAGCTCTACCACTCGGGAGAAAAATAGGTAACACTCTGCTTCAGGAAAAATCCTCAGCCTTGGAAACCCCAGGAGCAGTTCCCTGCTATCCTATTGGGTCCCTCTGAGTTGGAATCCGTGCAACGACAATGGGGATTTGCAAAGGTTACCCATGAAAGGAGCCACTGGTTTAATATTTTGTACCTCTTCTTACCTTTGCTCATAGTCCTTGAGAATGTCATATTAAAATTCAGATATGAGACACCAATTGAATTGATCGCCAACATTGTGACAGTGTGCTCTTGCTCCGTCCACGGGAAAGTGAACTTAGTGTCATTCCTCAGATCTTCTGACCATGTTCCATTGCGGGCAGTGTGATGCTTCAGCACGTACTTCCTCACACTGCACAGGGAGTCATTTTTCAACAGGGGCTGCAGTAAACATAAACAGTCATTCCTTTCGGGGCTCCAGTGCTCTGTGTACACGAACTGAACTCAAGGACCAACAAACAAGCTCATGCAACTCTCACACATTTTCCCTTAGGAGTCCGGGCGAGCATAGCCTGTTTTGAGATGGAGGCATGGCAGCAAGGAAAGGGAGAAAGGGGAGAGGGCTCGACAACAGCTTCTATGAAGGTTTCTGAATGGCTCTAGACCCTAGGAAACTTATTTTTCTTCTGTTGGCTGTTTTCTTAGAACTCAGAATAAATTACTTTAAGGTATACAGAAGTAATGATATCAGTAGGATTTGTTTCTACCAAGACTTCTCACCCTAACCCTAGAAAAAAAAAAAAAGAAGAAAGATGGGCAGAAGTCACCTAAAGAAACAAACCCAGGATAACTCTTTCACCTTTAACAGTACAAAGCTGAAAAGATGGGAGCCATCGTTTATATTGTTCCCTGTAAGACATGCCACTCCTCTTGCCCTCCCCATGATGAGAGGCGAGGTATTTATAATAACAGAAGGATATGGCACCCAGTCCTATAGTTTTTTCTTTTCTCTTTTTCAAAGCAAGATATGTCTTGAAAATCCCCAAAATAAAGTACATAACCAGCCCAACTCTATTTTTTTAATTTTTCAGTATATTACAATAGACACCCTTAACCCCATCACCTTCACCAAATGCTGATAGAACTAAATCTCACCAATTCTTTGTAAATCCATAGAAAGTTTAACTCCACACAACAGACTAAACTAGTGCTTCTAAATTCAGCCCCCACACCCCCCATCCCCACTGAAGTGCTGTTATGCCAAACATTGGGGGGAAAAATAAACATGCATCTTGGAACGGCTTTGAGGGACCACTGCCTTCGAACCGCCTGACTCATGGGTACCCAGTGGGAGGGAAGCACTGCTCCTCATTGAAAGCAGGGCCGTGGAGATGCTCCTACATATTTCACATTTGGGACACTGACACTATTTTAGGATCCCTGATGGGGCAGTAGGGAACCCTGAGATTGCAGCTGCTAAGCACTCAGATGCCGGTTTAAAGGTCAGTGGTTACAACCCATCACTCACTCAGCAAGAGAAAGATGGGTTCTTCTGCTTTTAGAAAGATCTACATCCTTGGAAACCCTGGAGGGCAATTCCACTCCAGGCTACAGGGTGCTCTGAGTCTGAATTGGCCCCATGGCACTGAGTTAGTTAGTTGGTTCTTGGCTGCTAATCTAAATTAAAGGTTGGCAATGTGGATCCACACAGTGGCTCTGGGGGAGAAAGATCTGGCAAGATGTTCCTGTAGAGGCTGCAGCCTAGAAAACCCTATGGCATAATTCAACTCTGATGAAATTGACTTGGCACCCCTACCAATAATAACAACAAAAACAATACCACGCGTTTTATTCGCACAGTAATCTTAACTTTCATATCTTCTGATCAAATAATCCATTTACTAAGGGTGGAAATGAATTCATTTAGGAGAGAAAATACTTAGCTGAAATTTCTGAAAGTTATGTATATTGTTTATACCATCGTAGAAGTAGAATTACTTCTTCTGTATCATTGATGTATGTGGAGATGGCAACATTTACTTTGTTCTGGATTAAGTATGGATACAATTTTTGTCTCAAAGAAACGGTAGATATAATTTGGTCTAACCCTTCATTTGTACTGATGAGGAAAGCAAAGCCCACAGAGTGTAAGGGATTTTGACAAAATGTTCCTGACACCTGTGTATTGCGGAGTCAGCCCTGACTTCTAGTGACCCTAAACAGCAGAAAAAACCACCGCCAGTCCGTCCTAATTCATCTTGTCATGTTTCAGCTCATTGTGACAACCACAGTGTCAATCCAGCTCACTGAGTACCTGCCTCTTTTTGCTGGCCCTCGCCTTTGCCAGGTACCATGCCCCTTTCCAGGGACAGCTACATTCTGATAACGAGCCCAACATACATAATCTGAAGTCTCATGATTCTTGCTTCTAAGGGGCACTCTGACTGTCCTTTCTGCAAGACAGAGTTGTTTGTTCTAATGCAGAGGTTCTCAGTCTGTGGGTCGAGACCCCTTTGGGGGGTCGAATGACCCTTTCACAGTGGTCACCTAATTCATAACAGTAGCAAAATTATAGTTATGAAGTAGCAACGAGAATAATTTTATGGTTGGGGGGGGGGTCCCCGCCACATGAGGAACTGTATGAAGGTGGAAAAGCACTGCTCTCATGGTCATCCACGGTGCTTTCTCTCTTTTTAAAAATTTTTTAAATTATTTTTTTAAACTTAATCATTTTATTGGGGGCTGGTACAATTCTTATAACAATCCATACATCCATCCATTGTGTCAAGAACATATGTACAAAAAAAACACATATGTACATTTGTTGCCATCATCATTCTCAAAACATTTGCCTTCTACTTGAGTCCTTAATATCTGCTGCTCATTTCCCCCCTCCCTCCCCACTCCCCCCTACCTCATGAACCCTTCATCATTCATAAATTATTATTTTGTTATATATTACACTGTCCGATGTCTCCCGCTGCCTTCTTCTCTGCTGTCCCTCCCCTAGGGAGGAGGCTATACATAGATTCTTGTAATCAGTTCCCCCTTTCTACCCCACATTCTCTCTACCCTCCAGGCATCACCACTCTCACCACTGATCTTGAAAGAATCATCTGTCCTGGATTCCCCGTGTTTCCCGTTGCTATCTGTACTTATGTACATCCTTTGGTCTAGCCAGATTTGTAAGGTAGAATTGGGATCATTATAGTGGCAGGGAGAAAGCATTTAAGAACTAAAGGAAAGTTATGTTTCATCATTGCTTCCCTGAACCCTGACTAGTTCTCTCCTCTCCACAACCCTTCAGTAAGCGGTGTCCGGTTGGCTGCCAATGGGCTTTGAGTCTCCACTCTGCACTCACCCACATTTTCAATGATATGATTTTTTTGTTCCTTGATGCTTCATACCTGATCCCTTCAACAGCTTGTGGTCACACAGGCTGGTGTGTTTCTTCCATGCGGGCTTTGTTGCTTCTGAGCTACATGGCCACTTGTCTTTCTTCGAGCCTTTAAGACCCCAGATGCTATATCTTTTGATAACTGGGCACCATCAGCTTTCTTCACCACATTTGCTTATGCACACGTTTGTCTTCAGTGATCATATCAGGGAGGTGGGCACCCAGTGATATGATTTTTAGTTCTTTCATGTCTGATAACTGGTCCCTTCTGCACCTTGTGGTCCGACAGGCTGCTGTGCTTCTTCCATGTGGGCTTTGATGCTTCTCGGCTAGATGGCCGCATGTTTATCTTCAAGCCTTTAAGACCCCAGGCACTATATTTTTTGATAGCCGGGCACCATCAGCTTTCTTCACCACATTTGCTTATGCACACATTTTTCTTCAGCAATCGTGTCGGGAAGGTGTGCATCCTGGAATGCCAATTTAATAGAACAAAGTGCTCTTGCATTGAGTAAGTGCTTGAGTGGAGGTCCAATGTCCATCTGCTGCCTTAGTACTTAACCTATAAATATATGCACATAGATCTGTTTCTCTACACTCATATAAATATATTTACATATGTACATTCCAGTCTTTGGACCTCTATAAATACCCTTTGTCGCCTAGTTCTTTCCTCTATTTCCTTTTACTTTCCTCTAGTCCCACTATCATGCTCAGCCTTCATTTGTGTTTCAGTAAATTCTCTCGGTTACCTTGCCCTTGCTGAATCCCTACCAGGCCTCTCACACCCTCCTTGCTACTGATTTTGGATCACTTATTGCTCTCCTGTCCCTGGGCTGGTCAGCACCACCTCCTTGCCCTCTCCTCCCCCTCTCCTGTGTGCCCCCGGAACCATTGGTCCCATTTTTTTTCTCCTCCAGACTATTCATCCAGTCTATCTTATCTAGATAGATCTGTAGAGATAATAATATGCACCAAAAATCAAGTCATAGCAAGATAGGTGATGAGTGAGAACACAGCTATGACAACAAAGAAGGAAACCAATTACCCATAGAAGAATAAATTAATTAAAAGAAAAAAATGTTAAAGAAAGAAAAACCCGTAAATAGATCAAGGTCTGATTTTTGATCTCTAGGCGTGTCCTTCAGTCAGGTCCAATGAGGTACCATGCTTTGGCCCCAGAGTCTGTCCTTTGTACTCCCTTGGGGGCTCCCTGCTCTGCTCCCATGGTTGCTCTGCCGCACGCTTTCAGTGGTTTGCCTCAGCGTCACAGGGTCAGTCTGGGCCAGTCCCGGCCCTGAATCTCCAGTGTTGTCCCTCTTAGGGGCCTGAACCATCAAGGGACAGTGCATCCACGGTACTTTCAATCTCCTTTGTCCACAGTGTCCAGCTTTAACATGACGGGAGGCAACTGGAAATACCATGGATTGCATCAGGCTAATGTTAGTGCTCAAAGTGATACCTTGGCTCTCAAACATTTTACTGAGAGCTTGTGCAGAAGAGTCACCCAAGGTAATATGTCAATCGATTTCTTGACTTCTGCGTCTATGAGTGTTCATTGTGGATCCAAAACCAATGAAATCTTAACAACCTCAATCTTTTCTCCATTCATCAAGGTGTTATTTGTCCAGTTGTGATTTTTACATGCTGAAATAATTAGAATATGCTAAAGGTAAGAATAGATTAAAGGTTGTGACATAGGTTAAGTTTTGATCTTAACCCACCTGCCCTCCCCAGGAGCCAGAGGAGGCAGTCTGATTCCGTAAAGGTTTACAGCCTTAGAAATCCTATGAAAGAGTTAAACTTTGTCCCTTAAAACTGATCTGAGTCAGAATTGAATTGAAGGCAGTGGGTGTGGTTTCTGGTTTGGAATTGTGTTCCTGTGTTCCATCCATCGTGCAGCTCAGTTATCTTTTATATGAACTCAAAAATGGAATAAAATATAAGATCCAGAGTCTTCTGGAGATTACAAGATAATGAAATTAATTCTTTAAGAATATAAAAGTTAATAGAAAGAATATCATTTTAAAAACCCAGGAATATCAAGCGCAAAAGGACAACTACTGTATGTGTCCACTGCTGCAGAAACAACAGCAGGACAGGCACAAGCTCAGGTCTGTAGTCATGCAGTCTGGTGGCCAGGGGGAGCAGACAGCCTGGCAGACAGCCTGCCTGGTGCCAGTGAACCACACGCCATCCACTCTGGTGTATGAAACCTAGGAGTAATGTGCCTATAGGGAGAGCAAGTAGAATAAGGGTTTTTGGGGGTTGGGGGGCGCGTACAGTAGTGATGGTGGGGTGGGGGTTAAAGGGAGCCAATGTCAAGGAGTTCAGGAAGGAAAATAATGTTTCAAAACTGACTGTGACAGCAATTGTGCAATACTGCCTGATGTGACTGAACTTTGGAATTTATTGAAATCTATACTAACTCCCAGGAAAATGGTTTTGAATAAAACTCAAGAAAGGGGACTAAAAAACAAAAACAAAACAACCACCTTTAAATACATGCAGGAAGGCAAGAAATGCCCAGGCTAGCGGATCTGATGTTTCTTCTTCCTAAATAAAATTCTTTTGCAATTCCAAAAAAAAAAAAAAAAGCAGAAATACCTTCCAAAGCAAGGTGACATTTCTCTCTTTTTTAATGGTATCCTCATTAGTTATTCCCCAAAATTCAGGTCCTCTGATTGGAACTGCAAAATGACAAGGAGTCCACGTTGTATAAGTATTAGGAGTCATTTGAGCAATATTTGAAGCGGGCATCACACACTTTAGAAGGCATATGTGTAAAATCTCTGCAGACCTTTTATGTCGGTGACAACAGTGCAGGCTGGGTTACTCCAATCGCTCCAGTATCCTTTGCCATCTCGCCTCTTACAGCGCACCTGAGCAGCGTAGACTGCACACAGGTCTGACACCACAAAGCTGGCAGATCTTGATTTTGAATCATACACCTCATACGTCTGCAAAATAAGGCAAAGCAGTGCGTTAATCATTAGTAGTGCACCTGCATCTCAAGTGCGCTTAATAAGCAATAGCACAAGTTAACACGATTCCAAAATTCAAAGGAAGTGACTCTGAGTTCTTGCTTTAAAATACATATTAGGCTGGGATTGTGAGCTTTTTCAAGAGAAAGATTTCCTGAACTAAGTATTGCCTTGCTAATGACAAATTTTGAGCTTGAAAATTTCAACAAAAAAGTACCTATTGTAACTTAAATTATTACATTGCTGTTTTATCTGACAGGCTCATAACAGACAACAGCCTTTACTTTTTGAGTGGTGTATTCTCCATATAAAAGGCAGAATGTGCAATTAAGTAGCATAAATAAGAATAGCACATCAGTGGATTTAGTTTTACTTAATTTTTTTAGACTAAAGCAGGAGCAAGAGGCATGTTTATCTCAAGTGTGCAACAAGGCTTGTACAACGGAGAACCTCTTTTCAACAATAACTCCTAGGAAGAGCTGACTTTATATTCAAAGTTTGGAATTTGCATGCCATCTGGGCATTGTTGATATATATATATCCATCCAAGGAATCCTGAAAGAGTGGTCTGGTTAGAAGTACTTCACCATCCAGTATTTCTTCTGAAGAGAAATATTCTTGTTGCTAGGTTCTGACTCATAACTCCATACCTACATTAGAACAAAGTATTGGCAGGTCCTACGCCAACCTCACAATCATTGTCCTATGTGAGCCCATTGTTGAAGCCACTGTGTCGATGCATCTCATTCGCAGTCCGCCTTTTCCATGGAGCTTCCACTTGGCCAAGCATCCTTGTCCTTTTTCAAGGCCTGGCCCATCCTGAGAGCATGGCTAGTACATAAGACCAGAGGTTCCGCATCCTCACTTCTAAGGAGCCTTCTAGGAGTACTTCTTCCCAAAGAGATTTAATCATTCTTCTGACAGTCCATGACATATTCAATATTCTTCACCAAGAAAATCAAAAGGTCATGGATTCTGGATGCAAGTAAAAGACAATCCTGGACAAAGTCAAACTTTTCTTTTCTTATCCGGATGTATTTTATTGTGAGGACGGCTGGCTATCTTCTGATTCTTGCCACAGACAAACGATGGTTCCAGTGCTGCAGCCATTAGCTCAAGCACCTCAGTTGGCATTCCCGTGATTCCAGGAGCATGTTCTGCCGTGGTGCCCGGGCCTTCAGTGCAGGCTGGACTTCTTCCGGAAATACCGTTCATTCATGGTCATATGCCACGTTTTCAAATAGGTGAATACCAATGAAGGCTTTCTGGTACAACAGGCCTTCAATCTTCTTTCAATGCTTTCTGTGTCATTCACTATTTCTCACATGAAATATTTCAATATTGCAACGTGAGGCTTGATTCTTCTTTCTTCATTTCTTTCAGTTTGAGAAATGAACATATTCTTCATCTTAATTTTATAACTCCGGGTATACGCATATTTCATTATAATATTTTACTTTGTCTTCTTGAGCAGGCTTTTGGAATCTTCTATTTGGCCCTTTAGTCTCGTTGCTTCTAATAGTTTTGGTTATTTCACAGGCAAGAGAAAGTTTCCGTTTCTTCTGACACCTATTTTGATCTTCCATTTCCTTTCTGTTTCTCCAATTACTGGTTTCCTTTGTGTATCATGTCCTTGACATCATCTCACGGCTGTGTTCAGGCATGAAAGTTCAGAGTATTAAATCTATCACTGCGATGATCTCGATCGACGACTTCAACTAGTACTTGCATATGATCGATTGATGGTTTGTTCCACAAATGGACCCTTTCTTTGCGCTCACTGATAATACAGTTCTTCCACCATCTCTTTCCACAGATGTAGATTATGTAGTTCCTATGTATTCTCTCCATCAGTTTCAAGTATAAAGTTGCCAATTATGTTTCTTAAAAAAATACACTTGCAACGAATAAGCTGTTGATGTTGCAGAATTCTTTCACAGGTGTCCTCCACTGTTGTTTTTATCACCAGAGTCATATTTCCAATTGCTGAACTTTTATATTCCAATGATGCACAATTGTCCGTGAATCTTGGCTGCATGTCTGATCAATTCAAGACTACAGACATTGGCAAGAATCTTTCATTTCTTCACTTTGGGCATCAGTGTTTGATGAATAAATTTGAATTTCAGTTACATTATTTGTCCTTCCTTGTATAGGCATTCCCCTATCAAATACAGCACATGCCTTGAGATGTTCATTCTTGACAATGAACGCAGGGCCAGACCTCTTCAACTTCTCACTCCCAGGATAGAAGACTGTGTAATTATCCAATTCAGTCCATTTCAGGTCACAGATGCCGAGAATATCTCTCTTAAAGCATTCTACTTCATTTCTGGCAACTTCCAATAGTCCTAGATTAATATTGTGTCTGTTCCACATCTGATGACTAATCAACGTTTGGGGTTGTTTCTTCTCACTGTAACTCATGGCACATCGGGGAATGAAAGTCCCCAAAGAGTTGCTCCATTAATGTTGCCTCTACAGTGAGGAATCTTATTGGCCATTTTGAGTTGAACAATCATATGCTTTACTATGCCAGGGCTGACACCTTCCAGAGACAGGGTACCATATTCATAGTCAAAAGAACATCTCAAGATCCATCTTGAAGTGCAATGCTTTCTGTGACAGGATATTGTCTAAACTCCTACAAAGAAGCCCTGCCAATAAAACTACTATTTAATCTTATTCACCAACCACCAGAGCTAGTGATGAAGATCTTGAAATATCCTACCAACTTCTTCAAACTTATATTGATCAAAAATGCAATCATTGGCCAGTATTGGCAATTAGAATGAAGTAGTTGGAGACAAATAGAAAGGGACAATAGTTGGAAAAGATAATTTTGGTGATAGTAATGCAGTTAAAGATCTCATGGTAGAATTTTCCCAAACTAACACCTTATTGATTGCAAATACTTTTTAAACAACATCATTAGTGACTTTGCATTTGTGGACTTTACCAGATGGAATACACAGGAACGGAGCTGACTGTATCCGAGGGAAGAGAGGCCCGAGAAATTCTAAAATAGCAGCAGACAAAGCAAGGCCAAGGGCTAACTGTGGAACAGATCATTGATGGCTAATATGAAATTTCCAGTTGGAGCTGATTAAAAGTAAAGCAAGTCTAAGAGAGACAAACATGACCTTGTAGATATCGCACCTGAATGTACAGACCAGGCAAAGAATAGATTTGGTGTATGGAACATTTATGATCCAGGACAAGATGAGTGTGTGCTGATGCCAAGGACTTCATGCATGAAGAAAAAGGTTACTAGAGAAAGAAAGAAAGGAAAGAGCAAATGGATGTCAGGATAGATTCTGAAAAACTGCTTTGGAACATGTTATTGTTGGTAGATGTCATCAAGTTGGCTCCAATCCACAGTGATCCTCTGCACAACAGAAGGAAACACTGCACGGTCCTGCGCCTGCCTCACAATGCCTGAGCCCACTGATGCTGTCACTGTATCGATCCATCTCGCTGAGGGCTTTCATCTTTATCGCCACCCTCCCACTTTACCAAACATGAGGTCTTTCTCCAGGGAATGGTCTCTCCTGATAACATGTCCAAAGCATGTATGACAAATCCTTACCATCCTTGCCTTGGCGGAGTGCTCTGGCCTTACTTCTTCTAATACGAAACTTGCGCCACATGTTTGTCAGTTTGTCATACTATCATGGCTTGTGTGGTGTTGGAAGCTATGTCATTGGCATTTCTAATGCCAGATGGGTCACCCACAGAGAAGAGGTTTCTGTTTTAAGAACTTCCAATTCTAGAGCTTCCAGGCTAAGAACAGGCCACAAAGGACTTGGCTCCCCGTTCTGGAGAAGTTGTTTCTGGAAACCTTATGCATAGCTATAAAGCTTTTGAACATAGAGTAGCTAAAACAAATGAGTGAAATGATGAAGAAAATGACAGAAAATGGACTGAAAATTTCAAAGGCCAGATGGAGAAAACAAAGTAAAGTATTATTGTGATATTTACGGAACATAAGCAGTAAAACCCACGCTGAAAGAATAGAAGAGAAACAAATCAGCTCTCAAGGTGAAATACTGAAGGATTCTGAGGGCAAATACTGAACAAGACCAACAGCATGAAAAGAAGTTGGAAAGAATAAACAAAAATTTCATGTACCAAAGAATTGGTTGACCACCTAACATTTCAAGGGGTAGCATATAATCAAGAACAAATGGTGTTAACCAAAGAAATCCAAGCTGCTTTAGAGGAATTAGCAAGAACTAGGCCCAGGAGCTGATGGAACACCACTTGAAATGTTCCAAAATGCTAAGGAAGCACTGGCGGCTTCCTATCTATGCTAAGAAACTAGAACTTTGCCAACTGACTGGAAGAGATCCATATCTGTACCCATTCCAAAGAATGGTGACCCAACAGAATGTAGAATGTGGAAACGATCAAATTCATTAATATCCCACGCAAATACATTCTTGCCGAAAATGATTAAAAATAATTTTGAAATGTAGAGTGTGGAAACTACCAATTTAATTAATATCACATGCAAATACATTTTTGCCAAAAATAATTAATAATTGTAGCAGTACCAGAGGGAACTGACTGAAATTCAAGATGGATTCTGAAAAGGCCATGAATGAGATATAATTGCTGGTGTCAAGTGGATCTTGGCTATAAGCAGAGACTACCAGGAGGAGGCTAACCTGTGTTTTATTGGCTGTTTTAAAGGCATTTGATTGTGTGGATCATAACAAACTATGGATAACATTATGAAGAATGTAAATTCCAGAACAGTTCATTGTGCTCATGCAGAACCTGTACATGGGCCAAGAGGCAGCCATTCAAACAGAACCAGGGGATACTGCATCATATAAAATCAGGAAAGGTCTGCTTCAGAGTTGTATCTTTTAACATACATCTTCAATTTGCATACTGAGCAAATATTCCCAGAAGATGTACAATATAAAAAAGGAATGCTGAGACGAGAGAGGAAGATGACCACTAGAGAGAAACCGGAACCAGAACTCTCAAAACCTTTGTGAGTTAAGAGTGAGAATTTAACAGGTAAAGAAGAATGCAGCATCAGAAGATCCAAAACAAATAATCATGTCATGTGAACGAGGAGGGTCAGAGTGGAGATCCAAAGTCCATGTGTAGACAACAGGACATCCTCACAGAAGGGTCACAAGGAAGGCACGTGTCATCCAGGGTGCAGTATAGCACCTGTGAAACACATTATTCTTTAATGCTTGCTCCCCACCTCTGCCCCCCATGATCATAACCCCAGTTCAACCTTACAAATCCAGTTAAACTGGAGCATGCACACTGATACAGATAAGAGCTCTTGAAACACGGAATCCAGGACAGATAGACCCCTCGGGATCAATAATGAGAGTAGGATACCAGGAGAGTCGGGGGAGCATGGGAGGAGCATCGGGGAGAAAGGGGAACCGACTGCAAAAATCGACATACAACCACCATCACCCCCAGGGGGACAAACAACAGAAATGTGGGTGAAGGGAGGCAGCAAATGGTATAAAATATGAAAATAAAAGTAATGTATAAATTATCAAGGTTCATGAGGATGGGAGACTGTGGGAGGGAGGGAGGGAGGGAGGGGGAAAAAGAGGAGCTGATACCAAGGGCTCAAGTAGAAAGAAAAGGTTTTAGGAATTATGATGGCAACAGATGTACAAATGTGCTTGATACAATTGATGTTTGGATTGCCATAAGAGCTGTAAGAGGCCCCATTAAAATGATTTATTAAAATAAAGAAAGAAAATGATGATGGCAACATATGCACAAATGTGAATGATACAATTGATGTACGGATTGCTATAAAAGCTGTTTGAGCCACCAATAAAATGATTTAAAGAAGTAGAAGAAGAATGTAGCATCAATATGGGCAGAAGACTTATTAACAACCTGCGATATGCAAGTGACAACCATGTTTGCTGCAAGTGAAGAGGACCTGAAGCCCTTGTTTATGAAAATCAAAGTCCGCACCCTTCAGTAAGGAGACCAATAGGTAGCATAGGGGGCAACTCATTAAACTGCTAACCACAAGGTCAGTAGTTCAAACCCACTGGTAACTTCTCAGTAGAAAGATGAGGCTTCCTGCGTGCTTTAAGATTTACAGCCTTGGAGCCCAATGGAGGCAGTTCTACGTTCTACCTTGTGTCATAGAGTTACTGTGAGTCAGAATCAGCCTGGTGGCTGAGAGCTTGTTTTTCTGGTTTTGTACCCTTCAGTATGGACTGCAATTGAATGTGGCCTGAAACAAAAATATCCTCACAACTGAACAGCAAAATCTCAAACAGAGAAAGATTAGAATTGTGAAGTATTTCATTGTGCTTTGGTCCACCATCAGTGCTCATGGACGTAGCAGTTAAGAAATCAAAGACATCTTGCATTGTGAAAATCTGCTACACAAGACCTCTGAAATGTTCAAGATCAGAGATGTAACTTCCTTTGCGGACTAAGGTACGCCTGACCCAAGCCATTGTGTTTTCGATTGCTTCATGTGCATGTGAAAGGAAGATAATGAATAAGGAAGACTACAGAATAATTGATGGATTTGAATTATTGTATTGTTGAAGAATATTGAAATTACCATGGACTGCCAGAAGAATGAAAATATCAGTCTTGGAAGAAGTACAGCCAGAATATTCCTTAGAAGAAAGAACAGCAAGACTTTGTCTCATGTACTTTGAACATGTTACCAGGAGGGACAAGTTCCGGGAAAAGGATATCATGCTTGGTAGAGGATCAGTGCAAGAGAGGGATGTCCCAGAAGGGTTGCAGGGAGGAGACGAGCCAGTCAGAGTGCAGTGTAGCAACTTTCCTCTAGTTCTTAAATGCATCCTCTCCCTCCTCCCCAACTATCATGATCCCAATTCCACCTTACAAATCTGGCTTGACCAGAGGATGTACACAGGTACAGATAGGAGCTGGAAACACAGGGAATCCAGGACAGATGATCCCTTCAGGACCAGTGGTACGAGTGGTGATACCGGGAGGGTGGAGGGATGGTGGGGTAGAAAGGGGGAACCAATTACAAGGATCTACATATAACCTCCTCCCTGGGGGACGGACAACAGAAAAGTGGGTGAAGGGAGACGTTGGACAGTGCAAGATATGGAAAAATAGTAATTTATAAATAATCAAGGGTTCATGAGGGAGGGGGTGGCAAGGAGGGAGGGGAAAAATGAGGAGCAGATACCAAGAGCTCAAGTAGAAAGCAAATTTTTTGAGAACGATGATGGTAACAAATGTATAAATGTGCTTGACACAATGGATGTATGTGTAGATTGTAAGAGTGTATGACCCCCCAATAAAATGTTTTTTTTTAAAAAAAAGTTCATCAGGAAAAAGATGTACAGTCTGCTTCTATGAAGATTACAGCCTTAGAGGCGCCATTGGGCAGCTCTGCTCTGCCGTACTTGATCTCTATGAGTTGGGATTGACTCCTTGTCAACAGGTTGGGTTGGGGTTTGGATTTCGGAGATCTATGAGGTGGAGAGAGGGCTACAGAAATCTCTAAATATAAGGTAATTATACCTTCCAGTGTCGATCTTTTCCACTTAAACCATAGCGAATCTGGAACTGAAGATTGTTCTCCGGGAAGAAAGGCTTTTCCCAAGATACTTTTAATAATCCAACGTGTACAGTGATTTCTGCTTTCACACTGGATGGAGGCTGGGGTTTCACTAGAAATTTGAAAAATAGTATTATGCAACAGTAATTTAAGTAGTAATGTCTAAAGAACATTTTAAGGTGTTATAATTTGCATGCCTTGTATTTATAAAGCAATATCGTTTACAAAACTTTCTCTGTTTCTTATGATACATGAGCCAGGAACTATCTGTTTTGCCCCAAAGGTGACTGAAAAATGGCATGTTTTCCATGGTTCTATGTAAGTCAGACCTGACTAGAAGTAGGCCACAGTGACCACGTGATTTAAAAAGAAAGCAGTAGCAAACTCTGTTCTTCGATTAAAGGCTAAAAAAAATGTATATTGCATCTACCTCTGAACATAAGAGCTTCAAATGTTTCTGCTGCCTATTATGTATGTCTAGGTCAAGGTCAGAAATAAGCTTTCACAGTGACAAGTGAGCTCTCTGTGATATGATAAAACGGGTTCTCAATGGCAGAACCGGAACAAAAGATGATCTGAATAGCAAGTACATTTAAAATAACGTTTTAGTAATAAGTATATAGGAGGAACGCCTGTTTCAAGATAGAATATGAAGATCACAGGAAGATTTTTCAAAGGCTGTCTTTCATTCTTTCTCATGCTTCGCTATTCTAAATTTCCCAAGTTTTTACGTTTTCCTTTATGGGGCATTCTTAATAATAAAAGCTCAAAGGGATTGTGAAACGGAGGTCCCCAAGCAGGCCCCTGTTGTTCCTGGTTCCCTTAGAACTCCAAACCCTAACTTTATTCAGAGAATATATGGCACTCCTTCCAGGTTATATTTGTCATATAGTATGTGTCATATTGTCTGTGTGTTGACGGGAGAGCGAGATTGCTCCTTGATACTGAAAAAAAATCAATTGAAATAAAACCATAACATTTATTCTCTACAAAAATGTTGATTAAAATTCAATGTGTACTAATTACTTGAGGGAAATGAATGAATCAAATCTTGATTTCTTTTTACATTTTTTTACAATTTTCCCACAAAATAGTTTATAATCCCACAAAACATTCTACACAATCAGTAATGCATCATTTTCCAAGAATTTTATATTGATATTGGAGAGATAAACCAAGCTTTCTAGACTTTCTTAATCTTGTGGTATCAAAATATCTGTGGATAAGAATGTTTTCAATATCCTAGGTGGTATCAATCCTGACTTTGTCCTCTCACTTCGTTCTAGTTTTTCTGAATGCCTCTATTCCCCTCCACAGCCTCATCTATTCAGCACCGTGGTTTACCGTGCTCAGATTACAAAATTACCCGGAAGACACAAAATAAAACGTTAGACTAAAAAGACCAGATCCTTTCATACATTGGGAGAACTGGAAAGCACCCATGATTTACACTAGCACTATTACACTGCATTCACAATAACTAATTTCTCAAATTATTGTTAGCTGCCTGCAACTTGACTGCTGACTCTGGGCAGCCTCAACCATGATGAATCTGACCATTGCGATTCACAGGTTTCCCACTGGCTAACTTGCAGGAAAAGGTCACCAGGCCTTTGCTCCTAGACTGGAATTTCCTCTAAAACTTGAGAAAAGCTACTGACAACAAGCAGGCCTTCCCTTGTTGACAGTCAGGTGGTGGCTGTGTTTGAGGCACACTGACTGAAAATGGAACCCAGACCCCACATCAAAGGAAGAATAGACCACAGCTCTTCTGCTCCTATGTGTGAAATAGCACACTGAAAAAGTTTCCTTTTACTGGAAAAAGATACACTAAAAAATTTATATCAAATCAAGCTGGAAAAGTAATGCTAATTTCCTTCTCAATTCCACTGTAGAAAACAGCTTTCTCTCTCTCTCTCTCTCTCTCTCTCTCTCTCTCTCTCTCTCTCTCTCTCTCTCTCTCTCTCTCTCTCTCTCTCTCTCTCTCTCTCTCATTGAATGTGATCAAGAAAAAGAAAACCATATAATAACCGTGAATCAACTCGCATGCCACTGTGGCAGTAACAATGAAGACACGCAGCACAGTTTGACATACCCACAGAATCAGGGACCACACATGTTGGCGGGGAGTCAAGGGAGCCTAAAGAATGATTGATCCTAATCCACATCGTGTAGCCAGATAATAAAAAGATGGGTTGAAATACACATTCATAAAATCCATCTCTCTGCAAGTGGCAATCTTTGGATTCATACGTGGGATGAATTGCTGGAAGACCAGAACAGTAAAGTCTGCTCCTTAAAATGTAAGAAAATAGTCAATTAACATAAAGCATTAATGAAAGCAATCAGAAGAATTTTTGAGAATCCTGTTTTTGTTATCTAAAAGATGGACAGCTTTGCCACTTCTAACAAAATAGATGTTTTGCTAAAAACAGAATCCTCAGCTATAGCACAACTCTTATGTCTTTCCATGAAAAGAGACTTTTACCCTCATTACATAATAACCCTTCGGTCGGAGGAACCCGTGCGGCATTGTGATTACACATCAGGCTGCTGACTGCAAGGTCAGGAGTTTGAAAACACCAGCCACTCCAAGGGAGTCAGGCAAAGCTTTTTACTCTCTTAACCCACAGGGGCAGGTCTACCCTTTCCTTTGGGGTCACTATGAGTCAGAATTAATGCGATAGGAGTGAGTCATATAGGTGAGGATGCAAATGAAATAAAATACATCATTACAACAAGGAGATAACAATCAGTTAAAGATAGAACCTACATCAAGTTGAAAATTACACCTTAGTGGCAGCAGAGTTTTTAAAGTGTGGCAAAAGAAACAGGGTATTCCTGAGACACAGAAAAGAGAGAAATTCACTACACATGAAATAATTGATTGAAATCCACCACAAGTTGAGAATATAGCATGCAAGTATAACAGATTAACTGAGTGTTCTAACATTTAATAGTTAAAATAATATAACTAAAATAATACTCATTCTAAGCACATAAAAGAACCACATAATTGAGAAGATTACCCAACTCCTCAAAGAATAAAACTTTTCTTATAGATGAGTCCCGGCCAACACTCTATTTCAGACCATGCACCGCCTTTCTCGTCTTCCTTCAAATAACCCTTCGGTCACTATATATTTTTTTAAATGACTACAGGAGCAGTCATGATTTCCATAGAGATGGAAGAGAAGGTTAGAAGATGAACATCCTAAATTCTTCTGTGGCTCATTTTCAACTTTTTGTCATGGATAAAATAATAATCAATTTTCTAAGAGTGAGGGTAAGACGTACAACTAAGGGAGGAAGGGTTGTCTACTAGCAAATGCAAAGGTATTGTTGTTATCATGATAGTGATCGGCTTTCACTGCTTGCTTATGATGACTAAAGATATAATTTAATTATAACAAAATAAAATTCATAAAACAAAGCCATAGCTAGAGAGTCAATGTCAACTCATCAAATGAAAAGTTATTTAACTCTCACAGAACCCCTATAAATATTACTATGCTCTCTCCATTTTACAGATGAGGAGACTGAGGCTTGAGGAAGCTAAGTAATTTTCCTAGCCATATGCTTCTAACTTTACGGCTTTCTGCATAGAGTAATTAGATAAATGGTTCACAGAGCTTATATTTTTTCCTGTAAGTCAACAACAAAAAAGAACCCATAAAGATCTCTCTTACAAGGAAACTATCAGAGAAGTAAAAATAGATTATGAAAGTAAAATGGCATACCATTAACAGTCTATTGATTTAAAATTACACATATTCCTCATTTGACTGCTATGAGAGTTTTCATAAATTTTTTAAAAACCTATTTTGTGTGTTAAAAACATGCATTTGTCAATAACAATGCTGAGGTATGAGGCAAGAATAATACTGGCTGAGACAGTTAAAGTTATGTGTCAACTTGGCTCATCTATGCTTCTTGGTGACTTGGCAGTTACGTAATGATCTAATTTGGCATCCATAAAATGATGTGATCATGTTTTTGTGGCCTAGCCATATTACATTTTTTCACATAACTCTGCTTTTTGCAAAACAAATTAGTGAGGAATTATTGTACTTGTATCAGTTGTGACAAAAGCAACCAAGTTTCCATTTAAAATGCAAAGACTGCCCTGTATTTCCATACTATGTAAGAACACGGATCCCTAGTGACAACGTGGTTTAGGCAGTGGGCTGTGCACTGCAAGGTGAGCTCTTCAAGTACACCGGTTGCTCCAGGAGAGAGAGATGAGATCGCTTGCTCACATGAAATAATCCCACACTGCTCAAGGGCTCTGTTTTATGTGGTTTGGTTCATTTAAGAACAGGTTAACATTAGGAATGCTATTTTAGAGCAGAAATTTAATTTGACAGTAGAAAAATTTAGATGTTTAAGAATAAACACAAGTTATACAAATATAACTTATACAAAAACATAAATAGAAAATTTCAAATGCAAATAGAAATACACTAGGGCATAGTGTTTGGGAGCAGGATTTATATTACAAAACTCTTTTGGGATATTTACAAAAAATGTAAATGTAACTATCTACTCTAATCAAAGGTGATGTTATTTCAGAAAAAACTGTAGAGAAAAGGGAATAACATGGGAAGCACCTAAAGCTCTCTTTAAAACAGGAACCAGTAAAAAAGAAACAAGTATTAGTTATTCTTTATCAGAATATTTCTTATCTGCTATTATTTTTTCTCTTTTTATTTCTTAAATAATTTCAGTTAGTTCTAAGAAACCATTCGATATCTCTTAAATCACGAGCATTTTTAAAATGTTAATCTTTATTCAAATGATATTAAGCCTTTAAAATCCCCTATATTTTTTCTTAAGTCAATTCTACAAATCAAAAATACATGTAAAACGTGTTTAATTACATTCAAGAGTTAAAATGATATTTCGAGGATTTCATTCACTGCCAAAATGTTTTGTTAAAAAGCAAATTACATTTTGTGGGGATCAAGTGTAGCGTGTTTTCAGAATCACCAATTTATTTTACCCCTCCGAAATGTTCAAATTAAGTGTATCCTACCCTCCTCTTACAGGAAGAAGATATTGAAGAATACTACCAGGAGATATTTCCACAGAAACATTTATCTCACTCTATCTGATGCAGAAAAATAAGACAGCAAAACTAATACATACCTATAATACCTCAACTGCAAAGTACTTCCCAAAAGTGATTGGATTGTATTGGTTGACCATCTGCAAGTCATTTTAGTTAAGTATCCATCAGTTTCACATGATATATTGATATTGACATCTATTTAAAACACATTAAAATATTAATATAAAGCAAAAACACCAAACATATTTGAACAAAAACAATTTCATTGCATCTTAAATGGGACTCCAAAATAGAGTCCCTGATGACAACGTAAGTTATGGACTGCAAAGAACAAACCCTCCGCCGCTTACCAATCACGTACAGCTGCGCATAGCGGTGGTGGCACTCCTGCGCGCTGCAGCAGTGCACTGCATTGTAGGTGAACTGGCCTCGGGGCTTGGTCGCATTCAAATTGGGGAGAGTAACTTTGCTGACATGGTCATTCAGAACACTATACTGGCTTTGAGGAATTTTCTCAGCCAAATTCATCCACCAAACAATCTTTTTGGAAGAAACGATCTCGTTTGCATTTTTATAGATGCAGTGAAAAGAAGCATTAGATCCAGTGCTCGTGAGAATTTTAGGTGGAAAGTATATGACATCTGTAATGAGGAAAAAGGCAGAATATCAGAGAAAGACAGAAGACACTCTTTAAGGAACTTAGACTCTTTTTTTAAAGGATTCACAATGCAGTCCAGGACTACATTTCTAAGGGACAGCTTGTTCATGAATAGTTATTTAGTATCCCTACCACCCCAATCTTCAAGTGAATGGAGAATCCATAAGGTCTTCAATATCTACAACACAAAGATGTTCTAATACGTAATTATTACTCAATCTGGTGGCACAATGTTTAAGTACTGCTAACAATCAATAAGTCAGGGATGGAACCCACTCCTTGCTCTGTGTGAGAAAAGATTTGGCAATACGGTCCCATAAAGATTATCTCCTAGGAAACCCTATGGGACAGTTCCCCTCTCTTACTGGGCCAGTAGACATTGCAATGGATTCTACAGCACACAACTAACTAGGTTGGCGATTCCTCAAAATGTAATCTAGTCTGGAACAGGGGCATATTTTCCATCAGACCTCGTATCCTCACTCACTCATCCCCTGTCATTGAGTTGTTTCTAACTCACCACGACCCTGTGGGACAGGAAAGAACTTCAGTGGGTTTCCGAGCCAGTAACTCTGACAGGAGTAGAAAGCCTCATCTTTCTCCATCTTTCGCCTGGTGGTTTCAAATGACCAGCCCCACACATCACCTACTATGCTGCCAGGGTTTCATACAATTACAAAGGGGGGGAAAATCCCTATAAAGGAAAAGGGGATGTTCTTTGGTTGTTATTGCCTTGTTTGAATATTTGAAAACTTCAAATAAGCAGGCAAATTAAGGGAATAATATATAAATAAGAAAATTATTAAATAAAATGAATAATGTACTCAAAAAGAACAAACAAATCTGGAAGTACTGGTCCCCAAAATTAATTTGAGTATCCCAGCATCCCATTGCTGAAGGAAATAAACACTTTTCAAAAACATGATTTTTAACTAGTTTTAGTGGCATATACTTCGCATAGCATACAATGGAATCAATCATATTAAGATTATTGCAGTCATCACCACAATCAATTTCAGAGTATTTCTTCTCATGCTCATTGTTGTGCGCTCCCCATTTCCCCTCCTCCTCCTCTGTAGTGCCCCGGTCTGGTTACTGTCTCCACAGCTCTAGCTATCCTGGATTTCTTCTACAGAAAAGCATACAAAACAAAACACAACCATGCAAAATCATACAAAGCAAACAAACAAAAACCCAACAACAATGAATAGCCAAAACAAAAAACCCTCAATGTAAAAAAAGCAGAAAATATTAAAAACTCAAATAACTTTAAAATGGATCAAAAGGGAGATCAAATGCAAAGGTATTATTTTAAAGGAACTGCATCAGCCCTAATCGACTTTATAATGCTCTCGGTCTGCTGGCAAGGTTGTTCACATTGCAGAGGACAGTCACCGGACACGATCTCGGTAGGATCCTGCAAATGGATTTTGGGCTTCCACTGCCATCCACAGCCTTCTGCAAACCGGGTATTCCCTATTTACTCTCTGATAACAAACATGCCTTCCTTTGAACTTGGGTTTTATTACTTACAATCCTTGGATCACATAGGCTGGTGTGCTTCTTCCATGTGGATTGAGTTGCTGGCGTCACTTAGATGACTGCTGGTTTTAAGGCAAGTCTATAAGACCTCCGATGCTACTCTTTCTGATAGCTGAGTGCCATCTGCTTCTTCACCACATTTAGCTACCCATATCGTCAGTGATCCCTTATAAGTGCAAGAATCAAGCAGAGCTGTGTCATAAGAACTAATTTATCTTAGATTGAGTCTAGAATTAAGTATGAGCCCCAAACCCATTCATATATCTATGGTTTATAGATGTCTCTGGTTCCTTCCAGAATGTCATTATATTTTTATGTCAGTGAAGATTATAAATCATCCTCCTGGGGCATACGTTAATTCTATTGACTGTGTCATTAATTTAACCAATGATATAGAATTTAAAACACTGCTGAGAAAATGAGGTTATTTAAGTCTAAGCTGGTTTCAGACTGAAATACATGAATTGTTGGCTTGTACCGAATAAACTTTTAAATAACTGAACATGACTTACACAAAAAATGAGGGTTTGTGTAAATGATAGGGGTACTTTCAATAGCACTTATTAACAAAGGCAGAGCCATGCCTATGAGCGAAACGCATTTCCTAAAAAAAGCAAAGAGAAATAAAACAGTACCATTCGTTGGACACTCTCAAGGCACAGGATCAGAACCAAAGGCCAACAACCACTAACACCATAGCCTTAGGAAAGCGTCGTCTGGTTCTTCTCACACTAGTGTGTCAGGCTACTTCGCACGATGAAAGACTGAAATGCCTGCTTCTGAACATGTCAATTGCATATAATTGCTATCGGGGAGTTTGACGTATAGGCCAGTTCAATTAGTGGGAAATCCTTCTGGTAACACATGATTCTTAAATGTCTATAATACTATTCCATACTATTTATTCAGTCTTCTCTTGCTGAAAATTTGGTTTGCCTATTTTCCCCAAAGGAACACCACCACCATCAACAACAAAAATAGCAAGTAATTGTTTATATAAAAAAATTCTTTATACCACAGTGCAGGACAAAGATAACCTTGTGCAACTTAAAGTAAATCATTTTCTGCTGAGAGAATATGAATTACCTGTTTTCACACATACCTTCTGGGTTATCTCTTTTTTAAAAGAACTTCATCTTTTTTTATTGTTTTAGTTATTCAATATAGAATAAAACTCTACTCAAAATTAGCAGGTGAAACTGTAATGTTTATAATGTACGTCAGGAATTTTAGCTTTGTATTTCTAAAGTCTTAGAGAAACTGGGGAAAACCCGAAAGCATCAAACCGTCCCAGTCGATTCCTGGGCATAATTGAATATAATCCTAATACAGGGTGGCAATTAAACTCCATTTGGATACAATTTATTGCAAAAGATTAGCTTGCCCTGCTGACCTTTCTTCGGAACAATCCACATTTCACTATTAAACTGCTTTAAAAATTCTCAGAATACTTCCTTAAAAACAACAACAACAACAAATGAGCTTTCATGAATTAAGTTAAATCTATTCATTTTGAAACTCAAAATACTTTCATTTCATCAAATAAATAATCAGGTTAGTTGATAAATTACAGCCAGGCTACTTCACATGATGAAACACTGAAATTCCCGCTTAAAATTAGGATAAGCAAGTTAATAAAACCTGAGGTTGGCAAAATAAGAAAACGATGATGTTTTCTTTTCATGGCCAAGGAGCAATATCTGCAATTAGCGATACAACTAGAACTTTATTTTAAAACAAAAAGTCTGTTGACAGTTATGAGTAAATTATCTAAAGGAATATAAATTATAAATCATAGAATTCTAGATAGTAATTTTAAAATGTGGTTATTTATTATAACCTCAGAAAGTAAGATTTTAGAATTGGGAGGTGGGGAAAAGGACCTACTTTTTGCTGTCAAGTATAAAATCTAAAAATTGCCTAATATGTTTCTCCCCTTTTTGAACAAAACAGAAAATACAGCTAATAAAGGTATGGCAAGAATTTGGCTCTTTTAATGTTATTTTCAGTCTGAAGCATAGTTATCTATCATATTCTTGGACTTCATATATTCTGGCAAAGGTCCTGATTTTCTTTTCTTCTAAAAAACTAAGACGTTCTAATCACAATAGAGAAGCTACCTAAATGATTTCTAAAGAAACCTTAAGAATTCCTTGATCACTAATAGTCAATGCCTCATTAACTACACACTGGCAGGCACAGCTTTAATGTATTAATAAATAAAAAGTCAAACGACTCAACTCACAGCCATCAAGTGGATTCCAATTCAGAGCCCTTACAGGACAGGCTAATATTGCTCCTTTGAGTTTCAGAAAGTGTAAATCTTTATGAGACTGCAAAGTAAGTCTCTTCTTTACCCCCACAAAGAGGCCAGAGCTTGAAAATTGCTGCCCCTGCAGTTAGCAGTGAAACCTGTAACCTATATGTCACCATAGCGACTCAAATAAAAAGCAGCTGTTGTAAATTTTGTAAATGAATACCAATACAACAATTGGTATTCAGTTGGCTAGGGCTGCAACGGAAAATACTACCGCTAACGGAATATGGCTGAACCACATCAGGCAACCCCCGTTCAAAAAAATAAAATTCAATATAGCTGAAAATGTTTGGAAGTGATAAACCAGGTGTCCAAATTCATTCTTCAAAAATTCCTCCTGGTTATCCTTTATCCTTCAAGAAAAGAAGATTGCGCCTTTGGAATCCGCCAAACTAGTTGCCATGACCTTCTGAACTCACCTCTCTGGCTTGAATCTGACGGGCCCTGCGGATGCCCTTGGAAGCTAGTTTCCATGGACCTTGTATTTGAAGACACCCTATGGAGACTAAGACAAACGTCTTAGTAAGAGAAGTTGTCTACAGTCATTCACTGGTAGACATCTTTTAACACATTTTTGAATAAATTCACACATGTATAAACTGTAAATAATAAGATCAAAATCTTCAGAAAGAATAGTATCAGAGCTTACATTGTGAAAACCCAGTTGGCGGAAGGCTGTGGATGACAGTGGAAGCCAAAATCCATTTGTAAAGCCCACCCATGGATTCAGCCTCCAGTGAATTTCCTCTGACACAGTCCAGGGGAATGAACAGCCTTCCTTCCAGGCAGCGAACATGGTAACACAGATCATGGCTGACACACCTTACTTATTATTTGATCTCCCTTTGGACTCATGTTAAAGTTGTTTCAGATTTTAATATTTTCTGCTTTCCTTTCAGTTAAAGTTTTTCTGTCTTTTGCCTAGTCAGTGGTGTTGGGTTCTTCATTTGTTTGCATCCTGCTTGTGTTTTGCATGATTTTCTGTACATGAAATCCAGGATAGGGAAATCTATAGAGACAGTAACTGGATTAATAATTACCTAGAGGGGATGGGGCAGCAATGGGGAGCTAACAACAATGAGGAGGCGAAGAAAATACTCTGAAATTGATTCTGGTGCTGATTGTACAACTCTTCTTACTATGACCGCATGCTCAAATTGTATGATATGTGGAGTATCTGCCAACAAAACTGTTTTGCTAATTGCCAGACGAAGGAAACACCCTCTCTGTCCTAGGGCTGCTATATAATAGAAATGCCCTACGCGGGTGGCTTTAGCAGAAAGAAATTTATTTTCTCACAGTTTATAAGGCTACACGTTAGAAGGCTTAGGTTAGAATTGACCACACATTACCAAATCGAGGGTAGTTACATCAGATCACAAAATAAAAGACAAACACACAACCTTGAAAAAAATCCCCTAATGAAATTAGCACACATTTTGGAAAACACAACTCAATCCATGACATCCCATCATTGGTGCACCAATTCTTCATCTCCTCGACACATAAAAGCACATTCAGCCCATCATGTCATCTCCAAAATATCACTTTCTAAGTCATCTAAATCAAACATGGGTGAGAATTTAGGCATGTTCCAACCTGGAGTAAAATTCTTCTTCACCTGTGAAATCTAGGATAGAAATGACAATTTCCCAAGTACAATGGGGAACAGGCACAAGGTAGACACTTCTACTAAAAAATGGAAGAAATTAGAAGGAATAACAAGCACCAAACAAGTTCAAAAGTTAACAAAACATTAGCTCACAAGAGTGGAAAATAATGACCTATCCTCTGAGACCACCCAGGTAAAAGACTTGCTGTCAACACTTTTGTGTTCATCATGATCCCCCTGTTCTGGGCCGAAGTCCCACAGCCCTGGCTTCCAAGACTAGCAACTCTGCGAAGGCAGCAACTCTACTCCCCCGGCTTTTGGGGGCTCCATTCCTCCAGCCCACCTGAGTAATAACTCCACCTCCTTGGGCCCAGCAGGTCCTTTTTCTGCCCTTTGGGCATGGCGACTCCACTTCCTCAGCTCTGTGTGATAGCTCTGTCCTCCCAGGACACCTACAGAGCAGCCAGTCTGGAGCTGAATTGGGGAAGGTCAGACTTGACATGTAACCGGTTATGACCCCTCTCTTTAAGGCCACAGAGGCCCTGGTCTCACCCGTTGAAAGCAAGGCAACTCTGCTTCCCATGCCCTTTTCATCAGATCTGATGAACTCTGAGTTGTTGCCGGAATGATTCTTTCCTTTTCCTGGTGGATAACATATGTAGATAACTTAAGCCTGTTTCCTGCCTGCAGAATTTGAGAAGCAAATGGCATTCCCTCCTTTGTTCTTTCTCTGTCCCCGTTAGCCTATAATCGGATGAGTTTTCTGCTATGGTCATTCCTTAGATCCATCAGTAAGCGGCTTCTCAAGCAAAAACTCACTGGCATCCAGTCTATTCTACCTCGTAGGGACCCTAGATATAGAACAGGGAAGGATAGGCCCTGCCAGGGCCCAACACTGTAACTGTCTGCTGGAATAGAAAGCCTCCTCTTTCTCCCGAGGAGCAGCTAGTGGTTTTGAACTGTTGGCCTTGCAGTTAGCAGCCCAACACATAACCACTATACCACCAGTGGATTCGACTCTTGGCAAATGTTTGTGTGCCTGTGTCTTTGGTAAAAACTGCAGGTACGGGAGACAAGATGGCGGTTTCGCAGTGAGGACCTATCAAGGGATTAAAACAGGTGTGCTTGGAAACAGATGTTTCAACCGTTTCTCTTCATCACACCTTTTGCCGTGCCATCTGATACTCGCATCTCGGTGCACCACGGCAGTAGCAGCAGTAACACGGGCACTGTCAACCAGAACTGTCCTGAAATATTGCTTATCAATTCAAAATGGAGTTTTACACAGTATTTGTCATCGGATGACTATAATTTGTTTGTCCCAGATGACTACAATTGGAAGGTGGGGCTTGCTTGGACATCGGATGGCAGGACAGTAGCATGCTACCGCCCTTCTGTGGGCATTCCAGATGAACATCCAAAACCTACTCCTCGGCCAGACCCTACACATAACAATGAAGAAACACATGATCACATGCTGAAAACTAGATTCGAAGTGAAGGATCAGCCCCTTGAACGAGGGGATAGAACAACTTAGCAAAAGGTTCTTTGCTACGAAGCACGGTTGGTCTCCTCACGGGCAGTGTCATAGACGTCGTAAGAAATGGAATCCTCCAAAAGACAGATGATTTAGAGGTGCTCATTAGGAATCAGAGAGAAACATTATCTTTTGCCTCATTTGCCACTTGAGAAAAATATCCAAAGTAGTCTTTACTACGTTACTGTTTACGTAATTTTTGAAAACTAAAAAAAAATTCCAGATACGTGTCCTTAGTTTGTAAGGCAGACTTTTCCAAAACTTCAAGCTTTGTTTTCATTTTGCACAATTTGTATCCCTTTCCTTTCACATATTTATTTTAAGTGGCAAGGAGAAATCAAGGAGGCCCTTTAGTATATTGCTAAAGAGTATCATCAGCCAGATATCCAAGTTCATCACTTGCAAGTTCTAACTTCCATCAAACATTTGAACTTAATTCAGACAAGTTCTTTGCCACTACATAAAAAGCATAGCCCTTCCTCCACTGTCCAATCACATAGTCATCATTTTTCTAGTAAAGCCTCACTCAAAACACATGTAGCATCCATGTTTCCAGCAATAATCAGCCACTGGTGCCATATCTACTCTCTAATGTGATAGAGATATCCGCGGTGGCCCTCCTCACGTCTCCCTGAGCCTTTACTAGCACCACCACTGCTATACGAAATGTTATCAGTAAAATCTTCAATGCAATCTAGCCTTTTACTTCTAGACACCTTTGATCTTTGCCTGCCCTTACCCATCACCTATTGAAAAATACCAAAAGCCTCACAACTGGACCAAAGATGACATCATCATGAATGGAAAAATACATGAAAGTTGTCCAGGATTTTGCCTTGCTTGGATCCAGAATCAATGTTCACAGAAGCAGCGGTCAAGCGATCAAACTATGAGTTGCATTAGGTACATCTGCTGCACAAAATCTCTTTAGAGTGTTGAAAAGCATGGATGTTACTTGGAGGACTAAGGTGCGCCCGAGCCAAGGCGTGATATTTCCAATTGCCTCATATGCATTTGAAAGGTGGACACTGAATAAAGGAGACCGAAAAAACAAGGATTTTGAATTGTGGTACTGAAGAAGAACATTGAAAGGACCATGGACTGCTAAAAGGACAACCGGTCTGTCTTGGAAGAAGTATGGCCAGAGTGCCCCTTAGAGGCAAAAACAGCGAAACTACTATGGAAACACAGAAAACATGGAGCTATTACTTATTTTCTGCAAGTGTTCATTAATTTCTTTGTTCAAACTTTAAACATCATTTCCTATAATTTCTTCCTTTTGGTTTAGTGTCAGAATATTTTAAGATGCCAATAATATGGCAAAGGTTAATTCAGGAAAGATCTTGACCTCTCAGTAGAGGCTACTACATCGCGAACGTAACACTTACCGTGGGTGGTAAAGATGTAAGGGGTGCTCCAGTCACTCCAGATCCCTGGGCCATCCAGCCTCCTGGCCCGCACCTGAGCCTCATAGGAAGACCCAGGAAGCAGGCTGTCTACTAGCAGGGACGTGGCGGAGACCATCTCTGCCACCTGGTAAATGTTGAATGAGAAATGTTATTGTGAAGCATCAGAGAATCAAGTCAAGGGGAACTGGTATGGAATGAATGGTGACCCCTAAATATGTGTGGTGAGTCCCGACTCCTTTGCTTATGATGCGATCCCTTTGGAAGTGTTTTCTTTTTCATGTTATTGAGACTATATCAACGTTGGGTGTGTTTTAAGCCATTCACTTTTGAAGTGGATATGAACAGATGAGACACAGAGAAGCAAGCAAAAGTGTGTGCTTGTTGGCTGAGGTCTATACCGAGAACATGGGGATTGCCAGTGAACCCCAAGAGGAGTTGAAAAGAACTAGAGTGAAAGAAAGCTAGCCCCCAAAGCCCATAGCCTGCATTCAGACTTCCAGCCTCCTAAGCTGTAAGAAAACAATTCTTGTTTGTCAAACCCACTCCCTTGTGGTATGGTTGTTCTGTTCTAGCAGCACTGGATAACTACAGAACCTTTATCAAAACTGGACATCAGCAAGTCTGAAAAATATGAAGGAATTAACGTTTTACAGAGTACAAAGCAGAGCCCCGGTGGCATGCTGGTTACAAGTTGGGCTCTCGCTGCAGTTTGAAACGGCAGATCGATGGGGCTTCCTTCTTCTATAACGATTGACAGTGCTGCAACCACAGGCCAATTCGAGTCTGTTCCAGAGGGTCTCCATACGTCAGCATCTCTCATTGGCAGGGAGTTGTTTGTTCTTTTGGTTTTATCAGAGCATAACGGAATGAGGCAGAAATCAATGACCAATGACAAATGCGTGCATGCCCATCATTAAATAGCCAATGGACCCAAGTAACAAAATTAAAATGACGATTAGCAAATAGTCTTAACTGAATGCCTGACCTTTCACCTTTTGAGGAATGCAGTCACAGTCAGTTAGAAATTTCAAGCCCCAACTGCCACCTGTCACATGCACAGTAGAAACCAATGTGCCACAGGGCAGAGAAGGAAAACTCTGTGTGTGCTAGAGGGAAGTGTGGAGAAATTCTAGAGCCTGAGCCTACTGATGAGCTACCATGAACGAGTCAAAATACCATTTCCAAACCAGGAGAAAAATATCCCAGAGCCCAACCCATTAATTTATGAGGCTTCAAAAAGTTTAGGGGGAAAATGAATAAAAAGATAATGGGATTTTTGAAGTTTTGTCATCTATAGCCATGAACACATATAATTAAATATATATTTGTGTTGATTTTGTAATTTATGGACTTAATGGTTTTAATGTAAGGTACAAAATTATATCTTCAGTTAGAGTGAAAATTTATTGGAAGCTCAATGATTTGGGGAGAAATATTCTCATGAATCACCCTCAATGTCAGGGTATATATCAAACTATTATTTTTATGTTATAAATATGACAAGAAGAAAGCAGCACAGAGTCAAAAATCAATGTCTATAAAGGTTCCCACACATTTCACATTCTTATGACTTTTAAACTCCAATGGAAAATTGGTCTATATCCATATTTGTTTTTATTTCCTTGTGATTTATATAAGCCTTATTTTCACAAACTAAAAGGGTCTGTCCAACAATATTCATAAAACTTTTTCCCCTGTGATTTCCTCCTCCCCCCAAACTTTCTTTTTTTAATCATTTTATTGGGGGCTCGTACAACCCTTATCACAATCCATACACACATCCATGTGTCAGGCACATTGGTACATTTGTGGCCATCATCATTCTCAAAACATTTGCTTTCTATTTGAGCCCTTGGTAGCAGATCATCTTTCCTCTCCCTCCCAGTCCCCCAGCCCTCACAAACCCTTGATAATTTATAAATTACTATTTTGTCATGTCTTACACTGTCCAACGTCCTTCACCTACTTTTCTGTTGTCCATACCCTAGAGAGAGGGTTATATGTAGATCCTTGTGATCAGCCCCCGACTTTCTACCCCACATTTCCTCCACCCTTCCAGTTTCGCCTTCCTCACCACTGGTCCTGAAGGGATCATCTGTCCTAAATTCCCTATGTTTCCAGTTCCTATCTGTACCAGAGTGCATCCTCTGGTCTAGCCAGATTTGTGAAGTAGAATTGTGATCATGACAGTGAGGGCAGGCGGGTGGGGAGGGGGAGAGAAAGCATTCAAGAACTAGAGGAAAGTTGTATGTTTTGTTGTTGCTACACTGCACCCTGACTGGCTCATCTCCTCTCCGTGACCCTACTCTAAGGGGATGTCCAGTTGCCTACAGATGAACTTTGGGTCCCCACTCCGCACTCCCCATCATTCAAAATGGTATGGTTTTTTGTTCTTTGATGCCTAATACCTGTTCCCACTGACACCTCATGATCACACAGGCTGGTGTGCTTCTTTCGTGTGGGCTTTGTTGCTTCTCAACTAGATGGCCGCTTGTTTATCTTCAAGCCTTTAAGATCCCAGGTGTTATATCTTTAGATAGCCGGGGACCATCAGTTTTCTTCACCACATTTGCTTATGCACCCATTTTGTCTTCAGCGATCGTGTCAGGAAGGTGAGCATCATGGAATGCCAGTTTAATAGAACAAAGTGTTCTTGCATTGAGGAAGTACTTGAGTGGAGGCCCAATGTCCGTCTGCTACCTAAATACGAAACCTATAAATATATGCACATAGATCTAGTTCCCCATCATCATATATATATTTACCTATGTACATGGCTTTATTTAGACCTCTATAAATGCCCTTTGCCTCCTAGATCTTTCTCTAGTTCTTTCCTCTATTTCCTTTCACTTTCCTCTTGTCCCACTATCATTCTCAGCCTGCATTGGGGTTTCAGTAATTCCTGTCAGTTACATTACCATTGATGAAGCCCTACCAGTTCTCTTACACCCTCCTTGCCGCCGATTTTGGATTCCATTATCCCTGGGTTTTTTAACACCACTTCTTTTACCACATCTTCGCCTCTGCCATGTCATACCCCCCAGAACATAGAAACTTTTATTAAACAAAAATATCAAAATATGAAGCTATTGTTTCTTGATACAGCCTCCATCTAGATATGTATACTTCTGAAGGTGGTGTTTCAATCTCTTTATTCTTTCCCAAAAGAATTTCACACATTTTTATTTTCACCATGTAAATGGCAGTTTTGGGATCCTCAAAATATTCAAAACATGTTCCTTTTACATATTCATTGTGTTTGTGGAACTACAAGAAATCTGAAGGGCAGGGGCAAGGCTGTGAGGTAAATTGGGGTAAGGTTTCCCAATGGAAGTCTCTTCTCTTGCTACTCTTGAAATATGGGCACGTGCATTGTCATGATGGGGGAAAAAAATAGGTGCAATTTTCCTAGCCCTTTTCTTACCAATGCAATTTTCAATTTTCTTAAAATAGCTTCATAATAAGCTCCCATGATCATTCTGTATCTGACAAGAAATTCTATCATGATTATCCCTTTGGAATCTTCAAAAACTCTCCATAAGCTTCTAAGCTTACCTCTCTGCCTTGAATTTAACTGGCCTACCAGTTCCTCTTGTAAGCCAGCTTCGATTGGACCTTTTTTTCAAGGCACCCTAGTGAGACTGAGGCAAATACGTGACTGAGATCACTTGTCTGCAGTCATCCACTGATCATAGAGACATGTTAAGTGCAGTTTGCTTGGACAAACCACTACTCAGATGTGTTTAAACTAGAACCCTTGTAGCAATGCTTCCTTACTTACGTACGTAAATTGCCGAACTCCTTGAATGGTTCACGAGGGCCTTCTTCATCTCCTTCCTCTTTCACTCCATCCACCTCATCCCCTGTCTTCTCTCCATCCTTTCTCTAATTAAATCTCCTGTCATTTTCATCCTCACTCACTCCACTTAGCTACACTGGCTTCTAGATGCTCCACACATGGGGTCTCTCCACCCTGCTCTCTCTATGTAGCGTCATCTCCCCCAAGATAGATACCTGCATCGCCATCTTCTTCACATCTTTGTCATATGTCACCCTCAATGTAGCCTCCAAACCTCCATTTACTATTACACCAACTGCACCAGCACTCCTAAACCCTCACCTCCTTTTGCTATTCCAATGCGCACTGAAGTGTCCCGTGCAAGTGGATTAGTTCCTCGCATTTTGTAGATGCCCATTACAGACAAAGGGACTTTAAAAATGGATGAAAACATAAAATCTCCATGAACTTTTTGAAGCTCCCTCATACTTAATGAATGGATTATATGTTAATATGCTTTACAGTAAAAGTGTACGTATTGCATATAAATAAATATATTGAGCCATGCAACGAATGGATAAATGTAAAATCAGACAATAGAAGTGCAGATGTAAGTATAATTTCAATTATGAACTCAAGTTTCTATAACTTAGATTCTTACAGTCATTCAACCATGTAAATGCTTATGTGTGTGTATAGATGTGCATAAGCAGATAGCAGACCGTCAAATAAATGAATGGTTCTAATACACATAAATTTTGAAAAGCACTAAATTCTGGGAGACATTTATTTTTTAATATATAAAATATATAGATTCACATATAAATAATATTGAGTAATGTGAAATAACCTACTACAGATATTTTCTAGAAATTCAAGAATGTTATTCATATGGCCATTTCCTATAACGATCTTGAATTAGAGGATCATAATATTAGATTACCACTCACTCTGCTCTGGAAAGATCATGTGCATCTGGTATACAGAGAGCAATTTCTATGAGACTTAATGAGGTCTCACCTGTACTGTACATACTTCTCAATGTTTCATTTTATTTGCTAAAATATACTTACTTCTTTCACATTTGTTGTAGAATTCTCAGAATATTTCACTTGATATTTAAGTTGGAATGGTACTGGTTTTGGGCTGTACCAAGATATCTTTAAATTACCATTGTCTGTGATTTCCATATGCAAATCTAATGGTGGATCAGGCTTGACTTAAGGAAAAAAGAAAAGAAAATTTTTATGTCAAACAACCTTTATGATAAATATGTCTGAGTAATATGAAGGCACGATTCATTTTCTGCATATCCTATTCTTTCAGTGATGTAACTAATGACTTTAATTAAGGTCTAATTACAAAAATTTAGCCCATGCTATAATCAGCTCTACCACTCATGCCTTATCATAGGAACCCATGCGTTTCCATTTCCTCTCCCTAAATGGTAAGACTATGGCGACATGTTATCCATTATCCAGTGTTTCCCAAAGTCATACTGACCATGAGAGGTGCTAGAGTGACCCAGAGACACCACAAAAAGCACATGCCTACACTTTGCCCCGAGATAGACCAAAAACTGAATTAAAACAAAACTTTCTAATTTGCGGTGAGACACCAAACAATTTTTTCCCCCTGAAAACAGTGCAGTAGCCAAATGCATTTGGGAAACTATGCAACAGACCCTGATGAAAATGCATCAGGTTTGTTTTTCACATTTCAGTTGCATAGCAGAGACCCCTAGGCCACTACTGCGTTGCTTTAAAAGCTGTGACTGATGCTCACTGAGACTAGTCGGCGTGCATCTTTGGCCAAAGGTAGGGCACGAATTTAAAATCTGTAATCAAATTTTAACAATTCTCTATGACTAATGTTGATATTTTTATCTCATGTAAAACTTACTGACACTGATGGGCTGAACTGTCATTAGAGGTGACTGAAAAATGGCTCCCCCCGATGAGATTTCCAGAAACATGAAGTAAGTGCAGTTGAGTTTGGACGGCAGAACAGGCACGTGACATTCACAACACTCGTGGGCACTGCAGTTGCACTTCGCAATCCTGAAACTGTCCTTCTCAGGGAGCAGAGATGACTCTTCTAACACCTCAGACCTATAATTAGGAAATAAGAGCAAAAAGCCTGTGTGTAAAACTGAAAGGTACCTGATTACAGTCCTCTCCTCTACCCTTTATAGGCATGGCCCCACACATCATTTGGTGGAAATTACAGAGAAATGGATAGAAAAGCCCTATTAAATTTCACTTCACCTGAAATATGGATTACACCTCAACATTAAGAAAACAAAATTCCTCAAACTTGGGCCAATTAACAAAGTGATTAACATAGAAAAATTGAATGATCAGTGACTTCATTTTCCTTAGATCTATAGTCAATACTCATGGAAGCAGCAGTCACGCATGCAAATGACATCTTAAATTGGGACAATCTGCTGCAGAAGATTTATTTTAAATGTTAAAGAGTCAAAGATGTCACTTTGGAGTCTAAAATGTACCTGACGCACCCCATGTTGTTTTCGATCACTTCATATGCATGGGGAAGCTGGGCAATAAATAAGGAAGAACAAGAGAAGTTATGCCTTTGAGTTAAGGTCTTGGTGAAGAACACTGAAAGGACTATAACTGCAAGAAGCACAAACAGTCTGTCTCGGAAGAAGGACAGCTAGAATGCGCGCGCCTTTGAAGTGAGCATGGCGAGATTCCATTGCACATTCTTGGGACATGTATGTCATCAGGAAGGGCAGGGCCCTGGAGAAGGATATAACGTTTATAAAGTATAAGGTCAGCCAAAGACAGGAAGAATCCCAATGAAATGAACTGACACGGTTGCTGTAGCAGTGAACTCAGATATACCAATTGTGTTTAGGATGACCTCATAAGAACAACAGAATAAGACTAAATAGATAAAATGTAGAAAAGATACAAGGTGTTAAGTCAATGACTACAACTTCCATGTTAGAATATGAAACAAAAAATAAAAAAGAGCAAGTCAAACTGAAATAAGCAACAAAAAGAAAATAACACAAGCTAGAGCAACAATTAAGAAAAGGAAAATAATAGACAAAAAACAATATAACTGAAAGCTGATACTTTAGGATCAATAAAATTTATGCACACCTAGATAGGCTAATCAAAAAATATTACAAAGAAAATGCAAAGTAACCATATAAAAATTAAAGGCTATATTACTACAGAATCTAGAGGCATAAAAAGATAATAAGGAAGCATTTTAAATAGTTTTATGACACTAAATTTGTCAGTTTCATAAAATGGGCAAAGTCCTTGAAAGATACAAACTGTGAAAGTTCTTTCAAGAAGAAACTGAAAACTTGACTATGCACAGAGCTAGTAATATTACTATCCACACAGCTAGTAATATTACTATCCACACAGCTAGTAATATTACTATCCACACAGCTAGTAATATTACTATCCACACAGCTAGTAATATTACTATCCACACAGCTAGTAATATTACTATCCACACAGCTAGTAATATTACTATCCACACAGCTAGTAATATTACTATCCACACAGCTAGTAATATTACTATCCACACAGCTAGTAATATTACTATCCACACAGCTAGTAATATTACTATCCACACAGCTAGTAATATTACTATCCACACAGCTAGTAATATTACTATCCACACAGCTAGTAATATTACTATCCACACAGCTAGTAATATTACTATCCACACAGCTAGTAATATTACTATCCACACAGCTAGTAATATTACTATCCACACAGCTAGTAATATTACTATCCACACAGCTAGTAATATTAAACTTGCAGTTTAAAATTTTTCCACAAAGACAGCTCTAGGCATCTTCCGTCAGTGAAGACATATAGGAAAGATTTCAGGTAAAAATAATCCTAACTCTATGCAAAATTTCTCCCCAAACTTGAAGACAATATCTACCCACTGATTCTGTAAAACCAGTGTTACCTTCATAACAAAAGCAAGAAAAAAAAACACAAGAAAGGAAAATTAGTTCAAACGTAAGAATCTACAAAAACTATAAGAAACCATGATTGAATATTGTTTTCCTGGTGCGCGCTTCGGCAGCACATATACTAAAATTGGAATATTGTTTTCCTGAGGAATTCGTGGTTGATTTAACATTTTAAAATCCATTAACATAACTCATACCACATTCACAACGTATAAAAATATGACTATATCATTAGTTACAGAAAAGCATTTCACAAAGTCAAACGTTTATTCCTGATAAAATCTCAGCAGACTTGGAATAGAAAGAAACGTGTTCAAGTTGGTGACGGCATCAGGTAAAAACCTGCAGCTAACTCTTACTTGCTGTGACAAACTCAGTACTTTACCCCTAACTTCAGGCAGAAAGGGTAAGAATGTCTGCGCCATCACTTTTATTGAATACCGTAAAGGAGAGTGCAGATAGTGGGAAAGGGCAAGAAAATATAAATAAAGTCTTCTTGGTGAGGAAAAGAAGTCTTTTCTACATCGCAGGTCCTAAGTAGCATCTCTAATCTCTACTAGAGATTCAAGGATGACATGTCTATCTAGATAGAAGATAAAATGGTAGAAATAATAGCTGAGTTTTGTAAGGTTGAATGATAAAACATCAATTTACAAAATCTATATTTTAGCAGTGAACAATCAAAAATTGAACTTTTATAAAATACCATTAACAAATACATTATAATTAGAAATACTTAGTGATATATTTGACCCACAAAGATATTTGGAACCTCTACACTGGAAACTACAATACATTACCAACAGACATTTGCAGTTGGTGTCTGATGTTTTCAAGTTGGCACTTACTCAAAGCTATCCTACGTACAATGAAATAAAATACTGCCCAGTCCTGCATTTTACGCACAATCATTTCCATATTTGAGCCCATTATTGAAGCCACTGTGTCAACCCATCCCTTTAGGTCTTCCTTTTTTCCCCGCTGACCATTCTACCAAGCATCATGCCCATTGTGGTAAATAGATATTATATCAACCAGACATTCCTGAGTAGGGGCAGAGTTAAACCTGTCAATCAGGTCACAGCCTCCTCGGGGGTGTGGCCTTTTGATAAGGATGAAATTGGGAACATCGCCCCTCTGCCTTTCTCCTTGTAAAAACTTATGTCTGCTTCCAGGACATCTGACCTAACAGCCACAGGGACCCTGCCACGCTTCCACTGACTTTGGATCTACAAGACTCCACACTCACCAGCCTCTCTTCTCCCTGCGTCCCTCTTCACCTTGTAGGTCGGTGAATCTGAGGAGGACCCCTGCTAGCATCAAGCTAATGGATTCAAGTTAGACTGGGCTAGGCACCTTCTTGATGTAAAGTTGTTCTTGATATAAAGTTCATTCTTGTACATAGATGAGTGTCACTGGTTTGTTTCTCTAGACAACCCAGCTTAACACATGCATGATGTTCACATGACTAAAGTAAGTGAGGCAAAGTCTTGTCATTCCTTACTTCTCAAAAGCATTTTAATTATATGTCTTCTAAGATAGATTTGTTTGTTTCCTCATTAAGTCCATGATATAGTTAATATTCTTCACCAACACCATAATCCAAAGGCATCAATTTCTCTTTTGTCTCCATTATCTGCTGTCCAGTTGTCCCTTGCCTACAAGGTAAGTAAAGATATCCTGGCTTGAGTCAGGGGCACCTTCTTAGTCTTCAAAGTGACCAGAAATCCAAATCCAGGATGTTAGTTCTAAGGGAATTTTTCTCTCACTTTTGTGTCTGAAGGAAGATTCTTGCCTCTTCAGTACCTGCTTCTTCATTAAAAAAAAAAACAAAAAACTCCATGTATCTTGGTGTCTATCTTACCCCATCATTGCTTACTGATTTGGTTGTTGAAACTCTGTGAGCCCTCGTTACATAGTGGTTATGTTTGGCAATGCTAACCTCAAGGTCAGCAGTTGAAACCCTAACCACTCCAAGAGAGAAAGATGGGGAGTGATGATCGCAGAAACGCACAAGGGCCAGCTCTACCCTCCTCGGTCGGACCACTAGGATCAAAATTGGCTTGATCACAGTGAGTCTGGTTTGCAGTGTTTTATCTCTCAAAACAGATCGACTTGTTAGCCTATCTAATTAACATAACAAAGAAAATTGATTTCCAAATGGGGCTATAACCACAAGTACAGAGGTTATGATTTGAAACATATATTTAGGTGAGACCTAAATTAATCCATAACAATTCTTTTCAAATTGATCTCGAGGCCCAATGCAGCACTAACGTAAACACAAGCTAGCCGCATCGTTGATGCTGACAAAAGAATCTAAGATCCATATGGAAAAGGAAAGGAAGCGCACTGGAAAAGGCAAATCAATTGTGAACTTGAAGAATGCTTTGAGAAATAACACTACCTGACTTCAGGGTTTACTATAAAGCTACAATAAGAAAGTGAACTAATACCAGGGAGGAATTGGTGTTAATATAGAAAAATGATGATCAGAACAGAAATAGAACAACACCTATAGGGCCAACTGATTCGCCACAAATGTGTCAAAGCAATTCTGTGGGAGAAAAGGTAATCTTATCAATAAACTGTGCTGACATACTGGGTTACCTATATGGGGTGGAGGCCTTCCATCCAAAACTTACAGTATAACCAAAACTTTACCCAAATAGATCTTAGACAGAAATGTAAAACTTAAATATTTAAATTTTTATGTTTTTTATATAAAATGTGAAACAAAAATAAATATTTTTGCCTTTGCATTTCATGCATTAGGCAAACATTTCTAAAATATAACACAAGAAGTATGATCCAGAAAAGAATATGTTGATAAACTGTAAATTATCAAAATTAATACTTCCAATCTTCAAAAAGGCACTATTGAAGATAGGGGAAAAATAAGTGACAGTGAAAATATTATTAATTATATATCTGATTTTATAAACTCTTCCAAACGATATAAAGAACAGTCAAAACTCAATCATTTTAAAATTAGTGTGAAGATTTTAACACACTTCCACCATAGAAAACAAAAGAATAACAAATGAATCATAAAAGATGCTCGATATCATTAGTCATTGGAAAATGTAAATTAAACAAGGAGATAACACTTCTCACATATTCAATGACTAAAATTACAAAGGCTTAACTATTCCAAAAGTTGGTTCAGATTCAAACATAGCATGAAGAAAAAAGTAAACCTTAGTATGTCCACAGGACCCCAGCTGGCATAATGGGTTTAGTGTTTGCCTGCTAACTACAAGGTCAGCTGTTCAAACCCACGAGCAGGTCAGCGGAAGAAAAATGAAGCTTTCTGTCTCTGTAAATATTTACAGCCTCAGATACCCACAGGGGCAGTTTTGTTATGTCCATACAGTCGCCATAAGTCAGAAGTGACCCGACGGCAGGAAGTTGGGTTTCATTGTTGTTGTTGAGGTTTTCCCAGCAGGAGCCTATATGGTGGTGTTAGGCAGGTGTTGGACTGTCAGACGCCAAGTCCTGTGTTCAAGCCCACCAGCTGGTCCTCATGAGAAAGACGAGACTCCCACAACTCTATCTTCCCATAGGATCCCTGGTGACCTGGCTTGGTAAGCACTGGACCACTAACTACAAGGATGTGTCTAAACCCAACAGACACTCTGCCGGAGAAGGGGAGACTGTCTGCTCCCCTAAAGATTTTCATAATTTCAGACATCCTTGATAGGGTGACTATGAGTCCAAATTGACTCAATGGAATTGGATTTGATTTGGGGGTTAGTCTTCTCATACATACCCTACTAAAGCTAAGTGTTTTGAATTGTGATAGAATTTCAAGTTTATTGAATTTATTTATTTAAATAATAAGGTCCGTTATTACTTTATTCATAAAAACAAGCCAGACACATTACCGTGCCCTTAGTATGTGTGAAGCGGTCTACTGAAATTCAAGCCTGACTGAAAGGCGAACTTGGAACAAGGGAGATCATTGAAAATATCACACAGATCATGGCTGAAATCAGGGAATACCAGATAGATGCTGACTTGAGTTTTGTTACGTATGCAAAGGCATTTGACTGTGAGGATCATAATCGATTATGCATAGCCTTAAAAAGAATAGGAAGTCTAGAACACTTTATTGTGACATGGTGAACTTGTGCTATTGTGAACCTGCACATGGCCCAAGAGGCAGGTGCAAACAGTGAAAGGGAATACTACATGGTTTAAAATCAGAGACGGTATGCATCAAGGTTGCATCCTCTCACCATACTTATTAAAACTCTATGCTGAGCAAATCATTAGAGAAGCTGGATTATATGAAGAATGCAGCAACAGAACTGAAGGAAGGTTTATTGACAATCTTCAATTTGTAGATGACCCAACCAGGCTTGCTAAAAATGAGAGAGTTTGAAGTATTTGCTGATGAAGATCTTAAATTATAATCTTTAATATGGATTACAACTCAAAGTCAAGAAAAACCCTCACAACTGGACCAATAGGTAACATCATAATTCATGGGGGAAAGGATTAGAGTTCTCAAGGATTTTATCTTCCTTTGATCCATCGTCCATGCTCATGGAAGCAAGTCAAAAAATCAAATGATATATTGCACTGGAAAAAAATTGTTGCACAAAACCTCACATTGAAAAGCAAAGATGTCCCTCAGAGGATGAAGCATCTGAGCCTTTCCTGGTGTTTTCAAGGACTGCATATGCTCCTGAAAGCTGGCCATGGACTAAGGAAGACCAAACCAGAATGGAGGCATTTGGGATTCGGTGCTGATGAAGAATACAGAAAGCATGAAGGACTACCAGAGCAACAGCCCAGGGGGCGCTGGGGTTGGGTGCTGGGCTGTTCTTCAGAGTCAGCAGTTTGAGACCACCAGCGGCTCGGAGGGACAAAGAAGAGACTTTCTACTCTTGTAAACAGTTACAGTTTCAGAAACTCACAAGGCAGTTTTACCTTGTCCCATAGGGTCACTGTAAGTCAGCATCAACTCAATGGCAGTGATTTTGGTTTGGGTTTGGCCAGAAGAACACAGAAATCAGTCTTAGAGGTACAGCCAGAATGCTTTTTTCAAAGGAGTACAGTGAGACTATCTCATGTGTTTTGGATATATTATCTGGAGAGACCAGTTACTGGAGAAAGACATCAGGCGTGGTGGAGGGACAGTGAAAAAGAAGACTCTCAATGAGACGGAATGACACAGTAGCTACAATAATGAGCTCCCAATAAAAACAATTGAAAGGATGGTACAGGACCGGGTAGTGTTTTTTTCTGCAGTACAATAGAATTTCTGTGAGTCAGAACTGACTCAACAGCACCTACAAGCAGAATCTAGTTGGCCTTTAACACATGACTACCCCAGGCACAGTAGAGAAAAGTGCTGCCTGATTGTGTGCTGGCCCCGTGATCAGTGCAGGATCAGACCGTGTGAGCTATAGACTTCTCATTGGTTTATTTCAGATGTTGATTGTGAGGTCTTTCTTAGTCCACCTTAGTCTGGAAAGTGCTAAAAGCTGCATGTGCATGTAACTTCTGTCAGTGTGTACATATATGTAGATAGCTCTGTGTACTGAGATGGCCTAAAAACAATGATACACAGGTAGCAAGTCCTGGTCCACAGGTAACAAGGCACAGCACCAAGACACTGGTTTCTAAATAGCTTTCTCCAATAAAAGAAACCAGGGCTCTTTGGAGAAAAGGCTGATTTCAGTGTCATCGCAGGAAAACTGTAAAATAAGCCTAAACCGTTTTATAGTGTTTAAAGTTTTCTTTTTGTTTTGTTAATGCACACAAATGAGAATAAGTCACAAGGACACATAGCCACCCAGAATAAGCTCCCAGTGGCCACATCTAGAACAGTTTGATCGATAAAACAAATAATGACATTCACTGATCACAGCCCATAGAATAAAACCAAATCTTTATGCCAACCAATACTGATATAAAGATATAATGAAAAAATAAACTGGCAGAACAAAAGGAAGTAAGGAAGGGAGAAGGATCTGTATGCTTGGTTAGGCAGAAGGCCCCTGAAAAATAGGAAGACCTTCAGTGAGATGGATTGGCAGTAGCAATGGACTCAAACTTAACCATTGTGAGATGGTGCAGGATCACGCAGTGTTTATACATAGGATCCCTGTGTCTGAACTTACTTGACAGTATCTAATAACAACAATCTTGTGCTTATATTCTTATATAGAAATGCATTGTTTTATTATGTTCACATGGCAGGATTAACGCAGGATGTGTCAATCACTCACAAAACATAAAAGGAACAGATTAGGCATAAAGAAGCAAGGAAAGATGGAATAAAACAGATGCCAAGACAAGATGAGATCTCCAAGGAGCCAGGAAACAGAGCTAAAACTACAAGTTTCTTCTCTTGGAATCAACAGCCTCCCCTTGAGTTGGTGCCCTAAATTTGGCTTCAAAGCTCTTAAACCGTGAAAAAATAAAATTGTGTTTCTAAAGCTTTCCATGTGTGCTATTTGCTCCAGCAGCACTAGCTAACAAAATACAGGGCATCCATCTCCCCGCCCGATCCTATGCAGCCATGTCTCTGCATCTAATCTGGTCTTATAATACAGATGGGATAAGAATTAGAACCTACTTAACTTTGTTGCTGCTGTTAGGTGCCATCGAGTTGACTACAACCCACAGAAACCCTATGCCCAACAGAATGAAACACTGCCTGGCCCTGCACCCTCCTTGCGGTTGCTGCTGTGCCTGAGCCCACTGGTGCAGTCATTATGTCAATCTATCTCATTGAGGGCCTTCCTCTTTTTCACCACCTGTTGGGACCAATAGCCATTAAGACCTTGGCCTCAGACACTAGCAGAAACTTGGCCGCTTTCTAACAGCAAGGCTTTGTTTCCTGCCCAACTTCGCCCCCACATTCCAAGCTACTGTAGCATGGGCAGTTGCGATAACTGACCTTGTTGCCATTAGTCAAAGTGCTGAGCACCCATTGAACTGCAGACATACCATATTGGGAACATCGTGAGAAGTTCACCCGGTAAGCCTTGATTTGCATGCGGACGTCACCAAGGACGTCTTTGAGTGCTGTTGCGCACCCTTTGTACCTTATTGGGAACATGTGGCTGATTGGTTGTTACACAGTGTGCTTCATTGGAATATGTGCCTCCCACTTCCTTCTCTGTTGTGAATATATACCCAGAGTTTTGGCAAAATAAACGGGCTTGATCAGCACTTGTCTTGTCCCATGTCTCTGTTTCTTTTTCCCATCCAGGTTCGTTGCCCCTCCGGGTCACCGCGTGAGGGTCTCGCTGGACGAGACCCTAACAACTGGCGCCCAAACGTGGGGCCCGACGGGGGTCTTCGATCCTGGACGCTGCTTCCCCGAAGAACGGCCGTTCTGAGCAGTGAAATCGTCTCCCGAGGAGCACCAGAGATCAGTTTGAGTCCGCTGCGGTTCCCTCCCACTCCCTGCCGGAGCCGCAGAAAGTGACTCGCATTGAGGTCTACGCAGTCAGCCCAACTGCGATATCGACACTCGTAAGGTAAGCAAAGCAGCGCATCACATCATGCGACAAACTTTGTCCGCACACGAGCAATTCATTGAGGAACTAAAAGCATATCTTAAGACACGTGGGACTCGGGTTAAAACGATAGATTTAGTAAAGTTTTTCTTTTGCTGGAAGATGTGTGTCCTTGGTTCCCCCAGGAAGGAACTATCGACGCAAAACGTTGGTTACGGGTAGGGGATTGTTTACAAGATTATTATCGTTCTTTTGGGCCTTCTAAAGTACCTGTTGATGCCTATAATCTCTGGTCTTTGATATGGGAAATTTTTCAAATCCACCATTATCACCCTGATATTTCTAAGGTTGTGTCCCAGTCGCATGATTATTTAAAAACTGTATATAAGAGCAGTAAACCTTTCTCCCGAGCTCCATCTGTTTGTCACCTCCACCTTCTACTCCTCCCCCAGAAAAACCCAGAGAACGGGATTCCCTTTTCATTGTTTCCGAGACAGAGATAACTCCTCCAAAATTACTTTACCCGTCCCTCGCTGAACATGAAAAAATCATCCTCCTTCTAATAACCCTCAAGCGCCCTTGCAGGCGCCCTTACAAACTCCAGTCCGGCAAAATCCGCTAAAAAACGCCGACCCAGAAATTAATTGGGATGATTTAGAAGAAGCGGCGGCGCGTTATCATAACCCCGATTGGCCTCCCTTATTGGGATTCTCTGGCCAGCCACCGCCGTACAATATCCCGGGAAAGCATGCCCCTGTTCCTGCCGCTGCCGCCTCAGCTCCTATCACGCACGCCCCTCATAATTGGGCACTTTTAAAGGAAGCCACGAAAACGTGTTGCGAAGGTTTCCAGTCTTTACAAAATGTTTTGCAACAGCTGGAAATTAGACCTGTGAGCCCTGGTACTCAGGGAGCCGCCGCCCCCCTGTTAGAAAGAACGCCCATCTCTCGGGCTCCAAGGCTTGGCAAAATTAAGCCCTCTAAAACTCCGCTTGCATTCCCAGTCACCCGCTCTAAATCACGGGTGCCTGCTGAAAGTGAAACTACAGGCGCTGATAGCGACCCAGATGGTGATGACTCACCTGCAGCAGATATACACGGAAATCACTCTGATGAGCAATCAGGCACAGATAGTGGAGATGAGGAGGAGGAGGTTAGTACTAACAATCCGCAAGAGGCTAGCACTAAAGATCAGCAATATAGCCGCATTAGCCTCAAGTACATAAAAGAATTAAAATCTGCTGTGTGCCTTTATGGCCCGACAGCCCCTTATACCATGTCCCTCCTTGAGTCTCTCACTGAAAAGTGGCTTACTCCAAATGATTGGTATATGTTAGCCTGTGCTGTTCTCTCAGGAGGAGATTTTGTTCTTTGGAAATCAGAATATACAGAAACCTGCAAGGAGGTTGCACGCCGCAATGCCGAGGCTAAGGGGACGGCAAAGCATTGGACCATTCAAAAATTAAAGGGCCTTGGTCCTTATGACACCAATAACAAACAGGCTCCATTCTCCCCCGGATTGCTTGCCCAAATTCAAACCGCCGGCCTCAAGGCCTGGCGCCGCTTGCCCCGCAAGGGCTCTGCCACCACTTCTTTGGCAAAAATTCGGCAGGGGCCTGAGGAGCCCTATAGTGATTTTATTAGCCGTTTAATGGCCGCGGCCGAGCGACTTGTTGGCAAGGATGAAAATGAAAGTGAATTTATCAAACACCTTGCTTATGAAAATGAAAACCCTATTTGTCAGGATGTTCTCCGCCCACACCGCCGCACTGGTGATATTTCTGACTTTATAAAATACTGCGCAGGAGTTGGTCCCTCACATAACCTTGGACTAGCCATAGGAGCTGCTCTTCAAGGTCTAATCCAAAGCCCTGCTGTGCTTGCTCAAAAAACCTGCTGTAACTGTAAACAGCCTGGTCATATCTCCCGAGACTGCCCAGCGCCTAGGGCTCCTCGCCCTGAAAGGCCGAGACCGTCCACCGTCTGCCCTCGCTGCAAACGTGGTTTTCACTGGGCTTCTGAATGCAGATCCAAGGCCGATTTTCAAGGAAGTCCTTTGTCCCCTCACTCTGCGGTACAGGGAAACTCCCAGCGGGGCCAGCCCCCGGCGCCCTTTGCGAGACTAACCCCTGGGGCTATCAGGTTTGTCCCTCAAGGCCACCCTCAAACCCAGCGCCTGGCATCGCACCCATAAGCCTTGCCTCCCTTTCAAGGGCAACAGCAGGCAGTGCAGGACTGGACCTCTGTTGCTCCTCCCACACAATATTAACTCCTGAACAGGGCACTCAAGCAGTTAACACCACCACCTTCGGTCCTCTGCCAAAGGGATTTTTTGGCCTCATTTTAGGTAGAGGCAGCTCTACTCTCCGCGGATTATTTGTCTTTCCTGGCATTATTGATAATGACTATACAGGACAGATTCAAATCCTTGTCAAAACAGAGCAAGTTATTGGCCTCCCTGCTAGGTCCCGCATAGCACAATTAGTTCTTTCGCCCTTAGTCAATTTTTCTACCCGGTTCAGGGACCTGCTAGAGGCAATTGCAAATTTGGCTCCTCTGATGCCTATTGGGTCCAGCAAATTTCCCCTGAACGGCCTTTATTAACACTCACACTGGATGGCAAACAATTTGAAGGTCTTCTTGATACTGGGGCTGATGCCTCCATAATCTCCTCCGATTGTTGGTCCGCTTCCTGGCCTCTTACTCCCTCCTTAACTCATTTACAGGGTATCGGCAATCTGCCAACCCCATGCAAAGTTCTCAATATTTACAATGGAAAGACCCTGAAGGAAACACCGGCATTGTCAAGGCTTTTGAAATAAAAGGTATTCCTGTTAATTTATGGGGTCGAGACATTCTTTCCCAAATGAAGCTTATAATGTGCAGCCCCAACGACACTGTTGCTCATCAAATGTTAAAACAGGGATTGCGGCCTTTTGTGTAAATGGCATAATTACAAAAATTCAAACTGACTGCGTTTCAGTCCAGTTGGTTGAGCTCAAGGGTATCATGTGCGTTTTATCACAATTTGCAGACAAACCTCTTAATATATACACTGATAGCGCTTACTTGGCACATTCCATTCCTTTGCTGGAAACCGCTCCTCAAATAAAAAAGACTGCTGAAACTTCGGTCCTGTTCCTGGAGTGTCAAAAACAATTCATGCCAGGACAGCCCCCTTTTTCATTGGTCATATTAGAGCCCAGTCAGGCCTCCCCGGTCCCTTATCCCAAGGCAACGGGGTTGTTGATGCGGCCACCCGCCTTGTCGCCTTTGCCTCCACAGATAACGTTGAAAAGGCTCGCGCCACCCATTCCTTACATCATATTAATGCTCGAACTTTACGCCTAATGTATAAAATAACCAGGGAACAAGCTAGACAAATAGTAAAACAATGCTCCAACTGTGTAACCCATCTCCCGGTACCACACTTGGGAGTCAACCCTAAAGGATTGGTGCCAAATGATATCTGGCAAATGGATGTAACCCACCTTTCTGTAAAATATGTTCACGTGTGCGTGGACACCTTTAGTGGATTCATAGTGGCCTCTCTCCAAACAGGAGAGGCCACCAAACATGTTATAGCTCACCTCTTACACTGTTTCTCTATACTTGGGGCCCCTAAGCAAATAAAAACAGACAACGGCCCTGGTTACACATCGGCAGCTTTTCGAGATTTCTGTTGCAAACTCTTTATAAAGCATGTCACTGGCATCCCGTACAACCCCCAAGGCCAGGGGGTAGTGGAAAGGTCAAACTTAACATTAAAACTTACTATTGAAGAAAATAAAAACAGGACAATGGTACCCTGTGAGAGGCACCCCCCGGAACCTTCTTAATCATGCCTTATTTATACTCAATTTCTTACACCTTGATGACTCGGGAGAATCAGCTGCAGACCGGTTTTGGCACCCTAAATCTAACTCACAGTTTGCCATGGCAAAATGGAAAGATCCTATAAACAATTCATGGCACAGACCGGACCCAGTACTTATCTGGGGAAGAGGCTCCGTTTGTGTCTATTCTCAAGAGCACAATGAAGCAAGATGGTTACCAGAAAGACTGGTCAGACCAATGGGCCATAAACCTGAAGTAATGCCCTCCAGGGAGGAGTCGACCCCCTGGGAGATAGTTCTCTTTTTGTGTTTTTACAGGTTCAACAAATTTATATTAGCCCGAAAACCCTTCTACTCACAGATGTGGACCTTCACCTCTTGTCTTGGAATCAGAATCACAGCAATCCCCCCCGCTTGCTGCAGTCCCAACCTCCAACCCTATTTCAAATACCGATACCATCCCGCCTCCCCAAACTCCTATAATTGTTAATGATGTTCCCCTTTATTTACCTCCTGGCACAACCCAAGTTCCGTTTTGTTACTCCGCGCCATCCTCATCTCTTTGTAATAACTCTCTCACACTCACAACAGAAGCAGTTGCGCCCAATGGTTTTTTCTTTTGGTGTAATCATACCCTCACAAAACATTTGAATGCTTCCCTTCCGTCTTCCTTATGGTGTATGCCTGTTACTCTGGTGCCCAAATTAACTGTTTATACCACCGCTGAATTTCAATCTAAAATTTCCCCTCACCCCCTTTCCAAGTCAAAAAGAGCTATTTTTCTCCCTGTCCTAATGGGCCTTTCATTGGCCTCCTCTGTTGCCACTGTTGGTTTTGGAGGAGGAGCACTTGGACATTCTATCACCGCCACCAACGATCTGGCCGCCCGCCTTCAAGAAGCTCTGGATGACTCTGCACAGTCTCTGGCGACTCTCCAATGACAAATCAACTCTAGCTGAAGTTGTTTTGCAAAATCAGTGCGCACTGGACCTTATTACAGCCGAAAAGGGGGGTACTTGTCTGTTTTTACAAGAAGAATGTTGTTACTATATTAATGAATCTGGATTAGTTGAGGAGCGGGTAAACAATCTCAGTAAGATCAGTAAGGAACTACTTAATTTCGGACGCCCGCTCCCAAGTTCGCTCAACTCAATGAATTGGTGGTCTTCGCCCGTTATTTTCATTTATTGCCCCCTTTATAGGGCCGCTTGTTGTAATTTCGCTTGTTGTAATTTCATTGGGGCCCGTCATCTTTAACAAACTCATGTCTTTTATCAAACAACAAATAGAGGCCATCCAGGCTAAGCCCATTACCATTGCCTTGAGATGATTAGTCGGGGGGGGGGCTCAGTATCTGACAATGAGTATGCGTCACCGGTAAGACCCTCCGCCCTTATGAGATGAGTTGGATAGCCAATGACGGGTAAGACTGGGTGCCCCTGACACCAACCTAAGACAGGTCCTGGTTCGCCTCCACCCAAGGTGGATAAGATGCGTTCACAGAAGCCGAAGACGGGTAAGGATCAGAGCCGCATCTGGCAACCTAAGACAAGCACAACTCCCTAAGGGTATCTCTCATTTCCTAAATACATAAAACCAAAAAGGAGGACCTGTTGGGAGCCGATAGCCATTAAGACCCTGGCCTCAGACACGTAGCAGAAACTTGGCCGCTTTCTAACAGCAAGGCTTTGTTTCCTGCCCAACTTCGCCCCCACATTCCAAGCTACTGTAGCATGGGCAGTTGCGATAACTGACCTTGTTGCCATTAGTCAAAGTACTGAGCACCCATTGAACTGCAGATATACCATATTGGGAACATCGTGATAAGTTCACACGGCTGATTTGCATGTGGACGTCACCATGGACGTCTTTGAGTACTGTTGCGCACCCTTTGTACCTTATTGGGAACATGTGGCTGATTGGTTGTTGTACAGTGTGCGGTTGTTACACAGTGTGCTTCATTGGCATATGTGCCTCCCACTTCCTTCTCTGTTGTGAATATATACCCAGAGTTTTGGCAAAATAAACGGGCTTGATCAGCACTTGTCTTGCCCCATGTCTCTGTTTCTTTTTCCCATCCAGGTTCGTTGCCCCTCCGGGTCACCGCGTGAGGGTCTCGCTGGACGAGACCCTAACAACCACCCCTCCACTGTACCAAACACGCTGTCCTTCTCCAGGGACTGTTCTCAATTGAGGATATGTTTAAAGTATGTAAGAAAAAGTCTTGCTATCCTTGCCTCTGAGAACCACTCTTGTCTGTTTCCAATGAAGATGTTTTTCCTTTTAGCAGTCCATGGGATTTTCAATATTCTTTTCCTATGGACTTTCAGTCTTCTTCTCCCGTGCTATAGTTCAAATGCATCAATTCTTCCATGGTCTTCCTTATTCAATGTCCAACTTTCACATGCATATGATGCAATGGAGAGCATCATGGCTTGAGTCGGGTACATCTTAGTCCTCAGAGTAACACCCACACTCTTAAATACATGACATAGGTCTTGTGAACGAGATTCGCTTAATGCAATGCATCCTTTGACCTGCTTCTTCCATGAGCACTGATTGTGGATCCAAGCAAGATGAACTCCTTCACAACTTCAACCTATCCCCCAATAATCATGATGTTAAATATTGGTCCATTTGTGAGAAATCGGGTCTTCCTTACATTGAGTTGTAATCCCTACTGAAGGCTACAATCTTTTATCTTCATAAGCAAGTGCTTCAATTCCTCCTCACTTCCAGAAAGCAAGGTTATATTATCTGCGTACCCCAGGTTGTTAATAACCCTTCCTCCAATTCTGGTATCTTATTCTTCTTCACATAACCCAGCTTCTCTGATAATTTACTAAGCATAAAGACTGAATAAGTGTGGTGAGAGGATACAACCCTGACACTAACCTTTTTTCTGATTTTAAACAGTGTAATGCATTCCCTTGTTCTGTTTGTACAATGTCCTCGAGATCCAAGGACAAGTTCTGAATGAGTACAATGAAGTGCTCTGGAATCCCCACTCTTTTTAAGGTTATTCACAGTTCCTTGTGGTCCACACAGTCAAATGTCTTTGAAGAATCAATGAAACACAAGTAAACATCGTTCTGGTATCCTCTGCTTTGAGCCAAGATTTATCTGACATCTGCAATGGTATCTCTTGTTCCATGTCCTCTTCTAAATCCAGCCTGAACATCTGGCATCTTCCTGTCAATGTGCTGCTGCAATAGTTGTTAGATGATCTTCAGCAAAATTTTACTTGAGTGTAATGTCAATGATATTGTCTATAATTTGAGCATTGTTGGGTCACTTTTCTTTAGAATGGGCACAAATATGGATCTCTTCCAGTCAATTGGCCTGGTAGCTGTCTTCCAAATAACCTGGCATAGATGAGTGAGTGCTTCCAGGGCTTCTTCGACCTGCTGAAACATTGCAGTCGGTATTCCATCAGTTCCTGGAGCCTTGCTTTTGACTGATGCACGAAGTGTAACTTGGACATCTCCTTTCAGTTCCATTGGTTCTTGCGCATAGTCCACCTGAAATGGTGGACTGCTGACCGGTTCTTTTGGGCACAGTGACTGTGTACTCTTTCCTTCTTCTCTTGATGCTCCTTGGATTATTCCATTTTTCCCCATAAAACCTTTCAATATTGCAACCCAAGGCTTGATTTTTCTTGAGTGCTTTCAGTTGCAGATATATGGAGTGTATTTTTCCCTTTTGGTTTTCTACTTCTAGGTCCTTGCACATTTCTTTATAATACTTGGCTTTGTCTTCTCGAGCTGCCCTTTGAAATGTTCTATTCAGCTCTTTGGCTTCATGCTTTCTTCAATTTGGTTTAGGTACTTACTGATCGATAGCAAGTTTCAGAGTTTCTTCTGACTTCCCCTTTGATCTCTCTTTCCTGTCTTTTTAATGACCTTTTGCTTTCTTCATGAACAATGGCCTTGATGTCCTCCCCAGCTCATCAGGTCATCTGTCATTAGTATTCAATGTGTCAAATCCGTTCTAGAGATGTTCTCTAAAGCAAGATGGGATAGAGTCAAGGTCGTATTTTAGCTCCTGTGAACTTGTTTTCTGTTTCTTCGGCTTTATCCTGAAATTACATATGAGCAATTGATGGCCTGTTCCAAAGTCAGCTCTCAGTTAATTTTAGCTGCTGATATTGAGCTTTCCCATTGTGTCTTTTAACAGATGTGGTCAATTTTATTTCTGTGTATTCCATTTGGGGAAAACCACTTATATAGTCTCACCTTTCATGTTATTGAAAAAAAGGTATTTGCAATGAACAACTCATTGGTTTTGTAAAATTCTATCATGCAATCTCCAGCTCCATTTCTGTCACCAAGTCCATATTTCCAATTACTGTTGGAATGATGTGGCATTCATTGTCAGAAAGGATTTTGCTAAATCCATCATGAAGTACAATGCTATCTGTGGATGGATTATATCTATCCTATCCACCTTTGATGAAACCCAATCAATATAACTATTAGTCAACGTTATGCACCAACCAGAAAAGCTAATGATTCAGAAATGAGTCAGCATTTACTCTGTGGCAGTAAGTTGGGTTTGAGTTCAACCACAATAAATGGAAAAAAAAATGAAAATGCATGGGCACTGGCAAGGACAGGCTGAAATATTTGTGGTGAGAAAAGCAAGTATGAGAGAACCACTCCTATCACTATTTTCTGGGTGAAATGAATAAACACAAATTCATCCACAAAGAACAAAAGGGTGGTAAAAATGCTAGATCACAAATGAGAGAGAATATGTAAAATAATCATGGAGGCTTATCAGAGATGTAAAATTTATAAGAGGCATTAATACCCACTTAAGATGCAAAATTATCAATTTAACTTTTTTTGTGGCATTAATACCCACTTAAGATGCAAAATTATCAATTTAACTTTTTTTGTGACCTGTGAGATACACAGTGTTCACTTACATGTTCTCCATCTGGGATTCAGTAAAAAAAACTGTATCCCACTTTTAGTGCATGTCACCATCTGGTTGGGGACTATAAAAGAGCAAAAATCTGTAGAAAGGGGTTTCATCCCACCAATCCCAGCACCAATCCCAGCACCTGAGGCCCACCCAGGACATAGCACTAATTGTTGAAAAATCCATATTAGCTCACTAATTGTTTTCATTTCAATTAAAATGACTTTCATTACTAAAAAATCATGGTTTCAATAACAACAACAACAAAGCTGGAAATGATTCAGTAATTCAAATGGAATACACATAAATCAAATTTAACTTGAAATAGTTAAAATGAGATGGATCACTGGGGTATACATTTTTGTTTTAGAATTTCCTTATATGTATAGAGATGGTAAAAAGCAGACTTAGCCAGACTGAGTATTGGCAAGCAACTGCCTCAGTGGATGGATATAAATAATAATAATAACCGAATACTCAAATCCAGTTGAAGGGAAATAGGCTCTGGGCACTATGGTAGGCAGCTTCTCCCATGGCTCCAATGATCCCTTCCTCCTTGTGTGTTCTCTTTCTCAGGCACACCTTGTCCTCAAAGTAACACCTTCACTTTTCAGGCCTTTGAAGAGTTGAAAAGGGGCAGTGTTACCTTGAGAACTATGACACACCTGACCCAAGCCGTGCTGTTTTCGATCCTTTCACGCAGGTGAAAGTTGGACATTGAATAAGGAAAATCAAAGAAGAGTTGATGCATTTCCATCATAGTGCTGGCAACGAATACTGAAATACCATGGGCTGCCAAATGAACGTGTCTGTCTTGGAAGAAGTACAACCAGAATGCTCCTCAGGGGAAGCGACGGCGAGACTTTTACTCACATAATTTGGACATTATCAAGAGAAATCGGTCCCTGGAGAAGCCCATCATGCGTGGTAAAGGAGAGTGGCAATGAAAAAGAGGAAGGCTGTAGATAGGATGGGTTGACACAGCGACAATTGGCCCAAACTGGAGAAAAACTGAGCATGGCAGCAGGTGGGGCAGTGTTTCATTCCGTTGTGCACAGGGTTGCTATGAACTGGAACCAACTCAACAGAACCCAACAACAGAGCATGCGCTGAATCTAATGATTTGAATCTAACAAACAGAAAACCAAACAACGTGATGGGATATCACTTCCAAAACCAGGTTACAAAAAGATGGACTTTCTTCATGCTCACTAGCATGTTCTCTGTCTCTCTCCTCCTCTCCCTCTCTCACGCTTCAGTAATAAAATGAAGGCTTGATCTAAAAGCCCATGTGGAACTTGGAAGCCAAGTGAGCTTCCAAGATTACCTGCAGTCGACCTTTAAAATGACTACAGCAGACACTTACTTGCACACGGTCGTAAGAAAGACATTGAGGCAAATCCTTTAGCTAAGCCACGCCTCCATCCTTGACCCACGGAAACTGTCCTAATAAATTAATGTTCTTTTCCGACATTGAGATTTGGAGTATGCGTGTAATACTCCAAGTATAGAAAGCGTTAACAAGTACAGGTATTGGTAACCTAAAATAGACTGCCACCCTAACAAGGGCCTCACTTGTCATTCTTGTCAGTATCACCCCAGCAAAGGTTCTTCCCCAAGCAGCAGCAGTTGGCAGCGGCAACCACATTCTCTGCAACCAGGTTAGAACCACTAAGAGTCTGCCTCCTCCGAAATCCCTGAATGTCACTTGCTTGGCATCCGCTGCGCAGAGAGCCCAGTTCCGGCTCTGCGGGATGCTGCCATCAACCTGCCGCGCGGCCGGGGCCAATAGAACGGTCAGCAGCACATCCTCAGTCGTCACCTTTCCTGTTGGCATCGCGCCGTTTCCTTCTATCCCCCTTCAGCAGCTCCTGCTACAGTGTCCATTACTCACACCTTGGTAAACAGGTGGCCATCTTTCAGATTTGGTCATCCCATTCTGCCGTACCTGGCAAAATCGACCACTCACTCCCCCCACCTGTCAATAATTTTTTTTTCTTTCCTAATAATTTCTTGAGTCATGACTACATTTCTAGACAGTAATTAGCATAACTTTTTAGAAAGCATCTTGGCGATATTTATTCGCTCTGGCAACAGCTCGTGAGCTTCTGTGTGAATATTATCAAGAGAGAGTGTCTAGAATTAGAATTGCTGAATCATAAGTAATTCATAGCAAGTGCCCTAGGTGTGTATCCAGTGAATGGAAGAGAAAGGATTTGAACCCAAATAGGCTGATTCTAAAATCTATCTAGAATCAAGCTTCGACAGCAATGATTCTCAAACTTTTGCTCCACTAAGATCATCCAAAAGACGTTGGGAACACAGACTGACAGTCCTCACTCACAACATTTCTTACGGAACACCGGAGAAGTCAATGAACATTCCCATAGGATGATTATCCACTTCTTGACACCCTACTGCCCACACAGTTTCTTGTTAGCTTTTTAATTTTTCTTTGAAATTGTCTTTGAAAATTCAACTTAACCTTTCCTTCCTTCAATCAGGCGCACTCCTCTCAGCTCTCGTTGGGTGGGTTTACCTAGCCTCAACTCACCCCCACCAGATACAGATCACTAACTGAAACTGTACTTTCCTGTCCCAACGACTACTACTTGCCTGTGAGCGCCTCCAGGGGACACATCGCAATGATCCATCTTTATCTGGGCAGTTTCTAACACACTGCCCTTCACCTAGTAGGACTCAACTGCAGAATTGAAGGATATACACTTTTTCTCCTTAAGCATCAAATAAAAGAACACGGAGGAAGAATTTCAAGGAATTAAACTCACAGTGAAATGGTAGATATTATCAGAGTTATTAGAAAACTTGAGTGACGCCTTCGAGTCTCATCTGACCCGCAGAGGCCCCAGGTGTTTCAGAGCAGAACTGCACAGGACTTCAAGATTGTAGCCTTTCTTCCAAAGTACCTCTGCATCGATTTAAATCACCAACCTTTCAGTTCATAGGTGATAAATGCTTAAGATTTTGTGCCGCTCAGACATGCCAGGGAAAGACATATTAGCTATTAAGAGCTATAAATGTTTGGCTGTTTGAAACCCCAACTGGGCTGCTTACTTCAAACAAATATTAGGTACCAATTAAACACTTTTAACACAATAAAGATAACTATGTGGAGAAGAAATCTACCTGAAAAGAGAAACATATTTGTTTTCTTTTGTCCCCTTTGCAATTCAGATGTCTAGAGTTCCTGGGACAACTCCAGTTATTTCAGAACACATGCACATACCTATTTGCAATTTGTAGTTCCTTGCCACCTAAATCAATCGGGGCAGGGGGTTGAAAGAAAAGAACATTGGTATAAAGAAAAAATACACAAATTGCTCCCTAGAGCTGAACATAGACCGAAAATGAAATGTTAAGGCTGGGAGATGTTTTATAACTCACTTCTGTTTATGGAAGTTCTAGCATTTAAAAAAATAAACTGTGCATACTAGAAACCACAAAATTAATTTATTTGGTACTTACAGAACATATAAAAGATGAACGTTAAGATCATAAGTCTTGAAGGAATTCTTAAGTGACGACTCTGCATAACAGATAAATAACTTCAAGTCCTCTTTCATCCAGTACTGTATGTTCCAGTTTGCACCTGAATTAAACATAAATGAAATTAAACCTGAAAAACATTCTGAGCAACTCAGCGAAAGAGAAAAGCTAAATTAAATGTACCAGTGTCCTGGTATCACTTCCACTGCCCATTTAAAGAGAAGGCACAGGGTCTGGCTAGTGGGGAGAGTGTTTCCAAGTCCTTCTGTTCCTATCGCCCAGTTTCCTTTTTTTTTTAACGTTTTATTAGGGGCTCATACAACTCTTATCACAATCCATACATACATCAGTTGTGTAAAGCACATCCGTACATTCTTTGCCCTCATCATTTTCAAAGCATTTGCTCGCCACTTAAGCCCTTTGCATCAGGTCCTCTTTTTTCCCCCTCCCTCCCCAGTCCCCCCTCTCTCATGAGCCCTTGATAATTTATAAATTATTATTTTATCATATCTTGCCCTGTCCGACGTCTCCTTTTTTTATACCATACAAGAATTGAATTCTATCATTGACTCTTAATTTTTTTTAATCCATACCTAACCACCCAAGCAGGACAAAAGCTCTCAAATCTCACCAATTTCAGTTCACTCTCCATTTCCAAGATGAAAGTCAAAGTAGAAGCACATCTGGAGTGATATTTATGTATCTGCTCGAGCAATAATCCACAGTGGTTGGCCTTTGAACTCTGATGCATCTCTTAAATTAGTTGGTGGCCTTTATTTACATGTCCATGAAAACCCATGACATCATGGTCACCCCCAAGGGCTAAGATACTCTCAGCATTTCAAGTTTCACCAGAAAGGCTGTGATTTGTCAAGTTCACTCTTACCATAGTTAATAATTAGTGAGTTGGCTAAATCCCCTGACAGCTTCAAATAGTGCTTCATTTACATTCAAATTAAATAGCTCTGGGCTCAGTAGGGCCAATGGGAATTACAATGATCTCTTTGCTTTCGAGGTCTGAATTCTGCACGTTCATGTTTTACCCTAAGGAACCCTGGGAGGTGAGTGTTGGACTGCTAACTACAGGAGTATCTGTTCAAACTCACCTGATGGAAGTTTAGGTCATTTGCGCTGGTCAAGATTTGCAAAGCTTGAGAAACATTGTATCAGGTCTCTATGAATCAGAATCAGCACAGTGGTAGTGGGCTTGGGATGTTTTAATCTTATTCCCAAAGTGCCTGCAACATACTACAAATATTTACTTCAGCTAACAAAAGATGGTACCTTATCAGGGTGAATTTGCCTTCTAGGAAGCATTTGACGAGGTCTGAGGGGATGTTTTGATTGTCAGGGAAGAGAGTTGTAGTACCCAGTGGGAGAGTTCAGGGATACTGCTGAACATCATACCATGTCCAGCACAGTGCGCCCACAGTCAAAATGGTAACAGTGCTGAGGTTAAGAAACTCGGATTAACTCTGCATTTCTCTCCTTCACTGCCATCAAGTTGGTTTGGACCCAATAAGACCCTTTGCAACAAGGATGCAACAGGTAGTTGTGCAAACAGCACAAGGGATTACTGCAAGGCTTAAAATCAGCGTGTCAGGGTTGTATCCTCTCACCATACTTGTTCAACCAGTTCCCTGAGCAAATCATCAGAGAAGCTGGATTAGATGAAGAATGTGGCATCCGGATTGGAAGAAGGCTTGTTAACAGCCTGTGGTATGCGGATGACACCGTCTTGCCGGTTGAAAGGGAGGAGGACGCGCAGCACTTGCTGTTGGAGAGCAAGGATTGCAGTCTTCAGTATGGATTGCAACTCAAAGTAAAGAAGACCAAATAGGTGATATAATAATAGAGAAAAGGTTGAAGTTGTGAAGGATTTTGTCTTGCTTGGATTGACAATCCATGCTGATAGAAGCAGTAGTCAAGAGGTCAAAAGACCTATTGCATTAGGTACATCTGCTGCACAAGACCCCTTTAGAATATTGAAGAGCAAGGATGTTACTTTGAGGACTAAGGTGCACCTGACCCAAGCCCTGGTATTCTCCACTGCATCATATGCATGTGAAAGTTGGACACTGACGGAGAGAGGCTGAAGAAAAATCGATGCATTTGAAGTGCGGTGCTGGAGAAGAATATTGAAAGTACCATGGATACTGAAAGGACAAACTGATCTGTATTGGAAAAAGGCCAGAGTGCGTCTTAGAGGCAAGGGTAAGACTTCATTTTACATACTCTGAACATATTGTCAGGAGACACCAATCCCTGGAGAAGAACTTCATATTTGGTAAAGTGAAGGAGTAGCATAAAAAAAAAAATTTTTTTTTTAAAGGAAGGCTCTCCGTGAGATGGACTGATACAGTGGCTGCAGCAAAGCATAGGAACAGCTGTGAGGATAGAGCAGGACCAGCCAGCGTTTTGTTCTGTTATGCAGAGGGTCACTATGGGTTGGAGGTGATTTGGTGATACCTAAGAGCAACAGGACAGAGTAGACCTGTCCTGTGGGGTTCCAAGACTGTAACTCTCTACAGGAGTAGAAAGGCTCATCTTTCTCCAGCAGAGCAGCTAGTGATTTTGAACTGCTAAACTTGTGCTCAGCAGCCCGACAGGTAACTCACTCCACCACCAGGAATCACTATCAACCTTATATAAGCCTGCTCTATCTACCTAAGCACTCCTGTAGGTCTCTTTATATGGCTGAGTCAACTGAGTGCGCTATTTAGCTTTTCTAGTAAGATTTGAAAATAATTGTGTTGTTTAAATGCAGAATTGTCAGCTATACTAATTATATTCCCTATGCATTATGTTTTACTACCAAACTCCCCTGGATTTAAAATGGATATTGGTTACAAAGGGATTCCTTGCTTGAACAAATATTGTTATTTTTAAATGTAGAAAATGTACCTAATGTCACAGGATTATTATTCCTTTGATAATTCATCTATCTGACAAAAATAAGGGTGTACTTTTCCTATTTCAAAGTAAGGTTGGAAAACTACTAAGACTGCACTTATTTCCCTTGGTAGATTTTTATCTTATTGAGGTGGGAGGGGGATATTAAGTCATGCTGGGTTTATTAGCTTTTTCACATTACATGACTGACCACACATGAGTACAATGTGATGATCAATGCTGAAAACTGACAACAATTTTGTACAACACAGTTAAAAATAACATCTAGTCCTTGGAACATGAAGTACTTACCTGTTTGTTGAGATACTAAAGAATTTACACTTGACACAAATGTCGTCTCATCTGCATGACTAGTGCATCTTTTATCTTGCTCACTCCAAAAGCAACAACGGAAAGTCGTTTGGGATGATAAGTTAGAAAAGTAGGCTGCACTTGAGTTAAGTTTAGCTTCAACACCGGCCTCATCACTTTCATCCAGACTTGAAGTGTTCTTTGGCATGCCAGTATGCAAGAAGAAGCCGTGAGTGGTATTTGGTGGCGTGCAAGACAACTTAAATCTCCAGGGAGTGACTGGGTATGGCAAGTTAACTGCAGTTGTCACACAAACAAACTCTGTTAAAATATTTAAAAGACAAAGAGTTCATCACTTTTGAAAACCAGATCAAGGGGAAATATCTGACCAAGTTAAATGCAGTCATCACATAAATAAACTGTTACCATTAAGAGGACACATAGAAAAATATTCAGCCACCTTAACAAAGATATACAGTTGGGAGCTATCTCAGCTGAAGCCATGCTATGCTCACTCATAATTATTTAACGTTCTAAGTGCTCAGTCAATGCCTAATTCATATCCCGCGTTTCTACTTTACAGGGTGTTATGTTGGGTGGGGTGCATTTATTTATAGAAATAACTCCTGTCTCTGGAAATAACTCCTGTCTTGGAAATGCACACTTCATTTTATTCCCATCAATTTAACATCTTACATTTGCATTTTAATGATAGTAAATTATAGTTAAATATTTTTTATTTTCCTTTTCCACAGGCTAATTATTTTAACTAACGTCTAGGATAAGTGGGAAATATGAAAGTGAACAATTATATAAACAAATGCAAAGCGCTGTTTTAACATTAATATTTTTTCAAGAGAATAACGCCAAATTTTCTGAGCTCTTTCCCTGAATGATGGGAGAAAGAGGCTGCTTCTGGAAACGGGGCAGCTGGATGAGCTGAACCCGCCCACACTGCTCCGGAAAGCACGGCACCCTACGGACATGAGCTGGTGCACTCGCCAAGGACTCACATGCAGCAAGACACTTCTTCCTGAAAGCCACCTCAGCTTTGTAAACATATCAAAGGTAAGACAGTTACCGTATATTCTTAAGTATAAGCCAACCCAAAAATCAGCCGAGGCACCTAATTTTACCACAAAAAACTGCATTAAAAATGTGATGCATAAAGACATGTACATATGCAAATATATTTGTATAAAGGGTGGGGAAATAGATCTATGTGCATATATTTATAGGTTTAGTATTAAGGTAGCAGAAGGACATTGGGACTCCATTCAAGTACTTCCTCGATGACAGAATACTTTCTTCTATTAAATTGGCATTCTATGATGCTCACCTTCCCGACACAACCGCTGAAGACAAAGCGGGTGAATAAGCAAATGTGGTGAAGAAAGCTGATGGTGCCTGGCTATCAAAAGATATAGTATCTGGGGTCTTAAAGTCTTGAAGGTAAACAAGTGGTCATCTAGCTCAGAAGCAACAAAGCTCACATAAAAGAAGCACACCAGCCTGTGTGATAATGAGGTGTTGAAGGGATCAGGTATCAGGCATCATCGGAACAAAAAAATCATATCATTGTGAATGGGGAGGGGAGGGAGTGTGAAGTGGAGACCCAAAGCCCATTGTAGGCCATTAGACATCCCCTTACAGAAGGGTCTCGGAGAGGAGATGAGCCAGTGTGTGATGTAGCAACGATGAAACATACAACTTTCCTATAGTTCCTAAATGCTTCCTCGCACCACCACCCCTCCCAACTATCATGATCCCAATTCTACCTTACAAATATGGCTAGAACAGAGGATGTACACTGGTACAGATAGGAACTGGAAACACAGGCAATCCAGGGCAGATGATACCTTCAGGACAAGTAGTGTGAGTAGCGATACTGGGAGGGTAGAGAGAGTGTGGGTTGGAAAGGGGGAACCAATTACAATGATTTACATGTGACCTCCTCCCTGGGGACAGACAACAGAAAAGTGGGTTAAGGGAGACATCAGACAGGGCAAGATATGACAAAATAATAATTTATAAATTATCAAGGGTTCATGAGGAAGGGGGAGTGGGGAGGAAGGGGAAAAATTAAGGACCTGATGCCAGGGGCTTACGTGGAGAGCAAATGTTTTGAGAATGATGAGGGCAATGAATGTACAAATTGTGCTTTACAAAACTGATGTACGTATGGATTGTGATAACATTTGTATAAGCCCCTAATAAAATGATTAAAATAATAATAATAAAATAAATAAATAAATATTATCTCCTTCACACACACAAAAAAAGAAAGTTGTTATGGAAAGGATCTACTAAAACTAAATGCATAATTTTGTAAATCTTTGGAATAAAATTTTTTTTAATCTGAAAAAAATGTGCTAGAAAACTCAGCTTATACACAAGTATATACAGTATATAATAATGTATAGACAATGTCATCAGAAGTTAAACTCATTTCTAAAAACACTGTTGAAAATAAAATCCACTATAATTATCTCTTACCAATTGATAGTTCTCTGTAAAGCTTTTCACAAGTGACTCAGATAAATAAATCATTAAAAAGTCAAGTAACAAATACCTGAGCACTTTTATAAACAGTACTGATGTCTAGCAGTTAAAACACTTGACAGCTAACCAAAAAGTTCAGTGACTGAAACATTCTATGGAGGAAGACTAGGCCTCTATGGAGAATTCAGGAAACCCCACAAGGCAGTTCTATTCTGCCCTGTAGGTTGGCTATGAGTTGGAACCCACTCAACAGTAATGGGTTACCTTTTATAAAATAACGGTGAGCTTTCTTCTAATATAAAATTACCATAAAACGTCGACAAGGTGATTAACTAAGCTTGGTGTTACCACATCTCCTGTGGCACTGTTGGGTAAATGTTGGAACTGCTATCCTTAAGTTGGGTGGTTCAAACTCACCAGCGGCTTCACAAGTACAAAATGAGGCTATCCATTCCCATAAAGATTTATAGACTCAGAAACTACATAGGGTCACCATGAATTGGGTTTGACTCGAAATCTATGGGTTTAGTGTTACCCTATATATTCAACTAACATAGAAAGGGAATCTTAAATAAATGTGGCAAATGGAAGAAAAAAGCAATCAAAACAATCCATTCAAAAAATTTTAAACTGTAACTATATGCTTGTTAAACATCCCAATAATACACAAGTAATGACTATTTATAATATACTTCCTAACCTTTCTGTATATAAATTAATATAAATATGGGTAGGTATCAGATGCAAAAATAAAAGTAGAAATACTTAATATAATTAATACCACTGTGCCCACATCAGACAATTTGGTATCATAACATCATCAAAGTGAAGATTCGGTTGACTAAACTGAAATAAGCCTAAAATTTTAAAAGAAGCATTTGAAATTTAAAATGTAATAATAAACTTCAAAGACATATCAATAATTGATATGTCTAATTAAAAGGTGATTCCATTTTTGTACACATTATCTCTTTCCAAAAAAAACAATAAACAAGAAGAGTCTAGAACATCCTTCTGAAGATTTACATTATCGCAGTAACAACAGCCCCGGAACGCTTCTGATTCTTCAAACCCTAAACCTTTTAGTAACCCATATGATCAAATAAAACAGAATTTAATAAAATTAGAGTAACCAAAAGAGAATGGGTACATTATTTCTCTTTACAATCTCTCCTGACATGATTTTTGGGAGTGGGGGATAAATGTGTAACTATGAGCTACCTTGGGCATGTATTTTCTATCAGTATACAGATGACCACAATAAGAAAAAACAGTTTCCTGAACAGCAGGAAACACCTGTGGGGAAGCTCCTGAGAGTACCTTCAAGCTCAAGTACTCAAGGAGATACTGAAAACTCCTTGTGCCACAGGTAATGGCTGCCAGATAAAATGAGGCTTGTTTGTTAAGGATATCCTGATTTGAAATCCAACCTAAACTAGGTGATTTGGGGGTTGAAGAATCAGAATATTACCAAAATGCAGTGCGAAACAAGTGAACCCAGAGCAGGCAACATTCCTCAGCAACGTGGGACTAATTCCAGACAGAAGACTGTTGTGATGCCAAGCTGTTAAAACCACCACAACAAAGCGTTACAATAGAATCCGTCCTCTTTCTCTTGAGGATGCTCCAGAAGTGGCTAGGAGAAAGAACTTGTACACCTTTGTTTCTGACTGTATCCTTCTGGTGTATTCAAGGTGTCATTTTCTAAGGGACATGCTGACCTTTGAAAATAACCCCTATGATCAGCATACCTGCCATCATTTACCAGAATTATCCTGGAATAGCATTTGTGCTGCCATCTCCCTTTCATTTCGAGGAAGAGCCCTTCATTCTGTATTATAGTTATTCATTGGACATACCAGCACCAAGAAGACTGCTCCTTGGTGCAAAGAAAGTTTTGACCGTTTATTGCATTAGTTACTTAATAGTGACATAACAGAAATATCAAAGTTCCAAGCCTGGGTGGCTTTTAAAAAAATGGAAGTGTTAAAGGGCAGAAGGTCAAATCAAGACACTGGCTCTAGGGGAGGATTCTTCAGTGGGCCCACAAGTCTCATGTGTTCTGTAGCAGTGCTTTGAGTTACAAGGTATCTCTCCTCCCTATTTGTTTGTTTCTGTGTCTTTGTTTAGTAATTCAAAAGTAATTATGTTTAGGTCCCAGTTACTCTACTATGTCCTCATTAACAAAAGAAAAACTTTATTTCCCAGCAGGATGATGTCCACAGGTACATGAACCAGGACTTTAATACATATTTGAGGGGTACAAAATTCAATTCATAACAATGAGCATCTGATATATGTGTGTGTTTCAATAATGTTGCATTTACTAAATAACAGATTCAAATGCCACTGTCCCTTGTTTCTATGCAGATTTACACTAGGTAGGAGCCCTGGCATTGCAGTAGATCAGTGGTTGGAGCCCACCAGGTACCGTGCAGGAGAAACACGTGGCAGTCAGCTTCCATAAACACTGACATCCCGGGAAATCATATGGTGCATATCTATTTCATCTCAAAGAGTCCGAAACAGCTCAGCTAAGCTGACAGCTTTAATTTATACACAGTAGAAAAGATTTTCTTTGTATCAAATAAAAATGAGGTTAAAGGACCTGGCAAATTGAGCACATTGATCCAAGGTGCTAGTAATAAAGGCAATTGAGTGCAAGTGGAGGAGGAGACACAGGGGAACTTTCTACACTTTCTGTATCATTTTTCTGTAAACTTAAAATTGCTCTTAAAAATTTAAGTTTATGTGTTTGTTTAATTTGAAAGCAAATGAAAGATTTTGGAAAAGTATTTTTAAAATGTGATAAACTATTAAGATTAAAACCAACTATATTCAGAAATTTACAAGAGTCAATTAAAACCACTAATACTCAATTATTAAAATGATTAAAGGACATGAACTAGAAAATCATAAGAAATATAAATGATTAATAGACAGTGCACAAGTTCATTATTAAATTAATAAACTTGAAACAAAATTCCATATTTTCTTATCCCACAGGGCCAAAAAATGAAATGAATGATAATATGTATCTTTGGTAAACATACAGTTGGGTCTGTAAATCGTACAAATCTGTATTGCAGAGATTTCACAGCATCTATCAAATTTTAAAACGTGTGTATTATCAGCATAGAAATTTCTCTTTAGGACTTAATCACTACAATACTAACTCAAACAGACAAAGATATAAGTAAATGACTTTTCAAAGCAGTAGTCTTTGTTACAGACCAAGGAAAGTCTACCAATGAGAAACTGGGCAATTATATTCCTAATTTAAAATACATTGATATAGTACCTTGTCCTGTAACCATTAAACAAATAAGTCAATCAGTAGCTACTGAGAAGAACAGCCACTGTGATAAATTGTGGGGGAGGGGGAGTTAAGTATTAAAAAAGAAAAGGCAGCTAAGGTGTATGGACCAAGTATCATTTGGAACTGTATGTGTGTGAGAGACAGAGAGAGTGTGTGCTAGATGATCAGGTTCGTTTCCAGGAGGTTGGAAAGATTTTACATTTTCACACTGTTTCTGAGGGGGTAGAAAAGGATTTTCAGGTTCATAGTTATATTTATGTTTGATTTGCATTGGATGAGAAAACTTTCTAACTGAGGATGTAAAGTTCTGGTGACCAATAAAGGAAATGTTGCAACATCTCTATGGGCAACATCTCTACATTGGATCTGGACATTCAAATAGCAAGTAACTTACCCAAATGCAACAAAGCTGCAAAGACTTTGTGCCAACTCATCTTACTTCAGAGAAGCAAACCTGAAAAACAGTAAATACGAACAGTAAAATAAACAATGAAATAATCACTTTTATATATGCATGAGTTATCTGTGGAAAACATAAGAGGAAAGGGTCATAAATGAGAAATCTTTAAACTGTAATTCCCTGAATCCATATCAGAGAGATTTCTCACATCAAGATACACATTGAGATAGTTAAAGTTTATTGTGCCAATTTGGCCAATAAACACGTCAGGTTAATTAAAGGGCGGAGGGATTAATGGTTCGGTGAGTGTTGCCTCTCGAGTTCTCGGGTCTCTTGCGTTCTGATGGTCGGACCAGGGTGCAGCTGCCTTAGCTAGTTCCCTGCTTCAGCCGGCAAGGCTCACTTCCTGCAAGACATCCCCGAGGAGAAGCCGCATGGACCTACCCCAATGCAGCCCTGGCTGCTGGCCTACCCCAATGCAGCCCTGGCTGCTGGAGCAGCCATGTGGAGACCCCTGCCACTGTTGAGATGCTTACAGGTTCACTGATTTGGCTTTCCTCCTGCAGTCAGTGTCACTGAGTGTGTTTTTGTGAGCTGGAGGAGGACTTTGTGGATTGGTGTTGGACATATGGGCTAATGTTGGACTTGTGGTCTTGAGCAGCACTGAGTTGGGATGTTTTCTTGATATGCACTTACCCTTTATATAAAACTCTCTCTTATACATGAGTTTCTGTGGATTTGTTTCTCTAAAGCACCCAGACTAACACAACATTATGCACTTATGCTTATGAGCATGCTCTCCTAAATAGTTGAGCTTACATAGCATATAAATAAAAAACATTCAATATTCCTTTACACCAAAGCAAATCTGAAAGAGCAGGTATCATGGGATAAAACAGTTTTTATCTGAACAAAAATGATCCATCAAAAATATTGATTAGATATATAATACTCAATCTAATATCATTAATATCATAGTCCTCATATTTTTCCATGTTCACTTTTCCAAATGTCTCTTATTTTCTAAAGGTTCTATTGTTGCCATGATTTTGCAAAGTCAAATATTATAACCTCTTCAATGATGTCACATTTATTTCCAATAATTAGGAAGAGAAGTTCCAATGTGCATTCGGAAACCCATCATTCACAGAAGAGGCAATGTTGGCATTGGAGAGGCATCTGTCATTCAAAGGAAGCCCGATGGCTTAGTAGGTCTAAATGACAGAGACAATGTCAGTGAGAGCTTTCCCAAGAATTCTTTTCTACTTTGAAATATATCATGAATAAAATTATTTGTACTATTATGTCATGGATCAGAACAGCAATAAACCTTAATATATTAGGCTTGGGTAGATAATGAAACACTAAAATGTTCTGATGTTCCGGTCTCTGCGTAACTCAACTCGGTAATGTCATTCACAACATGAAGGTGATCTGGCAAAAAGCGCTGAGCTGATGAAAACAGTGCAGTGAAGGCTCTTCCATGAGTCAGCAGTAGGACTGAGGACTTTCCTCTCTAACCCTCAGGTGCCTCACCCACAAAGCAGGTTGTTGGATCATCTCTAGGCTTCCTCTCTGATTACAAATCGGAACTGCCTGCTATTCCGTTCCCGATAAAGGTAAAATGATACTTGGGGGAAACTCCAAGTCCATGTAATTTACGTTGTGTTCAAATGTATCTTTGGATCACAGGATACCGTGTGAAGTATAATGTGACCTAAAAACTTAGTACAACATTAACTGCTTTAATTAAACCCAGTATGCACTTCCTCTCTTTCACACTAGCTAACATTACATTAAATCATCCTGATTTTTTTAATGGGTGAGCAGACTGAAGAGTGGGATATGACATATGTTTGCGTGGAAAAACTAAGTTGATGGGAAAACTGGTGACATTTTTTTACTTGACTGGTCAAATACACCTGGAAACAAGTCTGACATTTGAGGCACCAAGATGGGTGCTGGCCAGTAAAATAGATGAGTAAAAGCATTTTATGGACTGGTACACTCGATTTTCAGATGATCAGTTTTTAATGAGAAGGTAGGAACATTATATGATAGTATCACACTGTTCATTTGTGATTTCCAGAAATCGGTTCAGTTTATAATCTTCAAGATAAGGTTACATTAAATGTTTATAAATTCCTTCCTGTTATTTATGCCACTTATCCCTGATATCAACTGTTCTCATAAAATAAATTCAAGGACAAGCTTCATAATCAGGTGCCATAAATACAGCATATCACTAAACTAGTTGACTTGATTGAATTGGCTGTGACCAGTAATTCAGTCCAACAATGGACTCATTTTTAACTCAACTGATCTGTTGAGTTAGGTGACCAAACAGATCAGTTGTTTTCCTTACATAAGACTGCGATTCTTTAACAATAATGTCCCATGCAAAGCAAACTATCCTGATGATTGAATCCTTGCAGTCTGGTTTTACTCTTATGTAACAGAGAAACAATTAAGAATGTGTAAAGGGCATACACGCAACCTTGGAAAGACTAAAAACAGTGGTGCTTTTCAGAGATCCAAAAACGATACCAATAAGGAATAAAGGAGACTTACAAAAACACATATAATACTGAAAATGACCAAAAAGTTTTAAAAACCATGAGGGAAAATAGGAATCGAATGGAAATATACTGGTAGCATAATAGCCCAAACATATAGCATGGAGTTGGAATCACTGCCTGGGGTGCCATACACTTATTGGAAGCCTTTCCGATCAGATTACGGGTGCACAGTTCTTAAAGTGAAACCAACGATTCTGAAAAAGGGATCAAGATTAAGACTAAGGCCACAAAGAAAGTGTCCCTGATTCAGTCATAAGACAATAGATAAAATCCTGATAAACACCCTTGTAGTTTCCTATTGTATGTCTCTCCCTGGCTGTTATCGCTTTTGTAAGACACCACACAGAAAAGCTTAGGACCCACCCTAATCTACTACCTCCATGTTCAAGGAGAGTCACATTCCTAAATACAGGGCTGGGAACATCAACAGCTCCATCACGGGACACAAGTCAATCCACAATACCCCTTAATTGATCACAGAAGAAAATTTCATCTATTTGGGGAAGGACTAACTAATTAAACCACCAAACTAAACTGTGATCACAAGTTGCTAAGGAGAATAAATCAGCAAGGATTAGAAATTAAAATTAGGGATCTTGGGTTGAGCTCTGAGGCCATGAATCTTCTTCAGGTGTTTTATTCAGCTGACGCCGTGTCATCCACTGGACTACAATTCCAGAGGAACAGTAAGAAAATGCCCTGAGGCTTTAACGAAATGCTACCCACCAAAGTCACAACTGGGTAGAATGATTAGAAAATAGAGAGTTGCAGGGAAAAGCACAGACTTGAAGCAATTATTATTGCCTGTAATGCTCTGCCCACTGACTGTGTGACTAATTTCTTTCACATCCTTTACGATTTGGCTGGGAAGAAGCCTCTTCCAAAACCATGAGGGCTGTAGCCCTCAGTGCTCTAAGTGTGCCCTACTGATTCCCATTAGGGCAGTGCCATTGAAGGCATTTTCCTGTTAGTGTCTCGGAATAGACTAGGGTACTTGACATTAAAAAAACAGAAAATACTGCAGCGGAGGCCACTGTGACTCATCGCCACCTAGAAGACAGTTGAGCTGCTCCATTCAGTTCCTGAGGCTCTGCATCTTTATGGACACAGACTGCCTCACCTTTCTTCCTCAAAGCTGCTGCTGGGTTCAAACCACTGACCTTTCAGTTAGCAGCCCAGTGCTTGAACCACTTTTCCTTACTTGGCAATTGGGAAGATGAAGTCTAACATCATTTCACTTATTTTCCAAACACTTGTCACCAGTGTTTTAAAATCATGAATGTACGATTATTGGTGACACTATTGCCAGACTGTTAGGATGATTATTCCTCTACAGAATGTTTTAATTTATTATCATAAATGCTTAATAATTTTTTTACAGAAGGTACTAAGGTACAGAGATGGTATGTAATTTGTTTTGGTATGCACAGCTAAGAGGTACTGGACCTAAAATTCAAGCCCAGGCAAATTGAATTTAAATTCTATTGTCCACAACACAATGCTATGTTGCTTCTCACCTAATGAGTTAACATGTATTGAGCATGTATTGTGTGTACAACACTTCACGTGCACAATATCATCTAGTCCTCACAATGGCATGCAATGCCAGGGTTCCCAATCCTAACATTGTTGCTGTTGTTGTTGTGAGGTGCCAAGGAGTCGGTTTGCTACAACACGGCCCTGCACCGCACCATTTCACAGCTGTTCTTATGCTTGAGCCCATTGGTGCAGCGACACCAATACATCTTGTCGAAGGGGTTCCACTTCTTCACTGCCCCTCTGCTTTAACTAGACCAGGGACTGGTCTCTACTGACAACCTGTCTAAAGCATGTGAGACAGAGTCTCTAAGGAGCGCTCTGGGTGTACTTCTTCCAAGACACAGTGGTTTCTTCTTTCGGCAGTCTGTGGTACTTTGAATAGGCTTTGCCAGCACCAAAATTCAAATGTACCAATTCTTCTTCAATCTTCTTTTCTCAATGTCCAACTGTCAAATGCATACGAGGCAATGGAAAATACAGTGGCTTAGATCAGGCAACCCTTAGTCCTCAAAGTCACCTTCTAGCTTGTCAATACTTTAAAGAGGTCTGTGCAGCAAATTTACCCAACACGATGCTTCCTTTGATCTCTTGGCTGCTCTTTCCATGAGCATTGATTGTGGATCCAAGCAAGGTGAGGTATTTCATAACTTCAGCCTTTTCTCCATTTATCATGATGTTACCTATTGGTCCAGTTGTGAAAATTTGAGTCTGCGTCACATTGAGTTGTGTGGTAGCTACATAATCTCATGTCAACTTGAAGGTATTAAGAGTGAAGGGGTGGAGTCTATCCTGTCAATCAGGTCACAGCCTGATGATGCTTCCCTGTGGCTGTGGCCTTCTCATGAAGGTTCTGGGAACTCCTCTTTCTCCTGAGAGGTGGGTCACCCTCTCTCTCTGTTTCACATTCCTGTAGACAAGCCACAAGGAGCCATGCTGATGGAAGACAGCCCTGGAGATGCATCCACCACCATTGGATCCACAAGACTTTGCACCCACTGACTGGCCTGTGATGTGACTGTGTGAGTCTGAAGACTGACTTATGGGCTAGTATCTAACTTATAGGCTAACATCGGACTTACAGACTTGATCTGGTCGGAGCCTGGAAGTTTCCTTAATATACAATTACTCTTTGATATAAAGCTCTTTCTTATACACTCAAGGGGTACCCAGAATAAAATGAAATTTCTCTAGGCAGGGCAGAGCATATTTCCACCGAGCAACTCACTCTGAGTTGGTGCACCCAGGGTGTTGCCTGGGAAGGTTCCCTCTGGTCACAGTGAATTTTTTTTATAAAAGCAGTTTCACTCAAACTTCACTTTGTGTGGTGGCTGATTTAAGAGAACAGCCTGCGGCAATGAAATTTTGTTTCCTCCTCAAGAAAAATTATGCAGAAAGTGTTGTGCTGTTGAACACAGCTTACAAGCACAGCAAGCGCTATGGGAAAACTCAAGTGTACAAGTGTTTTTCGCATTTCAAAAAAGGTGAAGTGTCAACTGATGGCAAACCTCTTTCTGGATGTCTGTCAGCTTGCTGAAAAGATGAAAATGCCAACTCATAGTGCATTTGGTGCTTGTTCCACCAGGTCAGTGTTAATCAAGCTTTCTATTTAGAGGTTCTGAAAAGATGGTGTAAAAAAGATGGTGTAACAGTGTGTGACCAAAAGAACCCTGATTTGTGTCAGACAGGGAACTGGTTTTGCCACCACGACAATGTACCTGCTCATGCAGCCATCTCAGTACACCAGTTTTTGGCAAAAAAAACAGCATGCCTCTATTGCCCCACACACCTTACTCACCAGACCTCCCTCCTTGCAACTTCCTTTGGTTTCCTCGAATGTAGAGGGATATGAAAGGACAGCAATTCGATGATGTAAAAGAAATGAGGAAGTAAATGAGGGAGGTGCTGTCAACCATCCAAACCAATGAGTTTGGAAAATGCTTCCAAGAATGGCGTCACAGGTTTGACAAATGTATTAAGTGTAATGGAGGGTACTTTGAAATAAGGTTGTTTGGTTTAAATTTTTTTTTAAATTTAATACGTAGCTTTGGAAAAAATCCTGTTTTGGTGAGGTGCTACCCCCTCATATAAGAGTGTCACTAGATTCGTTTCAACGCAAGTTGTAATCCACACTGAAGGCTGAAATCCTTAATCATCAGCAGCAAGGGCTTCAAGTCCTCCTCACTTTCGGCAAGCAAGGTTGTGTCCTCTGTATAAACTATTCTTTACATACTCTAATTTCTCTGTTGACTTGCTGAGCATACTTATTGAATAAGTACAGTGAAAGCATACAACCCTGACACACACCTTCCCTTATTTTAAACCATGCCATATCCCCCTTGTTCTGTCCTCCTAACTGCCTCTTGATTCATACACAAGTTAGAATTCCCATTCTTCTCAGGCTATCCACAGATTTTTGCGATCCACACAATCAAATGTCTTGGCATTGTAGATAAAACATAGGTAAATATCTTTCTGGTGTTCTCTGCTTTCAACCAAGGTCCATCTGATATCAGCCTTATTAGAGGTGCTAAACAATTGTAATTCTCCTGAAGGAAAAAACAAAACAGCATTCTTCTTTTCTTTTCGTTAGAGTACTACTAAAATTTCATTTCTATCACCCTTTTGTTGGAGTATATATTTATTAGTAGGTTTTTCTCTATAAACCAATAGCATTTTATGTAATTAAATGGACTAACCCAAATCATAGCGCTTGTCATTGCCTCAGATGCATGCAAAAGCTGCACAATGATTAAGATGTCCAAAAAAGACGGTGGTGTTGGAGAAGACTATTAAATAAACCATGAACCACCAGAAGAAAAATAGACCATGGATTGCCAGAAGGAAAAAATAAACGTGTTCAAGAAGTACACCAGAATGCTCCTTCGAATGGAGGATGGCGAGAATTCATCTCATATCATTTGAACATGCTTTCAGATTTGTCCTAGGAAAGGAGGACACGCTTGACAAAGCAGAGGGGCATTCAAACAGAGGAAGGCCATCAACCAGATGGGCTGACACCGTGGCTGCAACAATGGGCGCAAGCATGGCAATGATGATGAGGATGACTCGGGCTTTATGAGGGTGGGCAGTGATTGGTTCCGTTGTGCACAGGGTGACTGGGAGTCAGAAAGGACTCAATGGCTCCTAACAACAATGAAAGAGAATACATTCCACACAACTGCAAAGAAAAGATCTATTGTAAGAAGAAGCAATAGTTCCCTGCCTCACAGACTTACTGCCCTCCAGAATAGAACTCATACACAGTTGACAAGGGGCTGTTAATCTTTACAAGGGCAGATTACCTCAGCGTTCTCCTGTGGAGGAGCTGCCAAGTTCCCCCTCCTACCTTTTCAGTGAGTGAGTGCCCAACATTTAGCCCCCTGGGCCACCGGGGCTCCTTTCCAGCCCCCACTCACTACCAATGGGTTGGCTTTTATTTGAAAACTTGCTGCTCTCTTCAGCTCTGGGAAATTTTTCTTATGACAATTTTTTGATCACTTTCTCTGTTTTCTCATTTTCTGGAAATATTGCTGGTTGAATACAGAACTCTTCAATGTATGCTTTATGTTACGTTTTTTAAAATCTTTTTTTTCTTAACTAGGCATTAATTTTTAAAATGTATCTTGTATTTTCTCTTGAAATTATTTTTGCAACTACATATTTAATTTTTAAAATATCCTTTTTATTCGCTTTTCATAGCAATCAAAGTTTTGTGGGTACAAACTATCCTGTAATGTCTCTAGAGACAATTATTAAAGATTTCTTTTGTTGTTGTTGTTTTTGTTCCTGATACTTTATTGGTCACCTTAGGCCCCTACCCTGGTGGATGGACATCTGAAAAGGAGGGGTGGGGTCACCATTCATTAGCTACCAGGGGCATGAGAAGACCTTAGCCCAGTCCTCCAAGGTCCCAGATGAGGAGTTTCGAGGGGGCAGGCTGGCCTTTCCTGGGTCAGCACAGGTGGGAAGAGAAGACCCAAACTTGTCCCGCTGGCAGGTCTAGTTGTGCTTGGAGAAGTATTCCTTGCTGTCGTCCACATTGGGCTTGATTGTGTCGCTGCCTGGCTTCCAGCCAGAGGGACACACTTTTCCGTGCTCATCCATGTACTGGAAAGCCTGGACCAGCCTCAGAGCCTCGTCCACGGAACGCCCACAGGCAAGTCATTGACCTGATCTGATGAAGGACACCCTTGCCATCGATGATAAAGAGGCCCCTGTAAGCGATGCTTTCATCTTCCTTCAGCACACCATAGTCAAGGGACGAGCTTCTGGTCACATCAGCCCGCAGGGGGGATGTTCAGGGGACCCAAGCCCCCCACCTTCTGAGGAGTGTTGGTCCAAGCCAGGTGGGTGAACCGAGAGTCCACGGAGACTCCCAGCACCTCGCAGCCCAGCTTTCGGAAGTCATGGCCGTGCTCGCTGAAAGCAATGGTCTCCGTGGGGCACACCAAAGTGAAGTCCAGAGGGTGGAAAAAGAGCTTCACGCACTTCCCTCTGTAGTCGGAAAGCTTCACCTCCTTAAGGCACCGTCCCCCATGGCCGCGGCCTGAAAGTTGGGGAGGGCTTTCCGATGTGTGCGTTGCCGGAGGCCCTCACTAAAAGCTGCGTGAGCTAGGGCCGGACGCACGGACAGGCAGAAGCACGGACCCACGTTCTCTGCGTCCTATGAAAGATTTCTTAAAGTTATTATCATTTGTGATTTATCTGTATCTCTTGGTACCACTTTGAAGACTTAAAGTGAGCCTGACCCACATCATGGTATTTTCAATCACTTCATATACAAGTGAAAGCTGGCGAGTGAATGAAGAAGACCACAGAAGAACGGATGCATTTGAATTACGGTGTTGGTCAATGATATTGAAACTGCCATGGACTGCCAGAAGAACAAACAGATCTGTCTTCAAAAAGTACAGCCAGATACTCCTTAGATTAGAAGAAAGGATGGCGAGACTTTGTCTCACCTGCTTTGGACATCCCAGGTGGGCCAGTGGCTGGAGGAGGACCTCATGCTTGGTAAAGTATCGGGTCAGTGAAAATGACGCCGCCGCTCAAGGAGCTGCACTGACACAAGGGCAACAACAATGGGCTCAACCGACTGAGAGGGAGGATGGCACGTGGCCAGGCAATGTCCTGCTCTGTTGTGCATGGGTGCACTGTGGCTCGGAACAGACTCAGCGGGTCCTAACCACAACAACTCTTGTGGCTAAAATGAAAAACGTGTGTTTCTAATTTTTAAGGTACACAAATGGAGCCCGACTGGTGTAATGGTAACAAGCTGGGCTGATAACCACAAGTCAGAAGTTGAAAATCCCTCCAAGGAATCAAGATCAGGCGATGAATCAGAGCATATTCTTAGTGTGTTTTTGAGGAATTGTGTTGTGACGGGATCGCAGTCAAATATTTCATATTGTTTTCAAAGTGGCAAATGCTTTATACCATGCGATGGAAGAGGTTTCTTTTTAAATTTCTAAAAATGATTTAAGTCTTGAGCGATTACTTGTTTGAAATAATATAAAAACATCCATCCTAAATGAAAAAGGAAAGTAAACATACTTAAAATGACAAGGTTACTATAAATAAACCGAGTTATATTTATTTTACTAAGTCTTGGCACTTGGAGGAATAGTGTTTTTCATTTATGAATAAATAAAATGATTAAATATTGTGACTTAAGTGAAAGATAGATGCATGTTTCTTCAGCAGAAAGAAAAGCAAAAATTAGTGGCAGATGGAGCTCATTGAATTTAATTAATCAAAGCAGCAAAATTATCAGAATTGCTTTTCTTATTAAAAAGCTTTTTTCACGAGGTGCCCAAGAGACCAGATATAAGGCATCATGCAAAAAAAAAAAAAGATATAAGTGTGTATGTATGTGCATATATGTGTATATGTATATATGTATGTGTATATATATATATATCATATTAAATGAAGGGGGAAGTGCAGAGTGGAGACCCAAGGCCCAAGTGTCGGCCAATGGAGATCCCCTCATAGAGGGGTTTAGGAGAGGAGATGGGTTAATTAGGGTGTGAGGTAGTATCGATGAAGAACACAGCTTTCACCCAGATCCTGGATGCTTCCTCCCCCCAACTACCATGATCCGAATTCTACCTTGCAGGGCTGGATAGGACAGAGGCTGTACACTGGTACATATGAGGGTTGGAGATACAGGGAATCCAGGGCGGATGATACCTTCAGGACCAAGGGTGTGAGGGACGATGCTGGGAGAGTGGAGGGTGAGTGGGTTGGAAAGGGGGAACTGATTACAAGGATCCACATGTGACCTCTTCCCTGGGAGAGGGACAGCAGAGAAGGGGGGAAGGGAGACTCCGGATAGGGCAAGATATGACAAAATAACGAGGTATAAATTACCAAGGGCATATGAGGGAGGAGGGAATGGGGAGGGAGGGGGGAAAAAAAAAAGAGGACCTGATGCAAGGGGCTTAAGTGGAGAGCAAATGCCTTGAGAATGATTGGGGCAGGGAATGTATGGATGTGCTTTATACAATTGATGTATGTATATGTATGGATTGTGGTAAGAGTTGTTTGAGTCCCTAATAAAATGTAAAAGAAGAAAAGAGAAAAAAATGATTAGGGCAAAGACTGTACAGATGTGCTTTATACAATTGATGTATGTATATGTATGAACTGTGAAAAGAATTGTATCAGCCCCAATAAATTGTTAAAATAAATAAATTAATTAATTTAAAAAATAAAAATAAAAAGCTTTTTAAAATCTACATGTGAAAGAGGATTATTTAAGTTTAAGTTCTGTTTTTATTGTTGTTGTTCTTTATTGTCAGTTTGGTGAAGGCTTGCAGAGTAAATCCATTTTACATTAAAAAATTCATATTCAATTTGGGTTATGTTATTGATTAAAAGCCCCGTTTTATGGTTAAATTGTATGCCAATTTGCACTTGTGTGAGGATACGGATGAAGTCCAACATGCCAATCAGGTCACAGCCTAATGACTTCTCCATCATGGCGTGGCCTCTTTGTAAGACATATGGTGGAGAGCCCCCTCTCTTTCCTTTCTCCTTCCTCCTTGACTGATTCCTGTGTGGCATATGTGAGGCCCTCAACCCACGTGGCCCCCAGGCCCAGGGAGCTGTCAGCATCCTACACGTTCCTGCAGCCTTTGGATCCCTGTAACTCGGCACCCACTAGGGTGTGATCTCCCAGCTTTCCACTTCACCGTCCTGGTTCCTTCCCCGGAAGTTGCATGAGGGTGAAGACCTTCAGTTAGCTTCTGACCCATGGAATTGAGTTGGACTTGGCTGGACCACTTACTTGATATAAAATTCTTACTTAATCCAAAGTTCTTTCTTATATATATACGTGCCACTGGTTTGGTTTCTTTAGAAAACAGCCTAACATACCCGTGAAGCAGGATCACTTGACCCGCTTTAACCCTGTTTTCAATAACCACGCTTCCTTCTTTCCTACACCTGCCTATCTCCTGAACATTGGGTGATTTTTATGTATAAGAGTGTATTCAAATAAGCAGTCCCTATGAGTGTTCCAATGAGTGATTGGACAGAGAGGAGATGCTTACAACTTGCTCTAGTGATCTCAAAAAGCCCCTGGGAGGTAAGCACCCAGACGATCAGTCTTTTGAGATCACAGGATAATCTTTGTCCCAGTACAATGAATTTTTAAGTATGTGCATATTTCAACATAGACTTTTGCCTCTAAATCCCTTCATATGGCTCATAAAAGGATAATTAAAAAATAAACAAGCATACAAATAGTTATTATCCACATTAATTGATTCAACAAATATTTCCAAATACTTATTATGTTCCAAAGAGACTCTGGTGGTGCTCTCTGACTGGACTCCTAACCACAAGGTTTGTTGTTCAAATCCTCCAGGCATTCCAGGGGGATATGAGGCTGTCTGTTCCTGTAAAGATTTAGTCTTGGAAACCTGATGTAGGATTTCTGAGTTAGAAGCTACTCAATGGCAGTAGGTTTAGTTTGAGTTTTGCTGCGTTTCAAATAATTTACTTAAATGCCTACAATTTGTTTGTTCTTTTTTTGTCTTCTTGCTAACTTACCTAACATATTCATTTGTTGTAATCAAACTGATGCCAGCTCATAGCAACCCTATACAACAGGATAGACCTGCCTCTGTGGGTTTCTGAAACTGTAACTCTTCACAGTAATAGAAAATCTCATCTCTCTTCTGCTGATCAGCTGGTAGCTATCATATTCTCATATAAGGAGCCGATAAACTTGCCTAGAACCCCTATTACAAGTTATCAAAAGTTCCTGGCCGGGGGGTGAGGGGTGGGGGGTGGTGAGGAGCCAGAGGAAGATGGCCTGCAGACAATAAGCACAGGAACATTATCTCCTGAGCACCACCAGGGGGTTTCCACCAGGAGCGAGATCCTGAGTCTCCTTGAATTGAGAACATCTCAGAAGCTAAGAATAGCCAGTGTTCTAAGGCGGGAGACCAGCAATGCCTGCTGAAACCCCCCTTCACCATTGGCCAGCAGCACCAGCCTCTGCCGTGAGCTCCACTCCTCCCCAGTACAGCCAGTTTCCCCTGGCCTCTGAAGCAACCCAGCCAGCCAAACCTCTTGCCTTGCTGGTCTCTAGGGCTCTATGTGGATAGCAGATCTCACGGGCACTTTGGTGCAGGCATTCTCAGTATGCAAGCTACACTTTTCGCCATTGTCCCCTTTTTCCTTTATTCTTCAGTGCCCACTCCCACCCCATGTGCCCTACCTGCCCCACATGCCTTTGCAAATTAGTGTTCTTGAAAATTCTGCCCTATCGCTAATCTCCACTGTTCATGTAAATCGTGCCCAGTCACTTAAGAGTGTAATCTGTACAAGTCAAAAAAGCAGAAAACATTAAAAGCTATAACAAAGTTAAAATGAATCAAAAGGGAGATCAAATTAAAAGATGTTAAATTTTAAGCTAACTGTATCTGCAACAAACCACTTTACATGATATCCACTCTGTGTGATATCAAGGCGATTCACATTCCTGGTTTATGGTCAGAGGGAATTTATCAAGGCTTAATCCACCTGTATTACCCTTTCACTTTTTTTTCAACTGAAGTTACTCTAAAATAAGCAAAAATGGAGCATGGAGTGGGGCAGCTGAAGCGTGTGAGAGAAGCTCAAGAAGGCCTCCCAGCGGCTGGGGAAGGAACTCCAGCAGGAGGGCTGACCCCTGACCTCACACTCTCCTTCCCAACACACCTTTCTGGTGTAGGACTGTTGTCCCCCGAGGCCCCTTATTCCACTGGCACCCCACTCCACTCCCCAACCGGACAAGAGTGGACAGACAGGTGCATCTTGAAACAGGAAGTCTCTCTGAGCTGGGTAGGGGGCTGGCTCGGAGCATATTCAGGAAAAGGGACTCCCCCAGGCCCCCTCTAATCCTTCCAAACCCTCCGAGTGAATAAAGCTCAAAGAAAACAAACAAAAAAAGTTAAAATGGAGATGAAATGATAAGATATTAAACTTTAACCTATGTCTGCCGTAATTGATTTTAACATGCTTTCTGTCTGATAACAAGACTATTCATGTTCGACGGTGATCAGAGGGAACTCACTGGAGGCTCAATCCATGAGTGGACCCCGCAAATAGATTTCTGGATTCCACTGTCATCCTTATACTTCTGAAAACTAAGTGTTCAAATTTAAGCTCTGATATCATTCCCTCCTTCAGATTTGGATTTTATTCGTTACAATCATTGGATCACACAGGTCAATGTGTTTCTTCCATGTGGACTTGGTTGACACCTAGCATATTTTGCCTTGAGGTTGTCCAATGAACAGCAACCCAAGACTACCATGTACTTATTATTTTCACTCCTTGCTCTATTATGATATGTACTAGTCTAGTAGGCATGGTTCTCTCTTTATGAATGAATATTACTGAAAGCTTTGTCCAGTCACCACCTCCACATTGTTCATCACCAGTCCCCATTGTTTGTGTAGTATCCAGTCACTTAAGAGTTTCATCTGTACAAGTCAAAATTTCATATATTGGGGCTCACAGCTCATCTGTGTTTGTATAATTTCCTTTTCTCAACAGTGTTTTAAATTCTATATCACTGGCTAAATTAATGACACTATCAACAAAATTACCTTATATTCCAGTGGGTGACTGACAATGTTCTTTAACATAAAATGATAATGATGTCTCTAAGATGAACCAGACACATACATAAGCCATAGAGATATGAATGGATTTTTGGCTCACACCGAACTATAGCCCCCAAAGAACTATTCATTCTTTGACATAACCCTGCTTGATGTTGGGCCTCATGAAGAGATCGCTGAGTATATGGATGACACAGTGAAGTGAAAGATGGTGCTCAGCTATCAGAAAGACTAGCGCCATGGATCTTAAATTCTCCAAACAAAGCGACATCTTTGCTTTTTAACACTTTAAAGAAATGTTCTGCAGCAGGCTGTTTAATGTAATACATCATTTGATTTTTGACTACTGCTGCCATGCTCATTGATTACAGATTTGAGTAAAATGAAATCCTTTACAACTTCAATCTTTTCTCTGTTTATTATGATGTTGCTCGTTGGTCCAGTGGCGAAGATTTTTCTTCTGTAGTCTTTGTATATTTGTACCCTTCCATATGGAAGGCTGTAATCTTTGATCATTATCAGTAAGAACTTCAAGTCTTCTTCACGTTCAGCGAGCAAGTTTGTATCATCTGCATATTGCTGTTCTGCTTCCAGTAGTCTTCCTCCAATCCTGCTGCTGAGCTCTCCTTCGAACAGTCCAACTTCTAAGATGATTTACTCAACATAACGAAAGAACAAGTGAGGTGAAAGGATAAACGATAGTGCGCATGGAAGCACCAATGTGATTTGAAACTAAGCAATACACACTTTATCTGTTCAATGAGTGCTTTGTGATCGAAGTACAGGACCCACATGAACACAAAAAAGTATTCTAGGATTCTCGTTCTTTATAACGGCATTCATAATTTGTTAGGATCTCACAGTTGACTCCCTCTGCATAGACTATTAACACAAGTAGACATCTTGATGTTCTCTGCTTCAGTCAAGGTTAACCTGATGCCATTCCCATCGATGGAGGCAAGCATCAAGCAAGGCCATGCAGTAAGAACTAAATGCTCTTAGATTGGGGCTAGAATTAAATACAAGCCCCAGTCCATTCATATATCTAAAGCTTACATATGTCTCTGATTCACCTTTGAGACATTATTACCATTTTATCTTAGAGATCATTATCCAGCACCCCCCTGGGGCATTTGTGGATTATATGATAATAAAAATGCTTTTTAAAAAACAGGAAGGAAGGAAAAGATCAAGTGGGCGTCAGAGAACAACGCTTTGTAACTTGTCTGAAGCAGAACAGAAATTTTCAGAGGGCAAATTGGGATGCTTTTTAAAAAGAGCTTTCCCTGACTTCAGCATGAGATCCCGCTTTCCACAGCCTCTTCTCATCCCGTTTGAAATTCTTGCACTTTCCCATCAATGTATTGCTCCTACCAATTTACGATGATATTCAGCAAAAATGATTTGCCTGTCTTGTTAAGGATATTGCTTAACAGTTTCCACATTCTATTGCATCACCTTTGTTTGGAATAGGCACAAGTAGACACTTCTTCCACTTGTTAGCCAGGTAACTGTCTTCCAAACTTCTTGGTGTCAATGAGTGAACACCTGCAGCACTGAATTTATTAGTTAAGATATTTTAATTTATAGCCTGTTGATTCCTGGAGCCTTGGTTTTGTTTTGGGTTTTTTTTGCAATGCCTTCCATGAAGCTTAGACTTCTTTTAACACCATTGATCCTTGATCATAAGCTGAAATGGTTGCATATGAACCAATGGTGTACAGTGACTCTGTATTTTTTTTTACATTTTATTAGGGGCTCATACAACTCTTATCACAATCCATACATATACATACATCAATTGTATAAAGCACATCCGTACATTCTTTGCCCCAATCATTTTCAAAGCATTTTCCCTCTACTTAAGCCCTTTGCATCAGGTCCTCTTTTTTTCCTCCCTCCCCGCTCACCCCTCCCTCATGAGCCCTTGATAATTTATAGATTGTTATTTTGTCATATCTTGCCCTATCCGGAGTCTCCCTTCCCCCCCCTTCTCTGCCGTCCATCTCCCAGGGAGGAGGTCACATGTGGATCCTTGTAATCAGTTCCCCCTTTCCAACCCACTCACCCTCTACTCTCCCAGTATCGCCCCTCACACCCCTGGTCCTGAAGGTATCGTCCACCCTGGATTCCCTGTGCCTCCAGCTCCCATATGTACCAGTGTACAACCTCTGCCCTATCCAGTTCTGCAAGGTAGAATTTGGATCATGGTAGTTGGGGGGAGGAAGCATCCAGGATCTGGGGGAAAGCTGTGTTCTTCATCGGTACTACATCGCACCCTGACTGACCCATCTCCTCTCCTAAACCCCTCTGTGAGGGTGTGAGGGGATCTCCAGTGACCGACAAATGGGCTTTGGGTCTCCACTCTGCACTTCCTCCTTCATTCACTATTTTATATATATATATATATATATATATATCATGATGTCTTATACCTGGTGACTCTGTGTATTATAGCTTCTTTGGGTGTTTCCTGTACCATTTGATATTTTGTCCATAGAATGCTTTAAAATAGCAACTCAAGGCTTGAATATTTTCTTCAGTTCTTTCAGCATGAGTTACTTCATAAGCTGAGAATGTTCTTCCTTTCCAGTTTTCTAACTCGAGGCCTTTGTATATTTTGTTATAGCATTTACTATGTCTTCTCAAGCCATCCTTTGAACTCTTCCATTCAGCAGTTTTCTTCATCATTTCAAGATTCAAGAGCAAGTTTCAGAGTTTCTCCTGACCTCCATTTTGGTGTTTTTATTTTGTTCTCTGTATCTTTAATAACTCTTGCTTTCTTCTTATTTGATGTCACTCCACAATTTGTCTCGTCTTCAGTCATTGGTATTCAATGCATCAAATTTAATTTTTGGATGATAACTATATTCAGGTGGAATATACTTAACCTCATAATTTGGCTTTGGTGGATATATTTATAATTTTCTTGAGTTTCAATTTGAACTTTTATATGAGTAATTAATTATCTGTTTTCAGCCAACAACTGTTCTTATTTTGGCTAAAGATATTGAGCTTCTTCATCATCTCTCCCCACAGATATAGTTTATTTGATTCTTACATATTCCAAGACATGAGGCCCATGTGTAGTCACTGCTTTGGTTGCTGTAATGAGGTATTTGCAATGTATAAGTCCCTCGTCTTGTAAAGTTCCAGCACGTGAGCTCTAGCATTGTTTTATCAGCAGGGCCATATTTTCCTATTACTTATCGTTCTTGATTTCTAACTTTCACATTCCAATAATTAGTCATTGTTGCTGCAACTTGATGTTGTTTCATTTCCAGATGACAGGATTTAGTCAAATCTTCTATTTATTTATCTTCCTTGTAGGCATATGGACATTATCCTATCACTGCCAGCATTGAATAAATCTTAAAATGGTTCCTTGATGATGAAGGCAATAACATCCTCTTCAACTTGTCATTGATGTTTCAAAATGACCAATACCGCTCTCTTTCAGCCCATTAAGACCTAAGACGTTGGTCATTACACATTCCATTTCATTGTTGACAACTTCCAATTTTCCTAGATCCATATTTTATATAGACCGCATTCAAATGATGAATGGGCACTCGCAATGGTTTCGTCTCATCTAAGGAAGGCCTTGAACACTTTACCGCATCATCTCACTACAGTGGACTCTCCTTTGGGGAGGGAACTCTTGCCCAGGTGTATTCTGCGTGCCGTCCAACCTGAGGAGCGCATCTTCCAGCACCGTGTCAGACAGATCTCGCTGCGACCATAAGGTCCCGCAGGACAGTTCTTGTAACTAGACCACCAGGTCCTTCTTCCTCATCATACAAACTAGAAATAAGCAACTCAAGGGAAACCGATGATCTAACAAGTGTTCTATGAAGACTATGAAACAACCAATAAGTGAAAGAATAAATCAAAGGGAAAATTAGCAAAGAGAGCCCCATAGAACTACGGGCAGTAGACAAAGAATAGAATTAGTAAAGAATACCAGTGAAAGGCTACAGAAACTCCTGTGCCAAGTACTTATCTGCAAATTTAGAAACGTGGTAGGTGGATGATCAGGGATCCCCTTACCTAGGTGATTGCTTTTAATAGAAAGAACTTATTTTACATCTTGTGTGTTCTGTGATAAAAATATTTTCCCCACAATCCGGACCTGAGTAGTTATGTTACTGCAATACAATCACCTCTTGTATAAGGTCTAATATAACCAGTATCTCGTAATGTAAAAGAGGGATCACCTCTTAATATTAACAGCAATTTTCATTCTGGGTGTCTATTATGTATGTGCTGGGCACTTGTTTTCTATGTGTGTACACCTATATTTGTATTACAATGTTTTTTCTCTTTTATCTCCAAGGGAAACAAGTTTGATTCAGAAATGTGTTTGCACACAGAAATCTAATTGTTCGATTATCTCATGTTTATAGTTCCTTAATTTTCATAGGCTTAGACATTCAAATAACAGCTGCTAGTTAAAGTAAAATGAGAAAATATAATTCTGAGAAAGACTAAGTTGTCCTATGCCTTCACAAATCATTCACAAAGCCGTTATTTGGTAACAGCTGTTCTTAAACATGAGTTCACATTTGTACAGTCTATTATAATCCCATGATAGAAGCTACTGAGAATCTGTTTGGCTCAAACCTTTAGTTATCATGGAGTACAAATAGATAAAACATATATATGTACCCAAACAATGTATAGGCACTGTTGGCACCCAGGGAAGGCGGACTACCTCTTTCACTTTCACCTGTATGCTCCCACTCACGAAGTCATTTTCCCTTTCATACAGTACTGTACAGATATGTGCACCTATTTACATTATATCGGGATTTTTCTCCACTAACTGGAAAAGTTTCTTAAATAATGCGTCCTTGCAATACCACAATGCACTTAAAATTGTCTGTTAAGTTAGATGAGAAAGCTTGACAATGGAAAAGAAAACCCGAACTGAAGTACTCAAACTGTGTTGGTGGCGAATACAGACTCTCTGGTGCACTGTCAAGCGCTGACGCTCTCGGTGCTTTTAGGCTCTGCAGAGTCAGTTCCAACACTGCCTGCCCCTGTGCTTTGTCCTCACCATTGTTCTGGTGGCTGAGCCAGTTGTTACAGCCACTGTGTAAATTCATCTTATTGAGGGCCCTCCTCTTTTTTTTTTTTTTTTGCTACCCCTAAACTTTACCAAGCATAGTGTCCTTCTCCAGGGGCTGGGCTCTCCTGACAACATGTTCAAAGTATGTAAGATGAAGTCTCGCCATGCTTGCTTCTAAGGAACATGCTGGCTGTGTTTCTTCCAAGGCAGATTGGTTTGTTCTTTTAACGACCGTGGTACGTTCAATATCCTTCACCCGCACCATATATCAATGCATCGATGCTTCTCTGGTCTTCCACATTCAGGGTCCAACTTTCACATGCATAGGAGGCAACTGAAAATACAATGCTAGGGTCGGGCGAGCTTAGTCCTCAGAGTAAAGTCCAGCCCTCTCAAGAGGGCATGTGCAGCAACTTAGCCCATTGCAACGCACCCTTCGAGGTCTTGACTGCTGCTTCCGTTGACATTGACTGTGTATCCAAGCAAAACAAAATCTTTGAAAACATCACACTTTTCTCCATTTATCATGATGTTACCTATTGGCTCAGTAGTGAGAATTTAAATTGTCTTTACATTGAGTTGATGTATACTGAAGACTGCAGTCCTGGATCTTCACCAACAGGTTCTTCAAAGTCACCCTCTTTAGCGAGCAAGATCCTGGTATCTAATATTGCAGGGTGTTAATATGACTTTCTTTAATCATTATGCGAAGTTCTTCAGATAATCCACTTTCTTGGATGATTTTCTCAGCGTGCAGATTAAATAAGTATAGTGAGAGGACAGACACCCGATAGATGCCTTTCTTGATTTTACACCTTGCAGTATTCCCTGTTCTGTTCACACAACTGCCTCTGGATCCACATACAGGCTCCACACAAGCACAGTTAAGTGTTCCAACCATAGTTTTTTTATGATCCACACAGTTGAATGATTTGGCATAGTCAATAAAACACAAGTCAATATCTTTCTGAAATTCTTTGTTTTCAGACAAGATCTATCTGCCATCAGCAACGCTGTCCCTTGTTCCACTTCCCCTTCTGAATCCCACCTGACCCTCTGGCAGCAACCTGTCCATGTAGTGCTCAAACATTGTTGGATTATCTTCAGCAAAATTGTACTTGCACATGATATCAATAATTGTTCTATAACTTGAGCATTCTGTTGGGTCACCTTTCTTTGGAAAGGATGTAACTATGGAACTCTTCCAGTCAGTTGGCCAAATTTCCTGGCATAGGTGAGTAAGTGCTTCCAGAGCCTCATCAGCTTGTTGAATTATTTCAATTGGTATTTTATCAATTCCTGGAGTCTTGTTTTTGGAGAATGCCCTCAATGCAGGTTGACCTCAATGGCAGTGGGCTTGGTTTTTTTATACATATAAAATAAACGTATTGAATATGTATAAGATGCCTTATATAATGTATATCTATTCAAATTTTGCATATGAATATGGTTATAAGTGATTTTTCTCAGTGTCAGAAGAAATTATACTTGGTTATAAAAATTTGCCACTGATATATGCCCCTTGATAAGACAGAGATCTATTATATTCTCTACCTTTTTTATTTCACAACTAAGTATGTATTAAAATATACTACTTAAGACGAGAGGTAGGTGCAGTGGTGTTTCAGAAGTTATATCTTTCTTTAATACAATATATTCTCTGATTTTTTTCATTAAAGTTGCAACTCTACATTTCCATTCATGGCAAATTAGATTATATAAACCCACACTGAATACAAGTAGAAATGTCATTAAAATATATTTCTCACTCCTTTTAAAGGATTTGAATATTGGCATGCCAAGAAAGTAAGGGCATATCAATGCAAAATATAATGGAAAGTGAGAAAATAAAAAGCTAAGCAGAGCAACGGGTTCTCCATTCTTCCAGGTTTTCAAGCCCACAGGAGGTCGCTGTGAGTCAGCACTGACTAGGTGGCAGCGAGTATTTTGGGTTTTATAGGACAAAAGAGAACTGTTCCATAGGATTGACTAGGCTCTCATCATTAGGGAAGTAGCCAGCCAAGGTTGTTTCTCCAAAGAAGTTGCTGATAGGTTTGATCTAAGGACCAAGTGCTTAAGCATTGCTAGAACCTCCTATCCTATTAAACGCTCCTCTACTCACTGATGGATTAATTCAAAGACGCACACTTTCACCTCCGGGTTTTTGTTCAAGTATTTCCCTTGCCTAAAATACTCTTCATCTCAGAATCCGCTCAACTAACTCCTTCATGACCACAAGTCTTCCCTCAAAGATCATCCAGAACAAGACAGTAATAGAAATAAAAAAATATATATATAGGACATGTAGAAAATAAATAGTAAAACTTGTCTTTCTTATCAGCAAGCACTTTAAATGTAAATTAACTACACTGTTCAACTAAGACAGCAATTTCCAGAACAATTCAACTGCATGCTGTCTACAAGAGATTCACTTTTGAGTTAAAGACACAAATAAGTTGAAAGTACAGAATGAAAATCAATATTCAAAAGAATGGCAACATAGTCGTTATCATTGCCAACGTTGGAAACAAGAGGATCGGTCGTTGCAAAATATGACCTTAGTCATAGCAAAGAAACTAGAAATCACATGGTAAGATGTTTCATGATCAAACACTTCTTTTTTTCTAATACCATTTTTCAACAGCATAAACAGTGAATGCATACAGAAGCCACGCCAGGTTGAATACATAAATCATACATAATACATAAATCACTGTAACTACTGACCTTTCCTCTTGTTTCCAACCTTGGCATCCTAATTACTAATAATAATCAAGAAATCATAACCACTATCAATAAATAATAATCATTATTTAATAAATCATAACCAACTTCTTTACCACTAGTTGTGGCCTATATATATCATCTGATGACAGCCTAATACTGCAAGATAAACCTGAAATGTGCTTTCTGATAATGGATGTGTTGACATTCCTTTTGAGTTTTCCAGTCTATTTTAGCTCATTAATGCCTAGGATATTGATAGTTATGCATTGTATTTAATTTTTAATGGCTTCCAATTTTCTTAGATTCATAGTTTAGACATCCCATTTCTGATTATTAATGGCTGTTTTCAGCTCCTTCTCCTTCTCAGTCTTGCTCATCAGCAATTTTATTCCATCCACATCATTAGGCCAACTCTAATTTTAAGGAAGCAGCTCGGCCTTGGTTGGTTCTTCTTCCAGCACTGTATCTGACCATGTTCGGCTGCTAGTCTTAAGACTTTCAATGGTGATCCCTCAGAAGTGAACAACCTATCGGTAATTCTTCTTTGAAGCCTGCTACTAATCTAGAAGGTCCATTGGAACCTTTTCACCATGAGTGAACCTGCTAGTATTGGAAAGGTTACCATAGCTTTTGACATCACAGCAAGACACCGCAATATGACATAGTGATAGATGCATAGAGGAATACACCCCTGTTCATCAGAATCTCCAGATTACTACCTTTTCAACACAGAGAGTTGATCTTACCCACCTCCATGAAGTTCGGCAAGACCATGTGAATTTGTGGACAAAGATGGACTTTCTAATTCCGTGAAGAGTTACAGGCTTGGATACTCAAAGGGGCAGTTCTACCCTGTCCAAAAGGTCACTAGGAGTTGGCATGGACTCGAAGGCAGTGATTGTGTTTTTTGAGATTTTTTTTTAACTACATAGATTAAATGTAGAAATTATGCTGAAGCATCAAATGATTGAATGTAGATAAAGACACTGGAATGACTCAACTTTGACGTACTCCTAGGTTAAAAGCTCTGAGAAGAGAATCCAGGAAGCGTTATTTGTTTGTGTGTTTGTTTTGTTGTGTTGGCTGTGTTTTCTGTTTTGTTATGCTTTGATTTACTCTGTTTGGCACATTTTATTGTCCACACATGTCTACCTGGACAAGGTAGGCGGGACGAACAATCTGGGGGAAAGAACAATGGAACCGAAAGTTCCAGGGGGACGTGGGAGAAGGGGAGGTAGGGGTAAAGGAGGGGCTGCCAACAAGGGAAGAATAAGTGATCTAAAATTGATGGTGAGGAGGTCATAGGATGCTTGGGGGTAGGGGGCTTAATCAAGGGCAATGTAGCCGAGAGGAATTACCAAAACCTGAATGAAAGCCGAACATGATGATGGGACAAGAGGAAAGAAAAAGGAAAAAGAGAAAATAACTGGGAGGCAAAGGGCATTTATAGAGGTCTAACTACAGGTTATGTATATATGTAAATACATTTCTATATAATGATAGGGAAATAGATCGACATACATATATTTATTTATAAAACATTATGACAACTGATGGACATTGGGCCTCCACTCAAGTACTCCTTCAACTCAACATTTTTTTTTAATTTACATGGCACTCTGTGATGTTCACCTTCTCTGACATTATCCCTGAAGACAAAGCGGGTGCATAAGCAAATGTGGTGAAGAAAGCTGATGGAACCCGGCTATCAAAAGATATAGCATCTGGGATCTTAAAGGTTTAAAGATAAACAAGCGACCATCTATCTCAGAAGCAACAGAGCCCACAGGGAAGAGGCACACCAGCCTATGTGATCATGAGGTGTCGATGGGATCAAGTATCAGGCATCAAAACCCCAGAAAAAAAAATCAGATCAGTGGGAATAAGGGGGAGGGCAGAATGGAGACGCAAAGTCCATCAGTAGTCAGTTGTACACTCCCTGTCAGAAAGGCCCCAAGAAAGAGACAAGCCAGTGAGGGTGCAGTATGGCATCGATGAAACACACAACCTTCCTCTAATCTACATATGCCCCCCTTCTGAGGAGGATGGACAGTAGAAAAGTGGGTGAAGGGAGACAGCAGTCAGAGTAAGACATAAAGAAAAAAATAATAACAATAATTTATAAATTATCAAGGGGATGTGGGGGAGGGAGGGAAAATGAGGAGCTAATCTCAAGGGCTCAAGTAGAAATAAAATGTTTTGAAAAAGATGATAACATATGTACAGATGTGTTTGACACAATGGATATATGTATGGATTGTGATAAGAGCCCCCAATAAAATAAAATTTTTAAAAAGCAACCAGTAACAAAGGAAAATGGAGAATGGATACTGTGCGGGATGCCAGGAAGTGTCAAAGAGGAAAGAGTTCTACCGGTGAAAATTCTATAGGTAGGTGAAGTCAGTTGAACACCGACAACTGGCTATTGGATTTGCCAAAGGTTATATCATCGGTCACCTCAACAGGAATCATTTTTAAAACACAATATTGGAAGGAATGGGTGCAAGAGAGAATATAAATGAGGGGTGGGAGAGATGGAATATAGACAACTCTCAAAAGTCCTGTTTTAAATAGGGCTGAAGCATTAACAGCATAATCTCACAAACATAATGTTGAGGAAAAGAATCGACAAAATACTATATTTACACAAAATTCAAGGGTAAAAGTTACAGCAGTAGCAGTACATTTATGAAGAAACAAGAAAGGGGTTATCACAAAGGTCAGGATTGTAGTTACTCTGGGGCAAAAGGAAAAATGTGCTCAGTAAAGAACATCAAAAAGATGTCTCTTCTCTTTCTTTGCTTGGTGATGAGTGAGGGGGTAAATATTTTACAATCCACTGCTACAGCTGTTTGTCCACCAGCACATTTATTTAATGTCTTCTGCCTGCCCTATCTATAGTTCACAATGAATAAAAAACTTTTTAAGTTAACAATACCGTATTTTAAAAGACAGCAAATAAAATTATGGAGTACCGAAGAAATTTTTTTAAATGTTTAATTTAAAAATTTTAAAAAATTGTGGTTCCTTCCCATCATGAGAAAAATATTCCAAATTCTAAGAAGACAGAATTTGCATCAAACTCAAAAGAGAGCATTATTAAATCTGAACAGGAAGTGAACATTTGTGTCTTTCACATTTCAGGGGGGAAATGGAAATCACAGGAAACTCTGTAGGATTAGAACAGACTACAAACCCTTTTGTCCATTTCTAAGTCCCAGGACATGTATTGGACAGCGTGAGTTTTGTTGTCAGCATGAAAAATGCAGTGCAGTATCTGCCAAGAGATTTTTTTATATGTTTTTCTTCTTTCTGGATATTTTTAGCTTTTGTTCCCAGACCTCCCAGAGATACAACACTTCACAAAAACAATCCATTTGGTCATATTACTGTGATCCAAGTGTGAAGAGATGACTGCTTCCTGATAAATTCACGAGAGAGTAAAGGCCCACATTACATTGCCAACCATGATGACATGAGCTGGCTATGGCCCCGGCTCTTCATGTTGTTTTCCGACAAGCAACTAGAAGGCAGGGTGTTTGAGTTCTACTACTACTTGTTAATTCAACAAGCAACTTACTTAACTCTGAGCATGTGTTTCAGGGGAAACCTTCTGCCCCAAAGAATTCAAGCAAAAACAAATGCGTGAAAGGCTGTCAAGTTTACTGAATTCTCACAAATTTCGCAGAAAGCACACGCTGGAAACATCTTAAACTGTTGTTTTAGAGATAAATGCCACCAAATGGAGTGACAGACATTTTTTAAATCTACCCAAATAACTGCAGACTAACCAGGTCTCACGTAACTTTCAAAATTCTTCTGATAAAACATTACAAGTAGCAGCAAAAGCTATGCAACCTTTTTTTAATTAAAAAAGAACACAAAAGGCTCACTGACACTTCATAGTATATGCTTCGAGTGCAACTATTTTTTTCTTCCTTTTTTTCTTTTTATGACAATTCTTAATTTCTGGTTTATCTGTTTAGTTAATCTGTGCTATTTTCTGGGATTGGTTCCAAGACAACTAAATGCATTACTAAAGTTGGCATCTCTGCGATTAAGCTTAATTTCAGAGAAGCTCTGAAGTGGTATGAAACCATTTTTGTAAGAGTCTGCACACAACTTTATGCTAAAAAGTTACAAACACTGTTCAAAAGCAATGGTTAATGTAAAGGTGAATCTTTTGTTTTCTTCTAAAACAATTCTCATGTCCTTCAAAGGGACAATATTCAAAGAAAATAAGTGCTAGATTTTTGTTGCACTGTTGCAAATTTGGGTTAAAGAGTGAAATGATTCTTTAAAGTAAAGGAAAAGTCATCTAAATAGTCACATATAGTTTATATATTTCTAAATTCTTTTAAAAATGTTTTTCTCTTTCATTTTTTGATTAGAAAATCCTAAAGTCATAAATTATAATTGCATATACACCAAATGTCAAGATCAACATTGACATTTCAAAATATCATAAAATTATGAAATTAGCAATGATTATAATGCTAGAGAGTTCACATATTATAAATTCTAACGAAGAAGCACCTTATATATTACTAAAACGTCCTCAGAAGTTACCTTTGGTCTCCCCTCTAATATGACAGATGAAGAAACTGAGGCCCAAACAGGTTAAGGAGTCTATCCAGAGTCACAATTAACAAATGGGAAATCAATCCAAAACTCAAATTTCCTGACTCTAAGTCTAAATATCTGAAAGAACATTTTTTCCCAACAGGCTTTAATACTTATGGCAATACATGTTAATAAAAAAGCCAGGCAACCACTTGGGCATAAATAACCCTCTCAGGCTGACAAAAAAACTCTAGTCTCTATTGTTTGCCTGGAAGTAACCCGTTTGGAGGATGGCATCACCTTATCCAGGTCTCCAAAATGAGTCTTGGAGTAGCTCTCTTTTTCTCACTTCGTTACATCTTCTAGGAGCCCTGATGGCTCGTTGGTTAAAGCCCTCCGCTGCTAACTGAAAGGTCGGAGGTTCCAAACCACCAGCCGCACTGTGAGAGAACTGTGTGGCGGTCAGCTTCCTGAAAGTTTCAGTCTTGGAAGGGACAATTGGATTCTCGCTATGAATCTGAATCGACTGCCCTGCAAGATTTGGGGTTGGTTTCTAAGACCCTTGAAATAAGTAGTTTGGGTGGGTTGGGGTCTTTTTAATGGATGGCATGAGTAGCTGGAAAAGGAAACGAAACTCAAGTAAACCACCCTGACTGCACAGCCCCGCACTCCTCCCGGGGTCATCCCCATCTACGAATCCTTCCTCCTGGTCCCAGTCTAAGTCACAGTCCCCTGAGTCACAGTTTTCAAAGTGGGGAAGGGGCTTTGAAGGGACTTGCAGGTGCGCGCCCAGTCTCAGCGGGGTGCGCCTCTCCTCCTCCCCGCCATGGGCCTCTCAAAACCCCGGGCTCGGGGACCCAAGAGACCCCCGCGACCTGCTGCCGGCTGCTCCGGGGCCAGGCTGCCGCTCGGGGCCCACAGGTGCCAACCGCGCGCGTCCCCATGCTCCGCGCCTGCAGCCGCCCGGGCCGGGCCGGTGGGCAGGTTGGGTGGAGGCGGCGAGAAGAGGATCTCACCTGGATTCAGGGTCCCACGGCGGCGGCACGGGCTCGGGCACCGGTGCGTCTGGTCCCCAGCGGGGCTGGGGCTCTGCGATGGAGCCGCTGGAAACTCCTCCGGCGCGCCGCCGGGGCACTCAGCCCAGGGGAGGGCCGGGCAGGGGAGGCGCGGGAACGCGCCGAGGGACCGCCCGTGCGCGCCCGCCGCGCGCCCTCCGCCTCCGCTGCGGGCGGGGTGGGGAGCGGAGCCCGAGCTCCCCGGGGGGCGGAGGTCCGGGGGCCGCGGCTGTGGGCGGGGCCGCGGGGCTGGGAGGGGCGTCCGGCGGCGAGACCCTGGGACGCACGGATGCGGGCGAGGAGATGAACCTGGCTGCCTGGGGGAGTGCGGGGCTGGGACTCACCGTTCGCTCCGGCGCGCCCCCCGGAGCCGGGGGCTGGGGACTGGACACGGGGCACAGAGGGCGCCCCTTCCCTGCCAGCGGCCGGCGGCCTCCGAGGTGGGCAAGCGTTCCCGGGGGAGCTCCAGCCTGGGCCCGGAGCGGGAAAAGAAAGTGCCAAGGAAGGGGCCGAAGTTGGGAGCCGCGAAGGCGGGCACCAACCGCGGGGAGACGGGCGAGCGTTTCTGGGGCTGTCTAGTGGGGCGGGAACTCAATGACCACCTACGTAGGACATAACAAGGGGACAGGCGTGGGGGTAGGGGTGAAGCAGTCCTTGGACCGTCCTGATTTCCATGGCAAAGTAGATAGGCAGTTTTCTGTTCATCACTCAGAATTTTCACTTTCGCATTTTATTTACACACTATGTGTCAGACCGTATGGGAGGCTTTCTCCCTCTCAATCCCTTGCTCTCTACCTCTCCAAGTCACACCAAGGCCCAGAACTCCATGGGACGCCCTCGTGTTCCTTCACAAGCGGCCCACCTTGGGCAGGAGACCATTGTACCAAGTTCCATTGCTCATTTCAGCAAGGGGGGAAAAAAGAGTTTTCTTTCTCCGACGAGTTTCCTCCCTACATAGGCCCTACATATGTAGCTAGATAGATGCATAGATTTAAAACAGCAGAACCCCACAGTGTTTTGGTCTGATGCACATAGGGTTACTATAAGTCTGAACTAAATCAATAGCACCTCACAATATAGAATCTTCCAATTACTTATATATACACATAAGTATTTTCAAAATATCGACACTAGGGCTCCAGTTCAAACACACACACAGAGGTGTACTCCAAACAAAATGTGTTTAAACATATCTCCCTAAGCAGTAGATGGTGGCAGACAGTACTCTCCCCAGTACAGTTCGTAGGGAGCCTTCCAGAATAAACTGGGTATATTTAACAAGTGTCATGCAAAGATCAGCTGCTCAGAGTTGGTCTTCCCATCACTCTTTGAAGCTAGGACAAACCTAATGAAGAAGTGGCAACAGGATGGCTCAGATCTGCCAGTACAATTCAGAGAGCGAGGCCCAACCAAAACAGTCGCTTCCACAGGAATCTCTTGCACTAGGAAGTTCAAGGCACAGAGGTCAGTCTAGCACATTATGAGGATTGTTCGGGGCATTCCAAGGGGGCAGTCATGATAGAATTGAAGCACACAAAGTGATCGTGACAACAGGCTGGCAGAGAAAGAATGCCCCAAATGTATTAGCTTCCTGAATGTGGTGGCATGGAGTATCAGAAATGTATCGCCTCACTCATCTGGAAGCCTGAAGTCCAAAGTGGGGGTATTGGTAGGGCTGTATGTCCTCCACGGACTCTAAGGGAGAAACTCTCCTTGCCCCTTCCCATTACAACTTAACGAAAACGCTGTGTAACTCCTTGATTCAGGGCTCCGAACTCCAATCTCCACGTTGATCATTACATGACCTTCTGTGTCACCTCTTCTATAAGAATAAAGCTAGTTGTCATTGGATTTCAGGACCAGGTAGATAATCCAGGATGATCTTGCCTTGAGATCCCTAAATGACTACATTTGCTAAGATCGTTTTTGCAAATAAGGCCATATTCACAGGTTTGGGAGATTAGGATGTGGACATACCTTTTCAAGGAGACACCGTTCTACCCCCTCCAACTGAAAATAAGATATAGTCACTGCTATCACTTAAATTCTGACTCATAGACACCCTCATGGGACAGCATAGAACTGCCCCTTTTGGGTTTCCAAGACAGTAACTCTACCTGAGTAGAAAGCCTCAACTTTCTCTAGCAAAGAGCCTGGTAGCTTTGAACTGCTGACCTTATGATTAGCAGCCCCAAACCTACCCCATTCTGCCACCAGGGATCCTCTTCAACCCTTTACAACTAATAAACTAATAGGGGCCAAAAATCAACACACTCGTCAGTGCCCCAATGTCTTCTAGGATGATTTAGTAATTCTCATTGAGGCTAAGTATAATTAATATTATTCAAAATATGTATCATTAAACCTAGGCCTTATGAAGGACAAGGAGAAGAACTACAAAAGCACATATGCCCTCAACTCATGTTTGAGTAACAAGCAATACTTGAGAGCCAAGCAAGTTTCCTCACAAGATACCAGTATTAAATTAACATAGAAATGCATCCTACATACATATGAATGGATCTCTAATAATGGCTCCAACAGGATACTTGCTATGCTCCAGCGTCTGGGTCAGTAGCATCTTGCTTGCGTCCTAGGATACGGACCCCTTTGGAGTTCATTGGCCTCTCACACAAACCTGCTGCCTGATTAAGGATTACAGACTGAAGAAATGAATAAAGCAGCCTCTGTCAACCAGGTAGGTAATCATTAGTATTTTTTAAAATTCTATAATAAGATGACATTTTCTTGAATCAAACACATTGACATTCTTTCTGACTTATTCAATATTTTCTTGAGGCAAGAGAAAAATCACTACGAGGAAATGTTCAATTTTAAGAAGACATTAATGAAATCACCTATTTCACTTAAAAAATCAATATGTCTATTTACACAGATAAAGATCCTTCTAGGAACAAAATCAATCTTGGCTGAATTATTACTTAAAATGAATAAATAATGTTTCCAAGTTTTGTGGCTGATAATTTCAAAGACATAAACATTTGTTCATCTATTAACTTGACAATATTGATATAATACTTCTTGAAACTTTCTACAGATTATGATTTCATTTATTCAGCATTCACCTCTCCTCTCTTGGATTTTTCCTCTTATTTTTTTCATATTTTAACTTGAAGTCAGGGTTTTCTAAAGAGGGGGTTGGGAACACCTTACACTGGTCCTGATGGCCAGGGGGTTGGATTGTGATGATGGCCCAGAAGTGGATCACATGTCCACACCTGAAAAAGAGGGGATAGAAAGAGGGTTAGTCCCACTCAAAACAAATCACCGAGTGGGAGAAAGTGATACACTCAAAATAAAATCAGAGTGCTTTTATTTGAAGGGACTCTCACTGAAATGTGGTTTATTTTGACTCGTAGCAACCCTATAAGACAGGGTAGAACCGCCCATGTAGGTTTCTGAGACTGTCACTCTTTATAGCAGGAGAAAGCTTCATCTTTCTCTCAGGGAGCAGCTGGTGGTTTTGAACTGCTAACGTTGTGGTTAGTAGCCCAACTCGTAACCACTGCCCCACCCAGAAGGGAAGTGGACATGCAAGCACAGATAATCACTAAAAAAGATACTCAAAAAAGACTTGTTATTGAACTGGATATAGTAAGTTGTTGCTCTTCCTTCTGGTGTGTGTGTGTGTGTGTGTGTGTGTGTGTGTGTTGGTTGATTTTTGTTTTTTTAACGGAACATAGTTTTCATTAAAATAAGATTTTATTCTGACTGGGTACAGTGAAGCAAAATTATTTGGCATGGCTCTTCTGACCAGAGTCTATAACCCCTGAGAAAAATTGGGAGGACCATGCAAATCGGATGTGAGAAACTCGCACATCTGCATGACCCGGTCATTTTTGCAATCTCACGGGGTATGAAATGAGCCATCCGTCTCAAACATGGACAGGAAGGATTTCCTAAAAGTCAAGAAAGAAGAGCCATGAGAGGAGTATGCCCTTTGGGACTTGAGATCCCTGTGCAGAGAGGCAGCAGCAACAAAGTAGTGACAGTGAGAACATGAGACAATGATGGGCTTCCTGACCCATGGACAAGTAAAGCTGAGTGTCTTTGAGTAGCAAGCTGGCTTGCAGAGTGGGGACATTTATCAGTACCAAAGGAGCTCTGTCACATGCTCAAGCAGGGAAGAGGACAAGAGGCCATATGGCTGAGAGGCCAAAAGTCAGAAAGAGAGATGACTGACCACAACTGAGAAGGGTCAGTCCTAACCAGAGAATTGTTGCATCCTAACCATTTCTTAACCTAACATGTAACCTGTTAGCTTTCCAAATAAACCCATAGTTATAGCATCTGTGGGTTCTCTGCAGCGATTGCACTTGATAATCCAACCTAGTAGAGAAGCCAAGAGTGCCATAGGAGGATGGTTGGTGTCAGAATAGGGTAAAGAAGGTCAGAGGCCGGAGGTTGGAGGCAGGCTGGCCTCTGCATCATACAAATTGTCCTGGGGCTGATGCAGAGCTGGGTCACACTTCCCTCTTACACAGTGAGAGGGACTCAGAAATGGCCACCATGCCGCTCTTACTTTACAGTACTCTCAATGTTTTCTAGAAAGTTTTTCAAAATAAAACTGAATTATAGCTTTTGACTATATCACACAAATGTTTATAACATATTTTTAAAGGATCTTGAGGGGGGGGGAAGCTTTGTATGCATATTAACCAGTTATGGTGTGGTTGTCAAATACATCGGGTTTGGAGGTTTTATACACAATTACTGTGAGGGCTTAAATAAGTTCCCTAGCCTCTTTCTATATCTCAGTTTCCTTTTCTGTAGAGTGGAAATTATAATAATCAACTCACTGAACTGTGAGAAGTAATGAGATAATAGCTATGCATTTAGAAAAGTAGTTGTTTCCTAGTGCTCTATTCTATTAGCTTATTATTATCTCATGTAGTCTTCACAACCTCTCTAAAAACATCTTTAAATAGTTGCATTTGATTATTTGTTTTCCCCCTTCAATAGATAATTAATATCTAGCATGTGTCAGGCACAATTACTGGGATAAATAATATGGCTCCTTGCTGAGGAGGACTTGAGTTGGGATTCCCACCAGGTTCCAGGCTGGCATAGAGCACCCCAGGCAGGGGAACCGAGAGTGGAAGGAAATGCACAGTGGGAAAAAAAAGGCAGGGGGGGTAGAGAGCCCAGGTGGAGCTCAGAAAATCAAGTCTGGAAAAAAATTCTCCACAATCACAATCAGGTAAACCAATTCCTTGTTTAAATCTCTTAAGATGATAGATAGAGATACATGTTTCCTAATTTGTCTTTTTTTTAATTGTGGTTTGGGTTAAAGTTTACAGAGAAAATTAGTTTACCATTCAATAATGTGTCTATATTTTATTTCATAAGATTAGTTGCCATCCTTTCGAAGTAACAGCACGTCCCCACGTCCTCTCAGATTCCCCAGGCCCATTTGTCCTTTCGTGTCCCTTCTTGCCTTCTGTGCTCTGTTTCTGTTTTGGGGCAAATGATGCCCTTTTTGTCTCATATGGTCAGTTATTCTGAGAAATGCACTCCTCACATCTTCAGGAGGGACACACGGAGCGGTGAGGAGAAAGGGATGGCCGCCTCACCAGCCAGACCATCAGATCAACGCTGTGATCAAAGGGTTGACAGATGTCACAGCCAGATCGCCCTGACACCCAGAGCGCTCCTTAGATGTGAGGGCGATGAGACATAAGTCTTATAATAAAATGAAAGGAAATAGATAATCTGTAGAAGAAAGAAAGCATTCTTAAAGAAGCCAGTTCTGAACCCTTATCCATTGTTGGATGAATATAAAACGGTACATCCACAGTGGACAGCAGTGTTGCATTTCCTCAGAAAGTTAAACATAACCCTTCGGGTTCAAACATATGTCTCAGAAATCTTAGTTACATGCTTCAAAGAATTGAAGGTAGGAATATGAACAGGGAAATATTTACTAATGTTCATTACAGTATCATGCAAAAGAGGAAAATGTTCATCAATAGATGAATGTATAAAAAATGCCAGATAGAATATTACTATGTCAGATTGCATACTGTAACATCTTAAAAATACTCTGCTGAGTGAAGTTCCAAACTCACTGTTAATGAGGCAATGCTGACTCATAGCAACCTTTTAGGACGGGGTGGAACTGCCCCTGTGAGGTTCTGAGACGGTCACTCTTTACAGGAGTAGAAAGCCCCGTCTTTCTCCCAAGGCTCCGCTGCTGGTTTCAAACTGATGACCTTGCAGTTAGCAGAACAATGTGTAACCACTACACCAGAAAAATGTATTACTTCACACATAGGAAATGTTTTCTTGTGTATGTCTGTGTATGCATCGGGCATCAAAAATGCATGGAAACATATAATTTTAAAATAATGAAAACTTCCACAAACTTTTTCAATGCCCCTGTACAGACACACACACTTACCATAAAAAAAAAAACTAATTATAAACGGGATCAGGGAGACCAGGACCTGATAATTTGGGAGCTTCCCAGCCTATTCAATTTGTAAAGGACCCTAAAATTACATTTCACTGCTAGGGCAGCATCCTTCCGAAAAAACGCTGAGAGTATGGCTGGTCACCCTTTTGTCTGGGCAAGTGTTTGCTAATACAGCACAAAGATGGGAAGGGTAATCAGGACTAAGTCACACAAAGAGCCAAGGCAAATCTGTTGCCATCGCGTTGATTCCCACGCAGCTATCAAAGCGAGTAGAACTGCTCCATCGGCTTTCTGAGTCTGGACCTCTTGACAAGAGCAGACGCTTCATCTGCCTCCCACAGAGAGGCTGGTGGATTTGAACCCACGAGCAACCAGAATTCCTTAGTCACAGACGCTTAAAAATAAATAAAAGGGTGGAGGCCCTCTTTGAAAAGATTAACTATGTAATTCCTAGATCCCCTCAGCCATCTCATAAGTCCAAACTGTAGGAAGGATTATCTAAGAAAAACCAATGGACATAACGCTTTTCTTCTGGAATAAAACTGTGTGCCATAAAAGGAGACCTACACAGTTCTTGAGGATTTTCTATAAGCATGAATACCATCAAGGTAAAGCAAAAGGGAAGGATAAAGTATAAAACAGATGAAGGGCCCCAGACTCCAACAGTTCTACAGTTAGGAAGCAGACCAAGATGGCTCGGCGGCACGCACATGCTGTCTCATGGAAAAGGAAAGGCGGCCCAGATAGGAGAGCCGTGGCAATGAGGGTAGACCTGTACATCTGAAACAGAGGAAAATGACTGGTGCAGATTGCTATGTAAACACCTATAAGCAGGTCTGGACCATACCTACCTCAGATAAGCAGTCAAAGGACCAGGAAAGAAACGGAAAGCTGTTGTTTACATCTGGAGGGCCACTACCCAGCAGGAATTTCTGGTGTCTGTGGGTAGATGGCTATTTGGCTGAACTTCCGTCTGAGTGTGTCAAGCTTTATTTGGGGCAATGTGCATTCCATATGCCTTAATAACGTTGAAGCTATCTTGAATAAACTAGAAGTGTTCATTAAGTAAGGACATTACTATTTGGAGGAGCTTGCTTAAATATTAAAAGGTTATGAGAATTGGAGGCTAAAAGGAGCCCTGGTAATGTAGTTGTTACGGGTTGGGCTGCGATCCACATGGTGGGCAGTTTGAAACCACCAGGAGCCCCGTGGGAGAAAGACTGGGCTTTCTACTCCCATGAACAGTTACAGTCTGGAAAGCCCACTGTGGGTCTCTACGAGTCAGCATGGGCTTGGTAGCCTCAGTCGGGGAGTTATTTGGTTATTATTTTCTGGATGAGCATCACTACACCTACCCCCCCACCCCCACCCCCCGATTTTGTGCTGATACCAATTACTCTGATTTATTCTCTGACCTTTAGAAGGGACGGGGTGATATGTTAGAACAGCAAAAACCAGCGCCTGGTATATGGTGAAAGTAGCGCGAAAGTATTTGAGTCTGGCAATAAAAGAGCTGTTTGCAGAGTTAAAAGGTATTCTAGTAGAAAATAATTCATCCAAAAAATGACAATAGCACTCAAGTATATTATCGGATTTGAGCAAATGCCTTCTTATACTTAATGGTCCTGAATCACATTAGCTGACAAACAATATAACTGTCTAATTACATAATGGATTCTGAGACCAAAGTAAATGTTCTGAGAGAAAACATTTCACATCTAGGTGTTTAAATTTGGGGGTCACTTGACCTGTCATTTGCAGATGAGTACCAGGCTGAAATGAGTCGATGGTAGCCAGTGTGGAAAAGTTTGAACAGGTAATGTAAAAACTGTTTTAATGAAAGCCTAACATCAATTTCCCCGATTAGATATAAACAGTATCCCTAAAACACATTTTATTTTTTAAAAGGATTTTTGCAGTGCAAAGATAAGTGAAGTAGTTAATGAAAAATGAAAGAAAAACATTTTACATTTTAGAAAGAACTTTGAGGACCATATAAGAAAGATCTAAGTTCCAAAATATTTAATAAACAGGATAATTTATATCAAGTCTATGTTAAATGCTAGACATTTTTCTTTTAAACAAATTACCTTTAAAATTGTTTTCTCCAGGCCCAGAATTTAACCCAAATTACACAGAAAACATGGATCTTTTATTGCTTATGTTACAAAACAACATAACTAAACCACCCAGTAGTATGGGGTAAAGTCTGACTGACAGCGACCCTGTCGGACAGAGAGTTCTGCCGCATCGGGTTTCCAAAGTTGTACATCTTTACAGAAACAGACTGTTGGCTTTCTCTGAGGAGCAGCTGCTAGATTCCAACCTGGAGAAAGGCTAGTAGCTGGTCACTTATCCATTTTACCAATGGGGCATCCAAGACAATGTTCAATTATTTATTATGGAGCGCTTTATGAAAGAAAAGCAAAGATAATAAGTAAGCACAGAAGAAGTGAAGTTATCGTTCTAATAACAAGATACGAATACTAAAACTAATGACAAGAAGTTTGGATAACAAAATACTTCAAGAAATCTGTATGCTCTTCTAAATTCTATGAAAGTATCTTTGGGATCCAGTAGAGAAAATAAAAAGCACATCTAAAATGTATTTATGTAAAGGAAAAGAGATGACTATAAACAGTCATTACACAAACATCTAACTGCTTACAAATGGCTGTGCCACAAAGGGTCCAGGCCATGTAGGAATTCTAGGTTCTAGATAATCTTCAGACACAGCCAGGATCATTGTACACCTCCACTCAGAGTTAGCTGTGGGTCTGCCTTCTGTACAGAATAGGTTCAATCCACCCTCCCGTTCACATGCGTCCTTGGAACATGGTGCCTTACTCTTCCAGTGTTTTCTTCGAGGACGGGAGAAGACTCACAGCACTCAAACGCACCACATTTTCCCACCTCCTGTCTTGATTCGTGTTATCCCACCCTGGATAGTTTTCCTCCCTCCCATGCCAGCAACCCATCAACCATTACATGTCACCATCATCATCACAAGCAATAGCGCTTATTCTCCCTGTCACCTCCCTCTCCTTGTTAACTTTGGTCATGTGGTCAGGAGAGAGCAGTCCCTGGGGGAGGACACCATGTTTGGTAAGGTGGAGGGGCAGCACAAAAGAGGAAGGCCCTCAAGGACATGGACGGACCCCGTGGCTGCAACAACTGGATCAAGCACAGGAACAATTTGTGAGGTTGACGCAGGACTGATGAGTGTGTCATTCTGTCATGCATAGGATCACTATAGATCAGAACCAATTTGGTGGCACCCAATAGCAATAAAAATTTCCCAAATTAGGAACTATGGTCTATGATTCTTTAAAAATGTGTCTCCAATTTCCTTAGGAAACACTTTCGGATTGATTGGTCTTAGTGCATATTGTTAGGTTTCAACCCATAGGGCCACGATGCTGTGTGAGGATAAGAGCTGTTGATGGTGACGATGATGGTGACATAAATGATTGATGGCAGGCTGTCGTGCTATGAAGGAAGAACATCCAAGAAGGAATAACGCGAGTAAAGGCAGGCGGTGGGAAAATGAGGTGTGTCTGAGAGCTGTCGGCACTCACCAGCACTACTATTTTGAGCCCATTGTTGTAGCCATTATGCCCACCTGGGCATCCTTCTAAATGCATGAAAGCAGTGTGTGCACGTATCTAAAGGCCCTGAAGGCAAGGGTTGTGTCTTACCATTATCTTTATCACCCCAAGTATTTAGCTTAGTATCTTGGATATAGAATTTACTTCATTAGTATACATCAGACTAAAGCATAAAGGGCAAATCTTATTCTCCATTTGTATAACCAAGCATTAGATGGTAACTTCATGATTCAAACCCATCAGCCACTTATCAGGAGAAATATGAGACTATGTGCACCTTTGAAGATTTACAGGCCCAGAAACCCCATGTGAAGTAGCTATGAGTCAGAATCAACTCGATAGCAGTGGGAATTTTTTGTGGTTATAACTAAAAATGAACACAGAGGGACACAGTTCATCTCATAAATAACTATTTCACAATACTGCCTTCTCAAAGTAGAGTGGACCATGATGCTACAGATGACGTAATGCCTGTGGGGGTAACATCTCCGGGGCCTTCATTTGCTGCTGAGAAGAAACTGCTGAAAGCATCACTTAGTAACTGGAATTTGGAATGTACGAAGTATGAATCTAGGAAAATCGGAAGGTGTCAAAAATAAAATAGAACACATAAAGATAAATATTCTAGGCATTAGTTAGCTGAAATTGATTAGTATTGGCCATTTTGAATCAGAAAATCATGGTTTACTCTGCTGGGAATGACAAATTCAAGAAGAATGACGTTGTATTTATTATCTAAATGCTCATGCATATTTGCACACAAGAAAATCCAACCAATACAACTATTATTCACATTCATGCACCTGCCACCATGCTAGTGAGGAAGCACGTAAAGAATTCTACCAAAGTCTTAAGTCTGAAATTGATTGAACATGCAATCAAGAGGCATTGATAATTATTGACTATTGGAATGCAAAATTTGGAAACAAAGAGGTAGGAGCAATAGTTGGAAAGTATGGTCTTGGAAATAGACCCAAAGCTAGAGATTACATGATAGACTTTTGCAAGACCAATGACTTCTTTGTCGAAATACCTTTTTTCAACAACACAAAAAGCAACTATTCATGTGGAATTTTCCAGATGGAATACACAGAAATCAAATTGACTACATCTGTGGGAAGAGAGACTCGAGAAGCTCAATGTCAGCAGCGAAAACCAGACCAGGGGCCAACTGTGGTCCAGACCATCAGTTGCTCATTTGTAAATTCAGGTTGACTGAGGAAAATAAAAACAAGTCCAAAATATGACCTTGAGTCTTTCCCATCTTTTAAGGTCATTTCAAAAAACAGAGTTGATGCCTTGAACACTAATGACAGAAGACATGATGAGTTGTGGGGTAACATCAAGCACATCACACATCAAGAAAGCAAAAAGTTATTAGAAAGTCAGAAATGAAAGAAAGAAATCAAAATGGATTTCAGAGGAGACTGTGAGAAGGTTCTTAATCATAGAGTTTGTTGTTGTTGTTTGGTGCCATTGAATCCATTCCAGCCCATATTGACCGTGAGCACAACAGAATGAAAAGCTGCCCCCACCTGGGCCACCCTAGCAATGTTCCTATGCTTGAGGCCACAGTTGCAGCCACTGTCTCAATCCCACTGCTTGAGGGCCTTCCCCTTCACACTGCCCTATTGTAGAAGAACTAAGGCAAATAAAAGACAGACAGAAGGCAAAGACCTGAACCGTTTCAAAGGGCAGCTTGCGAAGGGGAAGGGATTTTACCATGAAATGTGTGAAGACTTCAAGTTAGAAAACCGGAAAGGAGGAACATATACAGCATGTCTTAAACTGACAGCACTCACGGAAAATTTCCAGGCTTGAGTTGCAACATCGAAAGACTCTATGATGCAAGAAGCATCTGAATAAGATGAAAATAATGCACAGTCACCATACCGAGAGGAAGTCATCAAGATTCGCCATTTCAAGAGGTGCCAGATCATCAAGAACCATTAGTACTGAAAGAAGTTCAAGCTTCACTGAAAGCATTAGCCAAAAAACAAGGCTTCAGCAGTCGAGGTTGTGCCAATTGAAATGTTTCAACAAGCTGATGAAGCATTGGAAGTCCTCAGTCTTTTAGACCCAGAAATTTGGAAGATAGTTTCTGTCGTTGACTGGAAGCAATCCCTATTTGTACCAATTTCAAAGAAAAGTGACCCAACAGAAGGCTCCAATTATAGAACAGCATCATGGATAGCACATGCAGGTATGATGTTGCTGCAGCTCATCCAAGAGCAGTTGCAACCGTACACTGACGTTGACAGGGCACTGCCGGAGGTTCCGGCTGGAGTCAGTAAAGGAATGGAACAAGGGGTACAATTGCTGACACAGATGACTCTTGGCTGAAAATAGAGAATAACAGAAAGGCATTTACTTGCATTTTATTAACTAAGTCAAGGCATGCGACTGTGTGGATCATAACAAACTGTGGATAACCTTGAGAAGAATGGAATTCCAGAACACTTCATTGTGCTCATAAAGAACTTGAACATTGATCAAGAGGCAGTTGTGAAAACACAACAAGGGAACACCACCCGGTTTAAAATCAGGAAATGTAGTCATTAGGGTTGTTTTGCCTCACCATACATATTCAATCTGTATTCAGAGAAAATAATCATAGAAGCTGGATTATATGAAGAAGAATGCAGTATCAAGACTGGACAAAGGTTCATTGGCAATCTATGATATGCAGATGACACACCTTGCTCTCGGAAAGTGAAGAAAACTTGAAGTGCTTGCTGATGAAGGTCAAGGACTGCAGCCTTTGGTATGGATGACAACTCAAAGTAAAAAAGACTAAATTTTTTTTTAAAGACTAAAATCCTCACAACTGGACCAATCGGTAACATCAGAATATAAAGATTGAAGTTGTCAAGAATTTCATCTTTCTTGAATCTACAATCAATGGTCGTGCAAGCAGCAGTCAAGAGATCAAAGGATGCATTCCATGAGGTAAATCTGCTGCACAAAACCTCTTGAACATGTTGAAAAGAAAATATATTATTTGAGGACTAAAGTTCACCTGTCCCAAGCCACCATGTGTTCATGTGAAATCCAGGCATCGAACAAGGAAGACTAAAGAAAAATCTATGTATTTAAGCTGTGGTGTTGGCGTGTTGGCAAAGAATATTGAAAGCACAATAGCCTGCCACTGGAACAAACACATCTGTCTTGTAAGAAGCACAGCAAGGAGGCAAAGATGGTGAGGCTTTTGTCTCAGGTACTTTGGACATGTCTTGGGTTAGGCCAGTCTCTGGAGAAGGACGACATGCTTGTCAAGGAGAGGGGCAGTGAAAAAGAGTCAGGCTCACACAATGGCTGCAGCAATGAGTTCAGACAATTGTGAGGCTGGTACAGGCCTGGGCAGTGCTTCATTCTCTTGTACATTGGGTCTCTATGTGTGGGAATTGGGTCCAGGGCACTTAACAAAAACAACCACCGTGTTATCTAAAGTTTGCATGACAAAGGGGTCTTTTTATTTTGAATTTCCACAATGTAGCATAATCTCGATCCATGTTAAATATAAATGTGCACCGGAAAAAATGTATCAAAATATTAAAAGTGTGTAACATTAGTTGAAGCAAGATGTGGCTTACTGTTCCCACAAAAACTTACAGCTTTGGAGACCTAATTATAAAGTCCCTATGAGTCAGAATTGATTGGAAGGTTTTGGTTATCTTGGGTTAAAAGGAGCCCTGGTGGCACTACAAGATAGGCTTTGAGGTGCTAACTAACCACGCCTTTGGAAGTTCAAACCCAACAGTGGCTCAGCAGTCTGTCCTGTCAAGATTTCAATCTTGGACACCCTAAACAAGGTCACTATGTGTCGAAATGGGCTACATAGCAGTGGGTTATGGCTGTTTTTGTTTCTCGTGTTTTATTTTGTTTTGTTTTAGGAGTGGGAGGATTACCAAATAATAGATGGGATTGGTGTGTGCTTAATAGTTTAACCTTTATTAACTATATACAAGATCCTATGTTATTTTCATAATCATAAAAATAGTCATTTGAAAATATTATATGATATTTTGGGTGCTTTAGGAACTAGAGCCATGCTGAGGCTCCTGACGGTCTTGAGAAGTTCTATTAATGTTAGATTCTGGTTACTGGTCAGCTACCCCAACCCATAACTCAATCAGGATTTTAATCTGTTGAAACGCCTTTACACCCCCTTGGAATACTTCAGACGTGAATGTAGCAGAATTGTATTACTAAGTGCCTGCAAATGCTAATGAAACTCTCAGGAACCATTGAAGAGTCACCGCAAGGTTGCTTAAAGATGAAAACGAGAGGAGGGCTTCACAGCTAAGACCAAGAGCAAATGTTACACTCCAAGGTGGGGATCCGTACCAGAACCTGGATGAAAATTTCCTTAAAGATCTTTTTAGGTACTCTTCATAATTTATGTTATTTTCTCATATTTATTACCAGTTTACCTATTTCTTTTTTTAAAATCATTGTATTGGGGGCTCCTAAAATTCTTATCACAATCCATACATACATCCATTGTGTCAAGCACATTTTTACATTTGTTGCCATCATCAATCTCAAAACATTTGCCTTCTACTTGAGCCCTTACTGCCCCTCCCTCGTGAACCCTTCATAATTCATAAATTATTATTTTGTCATATCTTATACTGTCCGACGTCTCCCCTCACTCACTTCTCTGTTATCCATCCCCTAGGGAGGAGGTTATACATAGATTCTTGTAACCAGGTTACCTATTTCTCAGACATGGGCACCAGGCTAAAAGATCCAAAACGAACAATGATATCATTGCAAACAAGAGGGATCAGAGTGGAGACCCAAAGCCCATCTGTAGACAACTGGACATCCCCTCACAGAAGGGTCACACAGGAGAGACGATGCAGCCAGGGTGCAATATAGCTCCGAGGAAAAACACAACCTTCCTCTAGTTCTTAAATGTTTCCTACCCTCCCCCACCCCCTCCCATGACTTCAGTTCTACCTTACAATTCCGGCTAGACCAGAGTAAGTAAATACAGATAAGATCTCTCAACACATGAAATCTAGGACATATAAATCCCTCAAAAACAGTAGTGAGTAGCGACACTGTGAAGGGAGAGTGGGGTGAGAAGGGGGAAGCGATCATAATGATGGATATCTATAATGTACACTCCCTATAAGGGGGATGAATAGCAGAAATATAGGTGAAGGGAGACAGTGGACGATGTAAGATACAAAAATAATAATATACAATTGATCAAGGATTAATGAAGGTGGGAGGGGAATGGAGGGAGGGAGAAAAAAAGGATCTGATACCCAGGGCTGAAGTAGAAAATGTTTTGAAAATTATGATGGCAACATATATACAAGTGTCCTTGATATAAGTGATTTATGGATTTCAATAAGATCTGTAAGAGCCCCCCAATAAAATGATTAATTTTTAAAATTCCCTTCATAATAGTATATAAAATTATAAAAGTTGCAAATAAATTTCAAAAGGTGGTCACTGAAAACTCTAAAATACTGCTAATAGATATTAAAGAAGATCTCAATAAGTGAAAAAAATGGGCACTAGGCTGAAAACAAACTTCAAAATTCTACAAATGTTCTACATTAGCAAAACCAGTTATAATTCCTTTGCATTTGATGAGCCAAAATGAGCAGTGAAGTTACGAGACTAAGTGTGGGAAACTACTCTGAGAGTGTCATCTGGGATGAAAGCGATGAGTGAGCAGTTCGTGGAAGACAGTAATTTCAGATTTATGCAGCAGAAGAAAGCCTGCACTTGGCGGTAAACAAGCGGCCATCTAGCAGGGAAGCAACAAAGTCCACATGGAAGAAGCACACCAGCCTGTGAGATCACGAGGTGTGGGTGGGATTAAGTATCAGGCATCAGAAGACCCAAAACAAACAATCATGTGAATGCAAACAAGGGAGCTCAGAGTGGAGACCCAAAGTCCATCTGTAGACAATTGGACATCCCCTCACAGAAGGGTCACAGGAAGGGACCAGCCAGCCAGGTGCAGTATGGTACTGAAGAAACACAAAACATTCCTCTAGTCCCTTAATGCTTCCTCCCCCACCCCCAGTACCCCCCTTCTGCCTTACAAACCTGGCTAGATGGGAGCATGTACACTGGTACAGATAAGAGTTCTCAACACACAGAATCCAGGACAGATAAGCCCCTCAGGAGCAGCAATGGGAGGAATGATACCATGAGGGTAGGGGGAAAGGGGTGGGAGTGAGGGAAGGAGAAAGGGGAACCTGTCTCAGTGATGGATGTATAACACCCACACACACACACCCCGGGGGGTCAACAACAGAAATGTGCATGAAGGGAGACAGCGGACAGTGTAAGATATGAAAATAATAATAATTTATCATTTATCAAGGGTTCATAAGGGTAGGAGGAGGAGAGGGAAGGAAAAGAGAGGAGCTGATACCAAGAGCTCAAGTAGAAAGAAAGTCTTTTGAAAATGATGTTGGCAACATATGTACAAATGTGCTTCATGTATGGATTTTTATAAGAGCTGTAAGAGCCCCCAGTAAAATGGTTTATAAAAAGAAAAAATAAAGCCTTCATAGAAATTACCCTGTGAACTTTAAAAGAAAGTGGTCAATATTTCTGATAATCCTGTTGTTTGATACACACATCCTATAAACCAGTTTTCCCATAGCAAGAGTATATTAGGACTTGACAGCAGAAAGGACCAGGCTTATTCACTAACCTATAAGCCAACTCTAGTAGTCCAGCTGCTGCAAACTTTACAAATTGACAGTGTAATGGCTAAGTATTTGTTCTTTTCCACAGTTCATAGTTCAGTCCTAAATTAACGGGTCATAAGAAATGGTCTGTATCTTGTTACTTTAGATTCTTGCCTTGATCACATGAATGTGATATTAAAGCAAACCTGTCCCGTGGGTTAACTTGCTTGACTCCTAACCAAAAGACGGGAGCAGTGAATCCACCCACAGGTGTCTAGGAAGCAAGGCCTGGTGCTCTTCCTCAAAAATAGCCACTGAAAACCTTGAAGAACCCAGTTCTACTCTGACATCGCAGGTCACCACAGGTGGGAATCCGCTCAGTGGCAACTATTTTTTACTAGAAAATGTTTACTAGTCTGGTTGTAAGGACAGCAGAAAGAGCTCTGCTAGTACAAGTGGTGAAGCACTCAGCGGCAAACCAAAAGATTGCCATTCAGACCCATCCAGTGGCTCCGCAGCAGAGCGAGCTGGTGATCTGCTTCTCTACAGCCGACAGGCACAAGGTGTCCCAATGAGGTCACCATTCATCAGAATCAACTTGATGGTACCCAGCAACATCGTGGTGGTGTTTCAGGTAGCTCCCTTTCTACCTTCTCTGTGGTCCGAGGAGTCCCTTTTAATGGGTTTTATGGAGTCAATGGTGTCTCTTCCAAAACGTGTTGTAAATCCTAAACCCTCTACCTGTGGATCTAATCCAATTCAGTTTTCTTTCCATGTTAATGTAACCACATGAGTGTAGGGAGTATCTTAAAACAATAGCCTTTGGGATACAGAAGGGTAGCCTAGGGCCAGAAGACAGCAAGTGAAAGTGAAGACCAACATCATTTACAGCCAGTGGAGGCAGAGCCGTCTACAGGCCCAGGAACTTCAAGGATGGACAGCTAGAGACGCTGATTCAAGGATCTTCTCCCAGAGGGGTCACAAAGAACCTTTTCCTAAAGCTGGTGCTGTGATTTCAGACTTGTGTGCTCTTAAGCTAATAAAATAAGTTTTTGTTTGGTAAAATCATGCACTTATGATATTTCTGTATGTCAGCACTAAGAAAGTAAGATAACAGGAAAACTGATTCTCTCCCAACTCCAACCACATCCATCTACAATTGGTTTCCAGTTACAACATCCTGGCTTAGAGGTACATACCATGTGGGCCCAATAGACCGTCATGACACCTCACAGTCTTGTCTCTGTAATTGGCCACTGGACTATTATTGGGAACATGACTAGAAGACAGCCAGTCACTGCTGTGCTCTGAGACTCTTCAAACAAGAGTTCCAGGGACTGAGTCGAAGTGGTGACGAGCCCGTTGTTCTCAGTGACGTGTACAAGAATTTGTGAGCTGCAGATTCCAGCAACCAGGCTCTCTAACCTGTGAAATAACATGGCCTGTTTGGGAAATGCTGGTGGCCACATATGTACAAGTGTGCTTAATACAACTGAATGATGGACGGTCATAAGATTTGGAAGAGCTACCCAGTAAAATGATTAATCAAAAAGAAAGAAAGAACATGGCCTGCAGAAGTAGAATGAATTTAAATTTCACGGTGCATAAGCAGGTGTTCAGAAAGTATAACTTCATTTTTATGTGTGCACGCAATTCAACTTAAAATCTTCTATGAGAACTTGTTTCTACCAATTGACAAAGATAAATACATTTCAATGACTTTTTTGTTCCTGCTCTTCTTGAGAGTCTATCTAACTTTTGAACATGGTACAGTGGGACCCATGATAAGCAAAGGTTATGATCCTTGGTCCGCTGTTGACTTTGGCATCTGATCCTTCATCCTGTCCTGTATTTGCATGTTGATTCATGTGAGTCCGTTCCAAAGGCCCTGTCAGGATCAATGAGTCTCCTTGCTTGCCCTAACACCACCCTAGGCCAAGGGCACCTCAGTAAAACGTTCCAAGGTGCCGCATTCCTACACTGCTGAGTCAAGTGGGACTCTGAGGCTGCCTCAGAACTGACTGCCTACTAACTGCTCCCCTATAGTACCCTTAGAGAACACTGGCATCTTCTCTATCTGCTCTGATATTTGCTCACATCTTGGCTTCCCCCCAAACTTATCAGGAATGTCTGTTGTTCATGGAGTTGAGTTCTAACATCCTGAACTTCTTAGAGCACTTTTTAAAAATAATTTGAATTATAGATTGTTGTACTTGATACTGTTAATGGAGACTTTCCATTTAAAATACCTCCTAATAAATCCGGCTGTCCACTGTTGTAATCGTCTGTTGGGCTCAGGATCACTTTTTCAGGAATATGCCAACGTAGCTGTCTTTGAGTCCCTCTTGGCTTTCTTCTATTCCACCTAATTTAGGGAAGCTCTTTGAGTCTCCAAAACCTGAATTTTCTCACCATCTATGTTTTTGAGAGTCAAAAGATTTTGATTGGTTATAATATCTTCTTCTGTAGCAATGTCCAGTAAAACCCAATGAATGGAAGAGGGCCATGGGGTAGAGAAAAGAAAGTGCTAAGGGGAAACATACCAAGGCACCAGGAAACATACCAAGACATCCTTCCTCTGCAGAGCAGAGAAGAGGCAGAGAGGCCTCTGCTTCAGGGGAAAGTGAGTTCCTAATTATGGTAAAATGCCTGGCCCCAGGCACGGGGCCTATCTCCACCCGATACCTGAGGGCCCCCCACCTTTCTTCCTTCTAAGGCTCACATGTTCAACTCTTCTTTTAAATCAGATGAAACTAATTCAGATAAACCAGATGAAAATTTTAAAGATGAATGTTTTCACAGTGAACATTAAATATGGTGTGACACAGCAAAGGAGACTACATTCTCAGCGTGAAAGGAACCACCCCAGACTCTATCTCTATTCCCTTTTCACGTAAACTAATCCAAGCTATGGATCCTTGACTTGCAACCTGCAGAGTTCTGCCCAATATGTGAAATGCAAAACCCAAACACACTGCCATGGAATGTAGTCCAACGCATGGTGACCTTACATCGAGGCTGTAATCTTTAAAGAAGCGATAACTGCATATTTCTTCCATGGAGCAGCTGCTGGATTTGAACCACACACTAACCAACCAGGTAGCAGTCCAAGGTTTAATTGACAATGTCACCAGGGCTTCTTGCCAAATACACTCAATCCCTGCCATCAAGTCAATTCTGACTCATAATTAGGTAAACATCTGGACAACCAAATCCCTTGAAGAGGATGCACATAGTCAAGTCAGTCTTTGGGAGCCATAAAGCCAGCTCATGAACCTATTCCTGTTCACTCTGTTTCTCTACCTCAGGCTTCATTCTCTCCTTGTGGTTTTAAAAAAGGTATAATTGTGACTATTATTACATTTTCTATCTACTAGTTTTCGCCACCAGGTAAAAATGAAACAGATCGGGGTTTAAAGTCAGAATTAATTTGTTTTCTTGTCGAAATGTAACTACAACCCAAAATCCATTGCCAGTGAGTTGATGCTGACTCATATTGACCTGCTAGGATAGAGTACTACTGCCCCTGTGGATTCATTTCAAATCTATATGGGAACAGAGAGCCTCATTGTTTCCCTGAGGAGGATCTGTTGGTTTCAAACTATGACGTTTCTGCTGAAGCTCAATTTGCAACCTACTATGTATTCATAACCAACTCTTAGTAGAATGTAAACAGGAAAGTAAATTCCTGAGAGCACCAATTATCCTTCCATGCTACATGGATAACAGCTCCTGTTCAAATTATAATCGTGGGCGGGGGGGGCGTGCAGGATTCAGCCCTTTTAAAGTTCCCTTCCTAAAGTGTATAAAGGAAAATTAGATTTTAAAAAATAGCTTTGTGTTTTGGCTTCAACCAAATGCATAGATGGATGATAAATGTGACTAAAACAACAAAGCCATTTTTAACATATTGAAACTAAATACTCTTCCATGTTGATACTTTTGCAATTAATGCTCGATGTAATGTGACAACAAAGAAGTGTATAATCAACATGGAGAATTTTTAAAGTCAAAGAGACTGAACTAAATACCAGGGGATCAAAATACAATGAATTTTCCATGAACTTTTTCATATATGTGCTATTTGCTACTCTGCCCAAGCATACACCAAAATCCAAACCTGTTATCAAGTTGATTTTACTCATAGCTACCCTGTAGTAGCATAGAACTATCCCATGTTTCCTAGGCTAGAGCCCGCATGTTTCTCCCACAGAGTGGCTGATGAGTTTGAACTTTTTGGTTAGCAACTGAGTGCTTCATCACTGTGCCATCAGGGCTCCTTGCCCGAGGGTATAGTTCTTAAAAATTTGGTCTCAATTGGAAATTATGAACTTAACATTATGAAACACATCCCATTTTAAATACCAGTAAACACAAATGCCCACTGTACTTTGCTTAGATCTATAGACAATCTTGTGTAATTATTTATAATAAAAAACTATTTAAATAAGGCAAACAGAACAGGTTCTAGATCTGTAAAAACGGACATTCTAAGTCACTATCACCAAAAACATTCTTTCAACTTCTTTCTATCGTGTCCAAATGTTCTGTTATTCTCTTCCTCCAGCTCACTCCCCCATTAACTACCCAATGAAATGCACTACTGAGAGATGCATAAAATAACCATACAATTTTTATAGCTTCTCCAACTTTCCCTTGGTAATCTTTTCCCAACCTGCCAGGATTGAGACAACAGCTATGCAAACAACTAAACAACACTGTGGTAGTTACGTAATCTGTTGTCAATATGAGACTTAAGAGTGAAGGGGTGGAGTTTAGCCTGTCAATCAAATCACAGCTTGAGGACCACATTTGGAGGCACTAAGGAGATAAATAGCTCATTGGAGGTGGGACACACACTCACTCCCTGAGAGACTCTCTTCTGACAAGACACATGGAGACATGCTGAAGGAGTGAGAGTCCTGGACCTGGAGGAGCCACGTGGAGACCCACGGCAGTGCTGAGAGGCTTCCACTGTCACTGGATCCACAAGATTATCCACCCACTGGCCTGTGGTCTTCCTGCATTTGGCATCATTGCATGTGTTTCATAAGTCTGAAGAGGAATTTACAGATTGTTATCGGACATATGGGCTAACATTGGACTTATGGACCTGATCTGGACTGGGCTGTGATGTTTTCCCAATATTCAGTTTCTCTTGTATATAAGCTCTTTCTCATACACATATGTGTCTAAGAATTTGTTTCTCTAGTCTACCGGACTAACACAAACAGTGATTGGAAGGCTTGCTGTGACAACCATTGATAATTTTCGCTAGAAATGTAAGATTCTTGTGATAAAATTAATTAGAGCTGAATTCCCTTAATGCATCAAAGCTGAACACTCCTTTCGATCGATGGGTCTCAGACTTTTGAATTGCAAAAGTCTGTAATTCTGTAAACAAGAAATTCAAATTCAGAACAGCAAGGTTGTGTTCTCTGTCCTTCCTTGTGTCTTTATAAAATGATAAAGGATCAGAAAGCCTCATCTTTCTCCCATGGAGTGGCTGGTGGTTTCAAGCTGCTGACCTTGCAGTTGACAGCCCAATGCGTAACCTACTATGCCAGCATGGCCTCCACTTATAGTTGACTGGTTCATTGAAGGAGCAACAAGATACAACTTGGAACCGGGATCTCAACCTACCACCATTGAGTTGATACTCATAGCGACCCTATAGGACAGGGTAGAACTACCCCTACTGGAGTAGAAAGCCCTGTCTTTCTCCCTTGGAGCTGCTGGTGGTATCAAACTCCTGACCTTGTGGAGCACAACCAAATCCGTAACCACTACACTACCAGGCCTCCAGGCATCAGGATCATCAGGCTACAATTAAAAGTCAAGATAAGAAAGCAAGCTGGCAAAGCCACATAGTAGTGGTGGTGGTGGTGGTGGTTGCGGTCAGGTGCTGTAGAGTTGATTCTGATTCATGGTGATCCCATAGTACAGGGTAGAGCTGGCCCACAAGGTTTCCTAGGCTATTAGTTTTACAAGAGCACATCACCAGACAGAGTCCCCCAGGAAGCAGCTGTTGGGGTGAAAGCTCTGACCTTTGGAAAGCATCTGAGACTCTCATTATTGCTAGTCCCTGGCACTTCATGGTTTGTAGATGCATCTCCATATTTCTGGTTTCCCCTTGTGTGACTCTGCTTCCATGTCCGTTCTCCCCTTTTATAAAACATCAGTTAGAGAGTAAGATACACCCTACTTCAGTGTAACCTCATTACTTTAACATCTTCAAAGAAAAATACTATTTCCAGAGAAAGTCACATCCCAGTATAGGTATTAGGTCTGGTCTCAGGTACCTAGTCTTGTCATTGTATTAAGTACCACAATGGACAGCTTTAAAGAACAAATATTTTCTTTCTCACCACTGAAAAGTTAAGACATTTACATTCAAGACATGGCTCTAGGGAAAGACCCTACTTGTGTATTTTAGCTTCCAGTGCCTGGGGCAATCCTTGGAGTGCCTTGTCTTATAGATCCATCTACCATGAGTATCTGTCTTCATATGATGCCGTCGCCCCATGCCGTCGCCCTGTGTGTCTAATCTTCCTTTTTCATACCTCAAAAGTTATTAGGTTTTAAACCCACCCTACTCCCATGTAGCCTCATTGTCATAACAACAACAAAAAAATAAACCCCACTATTTCCAAACAGGGTCATATTTACAGGTACCGATCTGAGGAGTTCAACACATATTTTGAGAGGGCATGATTCAATCTATTACATAATGATTTCACAAAATAAAGAATGAAGGCCAAAATAATAGGGCATTCATTAAAATTAAAGGTCCAAGGGCAGAGGCTTGACAATGAATCACTGACATGTCACAATTCTGACCGAAAACGGATGGCCCCCTCAAAGGGTTCCACTGGAAATATTTCAACAAGTAGATCATTCACTGAGGACAGAGGTCCAGGCACGTGAGTCACTCAGCAACAGAAACAGGAAGGGGTCATCATGTGCCTTGTCCACTATTTCCAGAGCTAATTGAGAGCTGAGTTGACAGGCCTGTGACAGAGGCAGACGCTGAAAGAGCTATAATCAGGAAGGAAAGGATGGGGCTGAAATCCCTAATATCTATCTCCCTACCCACCACCTCCATCCTGCCTGAAACCAACTGGAAATCAGTGAGCAAGAGACCCGAGTACAGCTATGCAGTCAGCCTGCAGGCACACAGAGGACACAGGACACTAAAATGTGTGGAGCATGGATCTGAAGGAGGTCTACCTGAGCGTACAGATTTATCTGGGGAGGGGGTGTAAGAGGAGAGAGAGGGGGGAGAGCACAGACTGATGTGAAGATGTGCTTTTATTTGTCCTTATTTTTCTTCAGTTAAAGGAAATTACAAGAGAAATTTTATTTTAAGGTCTAATATTGCTTGTAATTATATGCTCGATAGATTTATCAATTAGTGACTTGGTATCCAATTGGGTAACATGGAGTGGTGCTCAAATATGCAACTTGTTCCAGTGCTTTATATTTATCACACTCGTTATGAAAAATTCAACTTCACCAGGTAGGAAATAGATGCAACACTTCCATTGAGTTCAGAACATTTTGTACAAATTAAAGAATGCACCGCACAATCCACTACTAACAAAAAAAGTTGGATGGTTGAGTGCATCCAGAGGCACTCAGCAAAAAAGGCCTGATGAGCTACTTCCAAAAATATAGGCCAGTGAAAACCCAGTGGAGCACTTGTGGGGCTGCCATCGATCATTGTCAAGACCAGGGCAACTGGCTGTGCCTCAGAGAGTTCTCCTAGCCCAGAGGTTATAAAAATTTACTGTACGTTATCATCCTCAGGGAGCTTTTACAACATTCTGGTGTCCGGCTCAGATATCCTATCTTTCTGATTTAAGTGGTATGGGATGAAAACTAGGAATAAAGATTTTTTTTCTTTCTAGAGTATCTTTACATTTACAAAACAGTTGTGAAGATAGTACAGGGTTCCCATATCGCCGAAGAAAGTGGAGTGGAAGCCATGCCTCCTCCGGCTACAGAAGAGAGAAGACTCCAACTCCGTATCTGCCCAAGGATGATGCCCATGAGGCAGAGAGCAGACGTGCCTCTGCTTCTATCCTTCTTTAGTTTTCTGACATCAACCATCCAATAACCCTTTGCAATGCTCACATAGAACTCACAGACAATACTCACGATTATGGGGTTTTTAGGGAAAGTACAGGTTACAAAATGTTAAAAGGATAGAGTTCTTTTGGCCATAAGCCTCTTCTCAACTCTCCAAGCAGGTATGTCTCTCTCTGGTCCTTGGCCTCTCAGCCACTCAGTTCCTGGGCCTCGGCCCTCCTCCAGCAAATGTGACAGAGTTCCTCTGTTGTAGCTAGGTGCCTTCGGTGTATTCTGGGTGTACAACCGAGCAAAACATTGCCCAGGGTTCATCCTCCTCAGCGTTGCTGTTCTGTTTGAGAGCTCCTTGTTGCAGCCACTGAATCCATCCATTTCAATGTCAGTATTACTCTTTGTAGCTATTTTCCAAGCATGATGACATTTTCCAAGTACTGGTCTGTAATGGTAATATGTCAAAAGTATGAGAGACTCAGTCTCAGCACTGTAAATTCTAAGTAGCACTCTGACTGTACTTCTTCCAAGACTGATTTGTTTGTCCTTCTGGCAGTTCATGGTACTTTCGATATTCTTCGCCAGCACCATAATTTAAATGCATAGATTCTCCTGTCTTTCTCATGCATTTCCCACAAAGCTCTTTGAGCGCTGTTAGGTGCCCAAAGGACATCTCACTCTGCGTTGCCCAGGGTCCATCCCCCCCATCATGGCTGTTCTGCTTGAGCAGGCTCCTGTCCAAAGACACTCCGCTTTACTCATACTGTGGATGAGAAGGTCTGCTGTGCTGCTTCATGGTCTTGGTGTGGCTGCTTTTCCATCTCCCCACACTGGGACATTGGGCAGAGATCTTGGGCTTGGTTCTTCTTTCTTACTAGTTGTGGAATTCTTTGTTCCTGTTTCTGAAGTGGCTCACTTTATACCCAGTGGAAAGGCAAAATTGATCAAGTCCCTCCAGAATATTACAGCCCTTATTTGCAGGGTCCCGCCCAATCATTTGGTAGGGATTACAAAGACTAAAGATAGAAGGATCCTGCCTGTATATATGTAAATATATTTATATATGATGATGGAAAAATAGATCTATGTGCATAGATTTATAGATTTAGTATGAAGGAAGCAGATGGACATTGGGCCTCCACTCAAGTACTCCCTCAATGCAGGAACACTTTGTTCTATTAAATTGGCATTCCAGGATGCCCACTTTCCCACACGATTTCTGAAGACAAAGCAGGTACATAAGCAAATGTGGTGAAGAAAGCTGATGGTGCCCGGCTACCAAGAGAGATAGCATCTGGGGCCTAAAAGGCTTGAAGATAAACAAGCTTGAAGATAAATCTAGTTGAGAAGCAACAGAGCCCACATGAAAGAGGCACACCAGCCTGTGTGATCATGAGATGTCGATGGGATCAGGTATCAGGCATCAAAGACCCAAAACAAACAAAAATCATATCAATGGGAATGAGGGAGGGGGGCAGAGTGGAGACCCAAAACCCATCAGTAGTCAATTGGACACACTCTGTCAGAAGGGACACAAGGAAGAGATGAGCCAGTCAGGGTGCAATATAGCACCGATGAAACACACAACCTTCCTAATGCCACGACCCTTTAATACAGTTTCTCATGTTGTGGTGACACCCCAACCATAAAATTATTTTCATTGCTACTTCATAACTGTAATTTTGCTACTGTTTGAATCAGGCAACCCCTGTGGAAGGGCCATTCAACCCCAAAGGGGTCGTGACCCACAGGTTGAGAACTGCTTATCTAGTTCTTTAATTCTTTCTTCCCACTCCCTGTCCCACTATCATGACCCCAATTCTATCTTACACATCTGGCTGGACCAGAACATATATACTGTTACAGATAAGAGCTCGCAACACAGGGAATCCAGAACAGATAAACCCCTCAGGACCAATAAGGGGAACCGCAATACTAGGAGGGTAAGGGATGGGGGGAAGTAAGCGGGAACCAATCACAATAGTCAATGTATGTCCCCCTCAGGGGGATGGACAGCAGAAAGGTGGGTGAAGGAAGACATTTAAAAATAAAATCTTAAGGGGACATGTGGGAAGGAGGAGAAAACTGAACTGATACCAGAAGTTCAAGTAGAAAGAAAATGTTTTGAAAAAGATGACAACATATGAACAGATGTGTTTAACACAGTGAGTATATGTATGGATTGTAATAAGAGCTGTAAGAGCCTCCAGTAAAATAAAATTTTAAAAAATTAAATACCTATTCCTAATAAGACCCCTGTGAACATCCTGAGTCCTTCAAGAAAATCTGTCAAGACTACCCCTTTTGGAATTGATAAACAAGCAGTCACCAAAATCTTTTCAGCAGACCGCTCTGCCTTGAATTTAACTAGCCCAGCTATTCCCTTGGAATCAACTGATTTGATTGGATTCTGGTCTCTGGATCACATAAGTAAATCCAAGATTCAATCCCAATTGCACACAGCTCCAAAAATTTCTCTTCATTCGCTTTGATCTTGCTTTAAAAGCTGATGGGGAAATTGACGCTTTGAGCTAGCGGATTATTGCTCGAAATCGTTGGTACCCGTGGCACCCAAATGTTGCTGCATCCCAGATTATCCTCGTTGTTAGATGCTGTTGAGTCTGTTGCAACTCATAGCAACCCTGTGAACAACAGAACAAAGCATTTTTCTCCTTGTGCCTTCCTCATAGTGTTATGGTTTTGAGTCCCTTGCTGCAGCCATTCAGTCAATCCATCTCAATGAGGGTCCTCTTTTCACAGGCCTTCTAATTTACCAAACATGATGTCCTTTTCCAGGGACTGGTCTCCCTGATACCATGTCTAAAGCATGTGATAAGTCTTCCCATTCTTCCTTCTAAGGAAAATTCTGACTGTACTGCCTCCAAGACAGATTTTTTTTGTTCTTCTGGCAGTCCATGATACACTGAATATTCTTCACCAAATTTCAGTTAATTCAAACTCACCAACTCTTCTTCAGTCTCTCTTATTCATTGTCAGCTCTCACATGCATGTAAAATGACTGAAAATATATGGCTTGGGTCAAGCACTCCTTTATCCTCAAAGTGACCTCTTTCATTCATCAAAGAGGTCTTTGCAACAGACTTACCCAATGTGATGCATTGTTTGATCTCTTGACTGCCGTTTCCATGAGCATTGTTCATGGATCCAAATATAGTGAAATTCTTGACATGTTCAATCTTTTTTCTGTTTTACATGGTGATTATTGGTTCTATTGTGAGGATTTGTTTTCTGTGCATTCCATTGTAATCCATATTGAAGGCTGTACTCTTTGATCTTCATCACTAAGTGCTACAAATCCTTAGCCATTTTTAGCAAAAAAAAAGCTTGTATCATCTGCATATCAGTTTGTTAATGAGCCTTCTTTCAATCCTGATGTTGTGTTCACCCTCACATTGTCCAGCCTTTTGGTATATTTACCCAGTACACAGATTAAATAAATATATGAGGGGGTACCAAAAAAATGGAATTGCACTGGGTGGAGAGGAGCTTGTATTTTTCCAGCTACTGGCTACTGGCTCTGAGTTAGTGCACCCAGTGGCATCACCTGGGAAGGTTCTCTCTGGTCACAGTGAATTTTTTCATAAAAGCAGTTTCATTTCACTTGAACCTCATTTTTTTTGATGGCTGATTTATGAGAACAGCATGCAGCTAGGAAGTTTTGTTTTCTGCTTGGGAAAAATGCTGCAGAAACTGTTGTGATGTTGAACACAGCTTACAAGAACAGCGCTATGGGGAAAACTCAGGTGTTTGAGTGGTTTTCTCATTTCAAAATAGGTGAAAGGTCGATTGATGACAAACCTCATTCTGGACATCCGTCAATTTACCAAATGGACAAAACTGTTGGCTCGTAGTGCATGTAGAGTTCAATCCGCCAGGTGAGACTATTAATCAAGCTTTCTATTTAGAGGTTCTGGAAAGATTGCCTAACAGTGTGAGACAAAAAAAAGGTCTGCTTTTGTGGCAGATGGGGCACTGGTTTTTCCACCATGACAATGGGCCTGCTCAGGCCGACATCTCAGTGCACCAGTTTTTGGCAAAAACAGCATGTCTCTCTTGCCCCACGCACCTTACTCACCCGACCTCTCGCCCTGGGACTTCTTTTTGTTTTGAGGACATAGAGGAGGTAAAGAAAAAAAAAAGGGAGGTGCTGCCAGCCATCAAAACAGATGAGGTTGAAAATTGTTTTCAAGAATGGAATTGGAGATTTGACAAACATATTAAATGTAATGGCGAGTACGTTGTAGTTGATAACGTAGTTTTGTAAAATAATAATAAAATGCATAGTTTGTGGGAAAAATATGGATTTGGGGGGTACCACCTCATAGTTAAAGGATACAACCATGAATGACTGCCTCTGAGGTCAAATGGTCACTTAAAATTGAGACTGTCCAACCTGTGAGATTTCAATTCCAGTAGCTGTATTATCACTGTTAATCCTCAGCTACAGTCTTCATCCACAGTCTCTTCCATTCATTGTAGCTGATGATCGCCCCTCTGTTGACTTTGAGTTTTTTTCTGAGCTTCCTTAAAATCTTTTGTCCATCTAAACTTGATGCAAAACTTCAAAAACTTAAATGTCCCCTGAGTTTTGTTAAAATGTTATATTCGCCCTGACCTCAAAATCATTTTTCTTCTGGGCACAAAAAGTATTATTTTCTCTAAGGAACCCTTAGGAGACTAAGATAACTGTATGCTGAGAGACATTGTCTGCAGCCATCCACTGACCATAGAGACATGTTTCAACAAGTTTGGTTTTGAATAAATTTATGCATATAGGAACAAGAATCCTATTAGCAATATTTTTTTTATTTTCCCTCTTATTCTTTGGTACCTGACTCGTCATCTTTGTCAATGCATCCTACAGTTCATTTTGCAAGGTTTGGATTAGTGGGGAAGGAACCTCATTAGATGGGATCCTAAACACTTTTCAATGTTGCAGCCCCTCCAGCCACTCCTGCAAAGAAGAAAGACTGTTGTGAAAGCACAGAAAACTCACTGCTCCTTGCCATCTACATCCCACTATCTTGCCTATCATCTAGAACTCAATACTTTACTATCACAAGCATTCAATAGCTTTCCTTTTCCTGCTGTTACCCAAGGACACCGGGGACATTTTGACATAGTAAAGAAACGTACCACTTGAACTATCTATGAAGTGAATGGTGCTGCTCAAGTGCACATTGCTTTTCCTTTTAGAGGAGAATCACTTAGTGTTTCTTTGATGGACTTACACTGATGGCCATTTACCTTGAGACATACGTGAATGAATCAGCCAATTTTCAAATGATGCGAATAGGAACGAAAACTGTACCTTGATTTGTGCTTGGAAGTTTATTGTCTCAAAAGAAAGACGTAAGCTTCTGAAGAGTGCACTCTTCTGTGCTTCGTAAATTAGAACTCAATCTATTTTTGCCATGGGCTCTTAAAGAAATCCTTGATTTATTTATTCTTAAAACGGCATGACATCAAGGTTATACGTGTGTATCTCAGACATTTAAAGAAATGACTAATGTTATTACAAGATAACTAACAGCCATCTTTGGAGACTTTAAATCAAACTAATAACAGGGAAATCTGAAGGTTAAGAAGGCAAGGAAAGTAATGGTACTAATCAATTGTCATTCTTCTTCTGTGTACATATTCACTTACTGTTGTCATGACAAAAGGCTGTTTTTTCCACTTTACCGTCTCTACCCATTGTATCCAACACCATTGTCTCTACCGTTGTATCCAACACCAGAAGATGTCATATTTCACCATCTTCATTCACCATCATTGTGCTTACTCATCTATTCCCCCAGTAGTCTCCTAGATAATAAAAAGCTATTTAGAGAAAAAGTGGTTTCAGGTGCAGAAATTTGCTTCAGATACAGTTGGAAAAAAGAAGCAGCAGCAAAGGATAATGGAAAGAAAATAAAGGGAAAGATTTTTCCATTCATTTGGGGGGCGAAGTGGAAAAACTCCCCAAATCCCCTCTATAAGTGTAATTTAAAGCAAATTCCAACTGGTTGGTAAACCAAATTAGCTTCATAGAAGTCTATTTTTGGATTGTAAACAATAATAACTCGATGCTTGAGTACTATTCTTATTAGACTGAGCTCATCGAAACATAAGGCTTAGCTAGAGAAGGTAAGAACACTATATGCTGTGTACTACTCACACACCTGTAAGACCGTCTTCCAGCTCATTTAGCACATTATAGCTGGGACACACCAAACTAATGTGAATTCAGAGACGGTAACCACAGCCTTGTTGTCATATTCCCTCAGGCATTACTTGGTGAACGTATTTCTTATTCAACAAAAACTTATTGGAAGCATGTTTTCCACCCAGCTCTGACTTCACTTGAGGGAAAAACATGAGTAAGACTCGGTCACTCCCTCAGAAAGCTCACATTCCTATCCTGCCATGCAAGGGAGTTGAATGGAAAGGCTGTTTTTAATTTTAAAAAGAGAAGACTAAAATTGAAAAGCTGTCAAAAGGACAGAGGGATGAGGTAACTTTCTTTTTTTTCTCCCAGAAATCCTGTCATTTCCCAAAACAAGTGTAAATGCTAAGGAAAATCTGATGAACCAATGTAATATAAGAAAGCTCAGGACATGAATGATTCCCAGGACTGCCTGCAAGTCCTACCATGAAACTGTTTGGATTAAAAGAGAATAGACTAGTTTTATATAAAGTGTCCAGATATAAAATTGAAAACAATGAGTGAATTCTGCAAAAAAAATAAGCTTCCAATCAATGTAAAGAAAAATCAAGAGCAATACTTCCCAAATGTAATATGCAGATGAATTGCCAAAGGATTCTTTGAAATGTATAGTCTAACGTAATAGGCCTTTCCTTGTCTAATATGGTCCCAGGTTATGCTTATGCTGCCAGTTCTAGAACAATATCTTAAGTAACAGTACTCTACAGTTATCTGGCAATGGGGAGCTGGGATGCACTAGGTTGCAAGTCACTGGATCTATTTCATCAGACGCTGAATAATTGTTGGGATGCAATCAGGCATCATCAGACCAAAAATCTCTTATCATAGTGAGTGAGGGAGAGAGGGCAGAGTGGAGACCCAAAGCCCATTTGTAAGCCACTGGATATCCTCTTACAGAAGGGTCTCAGGGAGGATAGGAGCCAGTCAGGGTGCCATGTAACAACGATGAAACATACAACTTCCTCTAGTTCCTAAATCTTCCTCCTCCCCCACTATCATGATCCCAATTCTACCTTACAAATCTGGCTAGACCAGAGGATCTACACTGGTACAGATAGGAACTGGAAACACAGGGACTCCAGAGCAAATTATACCTTCAGGACCAATGGTGTGAGTGGTGATACTGGTAGTGTAGAGGGAGGGTGGGTTGGAAAGGGGGAACCGATTACAAGGATCTACATGTGATCTCCTCCCTGGGGGATGGACAACAGAAAAGTGGGTGAAGGGAGGCTTCGGACATTGTATGATATGACAAAATAATAATTTAGAAATTACCAAGGGTTCATAAGGGAGAGGGAGCGGGAAGGGAGGGAAAAATGAGCTGATGTCAAAGCAAATGTTTTGAGAATTATGAGGGCAATGAATGTACAGATGTGCTTTACACAATTGATGTATGTGTGGATTGTGATTAGAGTTGTATGAGCCTCTAATACAATGATTAAAAAAAGAATAAAGAAATTAAATTTTTAAAAAAGAAAGGATGTCTGCACTGCACATAAGAGTAAGCTTTTAAATATATACAGTTTAACTCAACTTTTTGGTAGTTAAATTAATTTTACATATGGTTACTTATTTTAAATATTAAAATACTTTTACATCAATAATAGCAAAAGGAATTACAAAAGTAACTCCCACGTCAATAAATGTGAAAATTAAAAGCCATAGACATTAAACAACTTTCTCAAAATGTACTCCTTTTTATAATGAGTTCATTGAGTTCCTGTTCTTAGCAAAGCTCTGGAACTGTGATGGACACCCAAAAATGACCGAAACAGAAACAGCTACTGCCTCTCAAAGGTCACGGTCTAGTTAATCAGCATAAAACAAACTCATGTGATAAATTGCGTCTGCTATGACCTCATTCAAAACAAAACAGAAGTAAAGCCCTGGCTGTGCTAACAGTGAACCAATGGGAGAGGAGTGTATCCTTTGAAGTGTCCGAGGAACAGCTAATGCCGGGGAAGAGAGTGTGGCGTTTTCTGAGAAGCCTGGGCTCTGTCAGAATGCACAGCATGACCCCAGCACTTTGGCAGACCAACTCTCCACCCATCCAGAGAGGTGTGTTCTCTGCAGAAACGCGAGCACACGGACTACTATAAATGAACAAGAAACTCCAGAGCATCTGCCGATTTACTTCCCCACCAGCTGACAATCAATGGGTAAATTCATTGTCGCCCACTTGATAGTCAGAGACAATGTTGTTAGGTGCCACCAAATCGGTTCGTAAAACAGAAAAACAAAACACTGCCATCCTCCTGATCGTTTTTTGTTTGAGCTCATTGTTGTAGCCACTGTGGAGGGCTTCCTCTCCACCACTGCCCCCGAATGTTACTAAGCATGATGTCTTATGCCGGCACTGATCTCTTCTGACAATATGTCCAATGTGTATGAGCTGAAGTCTCCCTCTCCCAGCCTTTTAGGAGAATTCTGGTTGTTTGTTTGGGGGGGTTTGGCAGTCCATGGTACTTTCAATATTGTTCTCCAGTACCATAATTCTAATGCATTTGTTCTCTTCTTCAGTCTTCCTTATTTAAAGTCCAGTGTTCACAAGCATAAGAGGTGATTGGCAATACCATGGCTCGGGTGAAGTGCACTGCGATCCTTAAGGAAACATCCCTGCTTTTCACCACTCTCAAGAAGTCTTGTAGACGTGATATATCCAATGCAGTGCATCATTTGATCTTTTGTCTGTTATTACCTTGAGCATTGCATGGAGGAGCCAAGAAAGATAAAATTCATGAACACTTCAATCTTTTCTCCGTTTATGATGTTACCTATTGGTCTAGTGGTGAGGATTTTACTTTCTTCATGTATGATGTTCTTGATGTCATCCCACAGCTCTTCAGGTCTTATCAGTAGTGTTCAATGTACCAATTTGTTCTTTAGATGTTCCATAAATTCAGGGAACCTATACTCAAGGTTATATTTTGTCTTTTGTGGACTTGGTTTAATATCATTCAGCTTCTACTCAAACTTACATATGCACAATTGATAGTCGTTTCTACAACTATCTACCAGCTTTGTTTTGGTTGCTGATACTGAACTTCTCCATCACTTATTCAATTTCATTCCCACATGCTCCCTCTGGTAAAATTCATGGGTCTGTGTTCCCACGGGAGGAGTCCATGTGTATAGACATTATTCGTGTGGCAAAAAAAGTATTTGTAATGAAGAAGTCATTTCTGCAGAATTCTGTTGATATCTCTTACTTAGTTTCTATCAGCAAGGCTATGTTTTCCAATTACTATTCCTTCCCATTTGTTTCCAATTTTCTCCTTTTCAATTTTCAGTATTTATCAATGCATCTTCACTGCATGTTTGACAATTTCAAAGTAAATAAGCTGGTAGAATTCTTCAGTTGCTTCATCTCAAGATTTAGTAGTTGGTGCATAAATTTTAATAATAGTTGTATTAGCTGGACATCCTTGGAGGCATATAGATATTGTCCTATTGTCGACAACATTGTACTTCAAGATAGATTTTGAAATGGTTTCTTCGATGATGAATGAGACACCATTTCCAGTATAGTAACCAATATGATTTTCTGATTCAAAACAGCCATTAACAGTCCATTTCAGTTCATTAATGCCTAAGATATTACCTTTCTCTGTCTCATTTCGTTTTTTATGATCTCCAACTTTCCTAGAATCATACTTGAACAGTCCATGTCTGAATTAGTAATAAATGTTAGCAGCTGTTTCACCTCCTTTTGAGTCATGCCCCATCTGCAAATGAAGACCTCAAAAGCTTTAGCGACATCATTGTTGTCGACTCTACTTTAAGGAAGCATTTTGAGACATCTTCTTACACTGTATCTGACAATATTCCATGGCCACTTATTTGATTTTCAGTGGCTAAACTCTCAGATGTGCATAGCCTATTCCTTTTTTGTGGTATGTTCTTAATCAGGAAGTTCCACTGAAACATGTTTACCTTGGGTAACCCTGGCTGGTATTTTAAAAACTGGTAACATAACTTATCACAACAACACACAGCCACACATACAATGAACTGATAGACAAGTGATGCCCGAAGAACAAACAAATCTATCTTGGAGGAAATGTCACCAGAATGCTCTTTAGAGGCAAGCCTGAAGAGACTGTCTCACATACTTTGGACATGTTATCATGTCCATGACAATTTTAGCCAACTCTCAAAAATTCACTGTGCTCAAGTTGATGCTGACTCAGTGGCCCTGCAAAACAGGGTAAAACTACCCCCTGTGAGTTTCTAAGACTGTAACTCTGTACAGGAGTAGAAAGTCTTTCTCCTGTGGAGCAGCTGGTGGTTTTAGTTACTGACCTTGAAATTAGTAGCACAAAGCATAACCACTATATCTCCAGAGCACCTTGGTTGCGGGGATCAGACTCTGGAAAAGGACATTATGTTCAGTAAAGTGGAAAAACATTGAAAACAGGAGGGCTGTCAAGGACCCAAAGACTACAGCAATGGGATGCAATGTAACAAAGATTGTGATGACGGGGCAGGATCGGGAAGTGTGCATTCGGTTGTACATCGGGTTGCTATGAGTCAGTACTGGCTAGCAACAACAACAGTGAGACTAAAAGGAGCCCTGGTGATGTAAGGGGTTTAAATTGGTTTGCTAACTAAAAGGTCAGCAGTTCAAAACTACCAACCCTCGGAGGCAGAATGATAAGCCTTTCTGATCATGTAAAAATGTGCAGTCTTGCGTGAATGCAACATACCAGCAAGAAGCAGGGAACCAATAGAGAGAGGTCTGATGGGCCAGCCTTAATCCCAACCCCATCAGAAGAATTCACTTCAGAGGACAGCACTGAAGCTACAGCTCAGGGACAGGGACATGTCTGATGAGAGCACACGGGAGCAAATGAAGGGGGAGGAAGAGAGAGTGGAGCACATCCTGGCCCACCAAGCCCTGAGGATGATATTCCTGCTCAGAGCAGCCAATGCACAGAGAGGAACATAGGGCTGGTCCCACTATGGGACATGACATCCCTCACTGACCCATGAGTCTATAGGGGACAACACTGAAGATAGTGTGGGAATTGCATCTGAACTGAACCCACCACACTGAGGCGAACCACTAAGGGTGTTCAACAGAACAGCAAGGGGAACAGAACATTGAAGCCCCCAGGGAATACCAAAAATAGACTTTGGGACCAGGGTGTTGCACCCCATCAGACTCAAACAGAAAACACTCCTAAAGGTCAACAAACAGACCTTGAACTATTTACAGGCTTTTTTTCCCTTGTCATTGGGTTTTGTTGCTGTTGTTTTGTTTTCTTTTGTTACTTTGTTTTGCTCTGTCTTGTTTTTTATGCATATTATTATCTCTACAAGTCTATCTAGATAAGATAGATGGGATAAACAACTTGGAGGAGAAAACAAGTGTGGGGAAGAAAGCTGATGGTGCCCTACTCTCAAAAGATATAGTGTCCGGGGTCTTAAAGGCTTGAAAATAAACAAGCGTTCATCAAGCTGAGAAACAACAAAGCCCACATGGAAGGAGCACACCAGCCTGTGTGACCACGAGGTGTTGATAGGATCAGGTATCCAGCATCAAAGAACAAAAAATCATATTGTGAATGAGGGGGAGGGCAGAGTGGAGACCCAAAGTCCATTTGTAGGCAATGGGACATTCCCTTAGAGAAGGATCTCATGGAGGCAACAAGCCAGTCGGGTGTAGTATAGCACCTATGAAACAACTTTCCTCTAGTTCTTTAATGCTTCCTCCCCCACCCCACCCACTCCCACTATCATGATCTCAATTCTATCTTAAAAATCTGGCTAAACCAGAGGATATACATGGGTAAAGATAAGAACTGGAAACACAGGAAATCCAGGACAGATAACCCCCTCAGACCAAAAATGAGAGTAGCGATACCAGGAGAATAAGGGAAAGTTGAAGAAGAAAGGGGGAACCAATCACAATGATCTACATATAACCCCCTTCCTGGGGGACGAACAACAGAAAAGTGGGTGAAGGGAGACATCGGACAGTGTAAGACATGACAAAATAATAACAATTTATAAATTTTCAAGGATTTTTGAGGGAGTGAGGATGGTGGGGGGGGGGCGGGAATGAGGAACTGATACCAAAGGCTCAAGTGGAAAGCAAATGTTTTGAGAATGATAATGACAACAAATGTACCAATGTGCTTGACACAATGGATGTATGGATGGTTGGTGATAAGAGTTGTACAAGCCACAATAAAATTATTTGTTTAAAAAAGAAAAAATGTACCGTCTTGGAAACCCCCAGAAGCAGTTCTACTCTATTCTATTGAGTTACTGTGGGTGGGAATGGACTCTATGGTAGTGAATTTGTTTGGTTAGAATGAGACTAAGACAATCATACTATTGAGAGCATTTATTTACAGTCGTCCTTTAAGCACGAGACATTTTAAATGTTGTGTTGGGAATAAACGTGTTCGTGTATGAACTGGAACCCCAATAGCAAAACTTTGTCTCTTGCCCATATACTTCTGCAAGTGAACAGTCAAGTAAAGGTTATCGTGGGGCCCTAGAGACACAAAAGTGGAGACAGCTAGATTGGCCCATGTGATGATGGGTAATGTGATAAGAGACATCAGTGTAAATTTATGTTTAGCTTAGCACTGAAAATATATACAAAGGTTAGTATATGTACATAGACTTCTTGCTTGGTGAGCTAACGGGGCCTAGAAACAATAATATCTCGACATCACTGAACACAATAGCATCTAGATCTTGATTTCTAATAATATCCCCAAATCAATGAACACAGCCAGCATTCTCCAATCAAAGGAATCTGGGCTCATTGGTGAAATGGATGATTCTGGGCCTAGGGTAGGAAATATACAAGATGGGCCTAGAGCCTCCTATAGTGTCAGAAAAATAAGGACATACTACAGTGGTGATAGTACATCAAGGGACATAGAACTAATGCAAAGAGCTCCGCTGACTGAAGAGGGAACAATTGGAACAAGAAAATAATATAGCATTGGATCATAACCCAACCTAAAGAAAAAATTATCAATGAGTCCAAGTGATACAAATATAGAATCAAATGATTGAACATGTAAATCAATGGCAAATGCCCATGCTGAAGGAATTCGGAGTCATCTGTGTAGATATGCTGTCCTCCAGGAGGCAGAGCATAATTTCCTGTAGCGTAGATGCAGGGTCTGCTAACTTCCTTCCCGGAAAGGCAGCATGGAGGAAGGGAAGAGTGACTCCACTGTGGAGACTCTTGTTAAACGTGATGAAAGTCAGCATCTACAACAGTAAGTCATGTTGATAATATTGTACCTGTGCTATTGTGATGTAATGAGAAAGCCAGTTTGTCAGTGTGGTCTTCCTCCCAGGTTGTCCCTCACGCCAGTCTGATGATGGGGAAGAGATCAGACAAATCAAAATGCACATGAGTAATGCTCCTCATTACTGTCATGGAAAAGAAGAGTCTCAAGCAATGAAAGTCTGAGAAACCTTCACCGCCAAGAGGAATTGTCAATGGGGGGATGTGTGGAGGGAGGTGGAATGTACATTGAAATTTCACTTTCTTCAAGTTTTCTGTAGATCAAAAAACGTTTCTGAAATAAGAAAAAGGTCTATTTAAATTCCTCTTATGGGTATCATCTTTTTAACAACAGTAAGAAGATGGGTGGTCATTACAACCCCAAAACATTGTAGATAGAAACTCGGGCCCAGAAATAAGAGCTTAAGGAACTAGAGAGAAGCAGCAGTGTGACAAAAGACATGGGAACTTGCGGAAAGAGGCCAGGCCCCTAGATGTTTGCAGTGACGTGGAGTGACTGAAGACGTTCCATAGCGGCGCGTCTAATGTCCGGTGGAAAACATTCTGTAGCAGTATGATGTAAGACAACCTCCACTTTGTGCTACCTCTTTCTCTGCGACATAGCCCCTCAGAGGTAACTGTCTACTAGAAGTGATGTTTTTGAACAAAATCAAGGAACTATTCGTTTATGTGCATGAAGGGTCGAGAGAGGGTCGGGGAGAGCTACAAGGGGAAAAATGCAAGTGATGGAAAGAATTCGGAGATGCAGAAAATCAGAGCAAGAGACGGAAACCCTCTGGAGACTTGGGGCAAGGGATGAGCCTGAGGAGTGTGTCCTAAGTCGGAAGGGAATGAGAATTGGGTCATGTGCACACCTGTGAGACTATTGCGGGAGGCAGCGCATTACTAGTTGGGTGTAAAATGATAAGCCTATTTTAAACCAGTAATCATCAAAGTATCTGGCATGTGCAATGTTAGAAGTATAAAATATTAAAATCTGGTTCACATCAACCACTTCAAGCAAAAGGAAGTTGCAACTTGTTTGTTGCCGTCGCAGAGAGAATAATAATATGCCAGCATAGAAATTTCCTTTCAATTACATGTTCCTGGCTTGCTGCCTTCTAAAAATAAATAACGCAGAACTGTCCCGCCTCCTAGAACAAAAACAACAATGACATGTAACAGTTAAGCCAAAAAAGCAAAAGTTCCAAAGCAGATGCAATCAACCCCTGGGTCCAACTTTTATCTGTTGATGTACTTTTCCTTGCTTACATAAGTGGCAATGTTTTCAAGATACGTACCAGTTATTGATAATGGAACTCAGAATTAAGATTCCTGTGAAGGGCACATTAGATCATAATTTGGAAGAAATGAGAGTCAAATCAAGCTCATGAACTGTTGATTATACCAAGTAATGTCTCCCCGCCCCCAAGAAGTTTTGCGTCTAATAGACAAGATAAAACAAGGAAATAAAAGAGTACTTATGATCCAAAGAAAAATTATTGATTGATCAGCCCCCTTCAGTCCCAAGCAAGATTGGATTCTGAGGAAATGAGAGCAGGAACATGATTTTATCTAAAAATATCCACCTTGGAGGAAAAAATACAAAACAACATGAAAGTAGTTCAAAGTCTGCTCTATCAAATGCTAAAAACATAGGCAGATATACCAAAGAAGCATAACTGGTATTAAAATGTAGGAGGAAAATATATAGAAACACACAGAAAATTAGCAGCCTGCAAGGAGAATTGACAGAGTATAAGAGCATGCCAGAAGTGAGAGAAAAAGACCTGGCGCAGTTGCTTACCCCGGACTGCCAGAAGAACAAATAAGTCTGTCTTACAGGAGTACAGCCAGACACTCCTGAGAAGTGAGGATGACAAGACTTCATCTCCCACACTTTGAAAAGGACTGGGAAAATGGAGGGGCAGTGAAAAAAGAGGAAGACTGTCAAGGGGATGGAGTGGCACAGTGGTTCCAACAATGAGGGGAACATGAATGTGAAGGTGCTGCAGGACAGGATAGGGCAGGCAGACAGGGTCGCTGGTTCCACACACCTAAGAACAACAAAACACTGGGCAGCTCTAGCTTCCTTCCTAGTTTGCTCATAAGCAATCCGGACGATGTTGAGGCAGAGTCAGGATGGTTAGCTAGTAAGGGCTAATGCGGGAGAATAAATTCTAAAAAACTGCCAAAGAGGAAAGGAAAGAGAAATCAGGAGGAGGAACCTGTTGTAGAAAATGGCAATATTAACTCTAAAAAGAGAATGGATTTCGGTAGATAGCGTGGAGAAAGGTGTATTTACATATAATCAGAGTATAAATGAGATACACATTCTGATGCTTGGAAAGGCTGGAGATCATGAGAAAACTTCTAGCAGATGCATTTATCTAAAATGCAGAAATATTAAGAAGATAATTTTTAAGACACCTTAGAGGGGAAAATATTATGATCATGTTTTGACTCATTGGCAGTGCACATAGTTACCACACTCAGCTGCTAACTTGAAGGCTGGAGGGGCAGGTCTACCCAGAGATGCTTTGCAAGAAAGACCTGCCAATCTACTTCTCAAAAATAAGCCATTGAAAATTCTGCAAAGTATATCTCTACTCTGAGATGCATGAGGTGGCCTTCCATAAGTAAGAATTGACTCCAGGGAAGCTGGAGTTTAATTTGAGTTTTTCAAGTTAGAATGAGAGAATTAAAGAAATGGAATATGGCAAAGGGGTTCATATTGTATTGGGGTCAGGAAACAGAACACATAAAAAGGTCTACTTACAGACGACCATGACTCAGCTTCTCCTGAGCTACTGGCATTCCCAGCTGCTGGCATCTGGTACATAATAGGGAAACAATAAGCTTGTTGGGTTAATAAAATTATGCTTACAGAATAAAGAATTTAAAAGAGTGCGTAAAATGAAGGCGCTTGAACTACAATAGTAACAACAGATGGTAAATGGCGGGGGTGGGGTGGGGTGTGGGACATTGTTGAGACAAAATCAACGCAGTCAAGTGTTGATTAGGCAATAGGTAAAGAATGTATAATTTTGAATTTCAGAGCCTGGGTGCTTTGGTCGTAGGTTAAGAAAAGATACCGAATTTTCCATCCACACCAGTGCTAACACATGTTTTTCCATGTTAATCTACCTCATTGGAGATGTGAACTGTAGTAGAGCCTGGTATATATTCAGAGTACAGAAAAATCATAGTATATTATAATTGACATGAGACTGAATTTACCAAACAGTCAGCTATACTTTTTGGAAATGGATGGAAACTATTTTCTTCATTACAGTAAAAGCGCCGTGGAGGCATCAATAAATGGATGGTACTCCGTTTTCCTCAGCAGAAAATACCAAAAGAAAGAAAACTAATTAAATAGAAATGCCGCCCTCTAGTTCCTCTCACAATCCCAAAAGCAATCCTTTCACTTTAAGTACTCCTAACAGATACCTTCTAAAAGGCCAGGGCACCGGTAAAACCGAAACTCCGTGTTCCCTGCTCACAGCAGCACAATCAAGATGATCTTTTTCTCTATTAAAATATCTAGCTAAAGAGAATGTTTACTTCTTACACCAGAGACATTCTGAGGTTCCCCTAGACAGTCAATTATAAAATGAAGCCATTCTCTCCCAACAGGGAAAAAAAATGTTCTAGAGTGACTGAGATTGACAAGTCTGATCACATTATTTTCTTAAAAATTACTTTCCTGTGGTGAAATAGGTACAACAAAGAGTTCAGTCATATCTCTGTGGACAATTCAGTAACACTCCACTCACCTCATTGTGCAAGCATCGCCACTGTCTATTTCTAAAGTGCATCCATCACACTCAACAACGTTGCTGTGCCCTTTAGCAGCAACTTCCCACCCTCCTCCTGCCCATTCCTGGTAACCACTCATAAACTTTAGTCTCCAGATGCTGGCCTGTTCGGAATGTTTCATCTAAAGAGAGGCATGCATGATGTTTCCTTTTCTTTCTGACTTGTTTCACTCAGCACAATGTTCATTGCACCGTATTTCATAATAGTCAAAAGGTAAAAACAGTCCAACTGTGCATCAACAGAGGAAGGGATAAGGAAAACATGGTACAGACACACAATGCAATACTCTGCAATCAAGAGAAACGTTTTGATACATGCTACCACATGGATGGAAACATAGGGAGTGAGACAGGTCATGCTTCTTTTTAAAATCTTAAAAACTCAAGTGAAAGTTGATATTTGCTGATCGGAATTGTTGCTTACCAGGAGTTAGTGACTCATTGAGATATGCATTTAACTAATCTCACATTTGGCATCAGAGTATCATGAGTTGCCTGAAGTTTTATGAACTAAACATAAATAGGCCCAAAACTGTTAGCTGGAAATGGGTACCTTTCTTAGTGATCTTTGATTCCCTTGATTTGTGCCGGGTATAAAGGGAAATGATTACTATAGAGATTTGACATATATAACAAATATTAACCTCTTCACATCAAAATTAACAGCAGCAAATTATTAAGGCCAGGCTCGTCTCTTTGCCAGCTAACAAGAACTTAGAATGAAAGTGTTTTTCACAGTCACATATAAAACTATGTCTTGCTCAACCAACGTTTTTTCTCCTGGTAATTCTTATAATTCATATGGTCATTTGGTCCATGTAATGCCCTCTTTTCCAAACAGTCCCTTATCCTACTATGAAAAATCCAGAGGCATCCAGATTCCTCCGCCCCTTTGTGACTTTTTTCTAGTGTTCCACCAACATGATAAATTATTGACCCTTTTGCAATCTTCTATATAATCATAGTTGGTTTTGTGCTTGTTGTTTGTTTTAGTTTCCTAATTCATAGTTAGAATCTGAGGAAACTCGGGAAGGATGCTGAAAGATCCTTCTACAAATCAGCCAAGAGGGTGGAGACCAACATCAGCACATCAACTCTCAAAGACCTAGCAACTGTTGGCAGGAACCATATTGTAGGTGCAAAAACATCCCCAGCAGGACATTTCCACAAAGCATCTTGGAAGAGATGAAAAAGCATCGTGGAATTTTCTGTAGTCTTAAAACACAATATTTGTCTTGAAGAGCTGCCATTTCTCATGTATTTCCTTTAAATGCCATTTTCATCACAATCTGGTTGAAACTACTAGGACTGAAAGAAGAAGAGTTCAGAAAACTCAAAGTACCTTAATGAAAACAGACTCTACCAAAAATCAGACATTAAAGAAGCATAAGGAAATTTTTCCTTACTGAAAAAATGGAAACGTGGGTTTTTTTCCCACAGAAAAAAAATATATTGTCCCTGAGGCAGATTTCTAAAGAGCTTGTACTCCCACTGATTTTACGATTTTTTCCCCAAAAACCATTCTATTAGGAGTTAATCCAGACACCAAACCATTCCATAGTCCAGTCGCCTCAAGCAGCCTTGTACAATTGCTACCACAATGAATTGCGAACCATTTTCTTCTTTCTTAGACACCATGGTACCAGCTCGCTTTTACCCACCCCGCTCTCTCCCCCCTCTGTTCCCCTCAGGAACTCTTATTCTAATTGCTGTCTCCATAGGTTCATCGATCCAGGGTTTCTTATGCCAAAAAACTGAAAAACACATAACAAAGACTCAGCAAGGCTACTCACACTGACAAAATACATCAAAGGTGACCCCCAATATGAAGGGGGGAAACGGAAAATATCGAAAACCAGATCAAGCCCAAAGTGTATAAATGGGGAGATCAAGTGACAACTGGTTTTAACTGTTCAAGTCAGGTTTATCTTTTTTTTTAAATAGTTTTATTGGCACTTCATCCACATATTGTACAACTCAATAATTCAATCTTATCAAAAAGAGATGTACAATCTTTATTACAATTTTGGAACATTTTCTTTTTCCTTGTGAATTTATCATTTTCATCTACTATAATCATCTCTCCAAGACTTTCTGTTTGGTAACCAGTTTATGTCCATCCATTCAATTATTTTTAGAGGGAAATCACCAGAGAATTATTGCCTATGTAGAGCTCGCAAGGGTATATTGGATTTCCGCTGTCACCCATAACCTTCTGCAAACCAGAATCTCACAATTTAATCTCTGATACTATATTCCCTCCTTCGATTTTTAGATTATATAATTTATATAATTACAGATGTGTATTGTGGAAAGGCTTCTTCGATGTGGATTTAGTTGACATCTTATTTAGATGGCTGCTGTTTGGAAACAAGCCTTTAAGACTCAAGATGCTATTCTTACTGATAGCTGGGAACCACCTAATTTCTTCACTACACTTCGCTGTAGCACTCATACCTTCTGGGTTTCCTTTGTGAGGGCTAGTATCGGGCAGGGCCATGTCATGAGACCTCATTGCTATTCTATTGGAGCTAGGATTAAGTGCAAGCCCAAAATCCATTCCTGGATCTATGATATTTATCTGCCTCTGACCTTAGAAACCTCCTGGTTAATTTATGATAGCCAATCTACTCAATCATCTCCCTGGTGCATAAGGATATTTGGGGTATGGTGTCATTGATTAGCCCATGGTACTAATTTTTAAAACACTGTTGAGAGGGACTGAACCAATGTAGGTTAACTACATATTGAAATACCTGAATTATTCACTTGTGTAGAATCAATCCTATGTGACTGACCGCTATTTACACAAACAATGGGAGTCGGATGTCAGGCAAAATTTATTGTTGTTGTCAGGCAAAATAATATTTACTAACAATATCAATCATAGGTCTGCCAGAACAATAAATATCTTAATACAGCAAGCAGAGCATTGATGTACTAAGTCAATATTGGTCCACCTACCGACAGTTTAATATTCTTGGTATAGCTGTCTTCTGTTTCTTCACACACCATATCATTTCAGTCTTAAATATTCAGGTTACAGTGGTGTCTGAGGTAACAGGTGTGTCTGAGGTAAAGTTTAATTCACCTAGTGAAGTTTCCACCTCTGCTATGGTCATTGGAATGTATATGTGCCTTGAAGATATAGGATTCAATGCCCCAGTGTTCTATAGCACTTGACCTGGATCCCCAGAGTAATTTTACAATTTTTAAGTTAACATCGGTATTACCAAAAAATGTACTAGGCTCTTATGAATATTGTCCCTCAATACTCTATTTTGTAAATTGTTTTCTACCATTCTTTTTATTATTATTATTATTAATTATTGACTTTGTAGTCACCAACAGTAGGACTTCCCACCAGTAAAAAAATATATATCCATCATCTATTGCACACTTTCTAAGTGCCAGGCACTATTAAGTCTTTTATCTGTCACAGCAACCTCCATATGTAAGTAGCGTTATTTCCATTTTAGAGATAGAGAAACTGAGGCTTAAAGAAAATAAAGAGAGTTGTACAAGATTGTAGATCTGGAAAAAGAGCAGAGACAGGATGCAAATACCTGAGGCTAAAGGAGATGCTAAAATGTTTCTGCCGTTAAAGGGGATGGAGAGTGAGTTTATTGTTTATGGTCTGATTTATTGCTGTAGCAATTGGGCTACTTAAAAAAATTACCTTCTTTGTCATGTTCTCTCTTGGTCCTACAACTAGACACTCAAGTAATGAAGGACATGAAGAGCTAGAAAAATTGTAATTATGAAAGATTCAACTAGGAAATTAGTGTTTCAATATTTATTAATTTGACTGAAATATGCCTAGGACAGAAGAAATTAGTTCAAAGTCAATAAGTAGAACATTTAACCATGAGCTCTATTCAAGACGTGTAACATCAACTCAATGACAGTAGTTTGGGTTTTTTGTTTTTGTTTTAGAATCAGAAAATGTCTGGGGTGCATCTGTTAGTCTCTAAATGTGATCTCATTTATTTACTTGAATGTGTGCAATTTTCCCTCATTGCTGGATTATGGTCAAAATCATTTTTTTCAGTTTTTCCTCTAGCTATGCACATATATTTATATACAAATGTATATTTTGATTTGGACAATCACTATACTTGGTCTGCTATACTTGGAAGGGTGAATTAAACATCTTGAGGCCTGTCCTGAAGTACAGTACTCTATGTGATAGGATACTATCCAAACACCTACAAAGACTAGCTGATATAACTATTATTGGATTTACTGCCATCTACTAAGGACAAAAGATCTCTTTCAGTGTTGAAACTGATCAAATATGAAATCAAGATATATTGATAATTGCTAGTAATTGGAATGAGTAACATAGATTCAAAGAAGAATTGGGATTTGGAAAATATAGCCTCAGAGATAGTGATAATGGCAGATATTGCATGACAGCATTTTGAAAGACCAATTTTTCAACACAGAAGAATCAATACATTTGAATTATAATGCTTGTGAAGAATCTAGAAAGTGGTATGGACTTCCAAAAGAACAAACAACTCTGTCTTGGAGGAAATACAGCCAGAATGCTACTTAGATCCAAGGGTTGCTCGACTTCATCTCATACTTTGGACACGTTGTCAGAAAAGACCACTCTCTTCAGAAGGACATGATACTTGCTAAAGTAAAGGGGCAGCAAAAGAGTGGAAGTTTCTTGACAAGATGGATTGACACAGTGGCTGCAACAATGCACTCAAATATAAAAACAATGGTGAGGATGGTGCAGGGTTGAGCAATGTTTCATTCTGTTGTACATAAGATGGAAACGGACTCTACAGAATCTAACAACATCAACAACTTCTTCCCTCCAAATACCCTTCCAACAATATAAACAGTAACTGTACACATCTACCTCACTAGATGGAATAGACAGAAATCAAATAAACTATATTTGTGGAAAATCTCAATATCATCCATCAGAACAAGCCAAGGGGCCACCTGTGAAACAGACCATCAATTGCTCCAATGTAAATTCAAAATAAGTGTGAAGATAATAAAAACATTTCCAAAGTGCAAGCTTGGGTATATCCCCCTTGATTTTAGAAATGAGTTCAAGGTTAGATTTAATGAATTGAAAATTAATGACCAATGACCAGGTGAATTTTAGAAGGACATCATACACGAAGCAAGCAGATCATTCAAACACAAGTAAAAAAGAAAGACCAAAATCAGAGCAAATTCTGCATTTAGTTCTTAAACACAGGAGAATAAAGCTAATGAAAGAAATGATGGAGTAAAACAGTTTAACAGAATATATAAAAGGATAGATCTTGAAAACAAAATAAAACAATAATGTATTAAAATGAAGTGCAAAACCTGGAGTTAGAAAACCAAAAGGGAGATAGATACTCCATCAAGACGGCGACACAGTGACACAGACCAGAGGGACTCCACAGAAATCAGCACAGGAAAGTTCAGAGGGAAATTCCATACTGCCAGGTCGCAGGAGGAGCACTATAAAGATAAGTAGGCACAGATCCACTAGGCTTTGAGGAGCTTGGGGCTTTAGGCTTTCCACAGTGGAGACCAGCTATGGTTTAACCTTAGCCCCGATACTGTCTCAGCCAGAGCTAGGATCATTTGGAGCCGGAACAAGGGCATTATATCAATACAGTCACAGCTTTGGGGCAGGGTTAAACCTCTCCAGCTCCACAATCAGGGCTCAGGACTCAGCCATATTGTTGCATTTGTTTCCCTCTCTTCTCTCTTTCCCACCAGTCTCAGCAGGCTCAGGTGTTTTCTTTCCTCTCTTTTACTTTTTCTCTTCCACTTTCTCTCACACACCACTGCCGGCCTCCAGGCCACTCCCCTTAGGCTAGGGCATTTACACCTTCCCTCTGCCCATCTGGGGGAGCTCCACCCTCTGCAGCATAACCCAAGGCTAGGGAAAGCCTATCCACCTTCCTTCGGGGAATATCCCACACACCTTCCTCCAGGAGAAATCCCATCTACCTTCCTCCCTAGGGGAAATTCTACCTGCCTGCTCTCTGCAGGCTTAGCACACAGCTGAGAAAATCCCACCCACCATCTTCCAGGGGAAATCCTGCCTGAATGACTGAGGTAGTTCCTACCCATCTTCTGTGGTCCCACATGACTGAAAGAACTTCCTCCCACCTGCTTTAGTGGTAGACCAATTCCATAGTGCAATTAGCTGCATGCAGTTCAAAGAAGCATTCCTCCGAATCTCCCAGAGAGAGACCAGTGCAGTTCAACTCTCTGGAAAATGGTACCGGGCTCCTCTAACACAACGCATTGCAAACAGCAATGAGCCCCAACAACGTCAATGAAAAAACAGGACAAACAAAATGCAATGACAGAGATATCCTGAACATATGACATGCATAGAAGAGGAAGAAAGAAATTTTCAGAATGCTGCTTGCAGTCATACAGGATATGAGGGAAACAATACAGGAAAAAGATGAAATAATAGAGGCGATAAAGACCTAACACCGAAGGGAAATGCAAGACCTTAGAAACGAGATAACAAAAGCCAGTAGCAGATTCACAGATGTTGCCAACCGACGGGAGGAGGCTGAGAACCCCAACAGTGACCTAGAGGACAGCCAAGCAGACTTTAACAAATGTGAACAAAAGTATAACAAGATCATCAGAGAAGCTGAACAAAACCTAAGAGCTATGTCTGATACTATGAATAGGAACATCAGAATAATCATATTACCAGAGGAAGACACAACAAAAAGCCAACTGCAAAAACAGTGAGAGAATTCTTGGAAGAAAACTTCTCCAGCTTAATGAATGAAGACCAGGCAACCATTCAGGAGGCTGAAAGACCACCAGCTAGACTGAAGCCCAATAAGAAGTCACCAAAGCACATAATAGTTAAACTATCCAACTTGGGGGGAAAAAAGGATAAAATCATGACAGCAGCTAGGGAAAAAACAAGCAATCACATATAAAGATTCCCAAATAAGAATATATTCAGACCTATCAGCAAACACTATAAAGGAGAAGAGAGAGTAGAGTAACATGCTCCAAAAATTGAAAGAAAATAACGCAAAGTCAAGAATATACTATCCAGCCAAATTATCTTTCAAGGTAGATGGAGAATTAACAGTCTTCCCAGACAAGGAAAAGTTCAAAGAATATGTTAAAAGAAACCCAACCTTTCAAAAGATCCTTGCCAACCCAGTATGGGCAGAAGAACAGCACTCACCAAGCATAAATAAGAGACCACCACATAGAGCGACCCAAGGGCAACAAAGAGAAAAGAGCCCCCAAGAGAGCATTGACTTAAGGGTGGATAGAAGTCAAGAATGAAATACACATACACACATACGTGCAACAAATTGATAAGAAAGGGAGGTAGGAAAACACCCTACAAAAAAGGTATAAGATGGCATCACAGAGCCCACAGATGCATGTAAAAACCTTGAATATCAATGGACTGAACTCAGGTATTAAAAGACTGAAGCTAGCAGGCTGACTTAGAAAACACAACCCATCGATCAGCTGCCTGCAGGAGACACATCTCAAGATTACAGACAAAAAATAGGCTGAGAATCAAAGGCTGGAGAAAAACATAACAAGCAAAACAGCAATTTAAAAAAAGGAGGAATTGTGATCCTAATCTCGGATAAAATTGACCTCAGAGTGCAACCATGAAAAGAGATAAGGAGGGACATCATATAATGCTCAAGGGAACAGTAGACAAAGAAGCATTAAGCATTTTAAATATATATTCCCTGGAAAAGAGACCACTTAATACGTCAAAAGCTCCAGAAGATGAAAAAATAAACCATGGCCTCAACAATTATAGTAGGTGACTTTAATACACTGCTCTCCAAGAAAGATAGACCACAGGGAAAGAAACACAACCAGGAGGCTAGAGATCCAACAGTGTAATTAGATGATTTGACCTGATAGATATTTACAGAGCTCTTCACTCAAATACAAAAAAAAAAAAAAAAAAACGTTCTTTTTAAGTTCGCATGGCACATATTCAAAGATAGACCACATGCTGGGGCATAAGGCTAATCTGCATAAATTTAAGCACATTGATATCATACAGACCTCTCTCTCTCTCTCTCTGACCACTTCACCATAAGGCTGTAAATCAACAATAGGAACATGAAGAAATCAAGGGTAAACAATTGGAGGCTGAACAACTCTCTATTGCAAAATGAGTGGATACTGGCACAGATCAGAGATGAACTTAGGAAATTTCTAGAAAGCAACAAGAACATGACGTACCAAAACTTATGGGACAAAGCAAAGGCAGTTAACAGAGGAAGTTTCATAGCAATACATGCACACATTAAAAGGAAGAGAGACTCACAATTGATATTCTGGCACAAAATATACAGCAACTAGAGGAGAGCTAACAGGGCAATCCTACTAATAACAAAAGAAAAGAAATAATAAACATCAAAACTGAGATTCAGGAGCAGGAAAAAGTAAAATTATGGGGAAAATGTTGCTAAAAGTTGGTTCTTTGAAAGGATAAACAGAATTGACAGACCACTGGAAAACCTAACCAAAGAGAGGAAGGAACAAATTTCAACAGCAAGGATGAGGGATGAAAGAGGGGACATTACAACAGACCCTTATTAAATCAAACGGATAAATACAGGGTACAACAATGAATTCAACAACTTGGAAGGCATGGACAAATTCTTGGAATAACAAGACCTCCCTAGACTATCCCTGATGGACATCAAGAAACTCAACAGATCCATAGACATAGACAAGATTATCAAGGGATTACCAACAAAAAAAAATCCCCTGGACCAGATGATTTCACAGGAGAATTCTACCAAGCATTCAAGGAAGAACTGACACCAATCCCACACAAACTCTTTCAGAACATAGAAAAAGATATCAAACTCCCAAACTCCTTCTATGAAGCTAGTATAACTTCTGATACTGAAACTGGGCAAAGATCCCACTACAGACAAATATCCCTAATGACCATCAATGCAAAACTCCTTAACAAAATACTGGCCAATAGAATACAAAAGTATATAAAACAAATAATTCACCATGACCAAATGGGATTCATATCAGGGATGCAGGGATGGTTCAACATATGAAAAACCATTATTATCATTCAACACAATGAAATGAAAAATTATAAGAACCACATGATAATATTGATAGAAGCGGAAAAAGTGCTCAACAACACCCAACACCAATTCCTGTTTAAGATATTCAAGGAGATAGGAATTGAAGGAAAATTCCTCAATAGAAAATGAGCTATATGTGAAAAACCAACAGCCAATGTGGTAGTAAGTAGAGACAGGACTAAAACAATCCCACTGAAAAGGAGGCCAGACAAGGATGCCCCATGTCCCCACTCTTATTTAGCATCATACTGGAGGTCTTAGCAAGCAGCATAAGTCAAAGAACAGACATCAAAGGTATTTGCCTGGGGAAGGAAGAGGTGAAACTATCGTTATTGACAGATGATATGATTTTCTATATGGAAAATCTCAAAAGCTCTAAAAGGGGAGTACTGGAAGCATTAAAGGAATATGGCAGAGTGGCAGGATACAAGATCAACAAACAGAATCTATTGGACTGCTATACACATCAGATAAGACCACAGAAGAGGAGATCAAAAAGGTGATCTCCTTCACAATAACCAAGCACAAATTGAAATGTATAGGGATATACATGACTAAAAAAAAAAGATTTGAGTGAGGAAAGCTACAGAACATTATCACAAGAAACCAGGAGTGACCTCAACAAATTGAAGAATATCCCATGCTTCTGGATTGGAATACTCAATAGCATAAAGATGTCACTTCTATCCAAGGCACAATAGACATTTAATGTTATCCCAATACAAATAGCATCATCTTTCTTCAAAGAGTTGGAAAAAGTGATTGGAAATGTCATATGGAGAGGGAAGATGCCCAGAATAAGCAGAGAACTCCTCAAGGAGAAGGAAAGAGTGGGAGGGCTTACTATACCCGCCTATAGCACCTATTATATAGCCACAGTGGTCAAAACTGTCTATTGGTATAATGACAGATACTCAGATCAATGGAAAAGAACTGAAAACCCAGAAATAAAATTGTCAGCATACAGACAACTGATCTTTTGATAAGGGCCCAAAAAATATCAAATGGGAAGTGGATGCTCTCTTCAACAAGTGGTTCTGGAAAAAGTGCATATCTGCCTACAGAAAAATGAAGCAAGACCCTTATCTCACTTCATGCACAAGATTAAATTCAAGGTGGATCACAGACCTCGAGGTAAACCCCCAAACTATTAGGGCCATCAATGAGGGGATTCAGACAAACAGAACTTTGGCACAGGGAAAACATAGGCTATCAGAAATAGGGAAGATCACAAATACAGATGAGTCATACATTGACAAGTGGGATATACTGAAAATAAAATACCTGTGTACATTGAAAGAATCCATCAACAGAGTAATAAGAGAACCCATGGAATGGAATAACATCTTTAGCAATGACATATCAGACAAAGGTATGATTACTAAAATCTATCATACTCTGCTAGATTCCAAAAAGAAAAAAACTAATTGCCCACTGAGCAGGTGGGTGAAGAACCTGAAGAGAAGTTTCCCAAGGGCAGAAATCCAAATGGCCAATAAACAGATGAGAAACTGTTCCCGATCATTAGCCATAAGAAGAATTCAAATTAAAACAAAAATGAGATCCATCTAACACCCTCAAAGATAGCCCAATTCTAAAAATCAGAAAACAACAAGTGTTGGAGGGGCTGTGATGAGCTAGGAACACTCATCCACTGCTGGTGGACCTGTAAGTATGTACTGCCACTATGGAAATTGATTTCATGATATCTAAAACAGAAAGAAATTGACCCAGCAATATGACCCAGCAATCCCCCTACTGGACATATACCCAGAAGAGGCAAGAAATAAACCATGGTCAGACATCTGTGCTTCAATGTTCATCACGGTACAGTTCACAATTGCAAGGAGTTGGAAACAACCCAAATTTCCATCAACAGATGAATGGATTAAAAAACTGTAGTACACACATACAATGGAGTACTATGCATCCCTAAAAGCAGTGATGAATGGATGAAGCACATTGTCACATGGGAAAAACTGGAGGAAATTGTGCTAAGCGAAGTAAGCCAAGCACAAAAATACATGTACAACACGACTCTGCTGAGGTAAGCTTAACAATGCCAAAAGGGCATAGGGAAAAAGATAATGTATAAAACATTCCAGGTAGTATGACAGGGGGCAGACCAAATCCAGGGATCCATATGGTAGCCAACTAAAAAAGGAGTGAGGGGAAGGGAAAAAAGACATGGTAGTGGAGGAACAGGGTACTACCCACCCAAGGAGAGGGTATTGTTTATTTGTACACAGGAAAGAGGCACCAGACTTCACCCTGGTGGTTCCAACACCTGAATGCAACATACTAGCATAAAGCAGGGAACAAATAGAGAGGTCTGAGGGGCCAGTCCCAATCCCACCTATGTGGACATCCCACCTCCCTGTAGAAGAATTCACTTCAGAAGGCAACAGTGAAGCTACAGCTCAGGGAGACGGACATGTCTGATGAGAGCACACAGGAGCAAAATTAAGGTGGAGGAAGAGAAAGTGGAACATATCCTGGCCCACCAAGCCCAGAGGATTATATTTCTGCTCAGAGCAGCCAATGCACAGAGAGGAACATAGAGCCAGCCTCACTGACCCATAGCCCTACGGGGGACAACAGTGGAGACACAGTGTGGGAATTGCGCCCGATCTGATCCCACCACACTAAGGCGAAACACTAAGGGCATGCAACAGAACAGCAAGGGGAACAAAGCAATGAAGCCCCCAGGGAATACCAAAAATAGACTTTGGAACCAGGGTGTTGCACCCCATCAGACTCAACCTGAAAACACTCCTTAAGGTCAAACAGACCTTGAACTATTTACAGGCTATTCTTTTTGTTGTTGTTGGTTTTGTTTTCTTTGTTGCTTTGCTTTTCTCTGCCTTGTTTTTTGCATATTATTATCTCTGCAAGTCCATCTAAATAAGATAGACAGGATAAACAATCTGGAGGGGAAAACAACAGGACCCATATTTCCGAGGGTGGGGAGGACATGGAAGAGCAGGAGGCAGAGGAAAGGAAATGGTGGTAACAAACCCAGGGACAAGGGAACAACAAATGATCCAAAATTGATGGTGTAGGAGGCCTAGTAGGGCTTGATCAAGGGAAATGTAACCGAGAGGAATTACTGAAACCTAAATGAAGGTTGAACATGGTAGTGGGACAAGAGGAAAGTAAAAGGAAAGAAAAGAAAGAATTAGGAGGAAAAGGGCATTTATGCAGGTCTGATCTGAATACAGAAATGTACACATGTAAATATATTTATAGATGATGATAGGGAAATAGATCTATGTACATTCATCTATAAGTTTAGTATCAAGGTAGCAGATGGACATTGCGCTTCATTCAAGTACTCCCTCAGTACAAGAATACTTTGTTCTATTGAACTGTCATTCCATAATGCTCACCTTCCTGGCACTATTGCTGAAGACAAAGCAGGTGCATAAGCAAATGTGGTAAAGAAAGCTGATGGTGCCCGACTATCAAAAGATATAGTGTCTGGAGTCTTAAAGGCATGAAGGTAAACAAGCGGCCATCTACCTGAGAAGCAACAAAGCCCACATGGAAGAAACACACCAGCCTGTGTCATCATGAGGTATCAATAGGATCAGGTATCAGGCATCGAAGAACAAAAAATTAAATCATTGTGAATGAGGGGGAGTGCAGAGTGGAGACCCAAAGCCCATCTGTAGGCAATGGGACATCCCATACAGAAGTGTCACAGGGAGGAGACAAGCCAGTCAGGGTACAGTATAGCACCAGTGAAACACACAACTAAAAGCTTACTCCTTCCCACTATCATGATCCCAATTCTACCTTACAAATCTGGCTATACCAGAGGATGTACACTGGAACAGATGAGAGCTGGAAACACAGAGAATGCAGGACAGATAACTCCCTCAGGACCAATAATGAGAGTAGTGATTCCAGGGGGTGAAGGGGAAGGTGGCAGAGAAAGAGGGAACTGATTACAAGGATCTACATATAACCCCTTATCTAGCGAACGAACAATAGAAAGTGGGTTAGATAGTATAAGACATGAAAAAATAATAATTTATAAATTATCAAGGGTTTGTGAAGGTGGAGATTGAAATGAGGAGCTGATACCAAAGACTCAAGTAGAAAGAAATTGTTTTGATATTGATGATGGAAACAAATGTACAAATGTTCTTGACACAATGGATGTGTGTATGGATTGTGATAAGAGTTGTAAAAGCCCCCAATAAAATGTTTCAAAAAATGTTTTTATATATATAAAAGAACATCAAAAGGGAAATACAAGTTCTATGGGCATTTATCAATGAAAGAAATAAAGAGGAAAATATTAATAAATAAAGAGCAACAATTAATAATAAAGACCAGCAATATTACCAGATCCTATAGGCAAAACATGGAACAATGCAAGAAGCATCCAAAGATGATGGAAAACAGTCACTGCACTAAAAAGAAATCAGCATATGATCTTGAACTGATTGTTCAAAATATCCAGTGTGTAACATAAAATTCAACTTTGCCAAAAGATTTTAATTAAAGAAAACATTTTTTGCAACTAGCTGAATTTGTTGATGAATTAAAAAATGATTTCCTTTTGAAGGATTAGTAAAAGGTTGTCCCAATTACGAAAAGTTAAATATTCCCAAAATGTCCAAAACGCTATAATGCTCCTTTATCTCTGATATCAACCATCACTCCTCTCACTGTTTCACTCTTGTCCCAGGGTACTGCAATTTGCCAAAATGTCTCATGTAACTGACACTTGCTGCTACCTATTACAGAACTCAAAAACCATCAAGGAAATGGCCCATGTGCTTGTGGAGACTCCTCATTCATATCAAATTGGACTGTTGACTCACTAGGCTGTGGAATCTGGTCAATCGGCTCAAGTGATAACTAGGCTGCTAGGTCAAATTTCAAGAACCAGAGGTCAAATGTAGATAAACCAGACTCAAGATCCAGTGCAAGAGAGTATACTTTTGCAAAGTTTCTCAGCAAGCAGTAATTTCCCAGGTTGCTTTCTAAAAGTGGTCATAATTCTAAGCTCGAGGAGATGCTCCCAGAACTATCCACAAGACAACATACCAGAGTTACACTCTGCTATCTGCCCTGTCCTGCAGTCTAGGGTTTAGCAGCTCCCTTGCCCATCCAGAATTGGAGTGACTACATCAGTCAACCATTTTCCACCTCTCCCCAGCTCCATGACTGCCAGCATGGGAGCCACTTGTATATTTACCTGTGACAGAACACACTTCCCCAGAGAACAACCTGCAGTGTTGTGCAGTAAAGAGCCAGGAGTGACAAAGAATTGCAGCCTGGGGAGAATTCAGGTCAAGTCAGCCCCAAACCCACTCTATTTAGCTGGTCCACCTTCCCTGGGGGAAAGCACGGCACAACCCTGATACCATAGCATCACACAAGGCCATAAGAAAAATGGAGGAGGGGATTTTTAAAAATCATTTTATGGGGACTCCTACAACTCTTATCACAATCCATACATGCATCCATTGTGTCAAGCACATTTTACATTTGTTGTCATCATCGTTCTCAAAACATTTGCTTTCCACTTGAGCCCTTGGTTTCAACTCCTCATTTTTTCCCTTCCCTTCCTCACCCTCCCTCTCTCATGAACCCTTGATAACAGGGTTGTTTTTGCTTTCAATTTCAGGTTGTGTTCCTCTATGTAACCTTAAATGTAAGCCACCAGAACTCTGTCCATTAGCAGAGTATTAATAGAGCAAGACAGCCAGAACATTAATCCCCAGAGCACAGTCCAGGATTTTAACGTAACAAAACAGGAAAAGCCAACAGGTTCTGATAGACATAGCCCAAGCCAAAACTGCCTCTACCAGTTTGAGGCTCCATAGAGAGTCTTTAAAAGGCTCCAAATTGTGACTAGACAGTCCAGACCAGGTCTGTGTCTGTGCTGCAGGTCCAGTACAACCCAGCCCAGTGGCATACCCACAGTCACCTGCCTCAGGTCAGCTTCTGAGGCCCCCACAACTGCTGGCCACCGAGTCACTACAGCACCCAACCTACATAGCAGTCTGACCCACCGCCATATTAGGCCACAGGTACTCCTTAAGAACACTCTTGCCAGTCACACAGAGAAAGAGCTCAAGGTCTTTAATCTCCCAGGAATGTGGCACCCAGTTCTTCCAAAAGGACATGCAAACAGCAACATACCTCAATAATAATAAGAAAAAAACACAACAGTGGAGGAAGTCATAAACTTTACGGTGCTCATAGAAAAATCAGAAGTTGATCTGCTATAAAGAGAAATCTTCAGAATGCTGCTTGGAGTAATACAGGATATGAGGGAAGCATTGCAGAATAAGGATGCAATGATAGAGGGTATGAGTTCCACGCAACAAAGGGAAATACAAGAACTAGTGGATGAGGTAACAGCTACAAAACGTAAGATCACAGACCTCACCAACAGATTAGAAGAGGCAGGGAATTGAACTTGCAATCTCGAGGACAACCAGGCAGACTTCAACAAATGGGAAAGACAGTCAAACTAGATAATCAAAGAGGTGGAATATAATCTGAGAACAATGTCAGATGCTATGAAGAGAAATAATATTCAAATAATTGGTCTGCCATAACAAGACACAACGAAGAAGCCAACAGCTAAATTAGCAAGGGAATTCTTGAAAGCAAACTTCCCCCACCTTACTTAATGAGCATCTGACATTCATATAAGAAGCAGAGAAGATATCAATTAGACTAATCCTCAGAAAAACTCTCCAAGGCACATAATAGTTAAATTATCCAAATTCGAGGGAAAAAAGAGAAAATTTTAAGAGCAGCAAGAGACAAAAAGGCAGTCACATACAATGGTGCTCAGTTATGAATATGCTCAGACCGATCAGCAGATCCCATGAAAAGTATGATGGAATGACATCTTCTGAAAACTGAAAGAAAAAAACACCAACCTGTGGATCCTCTATCTTGTCAAACTATTAAGATAGATGGTGTGGCAAGAGTTTTCCCAGACATGGAAAACCTCAGAGATTACACCATATGACACCCAAAACTACAGAAAATCCTTGCAAAATCACTGTGGTAAGACGATAAATATCTACCATGCACAAGCAGGAAATTGCCATACAGAGCAAACAATTACCATAACATTGCCTCAGAGGGAAACAAAGGCAAAATTGAAGAAGCCCCCCCCCCACATAAACACAGTACACTGATATGAAGGAAGATAAGAACACACCCAATACAAAAGGTATGAGATAACAGCAATGAATCCACAGATGGTGCTAATAACTCTGAATGTCAACAGTCTAAACTCGCCCATTAAAAGACAAAGGTTAGCAGACTGGCTCAGAAACATAATCCATCAATCTATTGCTTGTAAGAGACATATCTTAATCTCACAGACAAAAATAGACTAAAAAATTTGAAATAATAATAAATAGACTAAGAATAAAAGCCTGGTGGAAAATATACCAGACAAACAGCAACTTACAAAAATCAGGAGTTGTGATCCTTATCTCTGATAAAATTGACCTCAAGGTGAAAACTATAATGAGAGACAAGCATGGGCAGTATATAACTCTCAAAGGATCAGTAGACCAGGAACAAGTAAACATAATAAATATATACATACCTAACAGGAGACTTGTGAAATTTGTCAAACAAACTATTCAAAAGATGCAAAAAGAAATCAAAGACTGAACAGTCATAGTAGGTGACTTTAATACACCGCTATCAGAAAAACATATATCACTGTGAATGAAGCTCAGTAAAGAGCTACAGTACTAAACACTACAAGTAGGTGAAATGACTTGGTAGACATTTATAAAGCTCTCAACCCAAGAGCAAAAAAAAATTCACATTCTTTTCAAGTTGAAATGGCTCATTTTCAAAATAGATCACTTGCTGGGACACAAATCAAGCCTGAGTGAATTCAAATACATACAGATCACTCAGACGTCCCTCTCAGACCACCACACCATAAAGCTGAAGATCAACATAAGTACAACTAGAAAAACAAGGACAAACAACTGAAGAATAAATAACAATCTTCTTCAACATGAATGGGTACTGACCCAGATTAGAGAGGAAATTAGGAAGTATCTAGAAACTAATGAGAATGAGAATACAACGTACTAAACCCTGTGGGATACAGCAAAAGCCGTTATCGAAGGATGTTTGGTAGTGATTAATGTATATATGAAAAAGGAGGAGAAATTTACAAGTGATATGCTATCATAAAACCTACAGCAACTAGAACAGAATCAACAGAACAACCCATTCAGTAGCAAGAGAAAATAAATCATAAAAATCAAGGCAGACACTATGGAAATCAATCTGGCGATACCCAAAACAGATGGAAATAGAGTTACCATATGACCCAGCAATCCCCCTACTGGGCATATACCCAGAAGAGGCAAGAAACAAACCAAGACCAGACATCTGTGCTCCAATGTTCATTGCGGCACAGTTCACAATTGCAAGGAGTTGGAAGCAACCCAAATTTCCATCAACTGATGATTGGATTAAAAAACTGTGGTATATACATACAATGGAGTACTACGCATCACTAAAAAACAGTGATGAACGTATGAGGCACATAGCAGCATGGGAAGAACTGGAGGAAATCATGCTAAACGAGGTAAGTCAGGCACAAAAGGACAAGTACAACATGAGCCCTTTGAGGTAAGAATTAAAAATTTTTTTTTAAAAGCAAAAGTGGCATAGGGGAAAAAGCTACGGTATACAAACATTTTAGGGGTGAAGACTGTGTAGTATGGAAGAGACCAGACCAAAACCAGGGATGTACATGGTAGACAATGGTGGAGGAGGTGGGGAAAGGAAAACAAAAGGATGAATACAAGGAAGAAAAGGGTAGTGGGGTCATGGGGCATTAATCCACCCAAGGGGAGGGTATTGTTTATATCTCCACAGGGAAAGTGGGACCAGACTTCAACCCAGTGTCGCAAGGTGTCAATGCAATATCCCAGCGTGGAGTAGGGAACCAGTGGAGAGGTCTGGGAGGCTGGCCCCAGCACCATAAATTAAGTGGATTCCTGCCCCTCCCCCAAAAAGAATTTGTTCCAAAGGACGACATTGACTCTGCAGCTCCGGGAGATGAACATATCTGATCAGAGCACACGGGAGAAGATGAAGGGGCAGGAGGAGAGAGTGGAGCACAGCCTGGCCCACCAGGCCATGATGATGATGTTCCTGAGGAGAGCAGCCAGTCCACAGAGAGAACAACATGGCTGGCCCCACTATGAGAAATGATGCCAATCAGTGACTAAGGGCGATACAGGGGACAGCACCAGAGACACAGTATGGGAATTGCACCTGACCTGATCCCACCACACCGAGGCAAATCACTGGGGGAGTGCAGCGGAACAGCAAGGGAATGGAGTGGCAAGGTCCCCAGGGAATGCTGAAAGTGGACTTTGGGGCCAGGGCGTGGTGCCCCAACAGACTGGACTGGAAAACGCGCCTAAGGGCCAGCAAACGATCCCTGAACTAACTACAAGCTTTTCTCTTGTGAACTCTTTTGTTCTGTTCTTTGTCAGTGGTTTGTTTTTGTTGTTTTGTTGTCTGGTTGTATACTGTTGCTTTGTTTTCCTCTGTCTAGTTTTCCTGTATGTTAGTGTCTCCACAGGTCTGTCTGAATAGGACAGGCTGTATGAACTATCTGTAGGAAAAACAACGGGACCGACAGTTCCGGGGGTACTTGGGGTGGGGACGTAGGGGGGGTAAGGAAGTGGTGTTAACAAACCCAGGGACAAGGGAAAAACATGGGACCCCAAATGGTAGAGAAGGGGGAGTGGCAGGCCTGGTGGGAAATGATCAAGGGTAAGGTTACTTAGAGAAGAGGTATACTCTAGCCCAGGTGGCAATGAAGCATGGTAGTAGGGCAGGAGGAAAGTCAAGGGAGATGGAGGAAAGAGCTAGGAGTCAAAGGGCATTCATGGAGGTCTAGACAAAGACATGTACATGCAAATATATATAGGAGGATGGGGAAATAGATCTATGTGTCTATATTTATAGGTCAAGTATTAAGGTGGCGGAAGGACCTTGGGCCTCTACTCAAACACTCCCTCAATGCATGAATACCTTCTTTTATTAAATTGGAACTCTATGATGCTCACTCTCCCAACACAACGGCTGGAGCCAAAGTGGGTGAACAAGTAAATGTGGTGAAGAAAGCTGATGGTGCCCGGCTATCAAAAGAGATAGTGACTGGGGTCTTAAAGGCTTGAAGATAAACAAGCGGCCATCTAGCTCAGAAGCAACAAATTCCACATGGAAGAAAACACCAGCCTGTGTGTGATCGAGTGGTCCCAAAGGGATCAGTTACCAGGCATCAAAGAACAAAAAATCATCATATCATTGACTGCACACCTCCATGATAGGATCGCTGAAGACAAATGGGTGCATAAGCAAATGTGGTGAAGAAAGCTGATGGTGCCCGGCTATCAAAAGAGATAGTGTCTGGGGTCTTAAAGGCTTGAAGGTGAACAAGCGGCCATCTAGCTCAGAAGCAAACAAGCCCACATGGAAGAAGCACACCGGCCAGTGCGATCACGAGGTGCCAAGGGACCAGGTATAAGGCATCATGCAAAAAAAAAAAAAAAGGGTGTGTATGTATGTGTATATATGTGTATATGTATATATATACCATATTAAATGAAGGGGGAAGTGCAGAGTGGAGACCCAAGGCCCAAGTGTCGGCCAATGGAGATCCCCTCACAGAGGGGTTTAGGAGAGGAGATGGGTTAATTAGGGTGTGAGGTAGTATCGATGAAGAACACAGCTTTCCCCCAGATCCTGGATGCTTCCTACCCCCAACTACCATGATCCGAATTCTACCTTGCAGCGCTGGATAGGACAGAGGCTGTACACTGGTACATATGAGGGCTGGAGGTACAGGGAATCCAGGGTGGATGATACCTTCAGGACCAAGGGTGTGAGGGACGATGCTGGGAGAGTGGAGGGTGAATGGGTTGGAAAGGGGGAACTGATTACAAGGATCCACATGGGACCTCTTCCCTGGGAGAGGGACAGCAGAGAAGGGGGGATGGGAGACTCTGGATAGAGCAAGATATGACAAAATAACGATGTATAAATTACCCAGGGCACATGAGGGAGGGGGGAGCGGGGAGGGAGGGGGGAAAAAAAGAGGACCTGATGCAAAGGGATTAAGTGGAGAGCAAATGCTTTGAGAATGATTGGGGCAGGGAATGTATGGAGGTGCTTTATACAATTGATGTATGTATATGTATGGATGGTGATAAGAGTTGTATGAGTCCCTAATAAAATGTAAAAAAAGAAAAGAGGAGAAAAAATGATTAGGGCAAAGACTGTACAGATGTGCTTTATACAATTGATGTATGTATATGTATGAACTGTGATAAGAATTCTATGAGCCCCAATAAATTGTTAAAAAAAAAAAGCAAAAAAAAAAAAAAGAAAGAAAATGATTAGGGCAAAGAATGTACGGATGTGCTTTATACAATTGATGTATGTATATGTATGGATTGTGTTGTATGAGCCCCTAATAAAATGTTAAAAAAAATCAAGGGGGAGGAGGGAGAAGATGGCCGACAGGGACACCCGCATACTCTGAGAGCTCCTCCAAACAAAGCGGGATTGGCGACCAGGTAGCTGAATAGAAAGAGTCTGGTGAGTGAAATATCCCCCTGGGTCAGCACCCCAGTCCTACCCCACGTATTTGTCCGGAGCAGGGGTCTAGGTGAAAGAGGACCGGACTAGTGGGACATCTCTGGCCACTAAGCTGCCGTGAGCTCACTGGCGACCGGCTTAGGCTCCATCCCCAAACCCGGCGCCTAGCCCAGAGCCACTTGCCTGCCCTGCCTACTCCAGCGGCCCACTCCCCACTCCCTATCGCGGATCCCCACTGGGAGAGAAGCTTTCCTCTCCCGCAGTTCCCCTCTCCCCACAGGGCAGCGATCTGCCCTCGGGCCCACGTCCCTCCCTCCATTCATCCAAGCTCAGGGGAGCGGACCCGCGGGTTGTCTGGCGACCCCCACGGGGGACCATCCACCCGCACCGCTGCCGCGGACCTCTCCACCTGCCCTCCGTGCGCTGGCCTCCCACCCCCGCCCGCCCCCGCCAGCCCCTGGCAGCCTAGCGCCAGCTCCACTCCTGGCGGGGACCCTGCGCTGAGCACTTCCCGCCAACAGGAGCCATAGCCCAACCCGCGCCTGTCCCGGACCCTGAGCTTCCGCGGAGCGCCGCGCCCCGCGCTGCTGAGTCTGCCCACCAAGGGCCCCCCCCTGCGCAAGGCACAAGAGTAGGTGCCCTCCCCAGGGTGCTGCGGGGACCCCGGCGGCCGCGACTCTGAGCCTGAGCAGAGGAAGGGCGCCATTGCCCCCTGCGGTTTCGCGCCAAGCCTCCTTTGCCAGCGCCATTACCCCCTGCGGTTTCGCGCCAAAAGGGCGGAGAGCGAACACCATTGTTCCCTGCAGTGTCCCGCAGCTGCCTGCGCAGCTATCCAAGGGGCCCCGCTCACAGCCCGGGCAGATCAAACACTCCACCTGCAGTCTCGCTTTGCAGTCCCTGAGGAGCCCTCAGTGAGCTCCAGCCAGCTCTCACCACCTGGGGCCCTGTTGGGTCCCCAGTGCCAGCCCTAAGCCTGCCGCAGCCCGCCCCAGCCACCCCAGGAGACGGCACAGTGGCCTGAGCCTCCACACAATAAGGTTACTCCTGTCTCCCAGAAGCATGGGGCCTATTAAAGGATCAAGGAAAAATCAACAGACCACATCACTCCCAACAAAAAAATCAGAAAAACGAGGCACTTTAACAGACCTAACGTCACTCATAGAAGAAACAGATATAGATCAGCCACAAAAGGAAATCTTCAGAACTCTGCTTGCAGTAATACAGGAGCTAAGAGAAGAAAACCAAAATAAGGATGCAACGATAGAAGGGATGAAATGCACAATAGAGGGGATGAAGTCCACAATAGAGGGGATGAATACTATCCACCAAAAGGAACTGCAGAAACTAACAGAGGAGGTAGCAGAGGCCACACAAAAGGTCACAGAAGCTATATCTAGGCTTGAGGAGGCTGAGAACCGTATCAGTGAACTCGAGGACGCTCAAAACAAACGAAGCAAGCGAGAAAAACAATCAGATAGGAAAATTAAAGAAACAGAAGACAGCCTGAGATCAATGACAGATGCTATGAAGAGGAATAATATTCGAATAATTGGTCTACCGGAACACAACATAACACACAAATCGACCGCCAAGATAGCAAAGGAATTCCTGGAAGAAAATTTCCCCAACCTAACAAAGGAGAATCCGACTCTCATACAGGAAGCAGAGAGGACGCCGGCTAAGCTAAACACCAAGAAGAACACGCCAAGGCATATAATTGTAAAATTATCCAACTTAGAGGAAAAAGAGAAAATTCTACGAGCATCAAGAGAAAGGAAGACAGTCACATACAAAGGAGCGCAGGTAAGGGTATGCTCAGACTTATCAGCTGAAACCATGAAGAGGAGGAGAGAATGGAGCAGCATCTTCCAAATCCTGAAAGATAAAAATGCCTCCCCCAGAATCCTATACCCTGCCAAGTTATCCATTAAGATAGAGGGTAAGATAAGGGTCTTCCAGGACAAGGAAGAACTCAAAAAATATACTGCAAGTCACCCGACCCTGCAGAACATACTGGCTGACTCACTATGGCCAGAAGATCAAGCTCCAACTAGAACCTCCAGGAGACCACCATATATCCCATCTCCATCTAGAAGCCAACATGCCAGCAACACGTACCAGGACAACACGGTCTCAGATGGAAAAGAGGACAGGATAGAAACCCTCCACTCAAACGCAGTACACTGATATGAAGGAAGATAGGCAAAGACCCAAAACACAAAACAGAATATGGCAACCATGAAGCCAGAGATTGTAATAATCACTTTGAATACAAATGGGCTCAATTCATATGTTAAAAGAAAGAGGCTGGAGGATTGGATTAGAAAACATAACCCATCAATCTGCTGCCTGCAAGAGACACACCTTAAGCAAGCAGACAAGCATATGCTGAGAATAAAGGGCTGGCAGAAAGTTTACCAAGCAAATGGTAACTCCAAGAAGGCAGGAGTGGCTATCTTAATCTCCGACAAAATGGATCTCAAGATCCAAAACATAAAAAGAGACAAAGAGGGACATTACATAATGCTCAAAGGCTCAGTAAACCAGGAAGCAATAAGCATACTGAATATTTACGCACCTAATAATGGTGCGGCAAATTTCGTCAAACAAACTATTAAAAAAATGACAGAAGAAATCACGGAAACAACAATAATAGTGGGGGACTTCAACACTCCACTATCAGAGAAAGACAGGTCACAGGGAAAGAAGCTCAGCAAAGAGGCCAGAGAGCTAAACAATGTAATTAGGCAACAGGGCCTGATAGACATCTATAGAGCCTTTCATCCAAAAGCAAAAGGTTTCACATTCTTCTCCAATCCACACGGATCTTTCTCAAGAATAGATCACATGCTGGGGCACAAGGCCAGCCTGAGTAAATTCAAACACATAGATATTATCCAGACGTCTTTCTCAGACCACCATGCCATAAAGCTGGAGATTAATAGAAGGGCACCCAGAAAAGCAAGGGCCACCAATTGGAGAATAAACAACGATCTCCTGCGACATGAATGGGTTAAGGTCCAGATCAGAGAGGATATCAGGAAATTTCTAGAAACTAATGAGAACGAGCATACAACATATCAAAACTTATGGGACACTGCAAAGGCAGTTATCAGAGGTAGCTTGATATCACTGAATGCATACATGAAAAAAGAAGAAAGGCGTATGACAGATATGTTAACACAAAACCTCCAACAACTAGAACAGAGTCAACAGAACTACCCCTCCAATAGCAAGAGAAAAGAAATAATAAAAATCAGGGCGGAGTTAAACCAGTGGGAAGACAAAAGAACAATGCAAAGGATTAACGCAACTAGAAGCTGGTTTTATGAACGAATTAATAAAATTGACACTCCCCTGGCAAAGCTTACCAAAGATAGAAAGGAACAATCATCAATAGCCAGGATGAGGGATGAATCGGGGGCAATAACAACAGACCCCAATGAGATAAAAAGGATAATCACAAAGTACTATGAAGGTTTGTATTCTAATGAATTCAGAAACCTGGAAGACATGGATAAATATTTAGAAAAACAATCTATCCCTAGATTATCTGAGACAGAGATCAAGAACCTCAACAAACCCATAGCGAAGGAAGAAATAGAGAGTGTCATCAAAAACCTACCAAGGAAAAAGGCCCCAGGGCCAGATGGCTACACAGCAGAATTTTACCAAACATTCAGGGAAGAGCTGACACCGATCCTCCACAAAGTATTCCATAACATAGAAAAGAACGGCAAGCTCCCAAACTCATTTTACGAAGCCAGCATTACTTTGATACCCAAACAGGGAAAAGACCCCACAAGCGTAGAGAATTATAGACCAATATCTCTAATGAACATAGATGCAAAAATCCTTAACAAAATATTGGCCAATAGAATACAAAGGAACATCAAACATATCATTCACCACGACCAAGTAGGATTCATCCCAGCGATGCAGGGATGGTTTAACATCCGAAAATCCATCAATATCATTCACCACATCGAGAAGAAAAAGGATAAAAACCATATGATAATATCCATAGATGCAGAAAAAGCATTTGACAACATCCAGCATCCATTCCTAATCAAAACACTCATGAAGATAGGATTGGAAGGTAAGTTCCTCAAGCTCATACAAGCTATCTATGAAAGACCAACAGCCAACATCATAGTCAATGGAGAAAAGACAAGAACAATACCACTGAAAAAGGGTACAAGACAAGGATGCCCCCTGTCCCCTCTTCTATTCAATATCGTTTTGGAGGTTCTGGCTAACAACATAAGACAGCGGAAGGACATCAAAGGGATCCAGTTGGGAGAGGAGGAGGTGAAACTATCGTTATTTGCAGATGACATGATCCTATACATTGAAGACCCCCAAAACTCCACAGTTGGAATACTTACAGCAATAGAGGAATACGGAAGAGTAGCAGGATACAAGATCAATAAACAGAAGTCGGTAGGGTTTCTATACACATCGGACAGGGCCATGGAAGAGGCGATTAAGAGGGAAGTACCCTTCACAGTAGCCAAGAACAAACTGAAATACCTAGGAATATACTTAACAAAAAATACTAAAGACCTATATAAGCATAATTATAAAACCCTATTACAGGAAACCAAAAGTGACCTTCACAAATGGATGAAGCTCCCCTGCTCATGGTTAGGTAGGCTGAACATAGTAAAGATGACAGTTCTTCCTAAAGCACTCTACAAGTTCAATGCTATACCAATCCAATTACCATCAACCTTCTTCAAAGAATTGGAAAAACTGACCACCAACTTCATATGGAGAGGGAAGAAACCCAGAATTAGCAGAGAACTCCTCAAGAAGAAGGACACAATTGGAGGACTCGCCCTACCTGATTTTAATGCCTACTACACAGCTACAGTGGTCAAAACAGCATGGTACTGGCACAATGATAGACACTCAGACCAGTGGAAAAGAATAGAAAGCCCAGGAGTAAAATCATCAGCATATAGACAACTGATCTTCGACAAGGGTCCCAAAAACGTCAAGTGGGAAGCAAATGCCCTCTTTAATAAGTGGTGCTGGAAACAATGGATATCCACATGTAGAAAGTTGAAACAAGATGTCTACCTCACCCCATGCACAAGAATACACTCAAGGTGGATCACAGATCTAGAAGTCAAACCCCAAACCATCAGGACCATTAAGGAGGGAATCGGGACTAATCTCAGAGCACTGGCCCAGGGAGCACATAGGCTCACTGCAACAGGGAAGGGGACACACACAGGTGATCTGGAAATCGACAAATGGGATCTAATAAGAATAAAACACCTGTGCACCTCGAAAGACTTTGCCAAGAGGGTGACAAGGCAACCCACAGACTGGGAGAAGATTTTTAGTAATGACACGTCAGACAAAGGGCTCATAACTAAAATCTACAACACCATCATGACCTGCAAAAAGAGGAAAACAGTTAACCCCCTAAGGAAGTGGGCAAAAGAAATGAGAAGAACTTTCACTACAGAGGAGATCAATATGGCCAATAAATATATGAGAAAGTGCTCGAAGTCCCTTGCCATAAGAGAAATGCAAATCAAAACAACCATGAGATACCACCTAACACCCCTCAGGATAGCTCAGATCAGTAAATCAGAGAGCAACAAGTGTTGGAGGGGCTGTGGTGAAATAGGAACCCTCCTCCACTGCTGGTGGTCGTGCAGATTTGTACAGACACTGTGGAAAGCAATCTGGCGATACCTAAAGAAAATGGAAATTGATCTACCTTACGACCCAGCCATCCCTCTACTGGGCATATACCCGGTTGAAGCAGCAAATAAAACACGACCAGTCATATGCGCTCCAATGTTTATTGCGGCACAATTCACAATAGCAAAGACTTGGAAACAGCCTAAGTTTCCATCGATAGACGAGTGGATTAGCAAACTTTGGCACATACACACAATGGAGTATTATGCAGCACTAAAAAGCACCGATGAGCACATGAAACACGTTATTTCATGGGAAGAGCTGGAAGGAATTATGTTAAGCGAGGTAAGCCAGACCCAAAGGGACAGGTACAACATGAGTCCCCTGAGGTAAGTACAATCAGCATGACAGAAATGGGGCATTAATCCACCCAAGGGGAGGGTATGGTTTATATCTCCACAGGGAAAGTGGGACCAGACTTCAACCCAGTGTCGCAAGGTGTGAATGCAATATCCCGGCGTGGAGGACGGAACCGGTGGAGAGGTCTGGGAGGCTGGCCCCAGCACCATAAATTAAGTGGATTCCTGCCCCTCCCCCGAAAAGAACTTGTTCCAAAGGACGACATTGACCCTGCAGCTATGGGAGATGGACATATTTGATCAGAGCACACGGGAGCAGATGAAGGGGCAGGAGGAGAGAGTGGAGCACAGCCTGGCCCACCAGGCCGTGATGATGATGTTCCTGAGTAGAGCAGTCAGTCCACAGAGAGAACAACATGGCTGGCCCTACTATGAGACATGATGCCCCTCAGTGACTAAGGGCGATACAGGGGACAGCACCGGAGACACAGTGTGGGAATTGCACCTGACCTGATCCCACCACACCGAGGCAATGCACTGGGGGAGTGCAGCGGAACAGCAAGGGAATGGAGTGGCAAGGTCCCCAGGGAATGCTGAAAGCGGACTTTGGGGCCAGGGCGTGGTGCCCCAACAGACTGGACTGGAAAACGCTCCTAAGGGCCAGCAAAGATCCCTGAACTAACTACAAGCTTTTCTCTTGTGAACTGTTTTGGTTCTGTTCTTTTTCAGTGGTTTGTTTTTGTTGTATTGTTGTCTGGTTGTATACTGTCGCTTTGTGTTCCTCTGTCTAGTTTTCGTGCATGTTAGTGACCCCACAGGTCTGTCTGAATAGGACAGGCTGGATGAACTATCTGGATGAAAAACAACGGGACCGACAGTTCCGGGGGGACTTGGGGTGGGGGGTAGGGGGGGTAAGGAAGTGGTGTTAACAAACCCAGGGACAAGGGAAAAACATGGGACCCCAAAGGGTAGAGAAGGGGGAGTGGCAGGCCTGATGGGAAATGATCAAGGGTAAGGTTGCTTAGAGAAGAGGTATACTCTAGCCCAGGGGGCGATGAAGCATGGTAGTAGGGCAGGAGGAAGGTCAAGGGAGATGGAGGAAAGAGCTAGGAGTCAAAGGGCATTCATGGAGGTCTAGACAAAGACATGTACATGCATATATATATAGGAGGTTGGGGAAATAGATCTTTGTGTCGATATTTATAGGTCAAGTATTAAGGTGGCGGAAGGACCTTGGGCCTCTACTCAAACACTCCCTCTATGCATGAATACCTTCTTTTATTAAATTGGAACTCTATGATGCTCACTCTCCCGACACAACGGCTGGAGCCAAAGTGTGTGAACAAGTAAATGTGGTGAAGAAAGCTGATGGTGCCCGGCTATCAAAAGAGATAGTGACTGGGGTCTTAAAGGCTTGAAGATAAACAAGCGGCCATCTAGCTCAGAAGCAACAAAGTCCACATGGAAGAACACACCAGCCTGTGTGATCGAGTGGTCCCAAAGGGATCAGTTACCAGGCATCAAAGAACAAAAAATCATATCATTGACTGCACACCTCCATGATAGGATCGCTGAAGACAAATGGGTGCACAAGCAAATGTGGTGAAGAAAGCTGATGGTGCCCGGCTATCAAAAGAGATAGTGTCTGGGGTCTTAAAGGCTTGAAGGTGAACAAGCGGCCATCTCGCTCAGAAACAAATAAGTCCACATGGAAGAAGCACACCGGCCAGTGCGATCACGAGGTGCCCAAGGGACCAGATATAAGGCATCATGCAAAAAAAAAAAAAAAAAAGATATGTGTGTATGTATGTGTATATATGTGTATATGTATATATGTATGTGTATATATATATTATATTAAATGAAGGGGGAAGTGCAGAATGGAGACCCAAGGCCCAAGTGTCGGCCAATGGAGATCCCCTCATAGAGGGGCTTAGGAGAGGAGATGGGTTAACTAGGGTATGAGGTAGTATTGATGAAGAACACAGCTTTCCCCCAGATCCTGGATGCTTCCTCCCCCCAACTACCATGATCCGAATTCTACCTTGCAGGGCTGGATAGGACAGAGGCTGTACACTGGTACATATGAGGGTTGGAGGTACAGGGAATCCAGGGTGGATGATACCTTCAGGACCAAGGGTGTGAGGGACGATGCTGGGAGAGTGGAGGGTGAGTGGGTTGGAAAGGGGGAACTGATTACAAGGATCCACATGTGACGTCTTCCCTGGGAGAGGGACAGCAGAGAAGGGGGGAAGGGAGACCCCGAATAGGGCAATATATGACAAAATAACGAGGTATGAATTACCAAGGGCATATGAGGGAGGGGGGAATGGGGAGGAAGGGGAAAAAAAGAGGACCTGATGCAAGGGGCTTAAGTGGAGAGCAAATGCCTTGAGAATGATTGGGGCAGGGAATGTATGGATGTGCTTTATACAATTGATGTACGTATATGTATGGATTGTGGTAAGAGTTGTTGGAGTCCCTAATAAAATGTAAAAGAAGAAAAGAGAAAAAAAAATGATTAGGGCAAAGACTGTACAGATGTGCTTTATACAATTGATGTATGTATATGTATGAACTGTGTAAAGAATTGTATCAGCCCCAATAAATTGTTAAAAAAAAAAAAAGTCTACCATTAAAAAAATTAAGTCTACCATTAAAAAAAAAAAAAAAAATCAAGGTAGAGTTAACAAGTGGCAAGAGAAGAAACCTGTGCAAAATATCAGTACAGCAAAAAGCTGGTTCTTTGAAAGAATCAACGGAATCGACAAACCGCTGGAAAAGCTAAGCAAGGAGAGACAGGAGTAACATCAATAGCCAGGATGAGGGATGAAACCAGGGAAATCACAATGGACCCCAACGAGATTAAAAGGATAATCACAAAGTACAATGAAAATCTGTATCTTAATGAATTCAACAACATGAAACACATGGAAAAACAAACCCTCTCAAGATTATCCTAGATAGAGGTCAAGAACTTCAACAGACCTACAGCAAAATAAAAATAGATATGGTTATAAAGAAACTACCAACGAAAAAAACTCCTGGACCAGACGGCTTCACAGGATAATTCTACCAAGCATTCAGGGAAGAGCTGACATCAATCCTCCACAAGTAATTCCAGAGCATAGAAAAGGAAGGCAAACTCCAAAATTCATTCTATAAAACCAGTATAACTTTGATTCCCCAAACGGGCAAGGAGCCCACAGGAATTGAGACAATAGACTGATATCTCTAATGAGCATAGATACAAAATTTCTTAACAAAATATTGGGCAATAGAATACAAAAGTATATAAAACATATAATCCATCATGATCAGGTGGGATTCATTCCAGGGATGCAGGGACGGTTTAACATCTGAAAGTCAATCAATATTATTGTCCACATTGATAAGAAAGAGAATAAGAATCACATGACATCGATAGCTGCAGAAAAAGCATTTGACAGCATCTAATACCAATTCCTAATTAAGACACTCAAGAAAATAGGAGTAAAAAGGGTATTTCCTCACGTTAATACAAGCTATTTACAAAAAGCCAATAGCCAACATCATAGTCAATGGAGAAAAGACAAAAACAATCCCACTGAAAAAGGGGACCAGACAAGAATGTCCCTTTTCCCCACTTCTTTTCAATATCATACTGGAGTTCCTATTTAACAACATAAGGCAGTACAGGAGTTCCTGTCTAGCAATATTAGGCAGCAGAAGGACATTAAATGTATCCATCTGGGAGAGGAGATGGTGAAACTATAGCTATTTGCAGAGGACATGATTCTATACATTGAAAAACTCCAAAACTCTACAACAGGAGTACTGGCAGCAGTAGAGGAATACAGCAGAGTGACGGGATAGATCAACAAATAGAAGTCTACTCCCTTGCTATATATATTGGACAAGACCACATGGAAGGGGAGATCAAGAAGGCAGTACCATTCACAATAGCCAAGAACAAACTGAAATATCTAGGGATATAGCTAATAAAAACAATTTTTAAAAAGACTTATACAAGGAAAGCTACAGGAAAATAAAAGTGACCTCCACAAATGGAAAAATATCCCATGTTTGTGGATCCAAAGACTCAATGTAGTAAAGATGTCAATCTTACACAAGGCATTATATAAGTTTAACGCTCTCCCAAGTCAAATACAAACAACCTTCTTCAAAGAATTGGAAAAAGTGACAACCAGTTTCATGTGGAGAGGGAAGAAACACAGAATTATCAGAGAACACCTCAAGAAGAAAGAAAAAAAATCAGAGGGCTCTTCTTACATGACTTTAACACCTATTAAACCGCCACAGTGGTGGAAACAGAGTGGTACTTGAATAATGACATATCTGTCATTCTCAGACCAATAAAAACGAATGGAAACCCCAGAAATAAAGCCATCAGCATATAGACAACTGATTTTCAACAAGAGCCAAAAGCATCAAGTGGAAGGTACACTGGTACAGAAAGGAACTGGACACACAAGTAATCTAGGACAGATGAAACTCTAAGGACCAGTGGTGAGAGTGTCAATACTGGAGCGTGGAGGGAACGTGGGGTAGAAAGGAAGAACCGGAGGACATGGGAGAGGTGGAGGTTGGGGAAAGGAAGTGGTGTTAAAAACCCAGGGACAACAGATAAGTCTGTATGGTGAAAAATAACACCAAAGGTATATAACTTCCTTAAAACAATTAAACGTTTGAGATCAAAATGGTATTTTCCCAGGGACAAGTTTAGAAGAGAGGAAAGGAGAATGAATGGAAACACACAAAACATATGAAGGAATGAATGCTCCTTAGAAGCGAGGATGGAAGACTTCATGTTATACTTTGGATGGGTTACCTGGAGGACCTAGTTCCTGAGGACAGCTTGCTTGGTATAGTAGAAGGACAGTAAAATGAAGAGGAAGTCCCTCAAGAAGAGGGACTGACACAGGGGCTGTAACAATGAGCTCAACAAAAGCAGCGTTTGTTCCTGCAAATGGTGCAAAGCTGGGCAGCGTTTCGCTTTGTTGTGCGTAGAGTCACTGACTCAGACCCAACTTGACAGACCCTAACAATAGCAATATAAGATATGTGTATAAAACTGCACAAAACACTCCAGATATCCGTTTATTTACGACACCTTCAACAATTCAGAAAAAAAAGGAGACAGGGAACAACAGGAAAAAGCAAAATGTTCCCTCTGTAGCCAAAATAGATATGGTAAACATCATGTACTTTGAGCACAACATCATCCCTGGTGCCCACACTCAGAGCTTAAGAACTGTATTTTGCTCATTATTGCTTATAAGTGCAGCATTGTGTAACCTGCTTCTTTTCCAGTGCACTGCTGATGAGAAATAAATAAAAAAGAAAGACTGTTCAGTTATAGATCTTCAACAAAAAAAAGTGGTAACTTCTTTGAAGCCCCAATGGTTCAGTGGTTAAAGTATTTGGCCGTTAACCAAAGGTCCAAGGTTTAAACCTACTAGCTAATCCTTGGGAGAAACATTAGCAGACTGCTTCCTTAAAGATTCATTCATTTTGAATAGCCTTGCCTTCAGGCAGTATGCATCAAAACGTGAATTAATGTAAACATAGGTTACATTTTAACAACCTACCATATGTTTTCCCCTGCTGACTCATTTTCAACTTGTTCTCACTGCACCAAGTTGATTCGGACTCATAGCAACCGTCACTGTCATCAAGTAGATGCTGACCCATAGTGACCCTATAAGACAGGGTAGATTTGCCCTTGTGACTTTCTGAGACTGTAACTCTTTAATGTAGTGAAAATCCCTGTCTCTCTCCCCCAGAGAGGCTGGCAGTTTTGAACTGGTCACCTTGAAGTTAACAGCTCAACTCATAACCACTAGTTTTTTTTTTTTTTATCATTTTCTACTTTCTCTTGCATTGAGTTTTTTCCTGTGTTTTATTTTGTTGTCATTGACTGGGTGATAGGTAAATCTATAAAGACAGTACCTAGAATAATAGCTTCTTAGGATTATGACAGGAAGTTGGGGAAAATGAAAAGCTAAGAACAATGAGTACACAAAGAAAATGTTCTAAAATCGATTGTGGTGGTGATTGCACAACCCCTTTTAATGCGCATAAACTATTAAATTATATGTGAACTAAATGTCAAAAACGTTTCTTAAAAATGTACACCTTTGGAAATCCTATTTAGTAGTTCTACTCTGTTATATCAGCTCACTAGTAGTAAGTTTTTGAAATTAGCCCTTTATCTGATGTGTCATTCCTAAATATTTTCCCAATCTGTGAATTCTCTTTAAACTCTTTTGATGAAGTCGTTTGATGGGCATAAATGTCATATTTTTATCTTCTATAATGTAAACATTTTTCGCTATGTTCAGTAGCGTATTTTTTCCCTTCGAACTGTTCTTTCTTTAATAGTTTTATTAACACTTAATCCACATGTTACACAATTCAATAGTTCAATCACTGAGGTAGTTAGTTTATTGTGCCAACCTCGCCGATAAACACATGTGGGGTTAATTGAAAGGCGGAGGGATAAATGGTTCTGTGAGCCTCACCTTTCTAGTTCTTGGGTCTCTTGCTTTGTGATGGTCGGACCAGGGTGCAGCTACCTTGGCAGTTTCCTGCTTCAGCTGGCAAAGCTGACTTCCTACAAGACATCCCCAAGGAGAAGCCATATGGACCTTCCCTGATGCAGCCCTGGGTGCTGGAGCAGCTGTGTGGAGACCCCTGCCAGCACTGCGATGCTTTCACATTCACTGATTTGGCTTTCCTCCTGCAGTTAGCGTATTAGTGTGAGTATTGTGAGGTGGAGGAGGACTTTGTGGATTGGTGTTGGACATATGGGTTAATGGGTTAATGTTGGACTTGTGGGCTTGGGCAGCACTGGGTTGGAATGTTTTCTTGATGTGCACTTACCCTTTATATAAAACTCTCTCTTATACATGAGTTTCTGTGGATTTGTTTCTCTAATGTACCCAGACTAATACAATCACATTGAGAAGACCCTGTATAATCATCACCACATCAATTTTAGAACATTTTCTGCCTTCACCCTCATGGTTAAATCACTTAAAAAATAATTTGGTGGGGGGCTCATACATCTCATCACAATCCATCCATCCATCCATTGCGTCAAGCACATTTGTACATTCATTGCCCTCATCATTCTCAAAATATTTGCTCTCCACTTAAGCCCTTGGTATCAGCTCATTTCCCCCTTTCCTCCCTGCTTCCCTCTCCATCACGAACCTTTGATAATTTATAAATTATTATTATTTTGTCATGTCTTACACTGTCCGATGTCTCCTTTCACCCACTTTTCTGTTGTCCATCCCCCAGGGAGGAGGTTATATGTAGATACTTATAATTGGCTCCCCCTTTTCTACTCCACCTTCCCTTCACCCTGCAGTATCGCCACTCTCACCACTGGTCCTGAAGGGATCATCTGTACTGGATTCCCTGTGTTTAGGTTCCTATCTGTACCAGTGTACAATCTCTGGCTAGCCGAATTTGTAAGGTAGAATTGGGATCATGATAATGGGGGAGAGGAAGCATTTAAGAATTAGAGGAAAGTTGTATGTTACATTGTTGCTACACTGCACCCTGACTGGCTTGTCTCCTCCCTACGACCCTTCTGTAAGGGGGTGTCCAGTTACCTACAGCTGTACAGCTAGGTGGCCGTTTGTTTACCTTCAAGCTTTTAAGACCCCAGACGCTATATCTTTTGATAGCCGGGCACCATCATCAATATTGTATTTATGTCTTGTATTTATTTTAGCAGTTTTATTGATATCTAATTCATGTACCATACAATTCAGTGGCTTAAATATGGTTAAAAGAGTTATGCATTCATCACCACAATCTAAGACTTTTTCTTCATTTTTGTACCATGATTATTAGCTCCCTCTTCGCCCCCCACCACCACCTTCCCTGCCATATCCCTAAGAATCTAGTAATCTAGTTACTGTCTCTATAGATTTATCTATCCTGGATTTCATATAAAGAAAAGCGTACCACCTCTCCCAACAATAATAACAAAAAAAATTACAAAAACCTAACCCAAAAGAATGCAGAAACCAATAAAACTGGAAAAAATAATAAGATATTAAATTGTAGCCTAAGTATATCTACATTACTTCATCTTCTGATATCTGAGGTGGTTGAATAACTGTTTCTTTCAGTGATTGTATAATTATATGGAAGAGAAAAAACCTCAAGAGCCTACAACAAAGATTGTGTATAAGTTTCTGATGGTGTCTGTCTAACTGGCTACTTCTTTGCCAGAGTGGGACAGTGAGTATTAAAAGGACTCAGCAATCTCACAGGAAGACCAAACAAAAGCAAGAATGGGTGTCCTTCATGGAAATAGGGACCAGGGCCCAAGAAACCATTAGGGATGGTGGCAGCAGTGTCACTCTGTGGAACAATACTATCACGCTTTGTGACCTCTACCAGGCTTTAATTCAGCATGTCTCTAGTTCTAACCTTACTACTAGGACTTTCAGCTACTCTCCCCACATTCCCAGGGGAGGAATTTGATTCAGCCAAACTAATTCAGATAGTTTCCCTTAGTCCAATCTGTTGTAGCCAGATATGGCAGGTCAAATGCCTCAATCATACCCACACACACAAAAAATCCCTTAGCATTTACTGATTAAATCACTTATCCATGTTTCCGTGCAATGTGTTAGATATCTCTTGTGGACCCTCCCACACTTCGAGTTCAGATGTAAGAGACATTAATCGCTAGGATTTTGGGTTCGCTAGTTAAAGAAACAGGATATTTAGTTTCGCTCACTTTATGAAAAAACATCAATAAACTAGACCCTGTTTATCATTAGATAGCAGGTCCGTGACCGTGATCTGGGAGATCACTCAGACAGAATTACTGGCATCACAGACCGAAAACTCGGTCATTCCTCAGAAAAGATGACTTAAGTGTCTACTCTATTTTCTACACTGTGAGAGAAACAAGAATCAGTTCTGGCCCCTATGAAGAAAATGTGATTGCTGTATCTTCATATTCAGAGGCTTGTCTTGTATAAAATACGCATGACTGCTATAAAAGGCAGACCTAAGAGCAGAGGGTGAAAGTTGCAGGGGAGGAGAATAGGATGAAGTATCAAACCCTTAATGATGTCCAGAATGAGGTTAAAAACTCCACAAGATGTGCTTCCCTTCTAACCAAGAAATTAAAATATCAGTAACTATCAGGAGAGTTGTGAACAGGTTTTTTTTTTGCCTGAGGCAAAAGGACATGAAGTATTTTTTAAAAGACCCTTTCAATTCTTAGGTTCTGAAAATGACACGTAAGAGAACGGAAGTTTAGAAACAAAATAACCATGACTCTTCAATTTGCCTCAGAGAGAAGGTTTCCCAACAGGCTTAATTAAGCTATTCCTCATTCTCGTACTTCTCTGGAGCATCCTCTGTACCGACGACAGGGCAGAGACTCACGGTGGCTCCAGAAGAGGAGGCTCGTTTAATGGCTGACTGCATCAGAAGCCCTGCAGGATCTATTGTTGCTAATATGTTTTTAGAACAATACCGAAGAAGGACACAATGTCTAACCAGAAAGGGAAATGAGATAACCTCTCTAACAGAGAGTGCATGTGCCTGAATGTGATGGCAATAAAGGCCTTATGCAAGCAACCTTGAAGATCATCTATATTCCAACCTCCCGTCTGAGGCCCAGTGCTCTCTATGGCAACAGTGGCAACAATAAATTCAAGAGCTCCCGTTGCAGATGCGGGTGCCCACCAGACCTGACAGGGTCCACTACGGATGCTACATAATGATTAAAAGAGACTCCAGGCACACAGCAAGCAAGGTGCACTCGCTGTAAATTTACATAACAGTGAATAGGGGTCAGGGGCCTTGATGGGCCAAACTTTGTAGATATATTTTCATTCTCCTTCCCTCATTCATAGGTAAGGAAATTGAGAAAAGGGAGCTTTTCAAAGTCCAAGAGCAAGTGACAGAGGTGGACTTTGAAGCACAAGACTATTGGCCTCCAGAGACGTCAGCTTGTCAGCTGCGTGTCCTATCACGGCAACTATCTACTCTCTACTCTTCAATGGAAGGCGTTTCGGCCACATGACATGAATATACATGTAGTTTTCTGAAAGACGGGCCTCTCCTAGGTGAGATTACAATCTGGGTGATGAGTATTTGTTCTAATTAATATAAATCATAGCAGTATTCTTGGTTCTTCACCATAAGTAGTAAATTTTCTGAGTTTAGTAAACCATGATGAAAGATGTATTTGACTATCCAGCGTTTGCTCTAAAATCACTGGCAACAAGTCTACTTGCTTTCGTTAAGTCTAGGACCCCAAACCATGAGCTGTTATTGTAACAAAAGGCTTTTCACTTGCACGAAACACCAAAGATTTAGATTGTGTGGGTCTAATCTTCACCCAAATTCCTTCTGTACTTTGGTGTCCTTTATAACTAACGTTTTCCAGTTCGTATTAGCAAAGCTCAGTCTTCTTAGACGAATCACTGTGATGCTCTCTTTGTATAAGCCACAGTCTAGTGGGACCATATTCACCAGAATGCACAAACATCTTGGATCTGGGACAATGTTGACTTGAATCAACTTATCAGTTAAAATGTTAATGCATGTGTATTTACATGCGTACATTAAAATGTACACCGATATTAATAAACTACTTTTTAAAATGCAGAATTAGACTATTTTGCAGTGTGAATATATTGGGGGAAAACCTTACAATGAAAGATTCACTAAAAAAATAAATAAGTAAATAAAAAAAAATTAGTATTGCTAAAAAAAAAAAAAAGAAAAAGAAAGATTCACTAAGCTCCTAGTATAGGGCTAGCCCTGGAAAAGATCCGTATTCGTGCCAATTCCAATGAAAGGTGACCCAACAGAATGCAGAAATTGCTAAACAATATTAATATCAAATACAAAAAATTGTTTTTCAATAGCAGGTGTAGCAGTGAATCGACAGCAATTCAGTTCAGATTCAGAAGAGAGCGGATCTTAACTAAACACAGAAAAGACTAGAAAGGTGTGTTCTTGTGTCTTATTGACTATACAAAGGCATTGGACTGTATGAGTCACAACAAACTATGGATAATATTGAAGAGAATCAAAATTCCACAGCACTTCATTGGACTGATGTGGAACCTTTACACAGATCAAGAGAGCAGTCTGAACAGAACAGGGCACTGCATGGTTTAAGGGAAGGTGTGCGTCAAGGTTGTATCCTCTCACTTTACTTACTCAATCTGTATGCTGAGCAAATCATCTGAGAAGTTGGGCTACATGAAGAAGAAGTTGGTGTCAGAATTGGAGACAAACTTCCTTATAACTTGCAATATGCAGATGACAGCCTTGCTTACTGTAAGGGAGGACTTGAAGCAATTTGCTGTTGAAGATCAAGGACTTCAGCCTTACATATGGACTACAGTCAAATGTAAAAAAACCCAAAATCCTCACAACTGGACCGATAGATACCACAAGAAAGAAAAGATTAAAGTTGCCAAAGATTCCAATCGATGCTCCTGGAAGCAGCAGTCAAGAAACCAAACAAGGTGTTGCATTGGACAAATGTGCTGCACAGGGCCTCTTTAAAGTCTCCTAAAGCAAAGATGTCTCTATGAGAACTGAGGTGTTGCTGACCCAAGCCACAGTGTTTTCAAGAACCTCATCTGCATATGAAAATTGGACGTTGAATAAGGGAGATAGAAGAATCAATGCACTTGAATCATGGTGCAAAGACTAGTGAGACTACCATGGACTGCCAGAAGTACTAACAAATGCGCATTGAAAGAAGTGCAACCAGAACGCTCCTGAGAAGCCAGGATGGTGACATCTCATCTCATGTACTTTGGGCCTGTTATCCGGAGAGATCAGCCCCTGGAAAAGGACATCAAGCTTGTTAAAGTAGAGGGGGAGCAAAAACAGAGGATGATCCAAAGTGGACTTAATCCCTGTAGTTCCTTGTACAACATGGTCAGGAGTTGCGGTTTGCAGTTGACAGCTACGAGCTGATGCCATCAAGACTTAGAGTACCTATGTTTGTGAAGCCAACTCTGTGACCCTCCCAGGTCTCATTGTGCTCGCCCACAGAATAACCGAGTAGCAGGTATGAGTATGCCTCCCTCTTCACTCAGTCTTCTCTTCAGCTGTCTGTCTTTATGTGTCTTTTATAAAGATATTTATCCTTAGCGTTAGGATCCAGCTGCATCATTTAGGATGCTCTCTTCTCAAACTTTTTAACAATATCTGAAAAGACCCTTTGTCCAGATGAAGTCATTCCCAGATTTTGTGACATGAACATAAACATTTCCACTATACTGATGTATATGTACAGGCTTAGTCTTGCTTCTTTGTAATTTGTATTTAAATAGTATCATAATATGTATAATATTATGCAGCTTGCTTTTCATTAATTTCTATGTTCATAAAATTCATCCATGCTGATATACACATAAATAGCATAGTTCATTCACTTCTATTGCTTCCCATTTTTTTCATTGGATGAATGTACCACAGTTCAGTCATCCATTCTATTGGTACAGATTCAGGTTATTGTTATTGTTCGTATGTTTCACTTTTCTGATCTTTTCTTTTTGGGTTCGCTGTTACAATCAGTGCTACATTCTTATGCATGTCTCCTGGTAGACAAATATGAGTATTTTTCAAGGTTATAGCACCTGAGTACAACTGATGAAGTGCAGAGCATGCCCTATTTATTAGACAGATATAGCAAACTACTTAACAAATTGATTGTTCCAATGATACATTGTACAAGCATTCTCATTGCTTAATATTATCACTAATTATGACATCAGATTCTGCTCTCGGTCAATAGTATATATATGTAGTCAACTCTCATTGATATTTTAATTTGCATTTTCAAGATGACTGGTGTATTTCAGTACATGTTCATAGTTTTTTTCTTCTTCATCACAGTGATTTGTAAAAGTATTTGCATCCTGGGCACTACTAATTATCTAATTATTTGCCAGATACACACAAACATACACATACAAACATCTTTCCAACTTTTCCCTCTTTTTTATTGTCTTTATGTTGGTTCCCAATGATCATGAGTTCTGAATGTAACCAAAGTTATCATATCCTTATGGATTTCTGTTTTTATGTCTTGTTTAATAATGCTTTGCTAGTCTGGGGTGACTACAGAAATAAATTCATAGACACGTGTATAAGGAAGAGCTTCACCTAAAGAGCAATTGTACATTAAGAAAACATCCCAGCCCAATTCAGATCAAGTCCATAAGTCCTATACCAGCTCATATGTCCAATACCAATCTATACAGTGTCCTCAGACTCACGAAACACATGCAATGATGTCAAATGAAGAAAGATCACAGATCAGTGGGTGGGAGGTCTTGTGGATCCAGTGGCATTGCAATCACCTCAGCGCCGGCAGGGGTCTCCACGTGGCTCCTCCAGCCATGTGGCACCAGCACTGCTCCATGTGTCTTGTCAGCCAACTGCAACGTCTCCCAGAGAGTGAGCCTGTGTCCTGCCTCCAGTGAGCTATTTATCTCCTTAGTGCCTCCAAATGAGGTCATCAAGCTGTGACCTGATTGACAGACTAAACCCCACCCCTGCACTCTTAATCATCTCAAGTTGACTACAGATTATATAACTACCACAAATACCAATCTCAAAGTCACAGATATTGCTTTATATTTTCTTCTAAAAATGTCCAAATTATATCTTCCACATTTACATTATAATTGGCATGAAATCAGTATTTATGGTCTAGAGCTAGAAATCCAAATCATATTATCCACATAGAAAACCAGTCCTCTCCATCCAATTTGTTGACCATTCATCATTCACTATTAGCAACACTTCTGTTATTTATTCCTTATCTTCTATTGATCCCTTAGTCTTTGCACCAATAAATTATTGATTACTGTAACTTTAAAAAACGGAGTCCTGGTGGCAAAGTGATTACACGGTGGCGTGCTAACTAAATGATCAGCAGTCAAAAACACCAAATGGAACTCCTCAGGAGAAAGATGAGGCTTTCTACTCTTGCTAACAGTTACAGTCTCAGAACTCACAAGACCCTGTCCCATAGGGTCTCTATGAGTCGGCATCGACTCGATTAAGTGAGTTTGCTTTATTTAATTTAGATTATAACTTTAATCTTACTGCTTCTCTTTCAAAACTATTTTGGCCATTCTTGGACCTTCAATCCACTCCCTCAGGTTTCATACCCACCTTGCAAGTGCAATGCTGATTGTTTTAGATTTTTATTTTATTGCCATTAAATGTGTTGTTCCACTTGAGCAGATATCGCATCTTCAGGAAAGTCAGTCTACTTATTCACAAATATTTAGGAACCCTAATTATTTGTGGCATAACAGAAGCCCTGGTGGTGCAGTGGTTACAGAGCTGGGCTAACTGCAATGTCAGCAGTTCAAAACTACCAGCCTCTCTTTGGGAAACAGGGCTCTCTACTCCCCCAAAGAGTTACAGTCCTGGCAACCCCACAAGGGAAGTTCCACTTTAGTCAGCACTGACTCCATGGTAATGAGTTCGGGTTTTGCTTTGTTTATTTCTTTAAAGTGGAATAGCAAAGCATTTAACTGCGTAAGTGAAAGGTCGCTGGTGAGGCGGATGGCAGACAAATGGATGTAGCAGTCTGCTTCCACAAAGATTTCCAACCTTGGAAACATTATATGGCAGTATTCTGTTTTATAGTATCCCTGTGAGTTAAAATTGAATCAAGGGCAATGAGTTTGGATTTTGTGTGTGTGTGTGTGTGTATGTGTGTGTGTACCTGCCATACATTCTATTCTGCTATGTCAATGCCTTTTTATATATTTTAATAAAAATATATTTTTAGATTATTCCTAAATTGATATTTTGCATATATAATTGCTGTTATGAATTTACTTTTTTAAAATTAAGTATTTTCTAAGGTTTTCTTGCTGTTATATAGAAATAAAAGTTTTATATATTGATTCTTATATAAAAGAGAGTAGAAGGTGAGTGGTTTGGAAAGGGGGAACTGATTACAAGGATCTACATGTGACCTCCTCCCTCTACGTCCCTGGGGGACGGACAACAGAGAAGGGGGTGAAGGGAGACGCCGGATAGGGCAAGATATGACAAAATAATAATCTATAAATTATCAAGGGCTCATGTGGGAAGGGGGAGCGGGGAGGGAAGGGGATAAAAAAGAGGACCTGATGCAAAGGGCTTAACTGGAGCACAAATGCTTTGAAAATGATTATGGCAAAGAATGTACAGAGGTGCTTTATACAATTGATGTATGTATATGTATGGATTGTGATAAGAGTTGTATGAGCCCCTAATAAAATGTTTAAGAAAAATTATTGTAGGTGTTTTATATAAATCATCATATAAATTCAAACAGTGCTAAACCATGGTGGTGTAGTGGTTACGAGTTTGGTAGTGATCCACAAGGTCTGTAGTTCAAAGCCACCATCTGTTCTTTACTTCATAGAGTTACAGTCTCAGAAACTTACAGGGGCAGCCCTACCCCGTCTTGTAGGGTCATAATAAGCCAGCATTTACTCAAAGGCTGTGAGTTTGGGTTTGTGTGTGTGTGTGTGTGTGTGTGTGTGTGTTTGAAACTGCTAATACTTATGCCACTTATTTTCTTTTGTTTCATAGCAGTAAACCTGAAAGCAGGCATCTTTGATTTATTTATAAGATTAAAGATAACATATTTAAAGTTGGACTGTAAAGCATGATGTTAGATTTTGAGTTGATGGTTTACTAAGGTGTGAAAATTCCTTTACTTCCTAGCTGCTTTGTTTGTTTAAAAATTATTAATGTATATTGAAGTTTACAAAATGATTTTCTACACACATTAAAATGAGAAAATTTTTTTCACTCTTCAAAAAATCTAAACTCACTACCATTGAGATTTTATTAATGGATTTTCCAAATCTGAAGCACATTTACATTCTTGGAGTAAACTGAACTAGATCACAATATATTAATATGTTATATACATCATTGTATTTATGTACTAGGAGACTGTTCAATATTTTTGGACCTATGTTTATAAACATAGTATTTCTTGTATATAGGTATTGTACTTGTATTTAAAAGTATTTCTTTTTGATTTTTTCAAACCAACAGCCTTACATTATTTATTGTTAAACTTGATGCGGAAGCATAGAAACCAAGGAAGAAATCAGATTGTTTGCCAATACAAGTTCAATTGATCGGATGGTGGCAAAAGCCTTAACGCAGCTCAACACGCTGTGAGCCTCGGCAAGTGCAGCGTGAGCGCCCTCCCTCAGGGGGCTCCCTACAGACTCAGCTTGGCTCTTCTCCGATATCTTCTCTTGGAGTTGTACCTGATCTTATTACCAGTTTTCATTCGAATCCATTGAGGAATGAGCCGCTTCTGCTTTTGTTTCTTGGCCAGGGATCTCTTGATCCTGAAAATCTTATGAGAGGACATGGTGAAGTCGGAGCACACCACACTGAGGATGGCAGAGAGACTGAGAGAGGGTCTACAAGTATTTCTTGTACTTAATCTACTTTTAGAACGAAATCAGCTAAACAACATTTTCTTATCTTTTATTTTCTAGAACAGCTTTATTATAAGGCCTCTCTGCTTTTTAGAAAATATGTTTTAATTCAGGTGTGAAACTGAGAGGATCTGGATCAATGGGTAGGAGTAGAATAAAATAAATGATTTCCTATTATGTTATTGATCTATTTAATCATCTATTTCTCCTTGCACCAGTAGAGTGATTTTCCTCTAAAATCCGTGTCTAAATTTTCAGATTTATTGAAATACAAGCTACTGGTTCTATAGGTCTATCCCTCTTTCATTTTCCTTGTGTATTTTGCTTCCTCATATCTTCGCTCTTGCTCTCGCTCTCCCTCTTTCTTCCTCATTAACCTTGCGAGTGGGTTTTTCACTGTCTCAAGACAACAAAACGTCCTGTTCAGTTCCTGAGCTTGTCATAACTAGCAATGTTAACCTTGAGTAGCTGCTTAACTCCTTTGAGCTCCATTTTCCACTTTTATAAGATGGAGTTAATTACGATATCCCCATTATGGAGACTAGATGAGTTAATATAAGTAGATCACTTAGAACAGTACTAGTAAGCACTAAGTCTTATACGTTTGCATAATTTTCCTTTTGCATATGTTAGGAGTTCCTGCTCACACACTGAAAGTATGGCTTTTGCTTTTTGGCAGCTGCAAGATTCAGTCGGACTGCTGTTGTCGGACCTCATTGCCCCCAACCCCCGAAAGAGATTATTCAATAAAGTGATTTGATGACAAGAAAAAAAAAGTACTGTCTTTTGCATCATCAATTTTCTCTATTAGTTTTTCTATTACCTTAAATGTTTATGTTGCATACTGTTTTGTTTCTCAGTATGTTATTTTAACCTCATTTTACACTTTTCCTGGGATTTAAAATAAATTTCCTTCTATTTTTAACCTCTTCTTGTGAACTAAGTAAAGGTTTACCGAGCAAATCCGTTTTCTGTTCAACAAGCCATGCATGCATGCTGTTTCATGTTATTAATTAGTCCCCACCATGTGCCGTCAATCACGGTACTTCCTCGTGTCTTCTTTTCCTTCCTCCTTTCTGCCTCTGAACTTTGTCCCTGAGCAAACGCTCTGCCATGGATCTCAATGCTTGCTTATTCCAAGGACAGCCTCCCCAGTGTCGCTCCTCACCTGTGGACCTGTCTACCACTTGACTGAAAATGGAGCCACGGGGCGGAGTTCTATTGCAGCCCAAGCCATAGCTAACAGCCACAGTCCCACGGGTTCCACCAGTTTGTATTTGACTCGTTACCACGGGTTGGTTTGTTTTTTTTTTAATGATTTTTAGTTTTGTTCCACATTTCTCTCCCACTCAATCCAGAATCTTCTAGCACAATCCCTTTCTGAGCAGTCGGCGCTAGTTGCCATTTAATTCTTCTGGTCTCAGCACAATGATCTCAGTTGATCGGATCCACTGGACTGTTTCCATGTGTCTTCGATTTTCCTCACTCTTCATTGTTTTGGAGAGGCCAATATCTCTGCATTAGATGGTCACTCCCCAATCTTTTAAGACTCACGGTGGCAGATATATAATCTCCTGTCAACTAGTGAAGGGATGGAGTCTAGCCTGACAATCAGGCCATAGCCAGTGAGGTCTCCATGTGGGCATGGCCTTCTCCTGAGGATTCTGAAAACTCCTGTATTCCTCCCTGGAGGTGGGAGACACTCTCTGCTTTGTCTTCCAACTGACAAGACACATAGAGCCCTGGAGCTGGAGGAGCCACATGGAGCCCCATGCCAGAACTGATGCTTCCACTGCCACTGAATCCACAAGACTTCCCACCCACTGGCCTGTGATCTTCCTGCATTCGGCATCATTGCATGTGGGCAAGGCTATCCCAGAGCTGAATGGGAAACTTACTGGCATGGCCTTCCACGTCCCCACCCCAATGTGTCAGTCATGGATCGTACTGCTGCCAAGTACAATGATATCAAGAAGGTGGTGAAACAGGCGGCTGATGGTCCCCTAAAGGGCATCCTGGGCTACCTCCTGTGACTTCAACAGTTATCTCCTGTGACTTCAACAGTGACACCCACTCTTTCTCCTTTGATGCCGAGGCTGGTGTTACCTCAGCAACCATTTTGTCAAGCTCATTTGCTGGTGGGACAATGAATTTGACTACAGCAACAGAGCAGTAGACCTCATGATCCATTTGGCCTCCAAGGAGTAAGAGCCCCTCTTGCACAACCAGCCCCAAGAACGGTACTAGAGGAAGAGAGGCTCTCAACTTCTGGGAAGTCTGCCCCCAACTTGATCCCCCAATACAGTGGGACTATCCCATCATCTCGAGTTTCAATCCAGGCCCCTGAAGGAAGGGGAGAGGCTTATAGCCCAATCTTGTCATGTACCATCAAGAAAGTATACTGTACCCAGCCAAAAATGACATCAATGTCTTCTGCTTTAATTGCATCCATTAAATTTGTATTATACTGATTTCATTAACATTCTTCTCACAAGTTCAGTCACTGCCATCAAGTCAATTCCAACTCATAGTGAACTTCAGGACAGAGCAGAATCACCCCTATGGGTTTCTGAGGTCTCATCTTTCTCCCACTCATTCTCAGGTGTTTAGGATTGCCTTTCAAATCACTACACATAGAGAAGGTTATTTGGTGCTCAGTTTTCTTTTTCAGTTTGTTTCCAGGGACATGGAAACTTTTGTCTGGATGATATTTTATTTAACTTCATTGTTGCCCTTGCTTGGGAGCCCTGGCAGCAGAGTGGTGAGAGGTTGGGCTGTGACCCACATGGTCGGGACTCAGAATCCACCGGTTGTTCCTCTGGAGAAAGATGAGGCTTTCCCCCTGGAACACGTTGCCATCTCAGCGACCCACCAGGACAGTTCTACCTTGTCCCAGAGGGGCGCTATGGTTGGAATCAGTAGTGAATTTGGGTTTTTTTGGTTGGAGTCCTGGCTTGACACATTTGTTCTTGCATTTTCTGAGGATGCCAAACTATTTCTGTTTCTTAAATACTCTTATGGACTCCAGAGTAGCTCAAAGTAGACTTCAGATATGTACTCTTTCCCCAAAATCTTTGGGGCTGTTTGTTTGTTTCCCACTTTAGGCACTGTGTTAGTTTGGTTTTTCTCATTAACTCCTTCTTGAATAAGGCACGATCTTTCAAGTTCCAAGTTTCAAGTGGTAGAGTCGGCGACTTTTTCTTGGCTTCTGTTCATGGCACACTAAGAGGATGGCTGCCTACTTTTCTCAGAGTGACAGACATAGGGCCACTGTGCTGATTCCAAGATCTATCTTGGAGCTGGCTGCTGCCTGGTCCTTCTCTAGTTTGTATGATTAACCACGATCCTTTACTGAGCTGACCGGATTGGTTACTCAAATTGCTCCCTCTCACCTTAACTTCAGGCTGACATTTCTGGGTATTTTTTATTTTGAATGCATTGGATGCTGCTGGCTGTCTTCTACTTTGTGTACAGTTGTTTGGGGGGATTTATGGCTTCGTGTCTACCTCCCACTAGGAAGGTGATGATTGAGTTTGATGGTAGATAGAGGGAAGATCAGGAAGGATGTAGTCTGCTTCACAAAGCAGGTTTTGAGGGTTTCGGAGTACATCTGAGTATTTGAATATGTGGAAAGATATAAAATATTAGCCTCAGGTGGACTATTTTGATATATGAAACTGGTAACATATGAGGTGTTGCTTTGAAAATTGTGATACCCGCCACCTCAAGTTACTGAGGATCAAAAGAGATAATCCATCTAAGATATATGGAACTATGCCTGGCTAGAAGAAATACTCTGTAATAATAATAATGTGTTTAAATAGTATATAGTTGTGGTTTTTTAGTATTGTGAAATCCATATCTCGAACAAAGACTTATGAGACCTGTGTCCCTTGCTACCTCTTCTAGTGGAGTGATTTTGACTTTGTTTCCTCTCTGTGCCTTCACTCTCTCATTTGTGAAATTAGTGTTGGGATCTTTTATATTCAAAAATCTTACCAGCTCTGACCTATTATGAGGAAGTGCCGCAGTAGCAGTGCTTTGTTGCATGCATTCTCTGGGAATGGAGTCCTTCTGAAACATCTGTATGAAACAAACACATTTCTTTCTCAAGTCCACAAAGCAGAACTTGGCCTGGGCCAACAACTTTAATACAACCTTCTGTTTGTCCTCAGATGGCCCTGAGAAAATATGTGTGTGATGTCTTAGCAGCCGTATTTGTTTTTCTTGTCTCCCCTCTAAAGTTTCCTCCTTTCATTTCAAAGGCCTGGCATCTATCTCTTTTTATAATAGGAGCCTCGGTGCCGTAATGGGTCGTGCTTTGGACTGTTAGTGACAAGGTCAGCAGTTTGAACCCACCAGCAGCCCCATGAAAGAAAGATGGGACGCTTGGCTCCTGTAAAGACTCACGGTCTTGGAAACCCACAGGGGCAGTTTCTACTCTGTCCTATAGGGTCACTATGGGTCACAATTGACTCCATGTCCGTGAGAGAGTGCTTCTTTGTATCCAAAGGGAGCTGGATGTGCTACCATTTGACTAATTGACTAATAATATGAATGGGTTTCATTTGCATTATTGAATTGAAATCTGTGTTTGATTTTCTCACTCTCACTGAAGGGTTTGATCCCCTAGAAAAGCCTTGCCAGGCAGCATAGATAGATGAGATATTTGGGGAGGGAAAAGATAGAAATAGTCTCTAAATCACACCTTCATGAATTGCCCTACCTGGATGGGGCATTGCTCTCCGTGTCACCTAAGTTGGATTGGAATTCCTTTGTAATAGGGTTGTTGTTTTTTTCACAACCCTATGCAAACCCTACATAAGGACTGGTCTGTCGCCAACAACAGGAGCCCTGGTGGCATACTGGTTCGGGCTGTGGGGATAACATTCCATCCATAACAATTGCTAAATCTACTTTTAAAATGCAATGTGGTTCAAAGAGCAACTTTTTTTTAATGCCCACAGTAGAACCAAAAGGCAAAGAAATGTAAAATTATTCACAGGTACTGCTGAAGAAAGATCTGGCCATCAGTTATTGGAAACCCTTTGGTCTACTTTCATAAAGATCAGGGTCAACTCAATAGCACCTCGCTTTAGTTTAGTCTTACATTTAAAGCCACTTTGCAGTTTTCATTGCAGTTCACGTATTTATCATTTGTTTCACTGTAATCGAACTGTACTTTGTGAGTTGCGATGGGCAGTCCCATGCCCCAACCAAATAGGAAACTCACAGGGCTGATAATTGGCAGAGTTGCCACTGGGGTCTCTGCCTCCTGAATACTAACTCTGGTGGCTTTTTGCTTGTTTGTTTTTTGATAAATGTTGCCACCCCTCTAATTGTTATCTAAAAACTCATGTTAATATCTAGTTCCACATTTCTATTTTCCTGTCTACTTTCTGATTTGGAAAGAAATCCCATTATGAAAGGATGACTTCAAAGCCATCGCTCGTTGACTAATGTGAGTGTGGGTCGCATGCTTTGGACATTAATGACATACCAAGAAGCTTGCCATTATTTAGCTGAGCAAAAATAGACATCCAATGTCCTCTACCCCAAACGGCCCGAGTAACTTTAAAAGCTACTCTTGAAGGCTAGAGAGCTGTGGGAAATGACTAAGTAGCACTGAAAGCAGTTCTCTGCTCTTCAAGAGTTCAATGCTGAGGCAACGTGGGTGGTAGGAAGAAGTGAAATAAAAGGACCAGGACACACCTCTGAACATGTGCCAGAGCTTATGATGTGGACAAGTTATGGGCTCAAGTGTTGAAATCAATAACTGGGCATGATTTGAAAATAGTGTACATCCTACTGAATCTGTCGAGGGCAAATAGTCTTCCACATGGCAGATGCTGCCCCTGCTACTGGCTATAGACAGAGGCAGCGCCCCCAGGAGATCCTAGGAAGCCTTCGGCCAGTGCCTCAAAGGCAGGAGTGGAAATAGTGCACCGTTTTCTGAGGAACTCTTTGTTGAATACATTCATCCGTTCATTTGGCTGTCATCCGACAAAGGCGTGTGAAGCCATCGGGCTGTGCCGCTCACTTCCCCGGGCTGACGCTGCAACAGTGACCAAAGCAGAAAGTGAAGTCTGCCTTCATGGTACACGTGGGGATAAGCTAATCTGGGGCGATGAAACTAGTTAACAAAAAGCTATCTGCTAAGTAAACCAAAGCTGCCATCGAGTCAGCTCTGCCTCCTGGCAGTCTCATGGACCACGGAATGAAGCATGGCCCGGTTCTGCATCATCCTCGGATTACCGTGCCCCACTGGCCCTCCACGCCACCACACACATTGTGTCCGGCAACAATTGTTCCTCTGAATGACACGCCCAAAGGACGGAAGTCAGATAATCTTCTGCTGGGACCCATAGGTGTGTTGTGATCCCTAAGGCTTGCTGGGATCCATGGGTGTTGTGATTCCGGGTAATAGTTTTGTAGACTGTCTTCTGTATGTGTATGTGTGCGTTCTTAAAAATTCTTTAAGACATTCCACCTGGGAAATTGTAATGTACACTTAGGATATAAATTCTTTTCCTTTATACTTTACAGTTTAGATTGTATGATAAAAAGATCCTGAAAATTCAATTTAAAAAAAATAATTTTATTGGGGGCTCATACAACTCTTATCATAATCCATATATCCATCGATTTTTCAAGCACATTTGTCCATTTGTTGTCATCATCATCCTCAAAACATTTTCTTTCTACTTGAGCCCTTGGTATCAGCTTCTCATGTTTTTTATGTTCTTAGACATATTGAACACCACATTTTAAATTATTATATTGAAATTCCCATGAGTTGGATTACTAACGGGTCCCACTTAAGTCCTTCCTAGTACATTTTGAGAACCAGAAGGTGCAATCTATGAAGGTGACCATTGTGCTCCATCAATGTTTACTTACCTTACCCAATTGCGGTGAGAGGCATACATGAGCTGGACCCTCAAAGGAAGTGGAATGTGAACAATGGGAAAAAAGGGGTCTCAACTCAATTCAACTCACTGCCATTAAGTCGATGTGGACTCCTAGCAAGCTTGTAGGACAGGGAAGAATGGTCCCTGTGAGTTTTTCAGGACTGTAACTCTTTATAAGAAAGCCCTTTCTCCCGAGGAGCAGCTGGTGAATTTGAACTGCTGACCTTGTGGGTCACAGTGCCCAACATAGAACCATTGTGCCACCATGGCTGACGACAACAGGAAGGGTCAAAAGTTGGCTTTTCTAGTCAAGGGAAATGTCACAACCAAGGGCAAGGGGAAGTCGGCCTTTCATCTGGTCTACATCTGCTGAGCATTGGACCACAAGTTCCACCTAAGCCTTTGCTTTTGCCCATATCCTAGCAAAACAGTTTTCACACAAAGAGATGCAAACATTGGTTCAATTTTCAAAATATTTTGGCAATAACTCAGGAAGCATTCATTTTAGATGTGTCCTTAGGTAGTTGTTTTATAAGGAGCTAAACAGAATCCTGCAAAGAAGAATCAGCCCAGACAGATTTGAATGTTTAAAATAAGATGTAACCATCTGTTGAAGTTGTATGCAGTATACTTCAGAAGGCTATATTTTCATCTCTCTAATCCTTCCCTGAAAAATTCTATAGTCAACAATTTATACCATGGTAAAATGACAGTTTTAGCATCCTCAAGGGACTCAAATTGGCTCTTCATACGTGTTCTTTGACTTTGGGGAATAAAATGAAGTCAAGGTACAAGATTGGAGTTGTAGGGTGAATGGGGAAAGGCTTCCAGCAAAGCTCTTATAATCAAACGGAATTTTTATATCCAACTTTTTCTCAACAGTTTTATTAACGTACAATTCACAACCATACAATTCAACAGTTCAGTCACATCAAGAAGAGTGGCACAATCATCAGTACAATCAGTCACATCAAGAAGAGTGGCACAATCATCAGTACAATCAGTCACATCAAGAAGAGTGGCACAATCATCAGTACAATCAGTCACATCAAGAAGAGTGGCACAATCATCAGTACAATCAGTCACATCAAGAAGAGTGGCACAATCATCAGTACAATCAGTCACATCAAGAAGAGTGGCACAATCATCAGTACAATCGGTCACATCAAGAAGAGTGGCACAATCATCAGTACAATCAGTCACATCAAGAAGAGTGGCACAATCATCAGTACAATCAGTCACATCAAGAAGAGTGGCACAATCATCAGTACAATCGGTCACATCAAGAAGAGTGGCACAATCATCAGTACAATCAGTCACATCAAGAAGAGTGGCACAATCATCAGTACAATCGGTCACATCAAGAAGAGTGGCACAATCATCAGTACAATCAGTCACATCAAGAAGAGTGGCACAATCATCAGTACAATCAGTCACATCAAGAAGAGTGGCACAATCATCAGTACAATCAGTCACATCAAGAAGAGTGGCACAATCATCAGTACAATCAGTCACATCAAGAAGAGTGGCACAATCATCAGTACAATCGGTCACATCAAGAAGAGTGGCACAATCATCAGTACAATCAGTCACATCAAGAAGAGTGGCACAATCATCAGTACAATCAGTCACATCAAGAAGAGTGGCACAATCATCAGTACAATCGGTCACATCAAGAAGAGTGGCACAATCATCAGTACAATCAGTCACATCAAGAAGAGTGGCACAATCATCAGTACAATCAGTCACATCAAGAAGAGTGGCACAATCATCAGTACAATCAGTCACATCAAGAAGAGTGGCACAATCATCAGTACAATCAGTCACATCAAGAAGAGTGGCACAATCATCAGTACAATCAGTCACATCAAGAAGAGTGGCACAATCATCAGTACAATCAGTCACATCAAGAAGAGTGGCACAATCATCAGTACAATCGGTCACATCAAGAAGAGTGGCACAATCATCAGTACAATCGGTCACATCAAGAAGAGTGGCACAATCATCAGTACAATCGGTCACATCAAGAAGAGTGGCACAATCATCAGTACAATCGGTCACATCAAGAAGAGTGGCACAATCATCAGTACAATCAGTCACATCAAGAAGAGTGGCACAATCATCAGTACAATCAGTCACATCAAGAAGAGTGGCACAATCATCAGTACAATCAGTCACATCAAGAAGAGTGGCACAATCATCAGTACAATCGGTCACATCAAGAAGAGTGGCACAATCATCAGTACAATCAGTCACATCAAGAAGAGTGGCACAATCATCAGTACAATCAGTCACATCAAGAAGAGTGGCACAATCATCAGTACAATCGGTTTTAGAACATCTTCTTCATTCCTGTTCATTACCATTATCCCCCCTTTTCCCCCACCGCCCCTGCCAGGCTCCGAGGGGACCGTTAACCCCGTTCCTGTCCCTGTAGATTTAGCTATCCTGGATTTCATATGTGGAAAACACTTGAGAAGAAACAAATGAAAACTAACAGGAATAACAAAGTAAAATAGATTTTAAAACCTCAATTAAAAAGAAAGAAAATATTTAAAACTAGAACGAATTTCCCTGGATCATAAAGAAGAGCAAATGATGGAGTAATAAATTTTACCCTAACTGCATGTGCAGCGGTCCAGTTTCCAGTGCACGCTGCATGTTAGCCAGGCTCTTCTCGTCCCTGGCCCACGGCCAGAGGGGACTCACCAAGGGCTGACTCCATGTGTATTTCCCCCTTCACTTTTTTTTTATGATTAAACATGTTTTGTTTGAATAAACTTTCCCATAAAGGAATGCGAATGGTATCTGTGGCGATGTGAAATTGGGCTAGGTGGCTTTTTGAGGTGAAAGGGAAAAGAAAGGCTTCGTTTTAGCCTCTCTAATCCCTGTACCCACTTCCCCCAGAGCCCCCCCGCCCCGTTTACAGGTGACAGCACCTGCCCCAAGTTGCTTCTCATCTTACACATTCCTGCTAGACATCTGATGGGGAATTGACTTTATGCCTCTCTCGTCCCTTTTATTTTTAATGTGTGCTTGGAGTACCTACTATGTAGCTAATATTCTGACGACCTGATTTACCCTTTGCTCTGTCTTTTCTACAAGAGATTTCCTAGTAGTGTGTTTATTTCCAGAGGAGACCTGGCAGGGCAGTAGTTAGCGCAACTGCTAACGAATTGTTTGGAGATTTGAACCCACCTGGCATTCTGTGGCAGAAAGCTGTAGCTGTCTGCTTCCAGAGAGATTGCCGCCTCGGAAACCCTGTCAGGCGATTCGAAACTGCCCTGTACGGTTGATATTTACAAAGGGGCAGTACTTGATTACATGACGAACATGTGGACATTCATCTGGGATCATGAGAGAGGGCAATGATAGAAGGCTCTCGGGGACTCGGCCAGTGTAAACAGCAGGCTGCTTCTAAGCCAGAGAGAGGAACTCCGACTCTCAAATTTTCTTCTTGATTCGTTTCTGACCAACTTAGTCATGAGATTTTTCGACACCAGGGGAGATTAGATTGCTATTTCAGGCCTTGGGAACTGCCCACAATGTGAAGTTTATTAAATGTGAAGTACATTCTGTCCTACCTGCTCCTCCTGCCTGAGAGGGTTCCTCTTCTTTCCTCTCAGTTCTCTCTTAGAAATGCCACTTCCTCAGGGAGCCCTCTTGGACTGCCCTCCGATCTGAGCGAGGTTTCTGTCCCGTACTTGATAACACTGAGCCACTTTCCTTTAACATCTTCATCCCATTGGAAAATTTGTATTTCGACATCGTTACTATTTGCCTCTCTCCCCAGCTAAACTCTAAGATACCAGTGCTATCTTGTCCTCCAGTGTATCCTGAAACTTCACATAGCGTTTAGTGCATAGGCAGTGCTAAATGTGTTTCTTTGGCTATCAAAGAGGTTACTTTTGTGACATTAAGTCTAAGAAGACATGCGCCATAATATATTCCTAATATGGTAAGGATACCTTAAAAACTAAAAGCTCAGATCGGTTCCTCATCACCACTTTTCCCCGCCTACCAACTTTGGCCCACATTTCTTGCCTTTTCAAAATGGCACTGTAGGATTTTGTTTGTGAATAAATCCTGAAAATATGATTCTCTGTGTGTTCATCTGAGACTCAGTCAAAGGTCTTATGTGAAAATAGGTCAAACTGGATTATGTTTGACTGGCCACGTGGGCAAAAGCATTCTTGGTCAAAGGTCCTGAGTAAAGCAAACATTGTAAGGTCAAGTCCTGCCGTGGTTTAATTCCTGGATTCCCTAACATTTCCTGGGACGATAAAATTGTCATGATAATGCTTTGAGAAAAGGTAAAAATTTAACCCCAAATACAAGCATAGTCAGCCAATGACAGAAGTTTCCAACCAGTTTTGTTTGGTTTCTTCTTGTTTTTTCCAGCTCTTTCCCCCACAACCCACTCTTACCATAGATTCATGAGGTCAAGGGCTAAGTCCACAGTGTTGTTCCATGTCTTACCTCAACTGCCTGGCACAGAGATGTGCTCAGTAGGCAACCAGAGAATAAATAAACAGGTCCCAGCTTAAGTCTGAGTCTCCTTGCATGGGGGAAACTCAGAGGTGACCAAACCTTCACATCAGCACAGGAGGCTGGATTATAAATGAAGTAAACTTTAGTCGGTATTATTTGGTTACCAACCACAAGAGGATCGTCTGTCTTCACTGCCATTTGCAGCAATACATTGAGAGTTCCTCTGTGGGATTTGCCTTCAAAACTTCCTTTTGAACCATGTAAGAGAACCTTTCACTCATTTTTATTCATGTTTTCTTTACTGCCTCAAAGCCATTCTCAGATGTCTCGTTCATTCCCTTCATTTGCTATAAACCAAAATTCAAGCACACTGCTGTCGATTCTATTCCAACTAACGGCAACCCCGTGTGTTCAAATAATTGTTTGTAAATATTTAAAGTTATCTTATTATGCCAGAACAGTTTGTGCATATTTAAAATGATGGTAGCAGTCACCTCACTTCAAGCTGATTACTTGGATAGAGAAAGCACACAATTGGATATTTGGAAATCTGTACTACTTTAAGTTTCCAAATAAAATTCCATTCATATCTCATACACCAAAATAGGAAGTCCTGGAGCCCTGGTGCTGTAGTGGTTATGCATTGGGCTGCTATCCACAAGTTCAGCAGTTCTAAACCACCAGCCTCTCCTCGGGAGAAAAACGAGGCTTTCTATTCTTGTTAAGAGCAGCAGTTTTGGAACCCACAGGGGGCAGTTCTACCGTGTTTTATTGGATTAGGTTCCTCTGCTCTCAGGGTCACGGAGGCTGGGGTGTGAGTCGTCACAGTCTTTGGATTAGCCATCTCTTGCCAAGAGCATGAAGTGCAAACTCTCAGGACCACATAATCTGGTTCCAACCTAACTTTCTGGCCCCATGACTGCTTTTCTCTGAAACAGACACATGAACAAACAGTCGTCATCCAGATGGCTCCCATTCCCGGTGACCTTGTGTGTGTCACAGGAGCGCTGTGCTCCACGGGGTTTGCAGAAAGAGATGAGCAGGCCTTCCTCCCAGCGCATCTCTGGGTGGGCTCAGGCCTCCAGAATTTTCGCTAGCAGCCAGGACCATAAACGGTTTGCACCCCCCAGGAATTCTACTGCTCTTCAGGAGAGTTTGCTCTAATTATACATCTATGACAGTGTGCTCCTAATCTCTGCTCTCATCTCTTGTGTTAGCTCCTCTCTACATTCCATTCCCCCAGACTTTCAAGAACAAGTCCAGATGATCTAAAGTGTAACAACTGGTTTCTCTCCATTTCAGTTATAAAACAACAAGATAAATAGGAGAAATGTAGACAAGCGAATTAAATAAGAAATGCAAGGAAACAATCCGAAGACTATGACGACTCACACCCCAGCCTCCATGGCCCTGAGAGCAGAGGAACCTGGCAATGCCTAGATGTCACTATAACTAACCTGAAAAGCAAGTCTCACAATAGAAAGTCCTGCCTAGAGTGTGAGAAAAATATGGCATAAAACTCAAAATCATAAAAAAAAATTTTTTTAAGACCAGACTTACTGGTCTCATTGAAAATCATGGAAACCTCAAGACTACAGCCCTGAATCATCTTTTAAACCTGGAACTCGATTCACTTACTCCCGTGGCTCAACTTTCAGTCAAATCATATGCCTATAATGTAAGCAATTAGACCAGGGAAGTCAGCTTCTTACACCAATCAACCATACAAGATGGAGGGGGTAGGGGCATTTACAGAGCGAGGGCGCATTTGTCTCGAAATACAGCTCAGAAATCAAACCCCACATTGGGTAAGTGTGATGCACACGATCTCTTAAAAGTGCTGAAGAGCAAGGTGTGCCTGGCGCAAGCCAGGTATTATCCGTGGCGTTGGATGCGTGTGACATTTGAACATGGGATAAGAAGAGCAAGCAGAACTGATGAATTTGAGTTACAGGCTGGAGAAGAATCTCGAAACACTGGGGACTGCCACTGAGTGAACAAATCTGTCTTGGAAAAGGGCCTGTCCAAACAGTCCTTCAAGGCAAGAACAGGGAGACTTCATCTCATGTACTTTGGTCACTGGGCAAGAGAGACCAGTCCTTGAAGACATCATGCTCAGTAAAGTGAAGGCACTTTAGCAAAAAAGAGGAGGACCCTTGACGAGATAAATTGGCACAGAGATGACAACAAGGAGCTCAAACCTGGCAGTAATTGTGAGGATGGCCCAGGACTGGGCAGTGTCTCCTTCAGTTGTGTGTCAGTTATGAGTCAGACCCATTCAATGGTATCGACCAAAGGAGACTAAGGAGTTCTAAGATGGCCCTTCCTAATATGAATTAGCTCATTAAATCACGTAGTCGTCCTACATCGAGGCGCTCTGAATTCCTTGATACTTAACACATGATACTCTGTGGACTCAGGGCTTATTTGCCTTAACTTAAACAAGGTTTGGCATTTTGTCTACAGGAAAATCTTAGTCTTACACATTTAGGTAAGGCTTATTCTTCTCCTACATTTTAAAAATCATTTTATTAGGGGCTCATACAACTCTTATCACAACCCATACATACATCAATTGTTTAAAACACATTTGTACATTCATTGCCCTCATCTTTCTCAAAACACTTAAGCCCCTGGCATTAGCTCCTGAATTTTCCCCTCCTTCCCTACTCACCCCTCCCTCATGAACCCTTGATAATTTATAAATTATTATTTTGTCATATCTTTCACTGTACAACATCTCCCTTCATCCACTTTTCTGTTGTTTACCCTCCAGAGAGGAGTTTATATGTAGATCCTTATAATTGGCTCTCCCTTTCCACCCTACCCTTCCTCCACCCTCCCAATATCGCCACTCTCAGCACCGGTTCTGAAGGGATGATCAGCCCTGGATTCCCTGTGTTTCCAGTTCCTATCTGTACCAGTGTGCATCCTGTGGTCTAGCCAGATTTGTAGGATAGAATTGGGATCATGATAGTAAGGAGGGAGAAAGCATTTAAGAACTAAAGGAAAGTTGTATGTTTCATCATGGCTACACTGCACCTTGACTGGCTGGTCTCCTCCCCCCAACCCTTCTATAAGGGGATGTCCAGTTGCCTACAGATGGGCTTTGGGTCCCCACTGCACACACCCCTTCATTCATAATGATATGATTGTTTTGTTCTTTGATGCCTGAGACCTGATCACTTCAACCCCTCATGATCACACGAGGTGTGCTTCTTTTGTTGCTTCTGAGCTAGATGGCCGCTTTTTACCTTCAAGCCCTTAAGACCCCAGGCCCTATATCTTTGATAGCCGGGCACCATCAGCTTTCTTCACATTTGCTTATGCACCCACTTTGTGCTAAGCGATCATGCTAGGAAGGTGAGCATCACGGAATGCCAGTTTAATAGAACAGTGTTCTCGTATTGAGGGAGTACTTGAGTGAGGTGCAATGTCCATCTGCTACCTTAAATATATACCTATAAATATATGCACATAGATCTATTTCCTCATCATCATCTATAAATATTTTACATATGTAAATGCCTGTATTTAGACTTCTATAAATGTCCCTTGCTTCCTAATTCTTTCCTCTATTTCCTTTTACTCTCCTCTTGTCCCACTATTATGCTCAGCCTTCATTTGGATTTCAGTAATAATTTCTCTCGGTTACATTGCCCTTGATCATTCCCTACCAGGAATCATTTCTTTCATGGTAGAGTCTCAGTTCCTTATAGGAAGGAAAGTGCAAGTTCATAAGGTACCCAAGTAACCCAAGGACCACCACATCAATATCCCAAACCCAGCCAACATTTGGGGATCACTTTTCCCTTTCATAGCTAGGAAATGGAAAAAACAAGACTAGCTTGAGCTTTAGGGGTCCTCCCCAGGTAACATTTTTAGGGCATTTGGAATAGCTTGCAGTTTGTTCACTCACCTCTTGGTCCAGTTCTTGGCCTTTTATCTTTGCCTGCGTCTCACTGCCATTGCTACCCTCTTCCTCTAGTCCACCTCAAGCCCAACAGGAATTGGTCCTCTTTGTTTGACTCCTACCACAACACCAGAGTAAACACAATGCGGGGCGCAGTGTCTGCGGCAGAGGAGTCCATGGCCGGTGCTGTTCGAGACAGCATTGTGGCTGAGACAGAGGCTAAGAACAGTGGCTATAACAATGTAAATTAACCAAGGAAAGAGGCAGTGCGGCATATGGAGAAGCCATGGGTTGCAGAAAGGATGACTTGGGGGGAACTTAACAGACACTAACAGGAATGGGACCTACGGAATCTATCTGATCACAGACGTCCTCTTCCTAAAAGACTGAGCTCAACTGGTTTAAGAAACACGCAAAGCAAAGACACTTGTGACTGGTTGTTGTTGTTATTGTTGTTGGGTACCACTGAGTGGGGTCAGACTTAGCATCCTTATGTATAATAGAAACATCGCCTGGTCCTATACCATCCTCACAATTGTTATATTCAAGTCCATGGCTGCAGCCACTGTGTCTTTTTCACTGCCCCTCCACTCCAGGGCCTGGTATCTCCTAATAACACACCTGTGTTAGTCTGGGTTGACTAGAGAAACAAATTCATAGACACTCATGTTTATAAGAAAGAGCTTTATTTAAGAATAATTGTACATTAAGAAAACATCCCAGCCCAGTCTAGATCAAGTCCATATGTCCAATACCAATCTGTAAAATCCTCTTCAGACTTAGGCAACACATGCAATGATGCTGAATGCAGGAAGATCACAGGCCAGTGGGTGGGGAGTCTTGTGGATCCAGTGGTGGTGTAAGCATCTCAGCACTGGAAGGGGGCTCCATATGGCTTCTCCACCTCTGAAGCTCTGGCTGCAATCAGCCTGTCTCCATGTGTCTCCCAGGGAGTGAGCAGAAAGAGAGTCTCTCCTGTCTCCAAGGAGGATATAGGAGTTCCCAGAATCCTCAGAAGGCCATGCCCATACAGAGGCCTCATTGGCTATGACTTGATTGACAGACTAGACTCCACCCCTTCACTCTTAATCCTCTCAAATTGACAAACGATCATATAACTACCACAATGTCCAAGGTAGATGAGATGAAGTCTTGCTGTCCTTTCTTTTAAGGAACCAGCTGGCTGTGCTTCTTCCAAGACAGATGAACCAGTTCTTTCGGCAGTCCAAAGTATGGAAGTGGCCTGCAATGGTGGTTCTAGCACTACCTGGGGATCCTAACTAAGAATAAAGGAATCGTTTGTTGCCCAACTCATGATGCTAAGTATCCCAGATGTCTCTGTTACCGACTCCATTTTGAATGTCAGACTCCGTCTTGGACCCACGTGGTGCACACCCACTGAAGAGGAGGCAGGAAAGAGCTAGAAAACCACATGGCTGCACAAAACTTCCCAAACAAGACACCTTACCCTTAGAGACACACACAGCTTCATGACTAAAACAGCAGCACTATAAAAAACAAACACAGACATCAGACGGCATGTCTGCCCCGGAGGCCTCTCCTGCAAGTCAATTCTTTAATAAACACCTATATTAGACCTTAAACCCTGAGCCCCTGTTTGCAGAAGGCTAGGGATAGCAATGAAATCCAGAACCCCATTTGCAGAGTCCCCACATACATTTTGAATTGAATTCTTTCAGATCCTTAACCCACAAGGTAGATATTGCCCTCAGGCAGAGTGCCCTGGAAGGTGGGTTACCCCCACCCCTCTCCAGCTAGCCCAGGGAGGAGCAGTCTCTCTTAGGGGCTTGCATGGGTTCGCCCTTGATGGAAGTCACCATGTCGCGGATAGTACAGGTGGTCACAAGGTCACACAAGAGTCCTGCCCTATCAGTCATGCCCTGACTGCCTTGGTTGACACCCTGGACCAATATTGTAAGCTCTTCTGTCAAATGTCATGCACATGTCCCAGTTTGCTCTGGTTCCCACTTCTGTCATCCCATCTGTAACTGTGATGTGTTTATCTGTCACCAGTCATGGATTTGTGACAGTTTCCTTTGTTCGCTGCCTTAATTAACCATCATCTTGACTGAATGTGTGCGGGCTAATAGCCTCCCTTCTCTGGACGATCTGTATCTTTGTGCTGTTTTTGTCCCTTTTAAAACTTAAAAAATATGCTCCTTTGTTGCATTTGGGATCGAGATTTTCTTTGTACCTTGAGCATGCCGTAACACAACTTTGACTCTCTAGTCTTTGTATCCACTCTCATCTCCCCGAACAGTGCAACTGGTTAACTGCTCAGCTACTAACCACAAGGTTAGTGGTTCAAATACACCCAGAGGTGCCTTGGAAGTGTGGTCTGGGGAACTCCTTTGGAAACTTCAGTCAACAGGGGTGGGTGGAGGAGGGGGCTTCTACGAAACTCATGTCTACTGGAGAAGCCCAGGCCAGGCTCTATGCAACTCAACCGCAACTGGTGGGGTTTGGGGCAAGGAGGGCGTGGCAGCGGGGAGGAGGTTCTACCATCCTTGGCCGGCTAAAGGTCCTTCCCCAAAGGAATGCCCCCCAGGCACTGGGGTAGCCGCTGGGCTCCCTTTTGCTCCAGTGATTTATTTCTCTGTCTCTTTCACCCGTAACTTGTCCTCCTCCTGAACGGAGGCAGGCTTCTCATCTCTCTGCCTGGAACTGGGAATTCACCAAGCTTTAGGAGCAAAATAATCCAAATACCTCTCCCTTTCCAGGTGTCTATTTTTTGGGCACTCAAGTGCCTCTTCAGTGTTTAAATAAACAAAAACAACAAAACAGTTGTCTCCTCAGAAGAACTGTGCTACTAGCCATTAAAGTCACCGCTCTTCTCCTGCTCGTGTGTTGGACGAACACGGTCAAGGGGTCGGTTCTTTATTTTTAGCTGACTTTTAAACATTTTTAAACTGTCAATTAGGTAGAGGTTTACATTCCAGATCATCAAACTTGCTTTTTAAAAAAAAAAAAGAAAAGAAAAAGAAAATCACTGCCATCAAGTAAATGTCGACGTACAGCAACGGTTTAGAGCAGGTAGAACTGCCCTGTGAGTTTCTGAGGCTGTAACTTTGTAAGGGAGTACAAGACCGGTCTTTCTCCCTGAGAGTAAAGAGGACTCATTTATATCAAAATTACCTCCTCGGATGACCACAAGAGGGCAGTAGCACCAAAGCATCTTGATGTCTCAGTTCCGGAAGAACTTCGAACCAGTCCATTCCGGGCAACCACCTGCTGATGGTTTGCATTTCGATTCCAGCTATTCTGACTCCGAATCTTCCTTTTTTCCATGATCCCAAGTGATTCTCATAGACGTCCAAGTGATTCCTGTGCATACATTAGGACCACTTGTTAAAAGCAGATTTTACTTATATATCTGGGGTGGAAATGCAGCTTCTCCACAGGAGGTAAACTGGGTTCCAGCACTGATTTTGGAAGCTCTCCTTCCCTCTCCTACTTCATGATCTCTGTACCTCTTTTAAGAACTGTATGCTAATGTCCTCTGTCCCCGTGCTCCGGAGCCAAAACAGCCAATGCGGTCACTGCTGGAGATGCTGCCTACCAAATTCAGTAGGATTAGGACACCGATTCAATTATTGGATTTTTCATAGCACCCTTTGCCAGCTTCAACTGAAAACATGTTTCGTCAGAACTCATCTCATTCTAAATTTATCTCCGCAGAGATTAGTAGCATGGAATGGTTAATTAGGGACTAAGCCATTTCCTGGGTACTTTAGACATGACTGATTCTATGGTTCTCTGATTCACCCTCATTGCTTCAGTCATCTGTCCCTGAACAAAATGTGTTTATTTATGCCTTCCCTGGTTTGTTGATGTCCCTCAAAGCTAAATTGTTCCCCTCGCTTTACTTTCCTGAATAATTTTAATTAAGCTGCAACAACTAGAACAATCATTTTAAGACTGCAATTATATTCTGCCAGTGTTCCTCAAATCCCTCTAATGCAGCGGTTCTCCACGTTCCCACTGCCATGACCCTTTCATACTGTTCCTCTTGTTGTGGTGACCCCCAACCATAAAATTAGTTTTGTTGCTACTTCATAACTGTAATTTTGCTACAGTTATGAATTGTAATGTAAATATCTGATATACAGGGTATATTTTCATTGTTACAAATTGAACATAATTAGCACATAGTGATTAAACACAAAGCAATATATAATTATATATTGTGAAATATTTATTTCTAATTACAGAGAAATGAAATTTTGTCTTGAAGCATGGTGTAGCATGGGTAACGGTCTTCACGCCGGGTATACCTTTATGCGTGTATCTGCATGTGGGCGGACCTGCCTGGAGACATATAGAGGAGCAGTGTCTTGGTTCCTAAAACCATCTGAAATGTTTTCTGGTGGTCTTAGGCGACCCCTGTGAAAAGGTTGTTCAACCCCCAGTGGGGTCCCGACCCACAGGTTGAGAACCTATGCTCCTTACAAGGATCGACAAGACCTTGTCCTCTCTGAACAATCTCCTCCCTGTCTCTCCAGCTGTCTCTGTCTGCTCTCCCCTAATGGTTGCATCCATCTCCTTGGGCAGAGCAGGTATGTCTCGCCTCAGCACCTTTCTCCTTACTCATTCTTCTCCCTCCGTCATCTTTTCCCTACTGCCACCCCCACAGCTGCATGTCTACTCATTTCCCCTACTGCTACCTTCCTAGTGAGCTTTTCCTGCCCAATCTATCTAAGTGACAGTCAACACAACCGGCTCACATTCATATGCATGTTCACAGCCACCCTTCCTATAGGCTGTCCTTTATTGTTGCTTTTTAGTTTTGCCTCATCATGTGTCAGTAATACCTTATACATTTCGCTATGTACATATTCTGACTCCTCTAAGGGTTGGGGGGGAGTAAGCTTGTTGATGCAAGGTGATTTGCTCCTTTTATTCAATGCACTGTCGCTAATGAGGCATTTGGAGGTTCGGTGGTAGAATTTCTCACCTTCAACTCAATAGACCTGGATTCAATTCCCAGCCAATGCACCTCAAACACAGACACCACCTATCTGCCCGTGGTGGATTGTGGGTTGTTATGCTGTTGATCAGGTTTCAATGGTGCTTCTAGATGAAGATAAAGAAGGAAGAAATGCCTGGTGACCTACTGCTGAAAATCTGCCAGTGAAAACCCTCTGGAGTATCACTGTCTGATCCATAAGAAGTCATGAGGACTGCACAGGACCGAGCAGTGCTCCGTTGTGCGTTGGTTCATTTGCCACGAGCAGGGTCGACTTCATGGCAGCTAAAACCCATCTGCTCTTTAAAGAGAAGAAACATTCACTGCCTTTGAGTCAATGCCGACTCCAAGTAACCCTGTAGGACAGCACAGAATTGCCCCTGTAGGTTGCCAAGACTAACTATAGAAAGCCTCATCTTTCTCCCGCCATGTAGACAGGGGTTTTAAACTGCTGACCTTGTAGCTGGCAGACTAATGCCTAGATCACTATGCTACCAGGCTCCTTTGTTATAGTAGTCTTAAAAATACTATAGGGCAGTCTACTATATCCTTCTATAGACTCCTTATGAGTCTGCATCTACTTGAAGACAATGGGTTGGGTTTGGTTTCATAGTTCTCAATTGCCAAGGACTGCAATATTGAGGCTTAAATATGACATGATTCAATCTCTTTCATCTAAACAAGATAAATCTAGTTTTAGCTAAAACTATTTAATCTTGGTACAGTCTAGAATCACTAAGAATCCCAGTTAAATGGCCATTTCATATTCTGAATTCCAAGGAGTTGCTATCTGTACTTGACCTGATTACAGTACTTCTCAATTCAAAGAATTTATTCGAACCTAAGTCAAATTCACCTAATAGCACATATGAACTTGAATTGTGAATACGGCCCCAGAAATGTGTTGAGTTTGCAGTTTGATAAAAGCTTTTGAGCACCTGGATAATCACTTGGTTATCTCAAATGCAACAGGATTTGTAATCTTACTGGTTTGGATTAAGATAAAAGATCCCATAAGAACTAATTTCCACAGTTTTCAACCTGTAAGCTACTACTGCTGAGGGTCAGTTCAGACAATGGCAAACATAAGGGGGTCAGGGAAAGAGAGGCAAAAAGGAATGCATGCTGGCATTGATTTTTAATTGATCCTTAAAATTAATAGTCACCACAATTCGGTACCAGCTGCCATTGTTTCATGTCTGTCCACATCATTGGCATGGAGCGGCGCTTTACCCTTGGGTGGTGCGATTGGTTAACACAATCAATCGCCAAACACAAGGGTGGACGAAGCCACCGATACTTCTGAAAACTCAGCCGCTGAAAGCCAGCGAATCACTCTGCGAGAGAAAGAGGAGGCCTTCTATTCCCAGAGGATTTACAGTCTCTGGAACCTGCAAGAGCAGTTCGATTCTAACCCAGCAGGTCGCAATGAGTTGGAATCGACTGGGTGACAATAAGTTTTGCGTTTTTGAAAAACCAATAGGGCACAGTGCTGCTCTGACCCTCACACGGGCTCGCCATGAGCTGGAAGGGCTTGTACAGCCGCTAGTTGGGCTTACTCTCCAATTTAACCCCTTCTTCTCTAGTAATGACCATAATCTGGACAGCTCACACCTAACTTTACTTTCTGGTTGAAAGGATATTTCATTTGTACTTTTTAACATTTCCATCTATAAACACCAAAACCGGAAGATTTTTTTAGCTTCATCACATGCTTTTATGCTCCACATAACCTGAAAAAAGTGCCTATCAATTATGTTGTCTCTATAGAATCATGTTTAAAATTAATAGTCACTTGAGCAAGGAGAGTTTTGCAATCATCACAACCAATTTTAAAACATTTTCTTCTTCCCTGTACTTATTGCTATTAACTTCCCATTTCTCCTCAACTTCCCTACCATGGCCCCAAGAAACCATGAATCCAGTGACTGTCTCTAGATGCACCTGTCCTGGATTTCACACACAGAAAACAAACAGACAAGCAACAACAAAGCAAAATAAACTATTAGGAAAACAAAGTAAAACAGAAAAATGTCAGTAAAAAATAAAGTAGAAAATACTAAAAACAAGAACAAATTACAAATGGATCAAATAGAAATGAATTTTTAATGGAAAAGAAGAAAAAGAAAAAAGGGGGGTCAGATGTATTCTTCCAAATTTAATTATATATTACAAGGTTATAATCTTTTACAAAAGCAACAGTAGTTCATAAATATTTGAATCAAAATTAATAGACATTCCAGTGTGTTTCCCATGGGCTAAAAAGTGTGATAGTTGGGCTTTGTGTCCACGTGGCTGGCCTGAGATTCTCAGTGGATTGGGAAGTTTTGTTGTCAGGTGTCATGGGGTCGGTCTGACTCAGCGATCCTACAGACAACAGAAGGGAACAGTCACCTGAGCCTGCACCACTCTCCCAATTCTTGTTGTGTGAGTCCATTGTTGGCAGCTGCTACCACTCCATCCTGTATCGCTGCCCCTCAACTTTACCAAGCATGGTGTTCTTGTCCAGGAGCCAGTCTCTCTTGACAATGTCTCAATTACATGAGAAATCTGCCATCCTTGCTTCTAAGGAACTTTCTGGCTGCACTTCACCCAAGGCAGATTGGTTGGTTCTTTTGGCAATCCACACTACTTCCAAAATTACTTACCCGCAACATAATTCAAATGCATGGATTCTTCTCCGGTCTTCCTTATTCAATGTCCAACTTTCACATTGATAGGAGTTGGAGAACACCATGACCTGGGTCAGTGCACCTTAACACTCGCAGTAACATCACTTTTCAAAGAGGTCTTGTGCAGCAGATTTATCCAATGTAATGTGTCCTTTAAAAGACAAGACCTCTTTGAAAATTGTTGAAAAGCAGTCATGTTACCATGAGCACTGATTGGGATCCAAGCAAAATGAACACCTTGACAACTATAATCTTTTCCTAATTTATCAATACCGCATGATGTGATCTAATTCAATGTAATCAACTCCATAATAGCATCTGTGTGAATACCTAATCAGTTGTAAGAAGATTGCAGTGGTGTGTAACCCCTTGATTTAATTGAAAGGTTGCTTCTTCAGGCGGTCTTCACTGTGGGAAAGCTTGCTTGCCTTTTGCTCTGTGAGATGTACTCAGAGGGGGGCACTCACATCCCTAAAAAAATGGATTTTTTTCAAAGCTATGCATTTCCAGTTTTTTACAAAACAACCTTCCATCTTCAAAGTATTCTCCATCACAATTACATTTGTCCAATCTGCAATTCCATTCTTGGAAACATTTTTGAAACTCATCTCTTTGGATGAGTGACAGTACCTCCCTCATTTCTTTCTTCACCTCTTCTACATCAATAAATCACTGTCCTTTCACGTCCATATGCATTTGTGAACAAAAAAAGAAACAAAAAGAAGATGCACAGAGTGAGTTCAGGTGAGTAAAGTGCATAGGGCAAAAGAGGCATGCTGTTTGTTGCCAAAAACTACACACTGAGATGGCTGTGTGAGCAGGTGCATTGTCATGGTAGCAAAAGCAGTCCCCTGTCTGACACAAATCAGGCCTTTTTTGTTAAACAAGGCCTTTTTTCTTAAATGCTGTTACATAATCTTTTCAGAACCTCTAAATAGAAAGCTTGATTCACAGTCTGACCTGGTGGGATGATCTCCAAATGCACGATGAGCTGACATTTTCATCTGTTCGGGAAGTTGACAGACATCCAGAACCAAATTTGTCATCAATTGACATTTCACCTATTTAAAAATGATAAAAACCACTTGTACACTTGAGTTTTTACCATAGTGTTGTTTTTGTAATCTGTATTTACCATCACAACAGTTTCTGCAGCATTTTTCCCGAGCAGGAAACAAAATTTCATAGCCACACACTGGCCTCTTAAATCAGCCATCACAAAAAAACGAGGTTCCAGCGAAACTGCTTTTACAAAAAAATCACTGTGACCAGAGAGAACCTTCCCAGGCGATGCCACTGGGTGTACTAACTCAGAGAGAGTTGCTGGATGCTCACCTAGTGGGAAAAATGCCCACTACGCAAGCTTGCTCTGCCCTGTGCAATTCCAGATTTGGGGGGATAAACCCTAGTATGTCCCTTCTAGATATAATCCTTTTGGTAATGTATTCTAAATTCTAAACTCTTCTGTGGTTACAATCCCATTTTGCAGGAAGTTCTCTGTTAGGCTAATGAACAGGATTAGTATGAGTCTCCACCTTACTAGGAGGTGTGACTCAATTGACCTATTTTTCCCCTGTGGCCTGAAGGCAAAAACTGTATCCATTGAGCCATTCTTTTTTATGATTTCCCTTCTTGGTGGAGCATATGCAGAAGCACAGAAACCTTTGATTTTTGGACATTTTCACTCTGGCTCTGGACCTTCACCTGAGTTGCCCCTCTGGCTGACCCTCAGTTCTTGGGCCATTCATCTGACCTGATTTTACCAGGTTCCACAGCTGTACGGATGAAGTGGTTCCTCTAGACAGGCTTCTGAATTTTGGATTTGGTACTTAATTAAACAGATTTGTTACTTAACTACATGAGCCATTTCCTTAATATTTTGTGAGTTCTGTGAGATGTTACCACAAATCAAAGAACCCTGAGATGTGAGGGAATAAATATACTAAGGGGAGGAGTAGTGGTTAATATCAGTGATATAGCATTTTGGAAAAGCTGGATATTTGGAACATCTTTAATCTCTGCCTCTTTGGGTCAACTTTTATATTAATTTTTCTATCTCAAAACAAAAACTCACTACCATCAAGTTGATTCTGATTCATAGTGACCCCATTGGACAGAGTAAGAGTGCCTCTGTGGGTTTCTGAGATTGTAAATCTTTCTGGAAGTAGGAAACCTTATCTTTCTCCCATAGAGCCACAGGTGGTTCACAACACCATGTGTAGCCCACATGCTACCAGTGTCTGGATCTTGTATCTGGCACACCAACTTCGAGTTCTTTGGATGTGAGGCAATGGCCTGCCATGCTATCTGCTGATCCTGGGAACCATCAGTGATTTGTCATCTGACCTGCTGACTTTAGATCCATCTACCTCTGCAATCACTAGCCTGTGGTGTTCCTGCCATTCTTGGTTCATGAGCCACTGAAGCTACTTGAGTTAGAGCCTCCAGCTTAACATCTGACCCACAGACTTGGCATTTTGTCCACTTCTAAAACTGTGTGAGAAATTCTCCTTAAAATTTTCTATCATTGGTCTATCTATCTATCTATCTATCTATCTATCTATCTATCTATCTATCTATCTATCTATCTAAGCACCATTGGGTTTCTTCTCTACAGAATATAGTCTAAGGCACTTGGTACCAAGAGTGGTTCTAGAGAAACAAAATAATGAATTTTCTAACTTGGTTCTTAAATCTGATTTATCTTTGAGGCATTGATAACTGCCTCCATTGGTAAAAGGGGTGCTTTTATTCCATGATGTGAGGTGGCAATATCACAAAATACCATCACCATGAAATAATAAACTTTAAAATTTGGCCAAAAATTGTGATTAAATTCTAAGCCAGCTGTGATGCAGAGTTAAAGATACAGGGAGAAATAATTAGAATTTTGCCTCAGATTGCTTACCAGTTATTTCTAGACGCTCATAAGAGCTCTAAAAGAATATGTTTTTCTTCTCTTGGAATAGAGTTCTATGGTATGGTGATGAGTATGTGTCAATGATGGCCATCATTCCTAGCATCATATAGTCATGCTTCATTTTGTAATCTAGTATGAGCAGCCACACAGAGAAATGTCCTTGGGAATGTAACTTGCATCCAATGAGGGGATGGCATAAGATATTGCTACCAGTATTGCAGTCTGAGGTAGTGTATTGTGCCAACTTAGTCAATAAACACATGTGGGGTTAATTGAAGGGCAGAAGCATAAATGGCTCCATGAGCCTCACCTTTCTAGTTCTTGGGTCTCTTGCTTTCCGACAGTTGGACCAGGGTGCAATTGCCTTAGCCAATTCCCTGCTACAGCTGGCAAGGCTCACTTCCTGTAAGACATCTCCAAGGAGAAGCCTCATGGATCTACCCCGATGCAGCCCTGGGTGCTGGAGCAGCCGTGTGGAGACCCCTGCCAGCACTGAGATGCTTACACATTCAATTAAAATAGCACCTTCTGAGGGGATCTTCTGAACCAGTTCAATTCAAGGCACAGGTTGTTCAGGCAATGATGACCTGTTTGGGGGCATTCGAAAGGGGTCATTTTGATATATTTTCTTGAACAATACAGGATGGTCCCAAGGGACCATTAGGTAGAAGGTTAAGAAATTTAAAACTGCATCAGTGAGGAAAAAGCCAGAAAAGTTACACTGAGAAAACTTTTCCATCAAACAGTGCACCTGCTTATTCATCAAAGGTAGCCTTACCCCATTATAAAAGAATGTGTGGACGAGCCAGGCAGGGTGCAGTGCAGCACCGATGAAACACACAGCTCTCCTCGGGTTTCTTGGTGCTTCCTTCCTTGCAAAGCGGATTAGCCCAGAGCATGCGCACTGCTGCAGATAAAAGCCTGCAACACAGGGAATCCAGGACAGATAAACCACCCAGGGCCAGCAAGGAGAGTAGAGATACCAGGAGGATTAGGGGAAGGTGGGGGGAGAAAGGAGGGATCGATCACAAGGATCAACCTATAACCCTTTCCCAGATGAACAATGTAAAAGTGGATGAGTGGTGACAGAGGATGATGTAAGATATGGAAATAATAATCTATAACTCATCAAGGGTTTGTGAGGGAGAGCGGGCAGAGGAGTGAGGGGAAAGAAATGGGGAGCTGATATCAGGGGCTCAAATGGGAAAAGAATGCTTTGAAAATGATGATGGCAGCATATGTGCAAATGTGCTTGACACACTGGATGAATGTATGGATTGTGGTAAGAGCTGTAAAAGGCCCCAATAAAAGTACGGAAAAATAAATAAAATAAAAAGGATGTGTGTCTGACCTCCTCTGACTTTATCAGGGTGGAGGAAACAAAAACTCACTGGCACCGATTTGGTTCCAATTCATAGCAGTCTTACAGTACAGAACTTCCCCTGTGGGTCTTGAACAGTTGACCTTGCAGTTTTCAGCCCAATATGTGACCATTACACCCTCAAGGATCTTAGGAAAAGGAGGATCAAATTAAAAATTAACTCAAGACCTATCGATCCTATTTCTATGAGACAGGTATCCTCTTTCCTCCTTTTTAAATTCTGACACCAACCATCCCTCCCCACATCCTCTCTACTTCTCAGCTGGGATTGATAGTTTATTGCAGTTGTCACTGAGAACTAAACATACTAACAATTGGTGGGGAGGAGGGTAGTATTACTGTTACAATTCAGGATCAGAAATGGCTTAGAACACAGTTCTTTCCATTAGGACAGCTTCTTCCCTACCATGCTCACAGGCAGGCCTCCCTCTGGCCATTGGCCCCTGGGTCTGACTGCCCTGCTCGGGCAATGTTAGCACTGGAGATTAATGTGCAAAGGGCTCTTCGCTCCACCATAATCTTCAGCCCCAAAGTGCTTGGCTCTAGCTCCAGGTCTGTGGGTCAGCAAACCTAATTAGATTAAGGCCCTGGAGGATCCAAACTCCATAAGCAAGCTCTCTGCCTCAGCATACTCTGCTTCACTGGGTCTCGTGGGTCAGGAAACCCACTCCTTTCTCTCATGCTCTGGGTCTTAGTTTTGCTGCTGCCAATCCTCAACTCTGAAGTCACTACTTTCTATCTCTGGATTAAAGAGATTCAATACACTTGGATCTTGGGGCCCAAAGAACATACCCCACTCCTGGCTTTCTTGGTGATGGTGAGCTCTCTCCTGAGCAGGTTGTAAAGGGAGTTTCCCTGGAGTGTGGCCTCCATCACTTTTCAATTCACAAGAGAAAAACCATGCAAACAAAATTGACTGTCATGGAGGCGATTCCAACTCAGTGTTACCCTAATTAGGGGTTCTGATGCTGTAAATTTCAGTGGCTGGAAGGCTGGAACCACCAACTTTGGGGTTGACAGCTCAGCACCTAGAACTCCATGCTCCTCCTGGTGTCCTCCCCAGCTCCATCCTTTTTTATGGATCTCTTGACCCTCTAGAGAAGCGTTTCTCAACCTGTGGGTTGCAACCCCTTTGGGGGTCGAATGACCCTTTCACAGGGCTCACCTGATTCATAACAGTAGCAAAATTACAGTTACGAAGATAATTTTATGTTTGGGGGTCACCACACGAGGAACTGCATTAAAGGGTCATGGCATTAGGAAGGTTGAGAAGCCCTGCTCTAGATGCAGAGAAATTGATACATCTGAGTTGTGGTGTTGGCAAAGAATACTAAAAGGATCGCAGATTACCAGAACAAATATGTCCTACAAAGAGTACAAAGTTTCCCTTAGAATCAAGAATGGTAAGCTTAGCTGTTTCGCGTCCTTTGGACACACTGTCAGGGGAGACCAGTTCCTGGAAAAGAACATTGTGCTCGGTCAAGTAGAATGTCGGTGAAGAGGAAGACTGTCAAGGAGATCGCCTGACACAGTGGCTGCACAATGCACTCATCCCTAACAACGATTGTGGCGATGGTGCAATATTGGACAGTGTTTCACTGTTTGTCCAGTTGGAATTCCCTTGCCAACACCTAACACCAACACCATGAACCTCTTAGTCGGGAATGGTGAGATTATTAAAATTGTATGGTATTTCTATTTCCAACTTTGTTAAGGAAATGCCGTAACACTTGGTACAGTGGTTGTACTATTTTACTAAACCAACCTCTGGTGTTTTGACTTTTGTTTAGAGCCTGCTATTTCTCTCATTTGCAGGGCAGATATCTACCTTGTGCCTGTTCCACCCGGGTACTTTGGAAGCAGGTAACCTATAGGAAGAGAAATTTTGCCCCAGAATGAAACTTAAGAGTTTGGAGTTGACTTAAAACTTTTGGGATGACATAATGGGATGAAAGGGGCAAGGATACGAATTTGTGTTGGGCCAAAATGTGGAATATTATGGATTGGATCCAACCCTGCCCCCAAATACATCAGGTTGCCTGGGTCATGATTCTCGGGAGTTTGGCAGTTATACAGATGCGAAAATTCTTCATGATGTCATCAGCCAATCAGCTATAAGAAGATGAGGGTGGGACACAGCCTCCGTGATCAGGTCACAGCACGAATCTGATGGAAGCAGAGGCATTTCCTTGGCATGGGACCTGCATTCCCTTTGATTAGAAGACAAGAGGAGTGAGAAGCAGAGAGCAACCTACTCCCACCATGAAAGAAGCTCCAGAGTCAAGTGAAACACTTGGACTTGGGGTCCTGTCCCGAGAAACTGCTGGATCCAGGGGCCAGCGGATGACATGCATTTTTCCTCAGAACTCAGAAAGTCTTCTCCTTCGAGCTGGCACCCTGCATTCACACATCAAGCTCCCTAACCTGGGAGAGAATACATCTGTTTGTTAAAGCGACCTACTCATATTTCTGTTTCCACCGCACTTGATGACTAAAGCAATTAGCTTGGGTACCACTGTGAGACTCACAGCAAATACCAATAGCGATATCTTGGGAAATAAAAAAAATCATAGAATAGATTAAAACCTGTGGTTAGAGCTCATCTAGCTCACTAGTAAGTAGATTCAGTAAAAGCAATGTCAGCCTTCAGTAGTGGTGGCTGGACATACCGGAACACTCTGGATTTGTCGAGGGGTGGGGGGGAGACGACAAACATACAGTTGTGGGAGGCACGGTGTTTATCCTGAATCTTTACAGGACATGGTTTTGAATGACTAGGTTACATCATGCTCAATAAAGAATAAAGTCACAAAGGATTTCAACTGCTTCGATTCACAGTCCAGGCTCATGGAAGCAGCAGTCAAAAGATCAAATGGCATGTTACGTTGTGCTATTCTGCTGCCCAAGACCTCTTTGTTGTTGTTAATCACCACAGTCTGCTCCAACTCCTAGTGAACCTAGGTCCAAGGGAGCAAAACCCTGCCCGGCTGTCTTGTGCCCCCTGCACAATGGTGTTGGAGGTCATCGTTGCACTGAAGGAAATAGAACTGGGACTTATTCCCTGATGGGTATGGAGGGAATCTGGAAGACTGGTATTCCACGGCAGGAAGAACGCCACTCTGGTAGCTGCAGATATAACCTGTGGTGGTCTATCATTTCCACAGTTTCTCACCTTAAAGCCATGCTCCCTTAAAATGAGCACATGGTTGAGTCTATCTCCGTACAGAAGCAGACGCTCCGATTTGGTCTATTTCTTCCCGTGGCAGCATCCAGCCCCTCTCATACCTTTTTCCAATAGCAGATGGGCATGGGAAGACTTTATCTTCAGTGCCTGCATTCAAAATGCTTGCCATAAGCCTGAGATTTGGGCTTAGCTATATCAGATTTAATCATTGCCTTAATTTCTTCGTTATATTCCTGACCAATAATTCCAGTGACCACGAGAACACCTTGAGAATTTAGGCTGGCCTTTCCTAGTCAATGTCCCATAGTTCTTTTAGGTATTGGACCCCAATTACCATTCTGAATAATTTCTGATTTAATCACAGCTTTTGGTTTTTCCTCGCAACGCTGATCAACTCCAGTATCAATTGAAATCCTCGAGTACTCAGGTTACATCTTCCTGTGTCACTCTTCCCATAAGAGGCTCCTGCTTTACAGACTCAACAAACTGCTGGGAGGGCTTCCCGGCCTTCGCTTGGTTAATTCAACTTAGTGCAGCGAGAACAGAGGCTGGGCTTTTGCCTGTTTGGCCAGGTCTGGTCTGCTGCTGGGAGGCTGGGGGATACCTGAGATTGCTGCCTTTCAAAGATGCTCTTGCAGGCTTAGGCAGAGGCCTTGCCTTCGGAGCTGTTGAGTGCACTCGGATCAAGCCCCTTCCTCCATTTTCCCGCCGGGAAGCCTTTGCTAATGGCAACCCCTCACTGTTGAATCTTTTTTTTTTTTCCCGATGAAAGCTATTCACTATATTTTTCTTTTCCTTTTTAAAAATTTCTTTTAAAAAATCATTTTATTGGGGCTCATACAACTCTTGTCACAATCCACACATATGTCAATTGTGTAAAGCACACTTATACATTTGTTGCCCTCATCATTCTCAAATCACTCGCTTTCTGCTTAGGAATCAGATCATTTTTCTTTTTTTCTGTGGTCTGTCCCCCAGGGAGGAAGTCACACGTAGATCTTTGTAATCGGTTCCCCCTTTCTACCCCACCTTCCCTCTACCCTCTGGGTATCACCACTCTCACCACTGGTCCTGAGGGGTTCATCTGTCCTGGATTCCCTGTTTCCAGTTCCTATCTCCACCACTGTATATCCTCTAGTATAAACGGGTTTGTAAGGTGGAATTGGGATCATGATAGTAGCGGGGGGAGGGGGGAAGCATTTAACTAGAGGAAAATTGTATGTTTCATCAATGCTACACTGCACCCTGAGTGACTCATCTCCTCCCCACTACCCCTCTGCAAGGGATGTCCAGTTGTCTACAGATGGGCACTGGGTCTCCATCCCGCACTTCTCCTCATTCATGATGATACGATTTTTTTGTTCTTAGGTGCTTGACACCTGATCCCTTCGATCCCTCGTGATCACACAGGCTGGTGTGTTTCTTCCATGTGGGCTTTGTTACTTCTGGGCTAGATGGCTGCTTGTTTACCTACTAGCCTTTAAGATCCCAGACGCTATATATATCGATAGCCGAGCACCATCAGCCTTCTTCACCACACTTACTTGTGCACACATTTGTTTTCAGCGTTTATATGGGGAAGGTGAGCACACAATGATGGTTTTTGTTGTTACTTGATACCTGATCCCTTCAACACCTCGTGATTACACAGGCTGGTGTGCTTCTTCCATGTGGGCTTTGTTGCTTTCAAGCTAGATGGCCAACTGTTTACCTTCAGGCCTTCAAGACCCCAGACACTATATATTTTGATGACTGGGCACCATCAGCTTTCTTCACTACATTTGCTTAAGCACACATTTGTTTGTCTTCAGAGATCATGTTGGGAAGGTGGGTATCATGGGTATCATGCACCCTGGTCCAATTTATCCAATGACCATTTAGTTGAGCAAAGTGTTCTTGTATTGAGGGAGTACGTGAGTGGAGGCCCAATGTCCATCTGCTACCCTACTACTAAACCTATAAATATTTGCACATAGATCTATTTCCCCCATAATCATAAATTTACATATGCACATGCCTGTATTTAGGCCTCTATGTATGCCCTTTGCCTCCTACTTCTTTCCTCTGTGTCCTTTTGCTTTCCTCTTGTCCCACTACCATGCTCAGCCTTCATTTGGGTTTCAGTAATTCCTCTTGGTTACATTGCCTTTGATCATTCCCTACCAGTCCTCCCACCCCCTCCTTGTCACTGTTTTTGAATCACTAGTTGTCCCCTTGTCCCTGGGTTGGTTAACATCTCTTCCCTTCACCTCTCCCACTCTCCCATGCCCTCCCCCCATCATCAGTCCCATTGTTTTCTTCTACATATTGTTTATCCAGCCTATCTTATCTAGATAGACCTGAAGAGATAATAATATACACATAAAATTGCAGACAACACCAAACAAAGTGGTACAAAAAAACAAGGCCAAACTAACAAACAAAAAAGCCAGTGACATACAAAATCCAGAAGAGAAAAGGGAGAGAGAAAAAAAAGGGTAGAGAGAAAAAAAACGAAAAGCTTGAAGATAAAAGCAGCCATCTAGCTGAGAAGCATCAAAGCCCACATGGAAGAAGCAAAGGAGCCTGTCTGACCACAAAGTGCAGAAGGGATCAGTTATCAGACAGCAAAGAGCTACAAACCATATCAGTGGTGCCCACCTCCCTGATACGATCAATGAAGTCAAACGTGTGCAAAAGCAAATGTGGTGAAGAAAGCAGATGGTGTCCAGCTATCAAAAGACATAGCATCTAGGGTCTTAAAGTCTCAAAGATAAACAAGTGGCCATCTAGCTCAGAAGCAACAAAGCCCACATGGAAGAAACACACCAGCCTGTGTGACCACGAGTTGTTGAAGGGATCAGGTATGAAGCATCAAAGAACATAAAATCATATCATTGAAAAGGTGGGTGAGTGCAGAGTGGAGACTCAAAGCCCAAAGGTAGCCAACCAAACACCCCTTGCTGAAGGGCTGAGGGGAGGAGATGAACCAGGCAGGGTGCAGGGTAGCAACGATGAAACATATAACTTTCCTCTAGTTCTTAAATACTTCCTCCCCCCCCCCCACTATCATGATCCCAATACTACCTTGCAAATCTGGCTAGACCAGAGGATGTACATAGGTACAGATAGCAACTGGAAACACAGGGAATCCAGGACAGATGACTCCTCCAGAACCAGTGATGAGAGCGGCGATGCCTGGAGGGTGGAGAGAATGTGGGGTAGAAATGGGGACTTGATTACAGGAATCTACACATAGCCTCATCCCTGGGGGAGGGACAGCAGAGAAGAGAGCAGGGGGAGACGTCATATGAATAACATAGGAATGATGAAGGGTTCATGAGGTGGAGGGAAGTGGGGAGGGAGGGGGGAAATGAGCAGCAGATATTAAGGGCTCAAGTAGACAGCAAATGTTTTGAGAATGATGAAGGCAACAAATGTACATATGTTTTTGACCCATTGTCTGCTTTAAAATACACATTCACTATTTCCACTACTTATCTGCCAATCCCCCAACCGGATCCTCACGTCACACAATTTCCCAATTCACTTTACATTTCTGTGGGGCTGTACAATGTGTGACACTGTACCCTGTAACAATAACAGGCAGCTCACTCTCCTGCCCCATCAGGAATGAGTGCTCTGTAACAGTAACAGGCAGGTCACCCCCGGTCAGAAATGGAAACATTTTTAAATTGCAGCCTGAAACAGGTGTAGCCCAGCCTAGGATGTTTACGCTCCAAGAAGCAGCCTAGCCTACCTACAGTATCGTTTGGCAGACCACTGGGGACAAACTGATCTTAAATGTAGAACTTACTTTGTTAGACTTAAAAACTGTTTTGTTTCACTTTTCTGAGAATGCTTTGCCAGTTTCACACAAGAACTTGCCTTCCCCCTTCCCTTGCTTGGCAAGACGCCCCACAAGGATGTATAATAAGTTTCCTTTGAAGCTGTTCCGGGGCTCTCGCCTTAGACTGAGCCTGCCTCAGTTGCTGGTGAGGGCCCAGATTCGAATCTGTCTGAATAAAGCTTTACTGTTTCCATCTCTGTTTCAGTGAGTGGTCTGGGTGAGGGTCTCGCTCACTAACACAATTGTTAAACGGGGTATAACTCAAAAGAGTTCATTTCTTACTGCCACGCGATGGGCGCCATTTGTGGGGGGAAAGGCCAGCCCCCACAACTAATCACGGATTCAGTAAGCGCAATTGTATGGTTGAGATATATAAAGATTATAATAAAGTCATAGAGAGCATAAGGGATAGAAGAGAGATTGAAATAGTAAGAGTCAGATATATTTCATGGTAGTGCGCGCACCTCCTGGATGGCCATGATCTCAACAGTCAGGTCTGTGCACACATGGGCCAAGGGGAGGTAGGGTGGAGACTGACAGCTGGCCAAAGGCCCGGAGCAGGAGGCAACTTTATTGCTGAGGGACTAGGGGTATACATGTGACAAGATGGGTAGACCCTAGATTCATAATAGTGGCCTAACCTTGGTCACCCTTTGGTGGGCTTGACCTCTCTGGGGTCTCCTACAAGGAAAGTCAACTACTATCCTTGTCAGAAGGGAGTGGGTCCTACTTGTGGGATAAACAGTGGTGACTGCTTGCTCTGGGTGGCTGATAACCCTTAGGGAGAATAACCCCTGACCTACTTCGTTGACCTCCAAGTGTATAGTCATTTGCCAAGTGTAGCAAGCAGCTAAGTTTGGGATACATTTGGGGGAGACAACTTGGGAGAAATCTGTTTCCCACACCATTCTGTCACTCCATCTTTTCAAGGGCCTTCCTTATTTTGCTCTCTGTACTTTACCAAACAGAATGTCCTTCTCCAGGGACTGGTCTCTCCTGATAATATATATGTTCAAAGTACATGAGATGAAGCCTTGAAATTCTTGCCTCTACGGAGCATTCTGGCTGTACTTCTTCCAAGGCAGATTTGTTGGTTCTTTCGGCAGTCCATGGTACTTTCAATATTCTCCGCTAGCACCCTAATTCGAATGCATGGATTCTTCTCCACTCTTTTTTATTCTATGTCCAACTTTCACAAGCACATATGGGTGAATGAACAGGTGCACCTTAGTCCTCAAGTAGCATCATGCTTGCTTTTGAACACTTAAAAGGGGTGTTGTGCAGCAGATTTACCTAACACAATGCATCATCTGATCTCCTGACTACTCCTTTCATGAGGACTGCTTGTGATCCAAAGACAAAATCTTTGACAGCTTTAATCTTTTCTCCTTTTAGGATGATGCTACTGCTACCTGTTGGTCCACTTGTGAGAATTTTGGTCTTCTTGACATTGAGTTGTAATCTCTACTGAAGGCGAAATCCTTCATTTGCATCAGCAAGTGCTTTCAATTCCTCCTCTTTCAGCAACCAAGGTTGTATCATCTGCAAATCACAAGTTGTTGATAAGCCGACCTCTGATCCTGCTGTTGCCCTCATCTTCACATAACCCAGCCTTTCTAATCCTTCTCTGCACACAGACTGAATACGTGTGCTCGCAGCTACAACCCTGATACACACCTTTCCTGATTCCAAACCATGAGGGATTACTTACGCCATGGAGTATACAGTATATATATATTCAATAGTGAAGACATTGAGCAACTTCAAGAGCATTCTGCCTATATATATGCTCATATTGAAGAGGAATAAATAGTTCCAAATGATTCCCTAACAAGTCTGTTGATACACTGGAATTTTAAAGGGATAGAAACTTATTTTCCATGTTAAACTTTGGAGAAAATTGTAAAAAGTGTTTGAAATTAACATGATTTGTCTTTGACTTCAGTTTTTTTAAAAAGTGGGTGAAAGTTGACTGATAAATAGAAATGCTTAAGGGCTACGGTAGGAAACACTGGGAAAAAGAAAAGATCCCAATTATAATCATTGACCAAATCCTTTAAATTCACATTTAACTGACCAAACCTAAAGTAAAACCAGGAATGCAGAATAACCTTCTCAAAACTATGCTTAAATATCAGGTATATGGTTTGCTTTTTCCAGAACTGTCCAATCTCAGCCCAGGATTAGGTGTCTCAGTCCCATGGGCATGCTTTCTGCAGACACTCATGTGTCCAAACCTTGGACACGCAGTTTCTTTGAGAACCATTGTCTCACAAATATCTTAAAGTTGTGCAGGCTATCGTGGGAATCCCCACTAAAACTCAAATACAACACTTGGTTGTGCAACATAGAGAAGTAACTGATGTCGCATCAGGCCTCGGTGAACAATGCACTTTGTCTACTTTCATTCATCAGCTTTGCAACCGTCAGAATTTATGATGAATTAACTTGTCTTCACCGTCTCCCTTTAGAAGTTAGAGATTAATGTCATTATTATAAAATGAATTTTTAGAATGATTTAAAGAACTATTGAATATATTTATAGTATAGGAATCACTAAAATTTTTAAAGTATAACGTTGTGATTTTATTTTCCTTAGCAATAAAGAGGAAAGCAAATGATTGAGTTATGATTTGAGGCTAGTGAATGTCAAAAGTCTTAATGTTCATTTCCCAGAACCTCCCATTTCTTCATGTATGAAAATGCTCTCTGTTCAGGGAGGCAGTTTTTGTTGGATGAGATCCATGCTGCCCTCCTTGGGTCCCTACATTCAGTAAGGCTCTTTCCTTCACACTTGTCTTATCAGTAGGCTTAGTACTGGCAGGTAGCTCAAACCACCAACTTGCTTGGGGAAAAAAAACTAGCTCAGTTTCTTTATAATGTGGTTGTATTTTTTAAATCATTTTATTAGGGGCTCATCACAAAATCTAGTTGTATTTGTAATTTAATTTACATGTAAAATATCAGATCTTCCCCACATACTTCAAACAAAAGGAGAACAATATATGGCTGAAGTAGTATTTCACTCGAGTACATTCTTTTCTGGGGTGTACAAGACTTTTCAGAATATGTATAACCAAAAACCAAACTCAATGCTGACTCATAATGGGCCCTGTGGGTTTCTGAGACTGTTTTCAGGAGTCGAAAGCCCAGTTTTGCTCCAGAGGAGCTGCTGGTAGTTTCAAATTGCCAACCATGGGGTTCCCGGTGCAATGCATAACTGCTATACAACCAGGGCTCTTAGAACATGGATAACAACTTTAAACAATGTCAAGATTCCTCCCTCCTTTGTTGAAGTCATCATTGATTAACCATCCCACCGTAGGCATGGTTGAATGTCAGCTACAACAGTTTTAATAAGGGCCTGGATTCTTGGCAGTCAGCAAAACATCCCTGGGTTGCTTTTCTTCAATTACAGTAAGCATAGCTTCAAAATAGTAACATCAACATGGCATTATTCACATTAAAATACTGGGGAAATGAATCTGCAGATGTTCCGTATAAATATAATGCATCCAGGGTAAAATATAAACATTTTTGAAGTTTAAAAAAATACATTAAAACTTTTGTTCAAGTGTAAATGACAAATTTTATTACAGAAATCACCAGACATGCACAGGCAGTCCCCGGATTACAGAGGAGTTCCATCCCTACATCTGTTTTTATATGGATTTGTACATGAGTCAGAAGAGCTAAGGAATGGTTCATATCTAACATCACTTGGTCAAAATGTTTGTCTTAGTACACAGCTTACAGTACACTTTTCCATTTAAAGCAACCACATTAAAGAAACACTTCCAGACGCACGAAACCAGCTGCAACACAATACAACACCAACAATGTACGTCACATAGTTTAACCTAATGGACACACATCACAAAGGAGCTCCCGATTGTCATTCTGAACCAGTCCTGTCGTCCCCCAGAATCTGAGGGAGGGAGGGGGGCTGGTTCCAGGACCCCACCCCACCCCCCAGATACAAAAATCCTGGGATTCTCAAGTTCCTTATATAAAATGGCATAATAGTTGCATGTAACCTCTAGATGACTTAAAATGCCTAATAAAAGCCATGTAAATAGCACTTAGGCTCCATTAGCTTTTGAGGGACTGCTTTGACTACTAGCTCTCCTTCGCCGCCAAATATTTGTGTCTGAGGTTGAGGAATCCTCAGATACAAACGGATGAGTGTATGTACCTTTGGTTTTTATAAGGTTTACAAGCCTGTGGCTCATCACTACAGGTTGTACAGAAAGTTCAAGGTTCACAACCTGGTGACTACCTGTACAATGCAGTCTAAAGCTACCTCGGGGGCCTTCCAACACATCATTGCTCTACTCCAGTGGGAGTAGTGGATGCCAGGGCTCCATGAAGTTCGCCGAAGAAAGTCCATTATCTTCATATTTCCACAAGCTTTTGGAAGCCCCCTCCTACACACACACACACACACACACACACACACACACACACACACTCTCTCTCTCTCTCTCTCTCTCTCTCTCTCTCTCTCTCACTGCCATCAAGTCAACCTCTTAGCAAACTTCTGGGACAGGGCAGAATTGTAGTCTCAGAAACTGTAACTATGGGAACAGAAAGCCTCGCCTCTCTCTTGCGGAGAAACTGGTGGTTTCAAACGACTAATCTTGTGGTGTGCAGCTCACGGGTAACTCACTATGCCACCAGGGCTCCAGAGAGACCATAAACCAGGAGTTATGAGCCATATATGCACTTGGCTTTTTTTCAAATAATCTCCTTCATGCGGCAGATTGGGAAAGAGAATTAAAGTGCACAATTTATAGTCAGCTATGGAAATAGTTCCCACTTGTGAACAATGCTCAGGAAAGACTAGCATCCTCACAAACATGTTGGCTACATTATGGTACAAAAATGGAAGTCTCATCTTTGAAAAGGCACATCATTTGTGCCATCTCCTGAGCATTCCTGGGGACAAAATGAAAGTGACTCACATCCTTAGACATTCTGGTCGGTGGAAGAGTCTTCATCAGAGATATCTCAGAGGTGAAGATGCCCTGAGGACACTCAAGTCCACAAATGGAAGAAAATAAACAACCATGAAAAGGCAGGGTCACTTCAAATTCACCCTGAAGGAGAGATATGATCCCCCAATATTAACATCCTTCAACATACGAATGGCCTGGTTCTTCACTTTACTTTCAAACTGCCATTTTTCTGTGAATGAGTTGGGTCAGTGTCATAAAACGCACCTGTAGCTCTGTGCACATATTGCACGCTGCTGCTGATCCAAAGTTTCAGACTTGGTGTGCTAGTCTGGTTACTTTAGAGAAACAAATTCACAGAAAATCATGTATAAGAGAGTTTTATATAAAGGTTACGTGTGCATCATGAAAACATCCCAACCCAGTGCTGCCCAAGCCCACCAGTCCAACATTAACCCATATGTCCAACACCAATCCACAAAACACATGCAATGATGCCAACTGCAGGAGGAAAGTTGAGTCAGTGAATGTGTAAGCATCTCAGTGCTGGCAGGAGTCTCCACACAGCAGCTCCAGCATCCAGGGGTGCATTGGGCTAGGCCCATGTGGCTTCTACTTGGGGACGTCTTGCAGGAAGTGAGCCTTCCCAGCTAAAGCAAGGAACTGACTAAGGCAGCTGCACCCTGGTCCGACCACCACAAAACAAGAGACCCGAGAACTCGAAAGGCGAGGCTCACCAAGCCAGTTATCTCCCTGCCCTTCAATTAACCCCACGTTTATCGGCCAGGTTGGCACAATAAACAAACTACCTCATTAGGTAAGATGGTGTCATTCTTTTCAAGGAAGGAGTTTAATCAGATGACTTCCTTCTTAGCATCAGTTGATACCAGCTGTTCTAAGAAAAACTGGTGGAAGTAGAAAAATTGGAATTCTAGAATATGCATTTCCATCCATGAGGTAGGCTGGCCACGGAGAATCTGGAAACATGCAGGAGTGGCCCTGTGCTCCAAGGACACTAGGAAGTTGAGCTCCAATGCCACTTAGTTGATACACACATGGCGTCCTCGTGTGTGTCAGCTCAGACCTCTGCTCTATGAGGTTATCAATGGCTGATTTTTTGGAAACAGATTGCCAGAACTCTCTTCTGAGGTGCTTCTGGGTGGACTTGATCATCGAACCTTTTGATTAGCAGCCACCTGGCTGACCGTTTGTACCACCAGGACTCCTTAGACAGCAGACCCAAACCCAACCCACTGCTGTGGAGCTGACTCCGATTCAATGTGACCCTAGAGAACAGAGCAGATCTGCCCAGCGTGGTTCCATGGTTGTAAATCTTTACATGAGGTGGCCACACCGTTCTCCCGCACAGCAGCTAGGGGGTCTTGGGTAGCAGTTGAGTACTTTAATCACGGTGCCATCAGGGTGCCTCAGAAAGTGGAAAGGGGTACAAAACCTGAAGTGGACAAGAGATAAGAGGCCTCGTTCTTCAGATGTGGACACTTGCTTCCTTAGCTCTTCAAACTGTTCACACTACCCAGTGTCCAAGACGCCAAACTCAGGCAGGTATTTTGACGAGTATACGTACTGTCATTCAGTTAGTCCCTACTCAGTGCTACCCCATAGTACAGAGTAGGACGATTCAATGTGGTTTCTGATAGAGTGAATTCTTATGGGAGCGCACAGCCTTCTCCTTCTCCTTCTCCTGACGAGCTGGTGGATTTGAACCCCTGACCTTGTTGTTAGCAGCTCAATGCTTAGCTCACCATGCTATCAGGTTTCCTTTTGAATAGTGCAGGTCAGCTATATAAGGGCTTGGCCTGGGAACACATCACCAATTCATTCATAGTGTTTCTGCGGAAAAAGGATGTCAAAATCTGCCTGTTAAGGCAGTTGTCTGAAAACATGATAATTAATAGCTTCTTAAAATGATGGTTATTCATGTGTGTATAACTCTTTATGTCATTCTTCAAGTTCTGAATGTAATAAATATGCTTTGAATCTGCAAAATATATTCTAAGATACCTCACAAAAATGAGCCTTTTAAAAAAAGCCCAAATATGGGTGAGTCACCAAGATGAAAGCTGTGCACTGTACACTGAAATGCAGTAGGGAGTAATACTTCCAACTGCTATGTATTATTAAATGACACTGAGGCTCTGTGGAATAAACATCCCTTTCGAGACACACAGCAAATCTAACAATCCATCACTTCAATAAGCCATCCCAATAGTAAGGAATAGCTACAAATGCCAAGATTTCATGTCATTCTGCAAATACAAGAGGTAATGCTTTAAGGCTGCAGATTAAGGCTACCTTGGTTATATGAAATATACACCAAGGACACGTCCACAAAAGGTAATAGACATTCATCACTAGTGCCATCTTAGGGCAAGAAATAGCTATGACAAGTCAACTCCGACATTCAACATACAGCTTAAAAATTATTGCTATTTTGTTATTGCAGGACAGATTATTGCCGCAAAACTTCCCATTTCAAAATACCAAGAAATTCTCATCGAGTTATCTTTTTAAGCATGAACATGTCAGAATAAAGACGTTAAAATTAAACCTCTCATTTGTGTTAAAAGTGAAATTTATTACAATACAGTAAGTGTCAGTGTTATTAAAAATGATGGATGGGTTGAAATCATAGAGTATTGAAATAATTTTTCTAATATAAATATTGGAAATAACATGGATACATCTATACATATACAGAACAATAAACTCATACAATCATGCAGGAGGACAAAGAAATCCGTCTACACATTATCTCTGTGGGCATCGCAGTCACTCCTCCTCCTGGTCCCCGCAGCGTGAACTGAACAGGAAGCAGTGAGCAATTACTCAGATTGCACCCTCCCAGGTCGAAGTGTTTTGCAAGTACATTAGTTATAAATGAACAAGGATTCGAAATCACTGGTCATTCTGATTATGTGGTTCTATCCCCCGTATTTCCTTACCTCAGTAAGTCATGGACAAAGAGTTAGTTGAGCTAGCAAAACTGGGATTATAGTGTCCAGCAGAAAAGGGATTTTCAAAGATCCCGTTAAAGGTGGCAGAAATTGGTAAAAAAAAAAAAAAAAAGTCATTTAGGACATGAAGCACAACGTGCAAATCACCATGTAGACAGAGTGAAGCAGTACACTCTCCCACCTTGCTTACTTGGCCCCGTGTGTTCACACAATGAGGAATCCAGAACAAACCAGAGTACATCAGAACTGGGGGACAGGAGGGAAGTGGAGCACGGAGAATGCACAGGCCTGATTACAATGGGAAATTACAAAATATCACTTAGCTATTCTCCATCTTGCTAAAGCAGGGACAGCTTCCAGTGTCTCTGTCTTCCCTGCATCCCACTGTTACCCATCCCACCCCCAACCCCGACCCTGACCTCCCCTACACACAGTGGAAATTGCTGCTCCTGCCTTACTTAGAACCTCCTTCCCAAGGAGAAAGAACAGGCTAGCTGCCATAAGTCTGAACACCTGGAAAATTCCAAAGAGTAAGGTCCTCTCTGCTACCAAAAATCCAAACCCATGGCCATCGGGTCCACTGGGCTCATGGTGACCCTGCGGTATCAGAGAACAACTGGCCTCCACAGAGCTTTCAATGGCTGTGATCGTTTGAAAGAAATCACCAGGCACTTCTTCCCAAGGCATCTTGGGGAAGATTCTCACTGCCAACCTTTTAGTTAGTGTTTACATTTCAGGCCAACTACACATCCCCCAACTGCAATGGTTTGGGGTACAGTCTCAGAATCTGCATTTCCACAAAGGTCCATGAATGCCTATGCACTTGGAACAAGGCAAGCACTTTGGAGAAAAGTGTACAGCAGACAGAGGGGACCACGATCTTAGCAATGCTAAGTAGAACTGAGACTTGCCCCGGTTTTGTGTGCTGACACAAGCATAGCCCAGGCAAAAGATGTAGATGCAGCAGGTCCCAAACCATGTTTACATACTTCTGTGCATGCTATTTTTAAAGTGTGCTGTGCCCTACAATGTATGTGTGGATCATTTACTTAGGCCTGTTACTTATGAAAAAATGCAGTAACATCATTCAATTTAAATGGAGAGGTTTGTTGTTGGGAAGGAGCCCTCGTAGCCCAGTGGTTAAGTGTTTAGCTCCTAATCCACAAGGTCAGCAGTTCAAACCGCAAGCTGCTCTGTGGGAAAAAAAAAGATGTGGCAATGTGATTTCATCAAGATCACAGCCTTGGCAATCCTATGGGGTCATTCTACTGTCTCCTCTAGAGTCACTATGAGTGGGAAGCGAGTGGATGGCATGGGGTTATTTGCTGAGAATAAGGCTAATGTTTCACACATTTAGTCATCTTTAAAGTGAACATGATATAAAGGTATAAAAAACAGCCTATTAAATTTCATAGTAACATGCCATGTGTGTCCGTCCACATAAACATGTAGAAATGTGTTCAATGCATAGTATCAGAAGCAAGCACTACCACTGCTCCCAGCTAATATCATCTCCTCTGCCAAATACAAGGAAAAAGCCTTGGATTGTGAGGAAGATGACTGCATTGCCAGCCAGCACCAGGCCACAAGCTCCCCACTTGATCTGAAACAGAAAAAGAGAAGGATTAACTCTAGCCTCTAGTCATACAACATTACTTGCAAATCTGTTGTTTACTGAATTAGGAACACTCAAGGAACTACTACACAAATCTGCTAACAGGCTTCATGTAAGTAACAGGTGGGGGACACAGACCTCATCAGTAATTAGTCCAATTACTTCCACGATGGTTATTAAGTCTAGTACCATCCTTAACATGGCCCCCATTAGACATATTTCTCTACTTGTTTTCGGTGGATAAAACTGCCAAAGATACTTGCAATCAGATTATGAATGGTCCAATTATAATATTGAGTACTGAAAGTTGCCGCCTTCTATGGCAAGTAGGATAGAAGAGCTATGTGTTTGTTTGTTTCTTTTCTATTCGTGACAAAAGCCTAGATAAACAATCTGGGTATAAATCAAAGCGGACATCCAGCCTGGCTGTTTGCTTTTACGGAGGCACAGTTGGGGTGTGAGAGCACCCTCTAGCGAGCCTTGTCTCTTTGTCTCTGCAGAAGCAACAGACACCAATGAAACATGTTTCAGGGAACATGATGCAGTTTTGAAAAACAAAAACAGTATCTTGACAGCAGCACTAAGTGTGTACCGTGGAAAGCCCAGGAAGAACAAGGCCATGAAAATATTCGAATCAAGAACATAATGCTGCTCCACTGTCTACATCAAGTTGAAATTGACATGGCGTTAAAACCATTCCTACTCAGGCTTTCCCCACCTCTCTAGCCTCAATCACAAGGACTTCCCTTTAGCTCCATCATATTGAACTGCTCATCATGGTGGCAATACACACAGGAAAACACACACCGAATCAGCAAAGGCCATATGTAAATTCAGTGACATTGACTACATTCAATTTGTGTGACCATTACTAATCTTTCCGAGAACGATTCTACCACTATTAGCATAATGTGCTGGATTACTCTAGTCTACCAATTGTATTTCACACTCGAAGCTATTGTAGTAACCCCCACAATTAGCACCAGTGTAACCATAATGTAGTTAACTCAAATGTAGCCATTTTAACAATGTAACCATACTGTATAAATTAGCCTAAGTGTAGCCATTTTGTATTGACCCACGTGTAATTCCTTTTGTAACTTCTGTTAACTGCTGATCCATTGCATTATTGTTGAAATTGCTGATGTTGCTTGTAAACCATTTAATTTTTATAAGTTCCTTTTTATCATATAGCACGAGGCCACCTGCCCCTGTGCCTTGTTTATTCCACAGCATAAAAACTCCCCTCCTTTAAGCACTCGGTGTCAATGGAGAACTGGGCTCTAGCCGAGGCTTATCAACTTTAAAGAGCATGTGGGCTACTTGACCTCGTCTGGGCACAACACTATCGCTTATACCAGTTTCCCTTAGATTTGCCCAAACTCTAATTCCTCTCCTCTCAATGCTCCTATGATGCTCTGGTCGTATTTCAATCACCATCAGCGGTGCACTTAAGAGTACACACACTTATCATGCCCATTCCTGTGCTCTTCTTGGGGTTGTTCAAACGGGGTGATCCAAAGATATTTAATAAATGTGTTTAAGTGCGGTTTGTGCAAATTTCCTATTTCATAACCCCAAACAGAATGTAGGACAGAGAGGGAAAAAAGGTAAGGATGTAGACTGCAGGCATCATAAAACATCATAGAACTGAATAAGCTGTACCCACTATGTGCTTTTGGGGGACAGAAACTTCTACATTAAATCTAAAAAGGCTGTCACCTTATTCACTATCACTCACTCACTGCCATTGAGTCAATGCCGACCCACAGCGATTCTATAGGCTAGGGGAGAACTGTAAGTGTCTGGGACTGTAACTCTTTACAGGAGTAGAAAGCCCAGTCTTTCTCCCATGGAGCCGCTGATGGTTTCAAAGTGCCAACCTTGCAGATCGCGGTCCAAAGGGTAACCACTATGCAGCCAGGGTTCCTCTTTTTTTTTTTTAAATCAGTTTATTGGGGCTCGTACAACTCTTATCACAATCCATACATACATCCTTTGTGTGAAGCACATTTGTACATTTGTTGCCATCATCACTCTCAAAACACCTGCTTTCTGCTTGAGCCCTTGATGTCAGCTCATTTTTACCCCTCTCTCTCCACCAACCCCCACCCCCATGAACCCTTGATAATTTATAAATTATTATTATTTTGTCATGTCTTACACTATCCAATGTCTCCCTTCACCCAGTTTTCTGTTGTCCGTCCCCCAGGGAGGGGGTTATATGTAGATCCTTGTTATCGGTTTTCCCTTTCTACCCTACCTTCCTTCCACCCTCCTGGTACCGCCACTCTCACCACTGGTCCTGAGGGGTTCATCCTTCCTGGATTCCCTGTGTTTCCCATTCCTACCTACCAGTGTACATCCTCTAGTCTAGCCGGGTTTGTAAAGTAGAATTGGGATCATGACAGTGAAGGGGAGCAGGGGAGCATTAAAGAACTAAAGGAAAGTTGTATGGTTCATTGTTGCTACACTGCACCCTGACTGGCTAGGCTCCTCTCCACAATCCTTCTGTAAGGGGATGTCCAGATGGGATTTGTGTCTCCACACTCACGCTCTTTCACAATGATATGATTTTTTGTTCTTTGATGCCTGATCCCATCCACACCTCGTAATCACACAGGCTAGTGTGCTTCTTTCCATGTGGGCTTTGTTGCTTCTGAGCTAGATGGCCACTTGTTTATCTTCAAGCCTTTAAGACCCCAGACCCTATATCTTTTGATAGTCAGGCACATCAGCTTTCTTCACCACATTTGCTTATGCACCCGCTTTGTCTTCAGCAATCATATCAGGAAGGTGAGCATCATGGAATGCCAGTTTAATAGAACAAAGTATTCTTGCATTGAGGGAGGACTTGAGTGGAGGCCCAATGTCCACCTGCTACCTTAATACTAAACTTATAAATATATGCACATAGATCTATTTCCCCACCATATATAAATATATTTACATATGTACATGCCTGTATTTAGACCTCTATAAATGCCCTTTGCCTCCTAGTTATTTCCTCTATTTCCTTTTACTTTCTTCTTGTCCCACTATCATGCTCAGCCTTCATTTCGGTTGCAATAATTCCTCTCAGTTACATTGCCCTTGATCATTCCCTACCAGGCCTCCTACACCCTCCTTGCCACAGATTTTGGATCATTTGTTGTTCCCTTGTCCCTGGGTTTCACACCCACTTCCTTTCCCCCACCTCTCCCCCTCCCATGTCCCCTGGAACCAGATTGTTTATTCCACCTATTTTTATTTAGATAGACCTGCAGAGATAATAATATGTACAAAAACAAGGCAGAGCAAACAAAGCAACCAAAGAAAACAAAACAACAACAAAAACAATGACAAAATAAAGAGAAAAGCCTGTAAATAGTTCAAGGTCTGTTTGCTGCCCTTTAGGAGTGTTTTCTGGTCTCTGATGGGGTACCACACCCTGGCTCCAAAGTCTATTTTTCGTATTCCCTCCGGACTTCCTTGCTCTGCTGCTCTTGCTGTTCTGTTGCACAGCCTTAGTGTTTAGCCTCAGTGTGCTGGGGTCAGATCAGGTATAATTCCCACACTGTATCTCCAGTGTTGTCCCCCGTATGGGCATGGGTCAGTGAGGGATGTCATGTCTCACAGTGGGGCCGGCCATATAGTCCTCTCTGTGCATTGGCTTCTCTGAGCAGTGACATCGTCCTCAAGGCTTGGCCACCAGTGTTCCTCTTGTTCACTATACATATCTACATAACTGTCCCTCAATATATGCCAATTATTCAGTTGAAAATTAAGTATCTGATTCTATTTGCAGGCAAAGAATTTGATATGATCTCCACTTTGCACCTAGAAATCTATTACTATTGTAGTCTCTGTGGGTTGCCCTAATATTTAGGAGGCTGGGATGGAACGATAATTCCAGAGAACAGCTTAAAGCAGAAAACACAAGACAGAGGAAGGTCTAGCTAAGGGTTGTCAAAGAAATGAACAAAACATCCTGAAAACATGGTCAAGGTCAGGACGGATAGATCTGAAAGGGAGAAAGAGAAAAACTAACAAGATGTCTGGTTTGAAAAGAAGCTGAGGTTCCAGCCACAGGTGTCTGAAGTCAGTTCACTCATAATCTGGCCAAACAATAGAAAGCAGCACTTACCACAGCCACACGAGCAAGAATAACAGGAAATCCAAAGGCGGAAACAACGATTCCAGTAGTGAAGAAATATGCGAGTTCCCGACAAGCAGTACTGGTTGCATCAGAGTCATATGTTGCTCTTTTGGCAATAAAATGGGGGATGGGCGAGATGGCGTGAAATATCAGGACAAACAATGGCCAGTACACGCTGTCAGAGGGACCCAGGAGGAAAAAAAACAAAAAGCAAAGTTAATTAAATTTTAAGCAAATGACATTATGTTTAAAGCATAATTATGTCCCCAACTTACTTATCCAATTGTTCGTGTTAGTATAGAAGATGGTTTTTACCATGACCAGATAAATACTGATCATTTAAAAATGACTCCTTCATTAATATGCAGGTAGTTTATATCGTATAAGGGGATAACTGCACAATATTCTCTGTACTGCTGTTACTGAGTGCCTCAGAGCAGACCAACTATTAAACCACATTACCAAACCAAAATCACTGCCATTGAGTCGATTCTGACTAATGGCGACTTTAGTAAACAGGGTTGAGCTGTCGCTGAGAGTCGTAAGACTATAACTTTACAGGAGCAGAAAGCCTCATCTTTCTCCTTCAGAGCGGCTGGTGGTTTAGAACTGCTGACCTTTTAGATCATAACCCAACGCATAACCATGAAGCCTTTAAATCACACTATCTGACAAAAACCTACCGTAGGATTTCCTAGGATGTAATTTACTGAGGCAGGTCACAGGGCCTTTCTCCTGTAGAGTGGCTGGATGGGTATGGACCACCAGCCTTTCAAACCAGCAGCTGAGAGCTTACTTTACCACAGGTCACAGGGAATCTATGTTTTGTATTTCTTTAAGGCAATTATCTCAGCAGCATTTGTTTTTGCTGTGTGCCAGTACAAAGGCTTGTGCACCCTAAGTCAGTAAAGATCCTCTCAGTAAGAATCTTGAAATAATTCAATGGCTTCCTATCACACTTAAAATCTAAACTCCTTGCGTTGGTCTACAAAATCCTACCCCAAACGTACTGCCAGAGTGGATCCCAACTCCGAATGAGCCCACAGGACAGGGTGCAACTGCTTCTGTGGATTTCCAAGGTTGTAAAGCTTCATAGGAGCACAAAGCCTCTTCTCGGGTAGAGTAGCTGGTAATTTCGAACTGCTGATCTTGTGACCTTGTGCTTCAAAGACCCCCACATAATTCATTAAGCCACAAGGGCTCCTTATAAAGCCTTGCCGGGTCTTGTATTGTTTGTTCTTCCACTCATCAGGCATCATCTTCCTATCTTCCCTTTTTGTTCCTTGAACCCTGCAAGCTCACTGTGGCGAGGCCTTTGCACTAGCTGGGCTCTGCCTGCAACGTTCTCTCCCAGTGACTGGATCCCTGGTAGATTGAAGGCTATCACTGTCTCTACACCAGTGGTTCTCAACCTTCCTCATGCCGAGGCCCTTGAATACAGTGCCTCATGTTGTGGTGACCCCCAACCATAAAGTTATTTTTGTTGCTACTTCATAACTGTTATTTTGCTACTGTTAAGAATTGGGCGACCCCTGTGAAAGGGTCATCTAACCCCAAAGGGGTCATGACCCCAGGTTGAGTGAGAACCACTGCTCTACACTGAGCAGTGCTCTCCTCCTGAAAGTGGCTTTCCTTGAACAGTTACCCGGAAGCATTCGAGTCACTCTTAGCACATCACCCCCGCACTTTCTGCACAGCGCTCAATCCTATCACCAAGTTTCTTGTTTATGACAACAGACTTTATTTTTAAGATTTTAATCGTCATTTAGGTGAATGTTTGCAGAACAAATATACAACTTGATTCATGACACTGATCGCAACCCCCACAAAAATCACAGCACACTTCCTGCTTCAGCCTTTGGTTTACCATTTTCATTTGTCCTTTATCCTAGGCCTTCCTGCCTGCCTTCTGAGCTTTACCCCTGGGAAATGGTGTCCTTTGATTTCATGTGGTTGGTTGGTTCTCACTCACTGCCACTGAGTCACTTCTGACTCACAGCAACCGTATAGAACAGGGTAGAACTGCCCCTTTGGGGTTCCAAGGCTAACTCTTCACTAGAGTAGAAAGTGCAACTTTTAACCTGCAGAGTGGCTGGTGATTTTGAATTGCTGATGACCCTCGGCTAGCAGCTCAACTCACAACCACTCTATCACCAGGGCTCCTTAGCTGCTTCTAGGGAGTGTTTATACCTCCTTGGTGTTGTTTATGTAGTGTGTGGCTTAAAGGTAAGTCAAGTCAGTGGCTTAAAGGGAGAGAGGAGGCTTTCTGAACTCCAGCAAAGTTGAACAGTCTCAGAAACCTGCAGGGGCAGCTCTGCTCTGTCCTATAGGGTCAGTATGAGTCAGATTCAACTTGTTGGCAGTGAGTTTGAGCTCTTCAGAAAGGGCACAGGCTCAGGGGGTTCTAAAAGTCTTTACCAGACCAGCCAGCCTAGTCTTTTAAATCTTTTAATCTACAATTTTCTTGCACACTATCCAGGGTAACCTACTGCGACCAATCACTTTCAGATTGGGCAGCAGTGGTAGGCCAGCACCATCTAGTTCTTCCCATAACAGAGGTCCACTCTGTCGTGCTGAGTCACCACTCACTTCTCGTGACTGCAACAAGATGCTTCATTGATAACTACTGAATGAACAAATCAAGAACTGGATTTTCAATGTTGCTAAGTACTATGTCAACTTTCAATTCATAGCAATCCTATGTGACAGAACTGCCCATAGGGTTGTAATCTTTAAGGGAGAAACACTAGATCTTTCTCTGGTAGATCCACTGGGTAGGTTTAAACTAACAACCTTTTAGTTAATAACTGAGTGCTTAACCATCAATCTTTAAGTATAGAAGGAATGATACTGATATGCAAACTTTAGATCAACTCTGTCTACTATAAATGGTTAAAATAATAACGTAATATAAAACAAAAATGTTTTCTTTCCCAAATCCAATGTCTTGTAACAATTTACTAAAAAATGCCATATGCTTCCCAACTACCTATGTGCTATACACACTACAAAATACACTATCACCACAGGGAATCCAGGACAGATGAACCGCTCAGGACCAGTGGGGAGAGTGGTGATACCAGGAGGGTGGAGGGAAGGTGATGCAGAAAGGGGGAACAGATTACAAGGATCTACATATAACCTCCTCCCTGGGGGGTGGACAGCGGAGAAGTGGGTAGAGACATCGGATGGTGTAAGATATGACAAAATAATAATAATTTATAAATTATCAAGGGTTCATGGGGGAGGAGGGAGTGGGGAGCAAAGGGAAAAAATGAGGAGCTGATACCAAGGGCTCGAGTAGAAAGCAAATGTTTTTAAGGATGAGGGAAACAAATGTACAAAAGTGCATGATACAATGGATGTAAGTGTGGATTGTGATAAGAGTTGTACGAGCCCCCAATAAAATGATTTACCTTCTCGGAGAAATTGATCTTATCTTAGGAGCTGAAAGCCCGAATTTAAGGCCCCGATTCTACGGAAGGTTTTCTTTCGGCTCTGGGGGGAATCCTTGTCGCAGCTTCTCCATTCCTTGGGTCCTTGGTGATCTGCCCGCACCCATGTACCACCACAACTTGCGCTTGCCTGCTTCTGTCTACACTGCTCATTCTACCACCCAATGACTGGATAGGATAGGAGATATAGTGATATGCTTCCATTAATAAAGCCAAGACCCTATTTCCAAAGGGGATTATAACCATAAGCATGAAGGTCAGGATTCACAAATTAGGGTAGGGGCCTGTGGGGGTACATAATCAATCCATAACAGTATGTAACAAGAATGACCAAATGTTGTTGAAGGGAATTTCAAAGATTCTCTAGCTCAAAGCTCTAACTTTATGAAAAAAGAAACTGAGACACTGAGAGGGCAAAGGCCTGAAACAGACACACCTGACATCTGCCAAGAGCTGCTAATTCTTCCTGGAATGCAGAGCTCTATGTGGCCATTGAGACCATGCTGCCAATGTCCAATGAAGACAACTGTCAATACAGACGCGACCTTGTTTACATAAACATTTAAATGTTAATTTTGCTTGCTTGTTTGTTTGTTTTTTTAAAGGACCAAAGAGTAACCATCTTAACATAAAAGCTCCCCTGAGGCTGCCTGTCAAGGTGCCCTGGCAGTAGAACAGACTGCACAGAACGGCTCACAGCAAGGTGGGTGGGTGGAGCCCACTAGCTGCATGGGAAAAAGGATGCGGTGGTCTTTTTTCCTGCAACGATGAAGGGTAGTTCTACCCTGTCCTATAGGATCGCTATGAGTCAGAACTAACTCAATGGCAGTGAGTGGAGGCGAACCCATTCTCAAGATTCTTGCACCTACTGCCTGAAGAATAAAGTCTAACCTTCTTCACATTGCATCGGAGCCTTGGCGGTGCTTTGGGGGAAGCATTTGACTGCTTACCCAGCAGCTTCTCCTCTGAGAAAGAGACGGCTACCTGCTACCGTCAAGGTTTAAGCCTCGGAAACCCTGGAGCAGATCACCCTGAGTTGGAATCTACTCGGCGTTGAGTTTTTGTTTTTTCCTGCACATGACATACTAAGCCCAAAAGGACTGATTCTATGTCCTGGATTCTGTTATTATTATTATTAAAAGATCATTTTATTGGATGCTCTTACAGCTCTTATAAGAATCTATACATCAATTGTATCAAGCATATTTGTATATCTGTTGCCTTCATTATTTTCTAAACCTTTACTTTCTTTTGAGCCCTTGGTATCAGTCCTTTTTACCCTCCCTCCCCCTGTCCTGGATTCTTGACCAACAACTTCTGCCACTTCCTTTCTTCCCTAACACAAAGAACCATACATGGTTTCTGGGAAAAAAAACCTATGCACTCTCCTGTCTTGGGCCTTCAATCCTCTTAAGGAATTCTGGTAGTGCAGAGGTTAAGTGCTTAGCAGTTTAGCAGGAGGTCAGCAGTTGGTATCTATCAGCTCTTCCAAGGAAAAACGATGTGGCATGGCACTCTAGTTCGTACAGATTACAGCCTTGGGAACGCTATGGGGCAGTTCAAGGTCACTGAGTTGAAATAGACTCAATGGCAGCAGAGGTTTAAAACCTTCTCACCCCAGATCCCTACATGATCTGCTTCCTTATTTTCTCTACGTTTGCGGTCACCTTTCAGCCTTTCAGAGGGCTTCTCTAACTACTTCTCACCCCAGCTCCTTGCGCCCTGTCTGCGTTTTATTCCTTCTAACCTGCCTACTCCCAACAGACTGTCCATTTGTTTATCTGTTTATTGAGCCCACTCCCCTGCCCTCCTCCATATTGGAATACAGACTCAGAGAGCAGGGCGTTTTTGTTTTCAACTTCTTGTTGCCCAGTTCCCCTAACAGTGGCTGGAATAGGGTAGGCACTCAACAAATGACTGTTGAGTGAAGGATTGTGTTGACTGTTTCCTCAACCTGGAAGACCGTTTTGACCCATCGGGCTGCTAAACTCATGTTTACGTCATCTCCGTGCAAGTCCCACCTCGTCCACGCAGGCCTTCCTCGAACTCTCTCAGGGAGACTCGGGGGCACTTGCTCTCGCTCTCACAGTTCTTGGCAGAGGTCCACCGAGGCTGTGAACCAGTTGGTCCCAGGTCAGGGCCTTCCTGAGAATCTGCCTGTCTGTGCTGAATCAGAGTCTACACTGCAATTAGCTCCCAGGCGATCACAGACACCTAGGTGATATAGATGTATATACTCTAACAAGGTCATCAGGTAACACTTATAGATTCCCAGGTGTTTTAGGGGAATCACCTGGGGATCTTGTTAAGAACATAGATTCTGATTTAGTACATTTGGGATGGCAATGCAAATTTCTAAGCAGTTGAACCTTATAATGAGCCAGACTGAAGCCCTGTCTCCACTACAGACGTCATTTGTTGATGAATTTATCTGATTCTCACCTACAACAAAGAACTTTAAGGTAGACCTGTGTCGAAACATGCTATATATGCCAAGAATCTAGTACAGAACCTGGTCCCAATACATTTTAGTAAAATGAAAGAAAAAATCCACTTTTAAAAGACCTTGATACTGCACAAGCCAAGTTTCAAATTTTGTGCTTTATAAATTCACCTGGTTATAGCTACATGCTAAAATGGCCCAACTCTCTATACCCATACGACTACTGACAAAGACACAAAAAGAAAAATGGTTTGGAGTTTTTTTTGTTGTTTGAAAGGATAGCTTACCCATAATCCTCTAAGGCACATCCCAGCATAAGAAAAGTCAGTCCAATAGCCCCACTGAAGGATAATGCCACAAGAGCTGTAAAAAATAAAATTAAAAGTTAAACACTGATCCTAGAACTGTGACAGAAAATGGAGAGGGGAGGGCGAGAAATGAGCACTAATGGGTAGAGTGGCTCTCTGGGGTGGTGACAATGGACCACAGAACCCAGGGAGCACCAGGGTTGAAAGCACGCCATTGCTAGTCAAAAAGCCAGGGGTCTGAACCCCTACCAGGCGCGTGGGAGAAAAACGAGGCAGTCTGCTTCCACAAACATGTACAGTCCAGGAAACCCGAAAGGCGCAGTTCCGCTCTGAGTTGTTATGAGTTGGAATCAACTCAACAGTGACGAGTTTGGACTTTTGGTAATGTGTGGTTGTTACACATCGTGTGAATACATTAAAAGCCACTTTAAAGAGGTTAGTCTTTTTCACTTTTTTAAGCACTTTTACTGACACAGAATTCACATCGCATATAACTCAATGGTTGAAATATATCAACGCGAGTTGAGCAATCACCACCACAATCGGTTTAAGAACATTCGCTTCAGTCTTGTACCATTATAAGCTCTCCATTAGCCTCCAAGCTCCCCTGTCAGAACCCTCTCATGCTCCAAATTCACTGCCAGCGAGTCAATGCTGACTCACAGCAACCCTACCGGGCAGGGGAGAACTGATCCCGTAGCTTTCCAAGACTGTAATGCTTTGCAAAAGCAGAAAGCCCCGTCTTTCTCCTCACCAGGTAAGTGGTTTTGAACTGCCAACCTTGCCTTTAGCAGCCCAATGCAAAACCATTTCGCCATCAGGGCTCCTGCCACAACCCTAAGAACTTATTAATCCAGTTACTGTCTCCATAGATTTACCTATCCTGGATTTCACTTAAGAAAAATCATACAAAAGCCCAATGATTACAACAAAATAAAACCAGAAAAACCTCAATCCAAGTGAATGCAAAATAGAAACTATAATCAATTAAAAATGGGTCAAATGGGAAAACAAATAATAAGTTTAATTTTAACCAAACTACATCTGCAATACTCAACTTGCCAATACGCTTTGTCTGAAGGCAAGACTATTCACATGGTTCAAGGGAATTCAATGGAGGCTTAATCTGAGTAGGGACTCTTCATGTTAATTTTTGGTTTTCACTGCCATCCCTACCCTTATGCAAACTGGGTGCTCAGAATTTAAGCTCTAAGTCAAAACCCTCCTCTGACCTTGGATGTTTTACTTTACAATCCTTGGATCACACAGGCTGGTGTGCTCCTGATGAGGACATAGCTGACAACTCACTTAGATGGCTGTTTTAATACCTCAGATGCTTTAATACCTCAGAAGTCTTTAATACCTCAGATGCTATTTAGTTTTATGATATGTGAATTATATTTCAATGTAAATATTTTAAAGTTAAAAAAAGCTAAAGATTCCCAATTTAACCAGTTAAAAATGTATTTGGTTAGCTGACATGGGCTACCTTAGGTTAGTTCAAAATCATAAGGTAGGGAAAGGCTTCAAGCATCTCTGCCTGGATAACCAATAAAAGCAGAAATGATTGCTCAGAGTTGGTTCCGACTCAGAATCAAATTCACGACAGGTAAAACAGAATCATCATCCTGCGTCTTCTCGAAAACTTGGAATCCTATGTTGAAGAACGGACACTGTCACTACACTCATCAAGTCCAAGTGACTCAACTTCCAAAAATTCGCTCAAAACAATCTTTATCTCTAGAATCCTCTACCATTTCCCTAAAGCAGATTCTCATCATCTCAAGCCTGGACCTTTCTAAGAACCTATCTTCCTCTGACGGTCACTCTTCCCATCCATCCTTTTCACATCAGTCATCTTCAAATCTATGAATCTGGCATCCACCACACCATCCACATCTACCAGTTGCCCTGACACTTGAAGCTCATCTATAGCTGACTGAGCCATAACTGCCTGTCCAGTTTCCACTCTCACCACTTCCCCTCTAACTACAGTGTTACTAAAGCAGCTTCCCCTAAACAAATGCGCTGTCTAGCCTCCTCCTCTCACATCCATGCCATGCCACATGTCCACTTGGAATACATCTTCCTACACAGGAATACACATTAGACCAGTGGTTCTCAACCTTCCCAATGCTACAACCCTTTCAGTTTCTCATGTTGTGGTGACCCACCGCCCTCAACCATAAAATTATTTTCCTTGCTACTTCATCACTGTCATTTTGCTACTCTTATGAATCAGGCGACCCCTGTGAAAGTGTCGTTTAACCCCCAAAGGGGCTGCAACCCACAGATTGAGCACCACTGCCTTAGACATTTATACAGTAATTACTGTTTCCAGCCGTAACCTCACAATAACTTCCCATTTATTCTCCCACCCACTTCCATCTCAGGCATACAGTACTCCCTCAAAAAAAAAGTTGAATGGAATTAACTACAAAATACTTCTTCCCCAATTCTCTTTCAATTTCATATCTAACTTTTTTACTAGGTCACAATGTCTATGAACATAATGAAACATTATTGTTTAAAAAGTTCTGGTTGTAACTAAAAACTGTGTAGAACTAAGGTATCTGCATTCACACCACCACTACCCATTGGCTCCAAATGGATAAATTACACACGGGACATATTCCAATTAACCATGTTTGCTAACCTGATACTGCATTGAGAACTCAGCCAACTATAACGAAAGCATGTATCTCCTGCTAGCAGCTCACACACTCAGATATATTTCATAATGAACACACACCAACACATACTGTACGCATGCGGATATGGTTATGTGGGGAGAAGAGATCTTCTGGTATAAATTTCAAGAAGGGCGGGGACTCCAACAAGGAAATATGTTATGCTAGTCTCTTCATAAGATTAGAAATTCGTAAGAATGTCCTCCCCAAACGTCTGATAGCCTCTCTCGTGGCTGCCGCCCCTCATTCCTCTGAAGGCTGCAGATAAGGAAAAGCAGTGTTCCTGGTACCCTTTTTATCAAGGGTCCCTCTCAGAAACACACACTGCACGATCGCTCATTTCTTGTCTCAAAAAGAAAACAATGCTAAAAAAGCTTCTAGTCTCCACATTTACGGAAAATAGAGCATTTCTGGGCGCTTTCCATTAACATCCGCCCGCAGTCAACTCTGACCAATTGAAAAATTCACAAGGAACGTGAAGTTCCCCAGCGAAGACAGCACTAGGAGGCGGTGGCTTCTCGGAAAGAAGTAGGAGATCTGCCAGAGGCCTGAACAGGGGGGACCCCGGGGAGGCCGAGGTGGGCGGTGGGACCCCATGGAGCAGCTGCACCGCGGCAGGGGAGCGGCGCCCAAGCGCCGGGCCGGAGGAGACGCTCCCCGGCTAACCTGCGCGAGCCGGCACCACCGCACCCCGCGCGTGCGGGGCCGAGGGACCCCGTGTGGCCGGTGGTCTCCCAAAGAAGGGCTGCGGTTCCTCCCGAAACTGCCCTCCATTCGCATCCCAAGGGAAGAGAAGCAGCGGGCGCCTCCCAACCCGGAGAAGAGGAAAGAGTGGCGAGCACCGGAGCGGCCGCTCCCCACAAGCGCGCCAAAGGTGCCGCTCAAGGCACCGTCAGGGCAGGGGGCCGGCCGCACCGCGGAAGGACTGGGCCAGGGGCCGCGGATATACCTTTAACGCCCGCCATGTCTCCTGAGCCGAGACCGCGGCTACTTCCGGTTCCTGCCACCGCTAGGCCCGGCTCCCGCGGAGGACCGCTTAGAAGGCCCAGATCCGCCCTTCCACGCAAAGCCCCGCCCCGCCGGCCCACTACTCCGCCTTGGCGGGGCCAGGGCCCGCCTTCTCTTTGCATAGCCCGCCCGTAGCCCCGCCCCTGACAAGCACGAACCTCAAATTGTCCCTGGAAGCTCCGCCCCTACATGTAGATTCCGGCCCGATTCCAACCCTGAGTCCCGCCCCCTAAAAGCCCCGCTCCTATAGGCCGAATCCTGCTCCCCGAGGGGCCAGCCCCGCCCCTGCCTGTCCCGAACTCCGCCTCCTCGTCTCCCGAGCCCCGGCGGCTCTGCGTTCCCTCCCTCTCTGGCTGGTGAATCTGAGCGTAGACCCACAGTATCAACCATAGTTCTTCGGTGAACCCTTTGTGCTTGTGCCCTGGTGGCGAAGAAGTTATACATTGGATTGCTAACCATTAAGGCCAGCTGGTTGAAACCTCCAGTAGTCCACTAGTAGCTCCATGGGATAAATATTTATTCCCATAAAGATTTATAGTCTTGGAAACTACTGCCGCGCCTGACATCTACATCTACAGGTGGAAACACTCCTGCACAGCCCCTGAACTCCTGGGAGGGGGGTTGTGGGGGGGTGGAGAACCGCAGGACTTGCTGCCTGGAAACCCTGCGTATTAGTAGAGGGGAAGGAAGTTACTATGGGCAAGTAGCACCCACTTATTATTAATAGTTTGTGATTCCGCATCTTGCGTTCCTGTCTGCAGTGACCAGGGTATTGGCTTAAACCAAACCGAACTCCCTGCCATCAAGTCCACGGTGACTCATTGTGACCCGCTGTGGGTTTCCAGGAAGGAACTGTTTACGGGAGTAGGAAGTCCAATCTTTCTCCCCCGGAGCTGTTGTTGGTTTCAAACTGCCAACCTTGTGGGTCTCAGCCCAACGTGTAACCACTACACCACCAGGGCCCCTCCAGAGTTATTAGCTTATTAACTACAAAATCTTTAAGAAGCAGCCATAAATAAATAAATGATAGATAAATAAATGCAGAAACGTAGCCCAAGACCATTCATCTATAATAAAAACTGGGTGGGCTGAAAAATAGGGTAAATTCAAAGGTAGTTAAACTGCAAGTTGTGTGGTTCAAAACCGCCAGCTGACCCGTGGGGGCGTGAGTCTCAGAAACCTACAGGGGCAGTTCTACCCTCTCCTATCATGGTTATCTCTGAGTCGATCTCGACTGGAAGGCGGTCAGTTTGAGCTTTGGGTGAGGTGGGTGTGGGTGTTTGTTTTTGAGGATACCAAAGCTACCCCTTTAATGTGTGGTAAATTAAAAAACTAGAATTCGTTGGGAGAGGGTGAGAGAGCTGGAGACTGTCTACAGATGTGCACAGACCTAGATAAATAACAGGTTGAGGGACTATATCTGCACCATATTATATTTTTGTTTAATAAAGATGCCTGCAATTTTTAGCAATACTTTTTTACTTACCCCTTTTATTTTATGTATGTAAAATAGATGTCGTAGGGCCACACCTGTCACTGGAGAAGCCTCTCGAGCCAGTGCCTAAGTTAAATGCAAGTGTGGCATGACACAACCGAAATTGTTAGGCAGAAAGGCAGGGATGGGATGTCCATCGACGCATGCCCAAGAGGGCCAAGCGCGAGAGAACAAAGGCCTAGATTTTCCACCAGTAGGCATGGGTGGGCTCTGGATCGGCCCATCTGGGCCAGGTGAATTCAATCCAGCCAATGGGATTGATCTGGGGTCGTCCACCACGCCACCCCCTGCAATCCTTGAAAAGGCAGGAGCCAGGGAGAGAGAAAAAAAACAAAACAAAAAACGAGAGGAACTGGGGAGAGAACTTGAGAAAGAACTTGAGACAAGTCTTTTTTGGAGGAAAATTTGGGAGAGAGATCTTTGCGTGACGCCAAGCAGTCTCTGCCAGGCTGCATGGTCGAAAGGAATCCTATGGGTGCCGCGTAAAACCTGAAGCTTCTTTTAACTCTCATTAAACTCACTTGGATCACAAGCCAGGCGTAAATTCTTTCTCGTGCGGAGCCAAGGACCGAGGTGTAACTCTAGGCCGGAGAGAGAGATCTTACAAAATCAGTCAATGTTGGTTTTCCTTCTAACTCGCCACTGCTGCTTCTTTTTACACAAACAGCCCTGGTGGTGGCTGTCAGGTAAGTTTTAGACTGCTAAGTTCAAGCCAGCAGTTCAAACATACCTGTCGCTCCAAGGGTGAAAGATGAGGCTACCTTCTCCCATAAAGGTTTCCAGCCTGAGGGATACTATACAGGGTTGCCGTGAGTCAGAATCTACTTGGTGGCAGTGGGCTTAGCTTTGGTCACTACAAAACCATCGCGGTGACTCTCGTTTTATGCGGGCATCTGTTTCTGGGCCCAAGGAGACAGGAACAAGAGCCAGGCACAAGTGGCTTTGGGGTGCCCTTTCCTGCTGATGTTTAGCCACTCTCTACAACCTTAGGTTTCAATGTCTCCTCTTCTACCATAAAATATACACTAGTTAGTGGTCCTCTATGGGGTTCTGAGGCTATAAATCTTTGCAGGAACAGAAAACCCTATCTTTCTCCCAAAGAGAGGCTGAGGGGGTTAAACTGCCAACCTTACAGTTAGTAGCCTGCATTGCCACCAAAGCTCTTACTTAATGTTACTTCTTAGTAGGACAAACATGATCACTGGCAGTTTACATACGCATGCTTTATCTCTGTTTTGCAGGTGCTAAGATGCAGACTTAAGAAAATTCTAAAGGGCTCAGTGGAAAGTAAATGTCTAGAAAAGAATGAATGATGGAATATATATACTAATATGTCGGATACAATTGATGTATGGATTGTAACAAGAGTTGTAGGAGCCCCCAATAAAATGATTATTTTAAATTAAAAAAAGAAAGAAAAGAAAATTCTAAAACTTTCCCGATATAATAGTCCACAGAAGACATATCAAAAACTCAAACCTGGTTCTTTGGGGGTTAAACAAACACTCTACCGCTTTTCTCAAGCACCAGTTTCTTTAGAACAATCAAAACCTGTTTACTTGACCTAAATTCCCTATCAGGTGTTTCCGGCAAAGAAACTGTCCATATTGCTGTGATAATAGTTTGTGGAATTCATTTTTGCCCCCTTTCATGCTGACCAGAGTGGTGTTTCAGCAGTGGCGTTACCACCCACCCTGGACATTCTTTTCAGATGCAGGCAGCACAGGGAGAGCTCAGTGCCTTGGTTTCATCAGATTTCTTCTTCCCAGATGAACGTGCTGCTTCTGCCCAACAGAGCACAAAGGGCTTTGTTTCTATAACAAGGTCCCATGACCCCAGGATTCAGCCCTATGCCTCAGCCTATGAATGCACTTTGAAAAACCCACTCAGAGTTCTCAGTTAGGAGGCTGGGATTTCTCTGGGACTGCTTGTTGAAAAGACAGTCTTCGAGTAACCTGACTGAGTGGTGATCATATTGCTAAAATGGCCAACGTGATCATGCGTATGGGGAGGGATGAATATGGTGGTTAAAGTATCAATCCAGAAATCCTATCAGATTTTATCTCCTCACTAGTCTCCTGAAAAGTGAATCGCATTACAGGGCGTGCTTCCGGCTTCTGATCCATTTCCTACAGGTACGAAAATAACTTAAGTTTCTGTAAGTATTTTTGAGCCTTTTAATATACATTACAAATATTTTAGACCAATCACATTTTATTGTGTGTAACATATTTACAAAACAAAAAATATATTACAATAAATATGAATGAAACAGTGACTCTGACCAACAACAAGCTGCGTCACAACCAGATATTTGAAAGGAATGCAACCACCTGCAGGTCTGCGTATGTTAAGAGGCTTGCGATAAATAGGGGTCCAGAAGTATAATGTATCTGGAAAAGACATGTGAGGGGGGAAAACCCCCCAATTTTAAGTTAGGTAAGATTCTTTCTCATTGCTAATTACATAGCATTAAGTTGATGATGTTTTAAATGTGAACTTTGATGAATTATCCAAACGTGATACAAAGCTAATATAGTTCTACCATTTCAAAGTGTACGTGACATCCACATAATATCCTTTTAATTATTGTTATATTACGGTAGTTCACACATTATCTACAGATGTGAATGAGGAAAGAAACAAAAAAACAAAAACAGGTCACAGCAACATGTCTCACATTCCAATTTTAAATAAGACAAGCACATACTGGTCAAACATTATATCATAATACATTAATAAATAACACCTAGTTGTTATGGTTACCTTGAACAGTTAACAGCTGTATATTTTAACATTTTTCTGCGAGTTTCACATTGTCAGTTAAAGGTAAAATAAATAGTGAACTTTTATAACCAAAATTTTAAAAAAAGATCTATACAGAACATAAATCATTTTTGACATGCTGCTTTTCTGGTATAGTTTGCCACAAAGAAATTAAAATAGAAACCAAAAATGATTGTCATTGAAAAACAACTTTTGAAAGCTTTTCACAATATTGATATAAACTTTTAAGATGAGCCTGGGCATCGTTTTGCTCGTTTGCTTTGCGTATGTATACTATGTGTCTGTGCAGCCCCAAACTAACCTACCAGAGTCAAGGTACCGACTGCTTAGCGGCCCACACACTGAACTGCAATCCTGCTGCTGTGAGGCCTGGCAAGACTTCCCTCTTGCTTTGCTTTCACAGATGTCCCTGTGTGAATGTTTTTCCTTTGGACTGCCAACTATTTTTAAAACAATAAACCCCACCAGCTAATCCAAGTGGTCCCAATTCACCAGGTGGGGAGGGGCTGGGGCATCTGGTTCCTTTGAGTCAAATACTGACTTGACAGCTGAGTCGATCTGCAGGCGAGCCCAGCCTTCACTGCAGTGGGTATGTCTCAGGTCAGGAGTTCAGGGTTGTCTCCTTCCAATCTGGGACCACAACCACCCACAAACCAAGAGAATGCTGAGCCAAGAACTGGCTACCAGGTCTAATAAACTGTGAACCAGCCAAGTGGCTTCAAAACCTGTTTCCAGCTTGGAACATTCTTGGCTAAGCAAAAGACTTATAGGGAAGTGGGAGTTCCTTTCCAGTGAGGTTCAGAGCGACGCTCTACTATGAAGACTTTTTATCTTTAATTGGCCAAAGTATCATGAAGGAAATGGAAGGGAGTAGCCGAACCGCCAGACCAGAAATAGAGATTTCGAGATGCCCAGAATCCCTGTTTTCTATAGCTAGCATTTTCCCTGGCGCACAAATCTGGCAAGAGCCCCCGGTAATCAATGGACTGTAGCACAACCACTTCCCGTATTTCAGGTTCTGTTTCGTGTGTGTGTTAGTCCCCCTGACCAAAACAAGTGTACAGGTATGCTAAAGGTCATAGTAAATTCCCACGGGGGTGGGGTGGGGGACAGAAAAAACTTGCTGGGTGTGTTTGTCGAATCCGGAACGCCACTGCTCAGATCACACCTTTTTAAGAAAATGCTAAAACCATCACTGAAAACCGCCTTGAAATTCTACCCTCTAAACTGCTGCTCATGTCATCCAATGCGATGGGGGCTGTGCATTCTATGACCCCAGCTCCGTTTCTCCCAGGCCAGTGCTGAGTCGGCTGGCCACCGAGCAGGCTGCAGTGTTGTCACTCTGCAAGGTCATGTGACTGACAAGTTCTGTCCTCTCCTCTCCGGACACTTTATGCTGGGCACTTCGAGAAACCAAGCATCCACACTCCTTATCGACGAGGAATTAACTCACGAGTTATTTAACAGTTTAATTCTGAAAGCGCATTACTGAATTTGTTTTGTTTGGTTCATCTGTGAATACTCAGAACGGTGACACACACTAAGCATTAGTACACGTCTGCAGCCGAGATGGGAAAGCTTGTGAATTAGTACAGGGGCTTTTGGCCTTGATTTTCAAATTCAGACCATGCGTCATTTAGTTCCATGAAAATCATCTTAGCGTATTGTTCGTAGGGCTGCCCAGTAGCCTACAGAGAGAACAAAACACACGTCAGCTCCCTCCGAACTCAACAGAACTCACACAGGGCTCAGGGCAGATGGGTATGATATTAAAATGCTGCCAATGTATGGATTCGGAAGGACGGATGTCTTTTAAATGGGTCATTTCTCTCTTTCACTTTGTGACACTTCGTGACCCACAAACCCCCGTCCTAGAAATTCACATATGGTGGAGACAATACGGTTTCATTTTTTTCAGTGGTGCTATGTTGAGAAACAGAGAACACCTGGGGAGCAAAAGACACATCCTCAGTCTCTAGAAGCCACTACAGACATACTGGAGTCTGCAGCAGACTTTCCCAGTGATTGTCTATATTTCTAACCCACACTTTCCAGTCCCCGAACGAGTAAGTGCTTTGAGACTGATAGTGGGGCATATAAGTTGTGGACTTTTCTGGGCTCCCGTTATTTTTCCTTATGTGATTCTTAAAATTAAAAAGTTGATTCTCATTAATTCAGACTAGTCACAAAAGGGAAACGAAAGTCAAACACATCAGGTTCAAGAAGCAGGGGCTCCTCCCATCCCAAGTGACCTTTCAGTTACAGCTTAGGGCCATAGAATACCTATCGTCCCTGTGGAAGCAAGGCGACTCACTTCTACTTAGTTTGAATATTCATCGTTTTTCAGTTTTTGAAATATGCACGACTTATATGTGGGTACAGTTTTAGGAAAACATAAACTAGTTTCAGCAATACGGTATTTCATTTATTCCACTTTGAATATTCTGTTGATTCTCCCCAGTTTTGTCAAATATGTTCTATGCCTCCATATAGTCTGTCTTTGAGCAGAAAAGCGTCCTCTGTCCATCTCTTAGCGCATCCTTGATACTGTAAGAGGAGGGCAGGACACAATTTATATCTGTATATCTTACAGGTGAGTCATATGCCTCTCTCGGAAAGGTCCGATTTTGTTGTTTTGTGATCTGTAGCGTGATCTGTTTTTACCTACTTCATGAAGTATAACTGTTTGTTTAGATATCCAACTCTACATCGGGGGGTTTAAGATATTAATTAAATGATGCACTCAAGCAATATACTGAAAGGATGGGGCTTACAAAAGAGTGACACGAGACGAGACAACAGCACAGTTCGGCGAGTCATACTCACTTTATCTGGGTGCACCACCAGGACAGCCTTCCGGTACGCCTTCTTTACCTGCTCCGGAGCTACCAGGTCCGCCATGCCGACTGGCTTCCACTTGGCCTCCCCGGCCCAGAGCACCGTGTGCATTGTGGAAAGAAGGGCTCGGATATTCCTCTCTCTGCCTTCAATCCACTCTAAGATCTGTAAGTGCGGGGGATGAAGAAGAAATCCAAATGCTTTTTCAGTCCTGTTTAAAGTGCGCGGGGCTTCCAGGGCTCCTTAAGTTTTCCCCTCTCCGCCTCGTGCCTTGCTGATCTGGTTACTCATCACCATATTCAGAAACTTGCTAAACAATTCATACCCTTAGCCTTTGAGAGTTTGGACCCCTCCCCTACTTCCCCACCCCGCTATGAGAGTTAATTACCCCCCAAGCAAACCCGTTTCCATCAAGCTCATTCGGACTCCCAGAGACTCAGTAAGACAGAGTCGAACTGCCCCATAGGATTTCCAGTCTGTCACCCTGAAGGAAACAGAGTCATATCTTTCTTCCCTATAGTCGTGGGTAGCTTCCAACTGCCAACCTGCCAATTAGCAGTCAAGTGCTTAACCACTGTGAAACCGGTGCTCCTTCCCAAGAGAATAATCCATGAGGGTATACACTCTGTGTTTTGTCCTGCTATATGCCATACCAAGTACAGTGTCTGATGCATGCACACACTCACTGAATACTTCCGGCAACAATGAGATTCCTGGAGCGACACTGGTGTCACTGTCGCCAAACCTTCGGCTGCTAACCACAGGGGGTTGTTCCGTGGGAGAAAGATGACGTGACCTGCTCCCTTAACGACCTACAGCCCGGAGACCTTATCGGGTCACTCTATGTTGGAGTCAACTCAATGGCAATGGGTTTCGTTCTAACTGATGCACGTGACCCTGATAGGGGTTTCATTTAACCCCATGGTCTATGTGCTTGTCTTGTCTTGTCTTACCACTAGGGGGAGCTCCTTGAGGAAAGACACCTCTGCTCATCTGTCCCTGTGTCTCAGGAACCAAATAACATGCCCAGCACAAAATGGAGCTCGAAGTACTCGTTAAATGCATTCATCCAGTAAAGTCATTCATAGGTCCCTAGGTTGCTTTGGGTTTTTTTTATAGGAAAGAATTGCCAAACTGTTAGAATTTACCTAAGGAATGTCTTCAGGTAGCAAAGGTTGTAGTGAAGTTTTGGATGGAAATAGATATTGTGTGAGGTTGGTTGTGCGGGGGGCAAAAGATGAGGCTGTCTAATCCTGGAGAGATCTCCAGTCCTGGAAACCACAGGAAGCAAAACTAGTAAGTCCCATTGGGTCACTCGGAACCTGAACCAACTCAGTGACAGTGGGCGGGTACAACTATGGACATGAAAACCCAGTGCAAACAGAGGGCCTTCCACAGTACTCAACAACACATCAAAGAGTCTAGACATCTGCACCAGATGCTTGAATCTGTTCAGCAACGACAGAGAAAAGGAGCAGTGTGTACATCCCTGAGTGTATGTTTCACAATGTGGACAGCCGCAGGCTGGCTCGGCTTGGTTTGGGAGCTGCTTTAGAGCAGCAAGGGATCCTCTGTTACAATCCTCCCAGATTGTAACAGTGCCAGCAGGTTCCATGTCTCAACACACACGAGCCACCTCCTTAGTTGTGAAGGGCATTCTCTCTTCAACTTCACAAACTCTTTACAAACTCACACTGTGTATCAGCAGAAAGGCCCCTCTCTTTCCATCCTAACCTGTGTCTTCCTGACCACCCAACATCCTCATCTATGAACCAACAGCCACTTACTACTTACCTATGAAATCAAAAGGGTAAATTCAAATGAGAAACATTTTCCCACCTCCAAAGGAAATATTTTCTAGCCCTCTAGAAGGAAAAACCCAAACTGAGAGTAGAACTTCTGTGGTTGAAAGTGAAGAGGGCTCTGGGGAAGCCCAGCTCCATATGTCCCTTCACCTTCCCAGCTCTACTTCCCCGCAAGTCAATTCTGACCCGCAGCAACCCTGCAGGTTGTAGGAGAACTGCTCCTGGGGGGTTTCTGAGGCCCTAAGTCTTTAGGTGAGCAGACACCCCAACTTTCTCCCTCAGAGGGGCTGTTGGGTGTGAACTGCTCACCTCATGGCTAACCTGATACTGAACCCACAGTGCCACCTGGGTTCCTGTCCTCATACATGCAGATCTTGTTAGTTCCAAAGTGCATCCCGGCCCACTGGTCTGGCAGAAAGAGTGGACATAGACAGAGCATCCCCTTTCTCATCAGCTCTCTTTAGCCCGGGAGCGCCATCTGAATAGCAAAATCACCCCCATCAAGCGCACGCTCTCCCTTTCTGAAAGTTAAACAAAGGTAACCTGTGTGACCACGCCAAGCCGTAAAATGTATTCTGTGTCCATGCAGGAGGCTCTGTGCATGCTCACAACACGACATTCTCAAGCAGGAGAGTCACACTGGATGACGCTGGGCTCACCTTTAATTTCTCGGGATCCATTTCCTTAGCCATTTCCTCCTTTCTCATCTCAGCTATTGTTCGAGGCCCCTTTTTGTCTTTGTGGGCGTTGAAGCCTTGGCCAGAGAGCAGGTCCTCAAAGTCTGCCGCTTTCTGTTTCCCATCTGCCACGAGAGTTTTGAAAACCGTTACAGCTTTTCACCCTTGAACACAATCCCGCATTCTCTCAGAGCACTCGGGGTTTTCGGGTTGCTTTCGCGGGCAGTCAGGCCCTGAGTCCTCACCCTCACCCTGTGGGTAAGGTCGGAGGCTTGTCATGTCTACTTCTCAGATGAGGAAAATGAGGAATTTAAGAGACCAGTGACCAGTACAGACTCTTATAACTTCTCCATGGTCATGATGGAATTTAAGGCTGAATGATTAGACTAAGTCCAATTCCCTTTCTGCTTTGCCACCTTTAACAGATACGGCTGTTCATGGTTTCTCCCAATCATACAACTAAGAACCGAGAAAGACTTGGTTGCTGGCTGAGGAGACCAATGACTCTGTCCTTACTGTTTTCTGATGCTGACTTGTAGGAATCTGGTGACTTCTCTAATAATCCTTATTAGACTTCTCTTAATTATGAGTTCTGTCTGTGAGTTTTGCGTGGCTATTGCAGTGCGTTATGAACCTAGCACAGATGTGTGGGAGCCTTGGTGGTGTCATGGTTATGCTTTGGCCTCTGATTCACAAGGTCAACAGTTCACATTCCCCAGCTGCGCTGTGGGAGATAAACAGAGCTTTCTACTCCGTTTAGACTCAGTTACCATCTCAGAAACGCGTAAGAGCAGTTCTACCCTGTCCTATAGGTTGGCATTGACTCGATGGCAGTGAGTTTGGTTGGTTTGGGGTGAGAGCTCAGCTGTCAAGCTGTGTGGAAGGAATCGTCGGTGTCAGAATAGGTGATGGAGCGTGGGGCCATGTCTGACTCTGGCCTCATGAGTAGAGGGAAGCCAGAGGAGGGCACATATGCTCAACCCCATTGCTGCTTCTAAAGACCCCTTCTCATCTCCAGGCCTCAATATCCTCCTTCGTAGAATGAGGGCGATGTAAGCAATGTGACCCGCCCCACTGCGTTCTTGTGAGAATTAAAAGTTAACATTTTCAAGTGTGTGGTAAATAAAAGCAAAGTGAAGCACAGCAAGCCATCCATACCAACGCTAACCAACCAAAGTTGGAGCATGAGTTGAAATCCGTTTGCCATCTCCATGCTACACAGCTTTCTGAACACACTCGTACATGCACACATTAAAACGTAAGTGTTGCAAGACGAGAGATTTCGTCCGTCTTGTTCACGGCTTTCTATAGAGAAGTACTCTGTATATTTCTGCTGATAGAAGGCACTTCTTCCACATCCACCAGACACATAAATGGAAAAGCAGCCACAATCCTCTGGAATTGTGCAAGGCGTACCTGCTGCTAACCAAAGCACGGTCATGATGTTACATGTCCCCAACAAAGGACTTCCAATCCTGTTAGCACTGTGAGCAGCAAGGATGACACCCAGAACAAAAGAGCAAGGGTCATGAGAGGGAGCCGTTATTTGGGAAGCAGGGAGAGTTCCTATTTAAGGTGATGGGAAATTTGGCATTGACTAGGGGTGATATTTGTACAAGAATAATGTAACAGATATTGCTAAATAGTTGGGAAATGTAGAATTGACAAATAGTGTTATATATAATGCAATGTACAAATTATTACATATATATGTATATATAAAATTTTTTGTAAAGAACAGTGGTCCTTGATTTAAATGGTCTGAGTTCAAATCCCAATTTATCACTTATAAGCTTCATAAACTTCAGAAATTACCCAATCCAGAGATTCTTGATCTACCATCTGGGGTAGTGTTGAAGATGATATGAAATAATGTTTGGAAAGGCTAAGCATAGCACTTGACACATAGCAAATACTCAAGCGCAGGAGCAGGAAGGGCTGAACTGCCTTTCCCGTCGTCTTCAGAGGGAAGGGTTCCTCCTTCATCACTTTCTGCTCTCCTTTCTAGTCAACTGAAGTGTAAAATGTACCAGGATGGCGTTTTCAACAAAGCCCAGCTTAGCCACTGCTGCTATATGCCGAATGCCTTTCTTTCCATCCTTTGCCAAGAATCCCATCCAGGCATTCCCCAGCCCTACCTGTTGCCCAGCTTGTGCCCTGTTAACTTGGCTCTCAGAAGAGAGGAAACCCCACTTGAGGTGTCCTGCTGGTCTTTGGAACACCGACAAACCAGAGCATAAAAAGGATCAAAAACCAAGGTGCACGCACTCCTCTATCTTAAACTAGGATCCCAGGGCAAATCTGAAAACAGTGCTTGGAAAGTTCCTTACCTTTTGGTTCTACCCCAACTTCCACATTTATCCATCTAGAGCCGGGCTAGGTGCTGACCGCGATGTGGTGATTGGAGCAGCCCTGCCCTCAGACTGGACCCCGTGTGCACAAAAACAGTGTGCTAGCCCCAAGGTTTGGCTCCAGACACAGCAATGGGACTGGGCCTCGTGTATGGTTTCCACAACTGTAGGAATGCCTCAAGAGCTACCAGAAGTGTTTTCTGTCACTTTCCTTAGACAGGAGTACTCAGGCAGAAGGACTGCACAGATAAGGCCAGCCGTACTGCCAAGTGCCAAGCCCTGACCCTTACCCAGGTTAGCGGGTCCTTTCCCACGTTCGCTCTGGGCCCCGGGCATGGCTGAGAAGCTCACGTTGTAGTTGGGTCGGTTCTGAGGTGACGAGTGGGGCATGCTGGGCTGTGGCTTGGGCTGCGACTGTTGCCAGTTGTAGCCCCCACCCTGCTGCCAGCCTCCACCCATAGGCTGGGGAGATGCCTTTTGTGGTGAGCTCAGAGGCGGGAATCCTCCACCCAATCCAGTTGGTGTAGTGGGTTTGCTGGTAAAGGAAGAACTACCTACAGGAAAAAAGAGAGAAAGGAGGGCAAACTAGTCAAGTGTCCACAAACTCATGTGTTCCAAGATACTATTTATGACTTTAGTGCCCTGTGGCTTATCTGATAAAATGATGAACATTTTAGTTGTTAGACGATTTGTAGGCACATACATCACCTCATTTCATCTCACAATGCCATTCTTAGGTATCTATTAACAGATGCACACACGCACCCTACACACACGTGCGCACACATACACCCTACACACACACACACCCTACACACACACGCACAAACACACACCCTACACACCCACTTTTTCCAGATGAACAAACTGCATTTCAGAGAAGGCAAGTGATCTAAGGAGCCCTTAGTAATTATGAGCTGGGCTACAGTCGTACGATCTGCAGTGCGAAAGCACCAGGCACTCCGCGGAAGAAAGATGAGGCTTTCTGCTCCCATGAGAGCAGCATCTCAGACACCCACAGGGGCAGTTCTACCCTGGCCCATAGGGTTGCTCTCAGTAGCAGTGACGCCAAGGCAGGGAGTCTGGTTTTGGGTTTGGGGAGAGGCAAGTGGCAGAGCTAAGACTTGACTCTGGGACCACTCCATCCCCAAGCCTCAAGAGCCCTCCCTTGACTCTTCTCCCTGTGCCTCCCCCAACCCCCACCACTTCCCAGCAGGTTCTGTCTCTTCAGTGGAGTCCAAACAACCAAGTGACAAGGACCAGGAATACAAAAGAATGACTTCGTTCTTGGGGAGGCTATTAAAACGTCAACCAGTGCGATTAATCACTGTTTGTAATAAACATGGCTAGTGCCCAAGAGTAAATGAAGATGCTTCGAAATGTCACAAGTGGGCTTCAATTTCACACCCGGAGGATTTCACTGGAAGAGTACAAATTGAGCCAATACTCTGACAACTTTGATCGAGATGAAGGATCCTATTCAAGTTGTTGTGCCAGGGGTTCAAGTAGAATCCTGATTTCATAACTTCCTAACCTCCAAGCACTCGGGGTCCGCATTCTGGGTTGCGACCAAAATACCCAGAAGCCCAGGCGTGGCTTGTGCTGAAGAGGCGCAGTAAGCAGCTGAAATGGGAGGCCAAGATGACAATGACAAAAGAACTAGTGTCTCATGGCACGTGGCCCAGCTCACTGCCATGACGTTGATCCAGCCTCACATCGGCCCTGTATAGGGTTTCCAAGACTGTAACTCCATGGGTTCAGAGAGCTTCATCTTTCTGCCAAGGGGCGGCTGTGGGTCTGAACTGCTGACCCTGCAGTGAACAGTCCAGAGCTTACCCAGCAGCACTACCAAGGATCTTTAGCGTTTACTAATGGCTGTTTGTGTACATTACTGCCTTTGATCAACACAACACCCCTGAAAAGAACATGGTATTTCTACTCTAGTGATGAGGCAGTCAAGGCTCACAAAGTTTTACTGACATGCTAGTGAACACAGAGCTAGCGAATGGGCCCTCCCTCCAAGTCCCATGCTCCTTTGCAGCCCCATCCTTCATCGGCCTAATCACTGATCCTGTTCCAAATCCTTTCACCACTCTTCCTTTGACGTCTCCTGTTTCTGTAGATGCGCTTTCTTTCTGTTCTGATCCTGGGCGTCCTCTTTCTATCCCCACTGAGAACGCTGTCTACTGGTCCTTAGAGTTGATGACTCCTCCCCCCCCCCCCCCCCCCGCCACCAGCTTTGATGTCTCAGCTCGAGGACTCCCATATGGGCCCAGATGGTCATTTGATCCGTATTTATTGAGCACCTACTATATACCAGACACTGTGCTGAGCACTAGGAATACAGCTAAAAGCATGCTATCAAGAATCTTTGCTCTTCTGAAATGGTGAAAAATGTCACTTCTTTGAGCCTCAGTCTCCTTGTTTGTGACATAAAAAATCGCCAGTCTTGGAGAAGGGTCTGGAGCCCTGGTGGCCTAGTGGTTAAGCGTTTGGCTACTAGCTGCAAGATCAGCAGTTCAAAACTCACAGGCGCAGTGAGGAAGAAGGACAGGGCTTTCAGTTCCAGTGGCAGAAACCCACAGGGGCAGTTCTACCCTGTCCTGCAGGGTCGCTGTGAGTCAGAATTGACTCTGTCAGTGACTTGACTTCGGTGGTAAAGACAGCATGGCTATGGGAGAGTGCGTCACGGATTCTGAATTGAGAGGTAGTGAATATAAAACAGCGATGCAAGTTCACATGGTACTTGCTCTGTCACAGCCACTTGCCCCCAGGCCGACTCTGACGCAGAGGGACCCGTGTGCGCCACAGTGGAATGATCCTCCATGGTCTCCAGCGGTAGCTTTTCCAGAAGCTGATCCCCAGGCCTTTCTCCCCAGGTGCATCGTGGGCTCAATAGACAGGGCATGTCCTCTGAGGCCCGGCACTATCCCCTCTCCATCGGAAACTCAGAGCACGATGCCACTCTTCCTGTGACCCTGCGGTGCCCTCCTGCCGCCCGCACGTCAACATACACTAAGACTGAGCGTGTCTTCCACACTGGACTTCCACTCTTTGTTTTTAAGAAGGTGTCATATCTTTTCGTCCCGATGACAGGGGTTTGTTATTTAAAATCTTTGTAGCTGTGGAAAGTCTAAAGTACTAAACTAAAGCCCATATTCTCACATACGTGTCAACTGACCCCTTCAGTAATAACGCTCTTCTGCGTGCCAGGCTGCAGGCACACTGCTGAACAGGCCATGCTGACCCTGCTCTGCGGGGGCTCATCCGTGTGGTTGCACTTTCTGACGTCTACCCTTCGACCCACTCGTGCTAAGCAATTCTGATTGTAGCTGAAGAGAACGGGAGAAGCACAGAGCAGAAGCTAAACTTCACACGGCTATCTGTCCCTTTCCGAGCTGAGGCCGTCCGTGGTGCTCAAACTCGGCTGCACACAAGAATCACCTAGGGAGCCTGCAAGTCCTCGCCGAGCACAGTTTGCTATTGGTACCTAGCTGAAGGATTGACTGTTGGAAACTACCCAGAGTGCTGCAGAACAAAGGCCTGGCACTCTGCTTTGGAAAAGATTACAGGGAGACAAAACAAACAAACAAAAACCCCGGTGGGGCCGTTCTACCCTGTAACACATGGTGCCGCTATGCATGGGAATGAACTCACAACGCACTGACACTGAGGTGACGTTGACTCGCACAGAACCAATTGGTCAGAGCAGCGCTATTGCCCGTGAGCTTCTGACCGTGTGAAATACTTACCAGAGTAGGAAGCCTCATCTTTCTATCGAGCTGTGGCTGCCCGCACAGTCAGTAGTCCAACACGTGGTAGCCCACTCTGCCCCCGGGGCTGCACTAGACTCAACGTAAGGGATATGGATTTTGCCCCCCCCCCTTTTAATACCCAAGCCACATACAAGATCAATTACATACAACTATCTACAGGAAGAACTGTTCTAATGTGAACATGAGCATTGTTTAATGTGAAATTACCTTGAAAGGAAGGACATTGTCTTTTATTCTCATCTGAATTGCAGCTATATTGTTTGGAGATGTAGTTTTTCCTCAGAGGCCTTGCCTCAGAGTTAAAATCTCCTGACTGCTCGCCCTTGTTCCGATGCGGAACCCGCTCGACCAGCCTCCACTCTCGCTACTGCCCCTACTTTACCTTTGCTGCCGCCGAACTCTGTGGTCAGCTCTAGCTTTATTCATGTTGCTAGTGCAAGGTGCCTTGGTGGTGTCATGGTTACAAGCTGACCTGCCAATTGCAAGGTCAGCAGTTCAGAACCACCAGCCACTTGCTGGGAGAAAAATGAGGCTTTCTACTCCCATAAACAGTTCCAGTTATAGAAAGCCACAGGGGCAGTTCTACCTCGTCCTATGGGGTCACCGTGAGCCAGCTCAATAGCAGTGAGTTTGTTTATTTTAGTCTACACTTGGTCGTCGCCAAAAGGCCGAGAAGCGACTGTTGCAGTGTAAAAGCAGCATTCGCAAGAGGTCTGACAAATGTTCCCAACTCAATATTTGATGCCTTTTTTTTTCTTTTGTTTTTAAGATCAGTCCCAAGTTTCAGAGTATAGCTTAATACCCATTATTTGGGGTCCCAGGTAATAATTCCAATTCATTGTTACACTAAATATTTAGATTTGAAGCTCTGTAGCCATAAGTCAATGTTAAATGGATCCTAACCTGCTAAGTTTGTACCAAGTGCCCCAAGGTCAGCAAAGGGGTCCAGAGTCTGGGGTTTGTTTTGATGGGTGGGAGTGCCGTGTGAAGATCCGGTTGGGCTGGTGGCAGCAGACTTGCTTCCCATTCCAAAACCTCCTGAGAAGAAAACAACATCATGGAACATGAGGCTGTCATTTGAAGATGAATTCTAAAATTCAGAGTTTCAGAGCGCCTGGCCTGGACACACCAGGTCAAGGGTTAGGCATGGGTAACACGCTGCTAGGCCCTGTTTCTCTGACTTGAGTGAGCGAATGATGGCTGCAGCCGGGGCAGGACACAGAAAAGGCCCGGTTGTTTCCTGACCACACCTGTGAACTCTTCTAGCCACAGAACCTGACTTCATGCTCTCTAAGGGGCTCAGCTGGCTTGGAGTGAGAGCTGGATCCGAACTCTGGCCCTGCCACATCCTAGCAGAGTGACCTTGGGATGTTCCTTCCGGCCCCTTACCTGAGTATCAAACGTTTCTCATTTGTAAAAAAGAGGAAACACCAACAGCTTCAGAGAGCTGCTGTGAAAGTGACCTCTTGTGTGAATCTGTGTGTACGTGTGTGTTTGTATGGATCTGCGTAGGTCCGTCCATGCATATGCGTGTGAGTGGGTGTGTCTATGTTTCTGTATGGATGTCTACGCGTGTGGCCATGTGTGTGTATCTGGGTATGCAATTATCCCTATTTACAGATAAGAGAACTGAGACCAGGGCTTGTCAAGAACTGGTAGAGCTGGATCTACACCTAGATCACTCTGATTCTGTTATCAAGGCAGGAGTTCAGCCAAGTTAGGAAAGTTGCACAACGTATAATATTAGCATGTCATCAAGGGCAAAGGGAAAAGAAGGGACACGATGCAGTTTCAGGAATAGCAACACAAATGACAAGGGCGGGCAATAAGAACACTGTGCATGTGCTCAGGATACGCTGTGTGTAGCAACTGGTTAAATATGTACCCCCAATCACCTGCAGAGCTTTACCTGGTTTAGCATGCCAGTCCCAGCCTCCTGAAACGTCTGGCTGAATGTTCACAGCAGGTGTGCTAGAAGCTGCCCATGGGGAGAAGAAAAAACTGTGAGAATGAGAGCGCTCAGATCCACTGGCCTGACTTCATGCAGGACAATGCCGCCATCTCTCCCTCGAGGCCTGCACGACCTGCCAAGGCGTCCGTTCCTCTTTCTGGATTCCCCCTGCAGTTTCACAGCACTTGGTGTCTTGTGCCTCCTTCTGTGCTATTTGCACGTGGCTTGACCGAAACTGTATCTTTTGTCTCTGTTCCTTCTTTGGCTCACCTGTATTTTACCTCCACACCCACCACATAACAGGTGCTCAACCCACAAACCTGGCGCTGTGTTTTCATTACATTGTGAGTTCCTTAGAGACAAAAGCTATCTTATTCATCTTTCCCCCACCTCTTGCAAAATGCTCTTAGTGATTTATTTATATTTTAATAGTTTTATTGGCGCTGCATCCACATATCATACAATTCAACAGTTCAACCATATCAAGAAGAACTGTACAATCTTTACCACCATCCATTTTAGAACATTTTCTTCTCCCCCATACTCCTTGCTTTGAAATAGAGTAATCAGAAAAGGTGATAACTGAGTAAAGACTTCACTCGCATCTTTGCATCATCCTTCCTCTCCTGGTTAACTGACAACCAAGTAGGAGACCTTTTTAAGTGAACACTAAGCATGGGTGAGGGGTGAGGATCTATGAACCCACTTCAAAGAGTTATAGATTAAAAACCACATGAAAAAAATTAAAACCACATGACCTCACCCATTAAGGTTTTTAATATATTGATTTCTAGTTTCTAGCCATGTTATACATTGACCAGTGTTATACAACTCATTTCCCTTTGCATCAGCAATACTCCCATGAAGTCAAGCTGATATCTAGACTGTATTCTGTGGAAAACCTCAGAAACACTGCAGCCATGCATCCGCCTCTAGGCCTCGGGTAAGCCAAGGCTGTTCCACAGCCTTCTGTATCAGGAATGAGCTGTGTACAATTTTCCAGTTCCCCAGCTTTAATCAGTCTTACATACATAAAACACTTCTGCATTTCCATATAGATGAGATTACTACTCTTTCCACAAACTTAACAGAGAAATGGAATGTTGGTGACACAAACGACTCTCGATTGTCCAGCAGCTATGTGAGGAGTCCTGGTGGTGCCATGGGTTAAGCACTGGACTGCTGACCACAAGGTCAGCACTGCAAACTCGCCAGCCACTCCTTAGTAGAAAGATGTGACTCTCTGCATCCCTTAAGATGGACATGGCAGTCGCGGAAATCCTACAGAGAGTTACTATGAATCAAAATCGACTTGATGGCAGTGGGTTTGTTGTTTGTTTTTGTTAGCAGCTACATTAAAGAATGTAAAAAGAAACAAGTGATATTCATTGTAATTACATTTAACCCAATATATTTGAAATATTACTTTAAGATGTGGCAAATATACTATGTTCTTTTGTTACTACGTTTTCAAATCTAGTGCATAGTTTATATTTAGGCTATATCTCAAATCAAACGGCTGCATTTCAAGTACTTTACAGCCTCGTGAGGATAGTGGACAATGGCTGGACAGAACAGCTATAAAACACTAGGCCGACAGGTTCAAGTCTGTGAATTACCAGTTTTGTGGAATGCTAGTCTTGTGCCTAATTAATTTTAAGATCTGCAGTTTTTCCACATTTCAAAGACTTTTCCAATTAGAGGCATTTTCCAGCCAATTAAAAGTAGCAGTGTTAAAAATAAAATTTTAAAAGTGGCAGTGTTTTTCATACGGTATATAGAATAATCATCTCATTGCCATCAAGTCGATTCCAGTCCCAAGTGGCCGTCAGGGACAGGGTAGGATTGGGAGACTGTCTCTCTAGGGGAGTAGAGAGCCTCATCTTCCCCCTGTGGTGTGGTCTGTGGTTTCAAACTGCTGACCTTGAGGCTAGCAGCCCAACGCATAACCCACCCCGCCACCAGGACTCCTAAGTGAGTGCACAGCACATGCTGTGTCATGACGCAGAGTATGTCACTCCAGGTCAGACACACGGAACAGGTACCCATTGTCACAAAGTATCAAGACAGCCAAGGAAAACACAATGATGCAGGTTTCTGTCCTGCAAGGCATTCCAGAGATTTAGAGTTTAATGCTTTAACAGAATATTTTACTGTGTTTGCAGGGAAGGTTTACACACATGCATCAATTTCCACACAGGTTGGCCAATGACACTGGTCACATTCCTCACGAGTGAACGTTCTCATGCCATCCATTCTGGGGTTCTCTTTCCACCCACCTGACATTCTCGTCTCTGATTTCACGTAAGTTAATTCACCAGCGCTGTTGGTTTGTTTGGCTGTTGAGTTGGCTACGATCTCTGCTGACTTTAAGTGTCACAGAATGAAATACTTTGAAGGCCCACACCCTCCTGTCAGTCTGTCATACTGTGGTGACGTGTGTTTCAGTGATGCTGGAAGCTGTGTCACTGGCACTTCAAGTACCAGCAAGGTCAACACTGGTGCCAGGTTTCAGCAGAGCTTCCAGAATCAGACAAACTAGGAAGAAAGGTCTGGAGAGCTACTTCTGAAACCAAGCCAATAAAAACCCTACGGACAAAACAGCTTTTAGCAGGAACTGTCAATCTCAGAAGAGAGAAGCAGTCTGTCATTTTCCCCTCCAAAAGCACTCACGGGATATTTTTATATCCTACCAATACTTGCAGACACTGAACACAGTATAGAAAGGAAATGCTTTGAGAATGATGATGGCAACAAATGTACAAATATGCGTGACACAATGGAGGTATGTACGTATGCATTGTGATGAGTTGTACGATCCCCCAATAAAATGATTTTTAAAAATCCTCCCTCACCGTGCACTGTGGGCGAGGGGCTTCTTGTGGGCTGGAGAAAGGGATCACTGGATGCACTGGTTGCGTTCAGAAAAGATCCCAGCAAATCGTGACCTGGTGGCTTCGAAGGTGCTCCAAACAGGTCAAAGGTGGCACCTAGGAAACAAAGGGAAACTGTATTCTTTTCAGCTTTAGTTCATTCATCTGATACAGACTGAAGACTTGCCACCCCTGCCCTAGGTGAGTCACCTGAAGCATCATGATGAAGCCTGCCTCCCTGGATGCTCAACAGGACCAAACAACTCCAACCCATCAAACTTCCTAAGATTGGATGCCACCCAGGAACCAGGCCATCTTTGTGGACAATAGAGGGGCCTGGATTTACCTGTTAGATGAACCTCAGACTGTATAAATAAGAGTCCCTTTGGCCTTTCACTGCAACTCTATAGATGGCCTCAATTGCTGTGAAAATCTGGCCTTATGCCACCTTAGTGGCATGAAATAGGTGAAGTCGGGCTTACAGAGCAGTCAAGAGGATCAGGTCCTCTGACTCCAAATTCCAGGACATTTTCTAAAAGTGCCTCCCACTCCTGACCTTGCTGGTATTTCAAACGCCAGCAGCACAGCTTCCAACAGCATTGAAACACACGTCACCACGGTATGACAGACCGACAGGAGGGTGTGGGACTGCACCCTTAAGCCATGCTTAAGAGTCACGGTTGAAACAAACTTAGAGGGGGCTTGATGAAAACACGTTGACTGAACCAGTAGACAGAAGCCAGGCTGTGGGGCGCTCCTACCAAGTCGATCGGTGGGCAACCACAGGGTCCAGTTTGTTTGCTTTAGTGCTAGTGGGCTCTGGCTCACTTGAAAGCTGAATGAACATGAGATAAGTGAAGTGACAAAAACTGGGTTCTCATTAGGCCTCCTGTTCTACAGCACCCAAGCCCTGTTTCCAACTACTTGTCAGAAAGTAGGCGAGGGAGGAGATACGACGGAGGCGATAACACAGGCGCAAAGGGGGAAGTCCAGCTTACCCGCAGCCCCGCCACAGCAGCTCCTAACGTGTCGTTTTGAGGTTTATGCCGTCTCTTGTAAGGACGACCTCCCTAGAGCCTCCACACCCCATCAGACAAAGTGGTAGCATTATCTTTGTCGTTGCAGATGATGAAATTGAGACTTGGAAAGGATAGGTTTCTTGCCAAGGGCCAAAGGAATAAGAGTTTGGAATTCATAATCAGGTCCTCTGACTCCAAATTCCAGGACGTTTTCTAAAAGCGTCTCCTACCCCTACCATGCATAACATGGGCGTGAAGAAAATAGGCACAGCTGCACGAATGCAGCCTCTTTACTGCCTCTCTATGCTCCAGGCTGCTACCCCCGAGGCGAGCAGGAAAAGACCAGCTGCTCCGAGCGAGACAGCTGGGACTTTCTACCCCCATTGGGATGGGGACTCGCAAACTCACGGGGCACATCTACTCTGCCCCAGAAGGTTGCTGGGAGTCAGAATCGACTCGATGGTCGTGAATGTGGTTAGTGTTACTGGGACAGGCACACAACTCCCTTTAGCAACCTGTAGCAAGATGAAACTCAGGTGAGCAGGCTGACGGCCTCCTGAAGTTAGACTGAGTCATCCTAGGAGTTGTCGTTGTAAGGTGCCATCGAGTCGGTTCCAACCTGTAGCGACCTTATGCATATGTTCGGAATAGACAACCCAAATCAAACAAGTTAGTGAATAAATCCAACTATCAAACTCTGGGTTGGATAAATGACCTAACATGTTTGCAGGCACCAATTGCCGAATTCATGCTCTCTTAACTATCTGCAGAAGGCGCCCCGCCCCGGTGGCTGAGTGGTTCAGTTCAAAACAATGCAGTCCCTCTATGAGAAAAAGACGGGTCTCTCTACTCCTGCAAAGCATTACAGGCTCAGAAACCCACAGGGACAGTTCTACCCTATGCTACAGGGTCACTATCAGTCAGAATTGACTCAGGGGCAGTTAGTTTATTATCAGCATTGAGGTCTTGTGTAGGATCAAGTGGGTTTCAGAAACCTAACTACACAATTTATATCCCTTACCTCATTTTACACTCACAAAATCTTAACCCTTCAGTAAAATGGCATTACTGAGATTGTTATAGGAATGGTGCCCCAAGATTGCATCAACAATTCCACAGCCAGTTTTGATTCCCCACAGACACTGGAGTCTTCTCACCATGACTTTGTACACGTTTAATACTAGCTTATGTCCATCTGTCCCTGGGTGATACAAACACGCAGGGCAGTTCTTGGCAGTTCAAGAAAGGTTGATGATCCAAGGTCAGACAGAGGAGTATCCGAAGAAAAGCCTGGCAATCTATGGCTGATAAATCAGACCATGAAAACTTGATCAAACACAATTCAACTCAATGGCAATGGGTTATGCTACATTGGGGCCATTCTACAATACACTAAAAGTCAACTGCCCAACAACGCAAGAGAAAAGCGTAAAACTGTCTCTGAAATCATACCAATGGGTAGGCATTACTTCCAGTTTATAGCTAGAAAAGCTTGCCATTTTCAAATAAGGCTAAACAGCTAAATGTTGGCCCTGGGGTTCAAATTCAGGCCTTTGAATCTACCCCGTGCTCTTGCTACTGTTGGGAGTAAAACTACTTGAGTTCTAGGCCATAACCAACTCTGTCTTCAGACAACGAACCAATATATCTGTGTATAATTGAGGCACAGAATTAACTGATGTTTAAGACCATTCTTGCTCTGACATGTTACAAAACTAGGTAGATGGGCCTCTCAGGAATCATGCAAGGTCCACAGTTCTTAAGTATAAGCATGCACTCTTGGATTTGGGGGATTTCTTTGTATTGATTTTGGTGAGCCAGTAGTGCTGCTTTGCACCTCAGGGCCCTGGGTTTCTTAGTGTGTGCATTCCATGACCTGGAGAACCACTCATCACCAATGCCTACCACTCCACGAGCATAGGTCAAGACTAGCCCGAAGCGTTTTGAGAAGTGAAAACAGTAAGCGTGGAAACATGTTTCTCACAGGACACTCTAGGCCTGAAGAGTTGAGACCCTTTTGTTGCTGTTCCCTCCTAATGTGAGGCCCTCATGGTTCACAGTGGCAGCAACAAAGGTGACTAATTTGAGTTGGTTTTACCAAAGCTGCAGAGGATTGTTGCTCAGCCAGCTACACTGTGGGCAAACGTCACCCGCTTGTGCCTGACTCGTCACAGAAGGGGCTGGGTCTGGAGATGAGCACTGCAAAACTAACTGAGCAGTATATGGGGCTCGCTCACCACAATGTAAAACTAACTGAGCAGTATATGGGGCTCGCTCACCACAATCATTCTGTGCAGGCACATGGAGTCAAATGGCCTAGTTATCAACGCGGTCCCATTAATTACTAACTGTTATGGGTGGAATTGTAGCTTCTCAAAATATATGTTGCCATCCTAAACCTGCCTGTGGGTGTGATCTTGTGTAAAATAGGGTCGTCCATATTATGCACATTAGTTCATACTGAGTAGGGAGGGTCGAAACTTACTCCCCTATGAGTTATAAAAAGAACAGAACGCGCGCACACAGACAGACACACACGGGGGGACAGGTGACACGTGAGGCAGGACGACAAACTCTGTGCCATCCAAGCCCGTTTCCATTCTGACTCACAGCCACCCCATAGGACAGGTAGAACTGCCCCTGTGGGTTTCCTCTAACTCAGTGGCTCTCAACTTTCCTCATGCCATGACCCTTTAATACAGTTCCTCATGCTGTGGTGCCCCCCACCCCAAAACATAACATTATTTTCATTGCTACTTCATAACTGTCATTTTGCTACTGTGAAGAATCGTCATGTAAATATCTGATATGCAGGATGCATTAGGCGACCCCTGCGAAGGGGTCGTCACCCACAGGCTGAGAACCACTGCTCTGACTCTGTGTGAAGTACAAAGTCTCATCTTTCTCCTGCGGAGCAACAGCAGTTTCAAACCACTGACCTTGTGGACCGACCACAGCCTGTCATGTAACCAGTAAGCCACCAGGGTTCCTCATCTACAAGAAAAGACTATCAAAAGCCACTGGAACAAAGATCAGAAGCTAGGAGAAAGGCTCATACAAGGAATCGACATGGTTGTCACCTTGTTTGGGGATTTTAACCCGCAGAACCATGAGAAAATAAGTCATACATTTGTGGCATTTTTGTCACTGCCAAATTAAGTAACTAAGCCACTAGCACTCTATAGTTATACGACTAATTTAATTCTAAGCCTCCATTTCCTCAACGATTACACAGAGGTGATAAAATCGAAAACCAACCTCGCATCACCGAGTCAGTTCTGACTCACAGGGACCCCGTGGACAGAGCAGAGAACAGAGCAGCAACTTGGAGTTTCTGAGACTGTTGATCTGTATGAGAGGAGAGAGCCTCATCTTTCTCCTGGGGAAAAGTAATAGCACCTATGCGGGGGCTTTCATAAGAATTCAATCCATTCTTAGTGTTAGATTATTTGGTAAGCAGTAACTACTTCATAAGCAGCCCTGGTAACACTGTGGGGTAAGCATCGGCCTGCTAACCACAAGGCCGGCAGTTCAAGCCCAGCAGCGACTCCAGAGGAGAAAGCTGAAGCTCTCTGTTTCTGTGCAGATTTGCAGCCTGGGAACCCGATCCGGGGTCACTCGGAGTGGGAACCAGCTCGATGGCAGTGGAGTTAAGTACTCCATAAAGGTTAGCTGTTATTATTAATAATAGCTCCTCTTTCCACATTTCCAAGCAGAAGTAACTGAAGCAGCTCAGGGACAGGTGTCCCTTAAAAGAAGGGTAAGGCGCTCAAATCCTCGTGACTGTAGTACTGTCCTTCCAGAATCGACAACATGTCTATTTGCTCTTGTGGGGAAACTGGAAAAGTCTAGCTTAAGGAAGTTCAGTTCTCTGCCTGGCCCCAGAGCCCTGATTCCACACCAAAAAGCACAGGGCTCCCCGGAAACCCTTACCTTCTCCCACTCTCAGGGTGGGCGACGCAGAGGTGGAGGTGGCAGAGCGACGTGGTGTTGACTGGGTGGACGTGGGTCCTCCAGGATGAAACACGTCGTCCACCCCTGCCTGCGCAGCCTGGGCAGGGCCAGCTGCCCCAAACAGGTCACTCAGCAATTCAGAGTTGGTGGGAAGAGCCGCTGACGGAGAGAAGGTCTTACTGACTGCTGACCCTTCTAGGCCCAGGAGGTCCACGTCCTCGGGCGGTGCGGGCGCAGCTGGCTCCCGCTGCTTTCTGCTCGGTTTCCTGGCGCCATGGTGTCTGTCACCATTGGCATTGCCGTGTGGGCTCGCCAGCGTCAGAAGTTCATCGTCTGACTGCTCACTCTCCTGATTCATGAGGGCGGCGTGGTCCTCCTCGCAGAGCGACTTCTCGGATTTCTGGTCTAAAGAAGGCCGGTATGCCAACGCACGGTTAGTTAGCGACCACAGTGGTGACTGTTGGGGTGTGTTAGATGTACATCGCTCTAGTCAGAGACAGGTTTCCCCAAAAGGCTTTCTGGCCCTTGCCGTTGGAGGGATGGAGGGATGGACGACCGCTTTCCCTGCCCACACGATGACATTCACCTTTGTGGAGCGCACAGCTAGCTAACCTAACGGGCAGCGCTGCGTCGTGGTGCGTGGAGAGTGGTTGTCTGGAGCCAGGTGCCCTGGGCGGAATTCCAGCTTTGCTGCTTGTGGCTGTGTGCCCCTGACATGGCACTTTACTTGTGCCTTTATGTCCTCCTCAGGGAAATGGGGATAACCAAGCTTTCTAAAGAGAGACCGTCTAGAAACACCCCGGTCCTACTGGCTCCCCATCGGTCAGAATGGACTCACTGGCAGTGAATTTGGGGTGTTTGGAGCTCACGGGCTGAACTACTGTGGGAATTATGTGAGGCAATATATGGAAAATGCTTTAAGGACAAAGAGTTATCACAATGACTCTTCTTTTCCATTCTTTTCTCATTGTTTCTTTCCCACTCCTTTCCCACCCTCTCCTTGGCCGATAGCTCTCAGAGTCTTTACTTCCCCAGCTGCAAGCAAGGCCTTGCTCCCCCACTCTCGAGCAGGCGTGGACCTCACGGACCACACGTCTAAGGAGCCAACAGGGAGAATGGCTATGCTCGAAAGGGACCTACACCGACTTGAAAGGAGACACTTTCAACATAAATGGGCGGCGGGAAAGAGGCCTTGTCTGGGGAAGGAGTGGGGAGGCTGGCGCATGTCTTGCCAGGCTCATTGAGGCAGATCTCCCTGTGAGGCCATGTTATCTTGTTTTGATGTCAGATGAAGAGACCCAATTTCAAACCAAATACAGATAACACAATCCCCTCGGTCCCAATTCTGAAGTCAGTAAAGCAAGGTTTTCCCAGTTGGGGCCCACGCCCATTTGACATAAAAGCCAGCATCGATGTGACAGTACTGATTGTCTTCACATATCTCACTCAGGGTTGGTGTGTATATACCTCACTGAAGAAACACTGTGTTTGATTGCCGCGTATTGTCTGAGATGCCTCTGGGGATGTCAAGGAATAGAGCTTATGGACCACGTCACCATTTAAAACACACACACAAATATAATCCATTCCTAAATACTTATGACTCTTAAGAGTTCTGGGAAAAGATTGGGCACCTGTATAGTAAAGATGTGATTCAAACATAGCACACAGAGAGAACTCTAATTCTGGGAAGAGTAGAATTTTGTACTAGAGTAAAAGTTCCCAAGAATTTGAAAGGGAGGAAATCTGTAGCCACAATTATTGCAAGTCCATTCACAAAGGTGGAAGCTGCCTCGAGGTCCATCGACAGACGGGTTGATAAACACACTGTGGCCTGTAAGCAATAAAGGGAAACGGAGTCCGGATGCACGCACCGGATGCATGAAAGCACTATGGCAAGTGAGAGCAGGTCATCACAGAAGGGTAAATATTGTAGGACCCCGAGAGGTTTAGCATAAACAAATGCATAAAGGCCAGAGTTCATTACTGGTTACTAAGGGTGGGAGGGAGGGATGTTTAGAAAGCACTGAGCATCTGTTTCTGGGGGGTGGAAAATTAGGCAATGGATACCGGTCATGGTTGTACACCCTGATTAATGTAATCAGTGTCACTGAATTGCACCTGTTAAGGTGAATGTTGAATTGGTGAATGCTGTGTTGTCAGATTCTCACCACAATATACTCGTGAATGCAAGAACAATAGAAAAAGCCACGTCTTTGTTGACGTGTCCTAGGATTCATACATATACACTGCTGATGTATATGGACTGTGTTTACTGTGGGAACTTAATGCTTATTTATTTCTTCATGGAAAATTCATTGAAAGAAATCCCATGGAGATGACATAAAGCTTTTTTTCTTCTTTAAGATGGCTGGCAAAAGTCTCTCTCTCAAACTTACAACAAAATAATTCTACTTTTCATGGCATATGTTCCTTAATTGCCACAATCAAAATAGCTAAATATTCAAAAATTTAACAAAGGTTGGGGAGAAGTTGGTTGGTTTGAAGAAGGATTGGGCAGGGACAGTGTGGATGACAGGGGACACTGGGCAGTCCTGGAGTGCTGTTTTGTATGAGGCAATTTTGTGTGAGAACCACGTACCTTGCCAGCAGAGAGAAGAAAAGAAGCCACTTTGGCCAACATGCCGGGGGTTGTCCGGTGGGATGTCCACTGGAGCCTGCCCTGCAAGACAAAAGACCGTGCAGCCCCACTGAGACCCAAGAAAGAAGCCAGTGTGGCCAGTAACGCAGAGGCCGCAGTCTGAAGAGCAGAACCAGCAGGGACACCTACCTCCTAAGAGCAGAGTGTCCTGCTGCTCCTGATGAGAAGAGAAAAGGATGCTGGGATTGACATCTTTCGTGCAGTAATGGTCCCAGGGCGGAGTCAGGTCTACTGCCTTGTCCTGGGACTGTAGTTCTATTTCTAGTGTCACCTGAAACAGCTGAGGGTACTTTTCTGGCACATCACAGGCATCCAATTCAGGCCTGGGTAGGGGTTTAAAAGGAGACGACCAGAGGAAAGCCACGGCATGAGTATGACTCTCAACACAGGACCATCTTGCACTGACGCTGAGCCTAACTTTTGGCTTAGTTAGTAACCAAATGAATCACTTTACTTTTTTTTTTTTTTTTTAGCTTCAGTTTCATCATCTCCTTCACAAAAGGTGGTAAAATACTGCTCACTCGGAGGATCTGGGTGCTGCTGCATGTGAATGTATTCTGGAAGGCATGCAGCTCGTATATGCTGGTATGGTGAGAACAGTAGCTAAGGTGGTATTAAGTACTAAGTCCATAAGGAGCCCTGGTGGTGTAGTACGTTTGTGTTGGACTGTTAACCACCAGATCAACCGTTCAAACTCACCGCTGCCCTGTGGGAGAAAAATGAGGCATTCTGTTTCCATAATGATTTACAGTCTCAGAAACCCAAAGGGGCAGTTGAACTCTGCCCTACAGGGTCTCTATCAGTCCTATGGACTCCATGGCTGTCAGCTGAGTTGATTAGACCCACAGTCACTGTCTTGTGCCTTCACATGCCTATCCCAACACTAGCCTTGCAACTCCCTATATCACCTGAACCACCCCACTGAATCCCCCAGATCTCAGAAGGAGATAGCAACTCAGAGTTCATGTCTGGGGCAGAAAAGCTCTCAGTCAATATTAAAACTTGATTATGATGGGTCTTTGCTCAATTTGATGGCCATCGTGGCTGAAAAGCATCAAGAGCTACACAGATACAAACTATCAGTGTTTTAATATGTTGTTGCTGCTGATTCTCTCATATGCAATTCTGGACCCTTCTTTATGAACTTGATTTGTCAGATAGTTTACTGAAGGACTGACAGTGCAACCAGCCTCAAAGCGCAGAAAGCTATACTCAATGACCCAGAAGCACAGGCTTCTAGGAGAGGACGCAGCACAGGTTTAAAGAGCTCCCAGCATTTCATATCCGCATTGAAAAGGGCTTTCAGCTGTACTTACTTAGTAAACTTTAAAACTGTTGTGTCCAATGGTATGAATCCAGTATGAAACTGAAGCTGGAATATCTGTGTGTTCGTCACCTAAAGAATACACGAGAAGGTGGGTATCATGGAATGATCGTTTAGCTGAGCAAAGTGTTCTTGTATTGAAGGAATGCACGCATGGAGGCCCAAAGTCCACCTGCTGCCCTACTACTAAACATATACATATATGCACATAGATCTATTTCCCCCTCAATTATAAATATATTTACATATGTGCATGCCTGTATTTAGGCCTCTATGTATGCCCTTTGCCTCCTACTTCTTTCCTCTACTTCCTTACGCTTTCCTCCTGTCCCACTACCATGTTCAGCCTTCATTCTGGTTTCAGTAATTCCGCTCAGTTACACTGCCCTTGGTCACTCCCTACCAGTCCTCCCATCCCCTCCCTGCCACTGGTTTTGAACCACTCCTTGTTCCCTTGTCACTGGGTTGGCCCAAACCTCCTCCCTTCTCCCACCTCCGCCTATCCCATGTCCCACTCCCCCACCCCCGACCATTGGTCCCATTGTTTTCTTCTCCACATTGTTTATCTAACCTATCTTATCCAGATAGACCTTCAGAGATGATAATATGCGCATCAAACTGCAGATGGCCTCGACATTACCAAACAAAGTGGCACATAAGAGCATGTTGCTGAAGATAAACCTGTGCATAAGCAAATGTGGTGAAGAAAACTGATGGTGCCCGGCTATCAAAAGATATAGTTTCTGGATGCGCAATGGGGACCCAATGCCCATCTGTAGACAACTGGACATACCTTGCAGAGGAGTAGTGGGGAGGAGATGAGTCACTCAGGGTGCAGTGTAGCATTAATGAAACTCAAAACCCGCCTCTAGTTCTTGAAAGCTTCCTCCCCACCAATTATCATGATCCCAATTCTACCTTGCAAAACTGGTTAGACCAAAGGATGCATAGGTACAGATGAGAACTGGAAACACAGGGAATCCAGGACAGATGAACCCCTCGGGACCAGTGGTGAGAGTGGCGATACCGGGCAGGAAGAGGGAAGGAGGATAGAAAGGGGGAACCGATTACAAGGATCTACATATAACTTCCTCCCTAGGAGATGGACAACAGAAAAGTGTGTGAAGGGAGACGCCACGCAGTGTAAGATATGATCAAATAATAATTTATAAATAATCAGGGTTCATGAGTGAGGGGGGAGTGGGAAGGGAAGGAGGGTAAGAAAAATGAGGAGCTGATTCCAGGAGCCCAAGCGGAAAGCAAGAGTTTTGAGAATGATGGGGGCAACGAATGTATAAGTGTTCTTCACACAACTGATGTAGGTATGGTGTTAAGAGTTGTATGAGCCCCAAAAGAGATTAAAAAACACACACACATGAGAAAAGCACAATGCAAACAATCAGTGAAAACAGTCTGATCCAAAGTGTCTACCTTGGAGAGCCATTCACCTTCACCTGTTTCTGCATCAGCATCTTTGTTCACTATGAACATCAGGTGCTCTCTTCTTAAACTGGCTCGGCTTCATTACTAGCCTCTGCTTTCCATGAACTTTGACTCAGCAAGCCATTTCCTCACCTGAAAATGCCATACTGCGACTCATGCCATTCCTTCTCTCCCCAGAAGGACCCACCGCCACCTGGTGAATGCATCCAGTCGTACTGAGCAGTCAGTCTTTTTCTAGCCTTTCAGGGACGGCCCTGATATAGCAAGCCCGGATTAACGTCTGGTGCAGAAGCAACACTGGCTAAAAGTAAGCTGCTCCAATTATAGTGCCGCTTGTTCTTGTCCTTGTTAGATGTCATGAGCTAATTCTGACTCATGAACCGAACCACGCCCTGCCAAGTCCGGTGTCATCCTCACAGTTTGGCCTCATCTGAGCCCACTGTTGCAGCCATTGTGTCAGTCCACATGGTTGCTTACCTTCCTTTTTCTCACTGACTCTCCAGTTTACCGAACACGAAGGCCTCCCCCAAGGGCTGGCCCTCCTGACAACGTGTCCTCAGTACTTGAGACAGCGCCTCACCATCCTCACTTCTGAAGAGCATACTAGCAGTATTTCTTCCAAGACAGACTTGCTCCTTCTTCTGAGCGTTCATGAAATATATTCCATATTCTTTCATCCAAAGACTATTTCAAAGGTTATCAATTCTTCTCTGGCCTTCATTATTCACTGTCTAGCTTTCCTCTGAGTATGAGGGTAAAATTGAACACACGTGGCTTAGGTCAAGTGCACCTTAGATCTCAACATGACATTTTTGTTTTTCTAACATTTTATAAGCTATTTTGCAGCAGATTGGCCCAATGTAATACAATGGTGATTTCCGGACTGCTGCTTGCATGGGTGCTGATTGTGAACTCGGGCAAAATGAGATCCTCCACAAGCTCCAACTTCTTGTTGTGTATCATGATATGGCTTGTTGGTCCAAATGTGAGGATTTGTGTTTTCTTTATGGTAAGATGTAATCCATATTGAAGCCTGGAGATTTGGGCTTCATCAAGAACGTATTCCATTTTCCTGTAGTCTCAATAAGCAAGGCTGTATCGTCTGCATATCACAGTTGATAATGCGGCTTCCTCGAATCCTGCCGCCTCATGCTTCTTCATGGAGTCCAGCTCCTAGAGTTATCTGCACAGCATGCTGAAAGGACACAACCCTGACACACATGCCTTTCTGATTTTAAACAATGCAGCAATTCCTTGTTCTGTTTGAACAGGTGCCTCTTCTTGATCTACGTACAGGTTCTGGATGAGCACAATGAAGTGCTCAGAAATCCCATTCTTTGCGATGTTGTCCAGTTTTCTATGATCCATACAGTCAAATGTCTTTGTGTAGTTAACAAGACCAGCAATTCTATGGCATGATGTGCTTTTCAGGCCAGATCCAATTGACAACAACAACGGCTATCCCTCATCCAACATCATCTTCTGAGGCTAGCTGGAATTTCTGGCAGCTCCCTGTTGATATACTGCTGCAACTAGTGTTCTTCTGCAAAATGTCACCGATGTGTGAGAGTAATGACATCGCTTGATCATTTCTGTGTTCTGTTGGATCATTTTTCGTTAGAATGGGTCTGGTAGTCATTGGCAAGGTAGCAATCTTTCTAATTACTTGGCATTGACAGAGTGCTTCTTGCATTGCATCCTCCTGTAGTCTCAATCGGTATTCTGGCAATTTCTGGTATTTATCATGTTGTTTTGCACAATGCCCTCAGGGTAGCTTGGATTTCTTCCTTAAATACTAACATTTTAAAAACCATACCCTCCCTCCTGAAATGCTTGATGTCAACCAATTGGGTTTCAGGTAATGACTGTTATTCCTTCCATCTTCATCAGATGCTTCCTGCATCGCTCAATATCTTGCTCAGACAGTCTTTAAATGTTGCAACTTGAGGACTGAATTTTTTCTCAGTTATTTCAGCCTGAGAATTTCAAAGGATGTTATTCTGTTTGAATTTTCTAACTTTAGGTCTTTGCACATTTCATAATAATTTCTTACTCTTGTTTTCTCAAGTTGCCCTTTGAAATTTTTTAAGCTCTTTTACCTCATAATTTCCTCTATTTGCTTTAAATACCCTCCATTCAAGAGCAAGTTTTATAATCTTTTCTTACATCCATTTGGGTCGTTTGTTCCTTTTTTTTTTTTAATTCAGGGGAGAGCGCGAACGCAGTCCGTTTGTTCCTTTTTTTAATGACAGTTATCTTCTTTCATGAAAGATGTTCTTGATATCATTTCACAATTCATCGGGTCTTTGTGTTCAATGTGTGAAATCTATTCTTGAGAAGATCTCTACATTCAGGTGGGATTTACGTGTGTGTTTTTTTTTTTTTTGGTTCTTATAGAGTAAATTTTTTTCCAACTTTCAACTTGCCTATGAACAATTATTGGTATATTCCATAGTTGGCCCCTGGCCTTGTTCTAATATTGAGCTTCCCCTTTGTCTCTTTCCATAAATGAGGCGGATTTGATTCTTGTGTATTCCATCTAGCAAGCTTCAAGTATAGGCACTATTTATGTTCCTAAGGTATTTACAATGAATAGGTCACTGGGCCTTACAAACTCTCTTACGTGTTCTCTAGTATCATTTCTATCACCGAGGCCATATGAGAGCGTCAAGGTTTGCTTGTGCCAACCTGGCCAATAATCACACGTGGGATTAATTGAAGGGCAGAGAGATAAATGGCTCGGTGAGGTTCGCCTTTGTAGTTCTAGGGTCTCTTGCTTTCTGATGGTCGGACCAGAGTGCAGCTGCCTTAGCCAATTCCCTGCTTCAGCTTGGCAGGCTCACTTCCTGCAACACATCCCTGAGGAGAAGCCACCATAAACCTACCCTGATGCAGCCCTGGGTGCTAGAGCATCCACATGGAGACCCTGCCAGCGCTAAGATGCTCACTGATTTGGCTTTTTCCTGCAGTTGGTGTCACTGCGTGTGTTTTATGAGACTGAGGAGGACTTTGTAGCTTGGTGTCAGACATATGGGCTAATGTTGGACTTATGGGATTGGACAGCACTGGGTTGGGATGCTTTCTTAATGTATACTTACCCTTTATATAAAACTCTTACACATATGCGTTTCTGTGGATTTGTTTCCCTAGTTTACGCAGAGTAACACACCATATTTTTCTACTGCTCCTTAGTTTTTGTTTCTAATTTTTGCATTTCCAATTACTAATAATTACCAGTGCATCTTGATTGATGTGTGATCAATTTTAGACGAAAAAAGTTGGTAAAACTCTTCAGTTTCTTAATTTTTGGCACTGGTAGTTGGTACACAAATTTGCCTAATAACTAATGACAAGTAACTGGTCTTCCTTCTAGGTCTATGAATAATACCCTATCACTGACAGCACTGCATTTCAGGATAAACCTCGAAACGCTCTTTTTCACTATGAATGTAATATTTACTACTCTTCTTAAATTTTTCATTTCCGGCCTACTAGTCCATGTGATTGTCCTATTAAACGTGGTCCAAACCAGTGCTTTTCAGCTCACGAAGGTCTAGGGCACTGAGCCATTTCTAATTTTCTCAGATTTGTACTTGGCACATTCCATGTTCCGATTCTTAATGGATGCCTGCGACATTCTTTTCCTTTGGGGTTCTCCCCATCATCCCATGAAGGTCCTGGAAGTTTTAATCCAACTACTTCCTAAGACGAGCTATTCTTTGAAGAAGCAGCTCTTCCTCAATTGTAGTCAAGGACCTTCCAACCTAAGAAGCTCCTCCTCTGGCACAATTATCAGACGTGTTTCTATAGCACCCACAAGATTTTCACTGGGATGTTTCCCAGAAGCAGGTCTGTCTGGGTCTGGAGGCTCTGCTGCAAGCTATCCGCTCTGGGCGAGCCCTCTGGGAGTTGGCAACCTTGGTGACGTCACTTCCAGCATCACAGCAACACACATGCCACGGCAGTATGGAAATGGACAGACAAGTGGCACAGAGCAAGTCATACCTACCTCCCACACGGCATTACAGATATGTACACATATGAGAGTCTCCCTGCTCCACTGATTCCTTCAAGACAGGGACATTTTCTTCATTGTTCATTTGTGTTAACTCCCAGGCATTGCTTGTCACTGAGTATGAGTTTAGCACATAGTTGATGATTTAAAATAAAAATTTTGCAGCATTATTCACAATAGCTATAAGTGGAAACAACTCCAACCAATGGCTGGAGTAGTGAATGGGAGTGCATTCCTGCAACGGGTTTTATTTGGCAGTAAAGAGAAATGAAGTACTGGTTCATGTTGTAACATAAGATAACTCTTAACATGTTACACTAAGTGAAAGAAAACGGGCACCCAATCTTGTAGATATGATTCGATTTCTAGGAAACGTCCAGAAGAGGAAAATGCATAGAACAGAAAGCAGATTGGTGTTCCAAGGGGTGGGGATGAAAGGAAAGGTGGCTGCTAATCAGCATGAGATTCCCTTCTGAGGTGATGGAAACCTTAAGGCGTTAGATGGCTGCAGAGCACTGTGAGTGCTCTAGACGTCACGAACGTGTGCCCTGTAGAAAGAGAAGGCGCATGCTTCTCAAGGACACAGGTGCTGGAAGTGCCCAGACTGCCAACTCTGCCAGGGTCACTAGGTCGAGCCCTGGGGCAAGGCACAATCTCTCAGAGACTCAGTTTCCTCACTTATAAAAGGAGGGGTGGGATAAACAATCTTGAGAGCATCTTTCTAGTTCTAACATCACAGGTCACTGAAGCCCAGAGTGGTTTGAAGAAAGGATTCAGAAAAACTGCCACCAGTGGCTCAGATGTGCTTTCCCATGAAGAATGATACCTTAACCTTTAGCCATACCTTAGCCTGCAGCCGGCTCCCAATGGTTGACCTCAAATGATACATGGAGACAATCACATCTCCTTGCACAGTGATGCTTAAAGGAATGAAGATTTTCCCATCTTGGACGCGATACTCTCTTTAAAGAGACACCAAAGAAACTACATTTAGGAGAGTCCCAAATTGTGTAATCACACAGCCCACCCCAACACACACACACACACACACACACACACACACACACACACACAGGCCTAGCCCCCTGTGTGGCTCTGGTAAAGTGTTCTCGGTGCAAAGACCTGGGCCTAGGACCACTCCCTATCTTGAGCAAAAGATCAGGGGTACAGCTAGCCCGTACTCACTGAAATGCTGTTTCAGAAATGGCCTGGCAAGGGTCTGATGCCAGCAGCTCTCTCCATCTGACCTGCAATGTCTGACAATTCACTGGTCCATCCTGGCATCAAGGGTGTGCCTTGAGCTGCTCATCACAACGGCGGCAGGTTGAACCCACCAGTTGCCCCCCGGGAGAAACATGGGGCTGTCCGCTCCTATAAAGATTTAAGGTCTCGGAAACCCCAAAACTTACATTCTACTCTGTCCTACAGGGTTGCCAGGAGTCAGAATTGACTCAATGACAGTAAGTTTTGTTTTATTTTACTTTACAGATCCTCTTGTTTGCTTCAAATGCATTCAGCCCTGTTATATTTATCTTTTCCTGATTTAAGGTTTATAGGGAAGGGTCAGGGAGAAGGCAAAAAAAAAAAGGAAACCAAGGTTTAAGTATTAAAACAACAACTTGAGAGTCTTGGATACTCATTCCCAAATTCAACCAACACCCCAATAATTTTGTTCTATGTTACGACCTCTCCAAACCTTTTTTCTACATTCCCCTACCAATGCGGGGTTGTACCTGCTCTTTTATTCGGATGCTATGGCTCCTTAAGTTACACAACCTTGTTGCACAGCTGGAAATCTCCTTTAGCTCGGGCTTCCATTGTCTTTACCAAATCCCATCATAGCTGGCTTCCATCAACACCCAGGCTCCCTGTCTCCCACTATTGCCTCAGCTCTCATAATACTTCAACCTAGCCCTTCTTGAAAACTGGATTTTTAAAAATTTTAATTAATTATTTTATTGGGAGCTCTTACAGATATCATAACATGCCATCGTTCAATCACATCACGCAGTAACATACAATTGCTACCATAATCAGTTTCAAAATATTTTCTTTCTTCTTGAACTCCTTGTTATCAGCTCACCTTTGTCCCTTCCCTCCCCTTCCCTTTTTCCCCCTATAACAGTTTTGAGGGTTGCTATTGGGTTTTTTCCCATATCTTACATGATTCGATGTACATATTCGCATACGAATCTGTTGCTCATTCCCATTGAGTGAGGTTATAGAGTCATCGATGCCCTCAGTTTCCTTGTCCCCCACCCCAACTCTTCCCATACCCCCAGGGAACCATTACTCCTGTTACTATTTCTGAAGGGTTATCTAGCTTGGCGTTCATGTAGCGAGTGATCATAAATATACAAATGAAACTGGACTCTTCAGTTCTTTTGTTTCCATCTTAAAAAGTAACCATAACATCCTTTGAGTTGAGCTGTACATTTCCAATACTCTGCCAGATGTTGTTGAATACATTTTTTAGTACCAGTGATTTTCACAATGCTCTCCTCACGAGCGGATGTATGCTCATCTTATAAAAGAACGGGACAGTTCACTAGGAGAGATGAAGAAAAGCACCGCGACTTACTTCATGCGTTCAAAATCTGTGCAGGTTGTGTATATTTTGGTTTCTCCGATCAACACGTCGCAGTAAGGCCGGCATCCATTTCTCTGTTTGTTAAAAAAGGGGATTGGGCTGACAGTGATCGACTTAATTGTGAGAGGCTTGAAATGAGGACGGTAGGGTTTGTCCGCTAGTAGGTCACACATATAGCCCAGGTATCTGAAACAGAAGATTGTCCGTCTATTTGGGGTCTAATACACCAGGAAAAAACAGAGGCCAATCTTTAGCATGAAATTTGTTCTTTCAAATTAGTATTTACTCTGTTAACTTCTGAGACATTTAACTGGCAAATGTACAATCATTTAGGAAGGCCTTTGTCTGGTGATACTGCTGTACGTTCCCATGGAATTGATAACTGGGTATTTATGAAATGAAGATGTTGTGGGGGCTTTATACTAGCTAATGATGGAATATTATTCCTATTTGATTTGGTAGATGAAATTTCTCAGCTAAAAGCTGACTCTAAACACATTTTGGAATTTTAGCATCTTCGAAGTGCTTTTAATCCAGAGAAATAAGGCAATGCAATTTAACTAAGACTCAATTTAACAGGAAAGAAAATCAAAGTTGTCTAAAAATGGCTTTATTATTATTTATCATAATCCATATACTTATCCATTGTGTAAAGCCCCATTGTACATATGTTGCCATCATCATTCTCAAAAGCATTTTCTTTCTACTTGAGCCCTTGGTATCAGCTCATTTTTCTCCCTCCCTCTCTCATGAACCCTTGAGAAGTTATAGATTATAGATTATTATTTTCATAACTTACATCATCCTCTGTCACCCTTCACCCACTTTTCTGTTGTTCGTCCCCCTGGGAGGAGTTGATATGTTGATCCTTGTGATCAGTTCCCCCCTTTTCCACCCACCTTCCCCTTATCCTCCTGGCATCTCTATTTAAACCCCTCGGGGCTTGTCTTTTGAAAGCCACTTGTCAGATTTTCTCTTATAATCTATTTCCTTGTTTCCATGTCAACAGAAGCATTTTTCACACTCCTTATTGCCTTTATACTTCTACCTTTCCCTCTTCTTTGGTAACTATGTGCCTAAATATAGCCTGAGGTTACTTGTATTCCCATAAACACTGGCACAGCGAAACAGAACGGGACTGGTTTGGGAGACGGTGATCTGAGGTCGTGTCCAGAAGGTACTGTCAGACCCAGAGAATGTTGCGACCTGCCTAGGTCTCAGTGTCCTCGTCTGTACAGTGAAAGAGGTGGACATCAGTATTCTTTGAAGGCTCTTTCTTTTTTAAGATGGCCAGTGCTGAAAGGGGGATATTTAGCTGTCAGGCATCAAATGTCCTGATCTGATAAGATTCTTGCCATAGTTCAGGAGAGTGGCAGATGACAAAGTAAAATAACACGTCCTGACAGCACTTTAAGGGGTGGAAGGTGAAGCTCACATGATACCATTTAGACCACATTTGAGCCTAACTCTGCCTCTAGCTTACTCTACCTCCTGTGCGACGGTGACAGTCCGATGCCTGGCCTCTTCGCATACAGCAGTCGAACAGCCGGGCCAGGAGAAGAGTAGAGATTACAGAAAATGAACATAGCCCCAACCAAAATTGACGATGCTGCCCGTCCATCCTGCCAAAAGAAGCACATAAACTCATTAGGAGCACGGTTCACTGAGTCCCTTTCCGAGACTATGTGTAGGAGTGATGGAAAGAAGGGGTGCAGGGAGAGCAATCTGAGAAATCTCTTAACCAGGGGGCCTCAAATTCACTGGGAAATCAGAATCAGCCCCAGCTATTTAAATCACAAAGCAGAGAGTAAAGACTTTTTCTAAGGGTAAAATGGACTCTCTACTAACTAGAGAAACCCAGCAATTTACATATTATCCTTTGGGAAGCTCTTTTCCCATTATTTACATTATTTCTGGAAATATCGTCTTCAAAGTAACTTTGAACTTGGCGCAGCAGAACTGATCAGTTGAGGCTTTTTGGTTTTAGGACTAGAGGTAAAAAGTTTACAGGTTAGGTAAATGCTGCTTTTTAAAGAACACACTATGTATTTACTTTACCCCAACCATGTACATAGGGGTTCATATAAAGAAGCTTCGCCTGATTCCACCTTCATCAAATATACAAGTACAACCAGCAGTATTCCTGGCAGGTGGTCATTCCGTCTCTTCTAGAATACTGTGTAAGTGACAGGCTGCCTATAGCTACTTGAAGTTGTCCATTCCACTGCACATTTTTCCTCATTCTGAGGATGCTATGTTTGTTCCTCCATAGCTTACTCCCAAAGATCCTTTCTCCCTTCTTCTCAGAACAAAGTCTCAGCCCACTCCTTTCTCCACATGACACTCAATTCTCCCTCATTCGATATTTCATATCAATAGACATCATTTGGAGGTTTCTTCTGAACCAATCGCACTTTGAAAACAACCACCGTAATGAGCAGCGAGATGTGACATGCAACATGCCAGAGGTATTCTGACATAACCAGAGAGAAAGTATCACCTCCTTTGAGATGAACATTATGCTTCTATTAACAGAACCCCAAATCAAACTAGTTCAAATTTAGGCTAAGTGACACTATGTGCTTTTACTGATCTTTTAATCGATGGGAATCCTTGGTTCTGTTTCAGGTGAAGGCTGAGTTCTGAAGGATAGATGCAAAGTCCAGAGGAGTAGTTGGGGAGGGAAACCCAGGAAGTCAGTTGTTAGAAAACAGATCAGTCTCCCTGAGAATTGCTTTTGCAATGCACTTAATCCATTGGTATCCTTGGAGGGCATTGTGTCTTTTTCATTTTTGCTCAAACACAAATAGTGTATTTACAGGCTATGTCAATACTGTTATGTCAATTGTATTCAGACAGAGTTAGAGGAATTCTGTTTTGACCTCTTTGATATCTGACACTTTAAAAATTAATAAATCATTTTATTGGAGGCTCTTACAGCTATTATAACAACCCATACATTAATTCTATCAAGCACACTTGTACATATGCTGCCATTGTCACTTTCAAAACATTTGCTACTTGGCACTTTTATAATACTTCGTGAGCTGGGCACGTATCTACTCCTCCCACTAGTACTTAAACTTGAAGGCCTAACAGAACAAACTCTTCCTTCATTGTTACATCCTTCACATCATCTATCTCCTAAGGGACTCAAGATTCGATTACTGGACTCAAATGTCTCCCACACACCTTAGGCTAGCTTATCTGACCAAATTACACCGTCGAACGACCAACAACAGAAAGATTACTCACCAAACAGTGTACAACACAGACATTTTTGGGATTCTGTAGTAGCCAGTTATACATATTCCGACACACAGCGAAGAGGTTGTGCAAACTGGGGGCCTGCCTAATGGGCCAACTGCATTCTGAGACCTAAGGGAATAGAGCAAAAGGAAATGAACCCTCCATGCCGCTTCCTCTCCATAAGAAGGTGTCACACCAAGCAAGCCCTCCTGAAGCCGACACTGCACCTGCAGTTCACATAACCAGGAAGAGCTGAGAGCAATGTCCAGTCACCCAAAGAAGGTACGTCAGACAGCCAGTATTTAATGAAAATATTCTGTTCCTGTGAATGTATGAAAACATATTTCAAAATGTGTTTTAAGTTAAGCTGACCATTTACAGTACACATTTGGATTTTTTAAAATCCTCGAAGGTAACATAAAGTTTAATTCCTATTAACTATAAAATGTTTTGACCGGCCTACAAGATATTTAATTATAGGATTATTTTATAAATCTTGCATTCACTCTAATTCTACCTCAGCCTTAGAGATAACATGAAACATGCTGCACGGAGTGTTAATGCAGGTTTATTTCTTCTTCCTTTAGTGGAGGGCCTGCCATGGGGGCTGGGGGCCGTCCACAGTCACTCAATTCACACACTTCTTATGTAGTGTATTACAGAGTATGGACCATGTTTCAAGGGTGTTGCTTGGCTCTGATGTGCACAGTGTTGTGAGAGGCATTAATATGAGATAAATGAATCCCAGAGGGGGCTTTGTTCCAAGATACACTACCGATCAGGGCGCCCCAGCTCTTCCGAGCACAGGTCCTGTCACTGTGTGACAGCAGCACAGGGGTTAAATGACCCTCTGCTTCTACTTACTAGGCAGGAACCTTTGTTGATGAATTATTAATTAATTTAAATAAAAACCAAATACACAATTTGAACTTGAGTAAATTTTGTGACTTTTCTAAGACTTTATTCATAAAATATAGCAATTTATACCTACTTACCAACCAGCATTTCAAGTGTGCAATGACAATGAACTAAAAGGGAGATGCACACAAAGTTCTCAATAAATGTTAACGATTATTATTAATTCTGACTCAGCATCAATTGGCTCCCAGGAGGAAATACCAGATTTCCCAGAATTCTCAGGAGAAGGCCATGCCCACACAGAGGCCTCATTAAATATGACCTGATTGACAGACCAGACTCCACCCCTTCACTCTTAATCCTCTCAAGTCCCAAACTGGCACCAGATGATGTCACTTCCACACTACGTGACTGGTATTTCCGATAGCAGCAGGTCACCCAAAGCGAATAGGTTTTAGCCGAACTTCCAGGCTAAGCACAGAGGAAAAGGAGGAATAGGCTGTCCACTTCTGCGGCACAGGCCACTGAAACCTTGTGGGTAGCAGTGGAACCTTGTCAGATACGGAAAACCTCATGGACAGAGCAGACCCTCGCCGGGGAGACTGCCAGGAGACGGGGCCCTCAGGTCGGAAGGCACTCAGAAAGAATATCCGCAGAGCTTCCTCCCCTCTCTCCCATGGACGCTGTGTTCCGTGAGAGCAGAGACGATGGCGTATTCGTTTTTGCACCAGGGCCCGATGTCCATCTGTGGGTCATATGTGCTCAACAATGGACCCCACAGGCATGTCTCTCTGACTGATACATTGTGTCACTATGTACACTGTCCTGAGCAAGTTGTAGGGGATCAATATCAGTGTTCTTTTTCGGTTACAACAGTATGAAACTTTAAGAAATTTGTTTTCCCAAGCAATAACTTTTTAACTAACTTAAAAAAAATCATTTTCTTAGGGGGCTCATACAATTCTTATACAATCCATCCATACATCAATTGTGTCAAGCACATTTGTACATTCATTGCCCTCATCATTCTCAAAACATTTGCTCTCCACCTAAACTCCTAGTATCGGCTTCTCATTTTTCCCCCTCCCGCCCTGCTCCTCGCCTCCCTCATGAACCCTTGATAATTTATAAATTATTATTTTGCCATCTGTTTGCAATTCCCCACATGCCAATGTAAATTTGCTTAATGATCCTCAGCTAAAAGTTGGCTAAACTGTCCTTAGCACAATAGGCTAATAGCACCAGAATCATTAAATCAATCAAGTAAATAATATTAATTTAAAGCACTCCATAATTACATATTTACTTGATATATAATTACACACCACCAAGCAAACATACAATTAGAACTTTTTTAAAGGCATGTGCTCTGTCTAAAAGGGGAAGAAAAAACATTAAAAAAATAAAAAGAAGAAATTCAATCACAGTAAGCTATTTTTGTAGCTCTCCGGGGTTCACAACTATGTGTACTACGCATGCTGCTCGGTACATGACATTCACCCTGCCATCGGCATTCTCTCGGAATTCCTCCTGCAGTCTCTGGGCATCAGAGAGTACCATATGTATCACAAGGCTGCCATGGAAGCACCCAATGGGACAGAGGCTACGGCACAACCTGGACTGGATGCCATTCGATTTGTATCTCTCCATCGCCCAGCACCGGATCATCAGAATGGCAGAAGCATTCCACCTGCTGAAGCACTATAGCAAAAGGGACGACGGAGATCCCAACTTAAGTTCCATGCCCCGGTACTTATGAATTTGGGACATTGTTTCTGGAAGACAGGAATCCTTCAGTCAATTGTCTGTTTGACATGTATTTTCTTTTTTTTTTGACATGTATTTTCAATGTTAAACAGACACTTACTGAATTCATACTCAAAGCCAGATTTGGTTATTAAATATATTTCTTTAAAAAATATATTTCTTACAACACACTTACAGAAGTCTTCTAAAAGTATTTGCAAGATAAATACTCTTAGTGTCATCCTTCCTTTCAACAGGAGGAAACTAAGACACAGAAGGGGTGAGGTGACATGTCCAAGAAGGAGCAGTATTAAGATGTGAATCTTAATACTTATTGTTGTTGGTCTTAAGTTTAAAACCTACATAAGTGAATTTCACTTCAAGAAAATAATTTAAAAACTCTGTGTTCTTTGCCTTAAGCACGGTGTCTGATGACTGATTATTAACAATCATAGAAAGGCAAGAATTCCATTTTACATTTGTGTAGTGGTGATATGGCTTCAAGCCATGATGTCTTTTAGCAAGGTTGAGGCATTCATTTCATGCAAGGCCACACAAGTAGAACATGAGGAATTGCCTGTGCATTCCTTGGATCAAAGGCCAGTGATTTCTTTTCTACTCCCATTTTCCTGTCGTGACATTGACGCACAGTGCTGGAAGCAGAGACAAAAACAATAGGGCCAAATCCCTGCACAACTAACCTCCCTCCCATCCAAGAAACCGAACCAGAAGCAGCAGGATTGCCACAGCAACCTCCCTGTGCACTGTGGAGAGGAAGTGGAAAAGGGGGAGTTAACCTTCGTGCAACCCTGAGCTCACCCTGAAATCCAAGCTGGCACTATCGTTTCCACAAATCAAGTTTTCATGACAATGGGAAAATTCTCTAAGATTCCATGGTTTGGAGAGAGTCAACATCATGGACGATTGTTAAAGGCCCAGTTGGGCCACAGATATTTCCTCAAAAGAATGGGAAGCAGGAACTCAAACAGAAACCTGACAACAACAAAAAAGTGCCAGCACCATCCACAACAGTGGGAAGGTGTGCACAACCTGAATGTGCACACAGAAGACCGGTGAAATAAATGTGGTACAGGCATACAGGGCATACTGCACAAAGGGAGATGAAGTCCTGATCTCTGTAAACTGTGATGAACACTATGCTGAGTGAGATAAAGGCACGTATTATATATTTATAAAATAGACACATGTGTAGAGACCAAAGCCTGTCAGTGGGTAGCAGTTGTTGGGAGGATAAGGAATGGGGGAGTCACTACGTAGAGAGCAGAGTTTTGGTTAATGGTAGAATGATTGAGAAAAGGATTTTGATAATGCTTCACGGGAAAACGAATGTAATCAATGGCGCCGAATTACACATGTAAAAGTTGAACATGCAAATGTTTTTTCATGTGTGTCTTTACACATACATGTCTATTAGTCTATCTAATAATGTCAGGCGAAAGGCGTAAGAGGTTGGAGAGATGTGCTGCTGTTGTAAACTGCCATCATGTCAGCTCGCGTCTACGGCAGCCCCAGACAGAATGGAATGCGACACTGCCCAGTCAGTCTTGCACCATTCCCACGACCGGTTACGGATAAGATTGCTACGCGGCACAGCTTTTCCAAGCAGTTCAGCAGGCTGTTCCTCTCTGTCGATTGTAGTTGCAGCCTTCACGGATAGAGAGGTAGTAGCTGGCAGCGAGGTACAATCATGAAGGTTTTGATCCACCAGGAAGGTGAGACTGCCACCACTGAACAACCACTGCCCACAGGGCACAAGTGCCCAACGGGGTCTGGGGATTAAAAGGAAAACTAAGATGTTGGGACTTGAGATACAAGGGCTGTAGAAGTCAGGTCAGAGGTCCAGTTACATTCTGCCAAGTTCTGGAACTGTCCTGGGAAGGGCTATCAATGTACTACCGCACTGTGTTTTAAGGGATAGAATCAGAAAAGTTTGTGGCATGTGGAAATGACTCCCTTAGAGAAGTTAGGTTAACAGTAAAGGGGTGGAGCTTGGGCTGGTGTGGTAGTTACATAATCTTGGTTCGACTTGAGGGTGTTAAGAGTGAAGGGGTCGAGTCTAGTCTGTCAATCAGGTCACAGTCTGATGATGCCTCCTTGGGGCAGGGCCTTCTCATGGGGACTCTGGGAACTTCCTCTTTCTCTCTGCCTTTGACTTCCTGTTGATAAGCCATGGGGAGACTTGCTGAGACCTGTAAGAGCGCTCTTTCTCTGCTTCACCTTCCTGTTGAAGACCCACACTCAGAAAGCTGGAGGAGCCAAGGGGAGACCTGTGCAAGCGCTGAGATGCTTTCACCACTACTGGATCCACAAGGCTTTTCACCCACCGGCCTGTGATCTTCCTGCCTTGGGCATCACTGCATGTGCTGCACGAGTCTAAAGAGGAATTTATGGACGGGTATCAGACATGTGGGCTATTATCGAACTTATGGACTTGACCTGGACTGGGCTGGGATGCTTTCTCAATATATAACTGCTATTGTATACCGTATACAATTTTAATGCAAAGCTCTCTCTTACCCAGGAGGACACTAATGAGTGTCCCTGGATTTGCTTCTCTAGTGGACCCGGCCTAGCACAGCTGGTGTGGTGGACTTGCTACAAGAGAAGGAGCAGCTCATGCAGAGAGGTCGTGTGTGTGTTTGCACACACCACACACGTAAGCAGTTTTTGGTAGGCTCAAGTGCGCATGCACACACCCACCCTGATTAGATCATGGGCTGTCTGGACAATGAAGATGGGGGAAGATGATGCTAAAGAGTTGAGCAGAGGCCAGGTAAGGAAGGTCCTCCTAAATCACACTCGACGGTTTGGTGGGCCAGAGAGCCCCAGGCCTTTCGCTATGTAATTCCCACTCGTGCTTTACCCACCCCCAGCTGCCACTGTGGTCTCCTTTCACTCGTCTCCTTGGCGAGGACTCTACATATGACTGGTGTTTGTCTTCAGAATGCCCCGAGTTCTTTCTTAGGCTAGGTTTTAGTGCTTTGAGAACAAGAACCAAGTGTTTATGCTACATCTACATTGTCTAGCAATTCCTGGCACATCACTCCCTTTGAGGAATGTTCATTCGCAATGCCAGGCACTGTTCCAGGCAGCAAACACAATAAACAAGCTCCCTGCTCTCCCAGAACAAGTGAGAGAAGCCCTGGGTAGATGCGCACTTCTAGTTTCATTTGGAAAGAGTAAGTCAGGTCATAAAAGCTCTGGTTATGTAATGTTGTTACTGAAGGCTGCAATCTTCCATCTGTATCAGCAAGTGCATCAAGCCCTCCTCACTAGCAACGAGCGAGGTAATATATCTGTATATCGGCACATGGAAGGCTGTTAATAAACCATCCTCAAATCCTGGTGCCACATTCTTCACATCACCCAGCTTCCTGAGTTAGTTGCTCAGCGTAGAATGAGTAAGTGTGCTGAGAGGCTATCCCCTTCCCACACCTTTCCTGATTTTAAACCACTCTGTCTTTCCTTGTTCTGTTCACACAATTGCTTCTTGTCCCAAGTAGAGGTTCCCCAGGAGCACAGTGAAATACTGTAGAGTGCCCATTATTCTCAATATTCTCCATAGTTTGTTATGATCTACGCAGGCAAAATAAAATGCCTTTGCATAGTCAATAAGACACACGGGAACATTTTTCATCTTTTCTAGTATTCTCTGCTTTCAGCCAAGACCTATTTGTCATCAGCAATGATATCCCTTGTTCCAAGTCCTCTTCAGAATCAGGCCAGACCCTCTGAAAGCTCCCTGTGAATGTAGTGCTGCAAACATTGTTGGATGATCTTCGGTAACGTTTTACCTACCTGATCGCAATGATGTTGTTCTATAATTTGTGCATTCTGCAGGGTGAGCTTTTCTTTGGAATTAGTGTAAATATCGATGTCTTCTAGTTAGTTCACCAAGTAGCTGTTTTCCCAATTTCCTAGCCTAGGTGTTTGCAGTGCTTCATCAGCTGTTGAACCACTTCAATTGACATTCCATCAATTCTTGGAGCCTTGTTTTCAGCTAATATTTTCAGTGTATCCTGGACTTCTTCCTTCATTACCTTGGTTCTTGTTCAAATGCTACTTCTTGAAATGGCTGAATGTCGACTGACCCGTTCTTTTCGGTACAGTGACTCTGTGTGTTCTTTTCATTTTTTTTGGATGGTTCCTGCATCACTCAATATTTTGTGCATAGACTCTTTCAATAGTGTAACTCGAAACCTGAATTTTTCTTGAGTTCTATCAGTCTAAGATATGCTGAGTGCATTCTTCCTCGTTTGTTTACTAACTCTAGATCTTTGCACATTTCATTGTAATATTTGACTTTTGTCTTCTCAAGCCCTTACATTTTTTCTGTTCAGCTCTTTTAGGTCATCATTTCTTCCCTTTGCCTTTAAAGTCTCTACTTTGATCTTTTCTTCACGCTTGTATTTTTAAATTACCTTTTTCTTTCTTCATGAATCATGTTCTTGATGTCCTCCTACAGTTTATCAGGGCTTCTGTCAGTACTGTTTAATGCATCTAAGCTGTTCATGAGATGTTCTCGAAATTTGGATGGGGCACACTCAACGGTGTATTTTGGTTCTCATGGATTTATTTTCATTTTCTTCAGCTTGTCCATACCAACTCATGGTGGCCCTGTAGGGCAGGAGAGGATCGCCCTGTGTTGCTGAGACTGTACCTCGCTACAGGAGTGGTGGCGTCAAACTGCAGACCTCGTGTAACACAGCCCGAAGCATCACTGCTATGCCAGGGCTCCTGGTCCACACTCAGCCTCTGGCCTCCTTTTAGCTGCTGATATGGAGTTTCTCCATTGTCTGTTCCCCCAGATGTAGCAAAGTTTATTTCTTCCATCTGGAGAAGTCTGTTGTATAGTCACCTTTTGTGTTGTCGGAAAAAGCAATTGGTATGAACAAGCAACAAGCAATCTCCAGCTTTGTTCCTGTCACGAAGATCATGAATTTTCCAACTATTCTTCCTTTCTCTTGGTTTCCAACTTTTGCATTCCAATGGCCAATAATTATCAGTGCAGCTTGGTGGCATGTTTGATAAATGTCAGACTGAAGAAATTGGTAGAACTCTTCAATGTCTGCTCACTAGCTTTGATGAGTGGTGCATAAGTTTGAATACTAGTTGTATTGAGTAGAAGTCTTTATACGGGGATGGACACTATCACAGACAGCATCGTACTTGAAGATAGGTCTTGGAATTACCATTTTGGTGACGAATGCAGTCTATTCTTCCTGATTTTTTTCTCCCATTTCTGGCATAGTAAACCATGCAATTTTCTGATTCAAAATGGCCAGTTCATTTCAGCTCAAGAACACCTAGAATATCAATCTTATGTGTTGCTTCATTTTAACAACTTCCAACTTTCCCAGATTCATACTTCGTACATTCCAAGTCCCAATTAGTAATTGATGCCTGCAGCCATTTCTTCTCATTGAGTCATGTCCATGAGCAGATGAAGGTGCTGAAGGTGTTACATCCCGTCATTGTGGTCGACTTGACTTTGAGAAGGCAGACACTCCTCAGTCTTGTTCTCGTGCCTTCCAACTGAGGGGCTCATCTTCCGACACTGTCTCCACACGGATCGACTACTGGAAGTTCATGAGGTTTTTCCCAACAGACAATCTTTGGATGACATCCAGAGGGTTTTTCGTGGCTAATTTCTCAGAGGGGGGCAGCTTATCCCTTCTTCGTAGTCTGTTCTTAGTCTGGAAGTTCCGCTGAAACCTGTTCACTCTGGTGACCCTGCTGGCATTTGAAACACCAGTGACACAGCTTCCAGCATCACAGCAACACACAAGGCCCCACAGTACAACACACTGACAGACATGTTGTGGAATTAGTTACACATAGAGTCTGTTATTTAAAGATATTATTAAGGGATAATTATACTGTTTTGTTGTAATTTGGTACAGATGTATATTGACTACCTCTTTTTTATTGTTGTTAGTGTTCATTGTATTGCCTTTTAGTATCAGAATGTTTATGAAGCTGATCTTTATCTTTTGGGGCTGAAGACACTACATCTGAGAATGATGACATCAGCAAATCACTGGCTGTCACCTGTGACAAGGAGCTTCAGAGAATTCCTGCAAAGACAGAATGTCACGATAATGGCATATCCCCACCTGCTCCTTCCAGTCCTCACACCCCTCACATCCCATTTCACTAAGGGCAGGGAGGGTGAGAACAAAGCAGCAATATGCCACAGGTCAGGGATTACCTTTGTGATCCACGTGTAGGACCGCTTCTCTCATGCTATTACATTCGTATTCAGTGTTAGGGGAAAATGTTCCAGACAACCGTAGCTCTTTCAAAATCAAATAAGATGTCTATGAAATATTATGCAAACTGTTCCCCAATGCTGCATTTATGAAAATTGACTGAGTCTTCACACAAGAAAAATCAACTCAAAAGAATTTGCATCCTACTTAGATACACAGTACCAGCCCAGGTTTCTGTTTGATATTAATTCACTTGCTCTGAATTAGGTAACGGAAGGAATAGGAGTCAGAAGGATAGTTTATTACAGGAGAGTTTAAAGAGCTGCATTTAACATCTTCATCGCAACAGCAATTTAGACCAAGTGGATCCAGAAGATTTACATCCATTCCCAAAGGATGGTCCCTGGGTGGCAGCAGCAGCACCTGGAAGCTTGGTCACTTCGTGTCCCACTGGTGTCCTGAATCAGAAACCTTGGGGCAGGAACCTAACAATCTGTGTTTAGCAAACTCTCCAAGGGATTCTGATGAACACTAAAATTTGAGAGCTACTTGCCTCTCTTGGGAATGTTCTGAAGGAACGGTCTTTAACAGAAGACTTATTGCCCAGAGCATTAGATTGTGAAGGGGTCATGGAAAGCAGAGAGAACAACCTTCTTGTGGTCTTTACAGATAAGGAAAAGGATGCCCAGGGATTATCAGTGGCATCTAGGATTTAGAGCAAAATGGAGTCCAGCATCCAGGACATTAAACTGAGATCCTAGACACCAGGCATGGGCACCTACTACCATATTCATATTTGAAAGCAAGTTTTGCTTTTAATTTAAAGGGTCTCTTTGTGGAAGCACTTTCTATATTTTAATAGACTTGGATGTCTATTCTTGAAGATTCTCTCTGGGGAGGAATGTCTTATTTCTGTGAATAAATCAGTAATTTTGTGACCAGAAACATCAGACTCAACTCAGATTCACACCTGGCTGTTTTTCATAGCTCCATAGCCAGCCTGGAACCAGGAATAATGCTCTGTCTAGCACAGAAAGCTCCACCACGTGTACTCCAGCTTCTTCAATAACACTTTCAGCCCAGGGCAGTGGTAACAACACAAGTCTTAATAGTTGTGTGGTCATGGGCAAGTTACCTTATCGGTCTGTGCCTCTGTTTCTTCACCTACTTTAGGGCACTGACGGGAGAATTAAATCAGATGCTGGATATAAAGTTCTTGCCACAATGTAAATGCTCTAAAAACAAGAGGAGGCTTCAGAAAGTTCCCAGTCAACTGGAATTGAAAGATCATGGAACTTTTCCATGAACTTTTTGATGACCCCTTGTATTGGTTGCTGCTCCCACTAATAAAGGAGCAATAGTAGTAGAGTAATAACTACTAGTAGTAGTAACAGCAAACCTACAGGATGAACACTGCTTATGTATTATCCTCCACTCATAGGAGAGGCAAGGGGCTCTGGTGACACTGAGGTCTTGCGTTGGGCTGCTACCCTCAAGGTCAGTGGGACAAACTCATCAGCCTTGGGAGACAAACGAAGGTTTCTGCTGCCTTAAAGATTTACAGTCTTACTAGGTGAGGGGACCATCTACACTGTGGAGGAGGCACATGAAAGCAGACTTGGCAGGAAGCATGGCATAATGCAGGGTTCACCAGGACTTACCATAGGGGCCCCACTAAGTGAACTGAACTCTGCCTGGAAGTTGCCTGCACCCTTGGACTGAGGCCTGGGGTACTTGTATGGGAGAGGAAGCAGAGAGTGGCCATCCCAGGAATGTGGAAAAGGCAGTCACTGGACCTTGGGGGAAAGCCGCGGCTCCGTGGATGTCCAATGGAAAGGGACCCACTATCATCAAATCTGTAGGACCTCAATGTCCACCCTGCAGTGACACACAGATTGTGATCTATTGAGCATGGATCTGCACTTATAAGAATTGATGCAGGAAGGTTCCCCCTGGCATCAATCCCCTTACTTGGGGTCAATAGTGCCCAACCGAAGGAGAGAACAAACTGTGTAGGGCAAAAACTCGTGAGTTGAGGCTCAAGGTGGAATGGTACTCGCGTAGACTCCTCATACTGACAGTGTCTGGGGCGCTGGGTCCTTGGGGGAAAGCATGATGCTAATAGTGCAATCGACGGATTCCCCGGGGGTGGGGGTGACTGGCAGTGCTGTACTTCTTTGTACATATGGGTTTCTGCTTTCCTGCTGGTGTTCACTTCTTTTCCCCTTTATTTCTCTTTCTCTCTCTCTCTCTCTCTCTCTCTCTCTCTCTCTCTCTCTCTCGCTCGCTCTCTCTCTCTCTCTCTGTATGTGTGTGTTCTGGTTGTTCAGTTGCTAGTTGGCTAATGGCTGCTATTGGTGTAGTTGGTCTTACAGGGGTTTGATTTTGTCATAGTACAACCACCAAAGCAAACTCCAGACGTGCAAGCCCCAGGGACAAGCAGGTGAAAGTCTGGGCTCCTCCTTAACCCAAGCCCCAATCCAAGAACAGCTAGTTCAGATAACATGGCCCTGCTCCATACTCACCTTCATGAAATGATCACTGAAGGGTGCTACAGCCAAGTGTGGTGAAGAAAGAAAATGGTGGCTGGCTATGAATTGGAACAGTGTCTGCGGTCTTGTATTCAAACAAGCAGCCATCTTAGCAAGGAGTCAACTAAGTCCATATGGAAGAAGCATACCAGCTTGTGTGATCCAAAGATGACAGTTACAAAATTCAATTATGACAAAGAGAAAAGTATCAGAGGCTAGCGAGGACAATGGGAGCCCCAAGCCCGTCTGCAGAGGATCCAGTCAGACTGAGCCTCTGGCAGATCCCTTCTAGCCACAGGCAAGAGTCTCAAACAGTCTTACAATCAAGCAGAGACCATTTTAATCTTGATTATGCTGGATCAAACTCGAAACTTGTTAGTTGACCTCCCAATAGACACAACCTGAATTCATTCTGGGTATCTCTTACTGGTTCCATGACAGAAATTTCTTCCCAGCCTTTTTTAATTTGATGGGGATCTTTTCTCTCTTACTCATTATTTATATTTTTGTCTTTATATTATTATTATTTTATCCTTACTAACTTATTTTGATTTTGTTTTTTATTGTTTCTGTTGAGCTTCTCAGTTTGCAAAGCACAGAAGGAGTGGATGTACAGTGATACTAACCGATACAAGGGTTTATAGGGGAGGTAAGGGTAGGGGGCAAGTGAAAGGCAAGGTAAGGCAACATTGGGAGTAAGTAATGAAGGCGGAAGAGGTAAGGAACACTAGAACTGATTATGATTGGACAACTCGTTTTAAAGGGCATTTAACTACGAGAGGAGTGGAAATGTTCTAAAATTGATGTGGCAATGATTGTACATTTTCTTGATATGATTGAATGATTTGGACTGTTGAATTGTATAATATGTAAATTATGTGCCGATAAAACTATTGAAAAAAGTGATCTACAGTCCTGGAAACTCACAACAGCAACCCTATACTCTGTGCTATAGGGTCACAATGAGTCGGAATCCACTCAATGGCAGTGAGGTTGAGGATTTTTTCTTTTTTAATAAAAAAGGCACTTGAGTTACACTCAATTTACTTGGCTCTTCCAGCCATCATCATTTCTGTGGAGTATTATATTTCTGGATTCCATACACCTATGGTTATCATTCCATTTTTTAGGGCATTATCTGCCAACACACAGGAATAGGATGAGCTTAAGGTTCTCACTTTAGCAGAGGGTGAAATGGGGCCACACTCTTTGATTAATGCTGATTCTGGTTACTGTTCCTGATAATGGATGTAAGCAATTGCATGTTGCAGCTGAGAGGAGAAAGAAAACTGCTTCTGGAGTGGCCTGGGAAAAGGCCTGGCTGAATGAGATTAGCAGTATGTCAATGCCTGGTGGAAACATCTTGCCAAGGGGCCCAAGGTCAAATATGCATAAAAATGATACAGTCTAGGGGTGGAGAATATTTGGGTGAAATTTGATTATACTAAGTAACTCCCACCAAACAACTTCTCTCTGCATGGGTCTGATAAGAAGGTGGGGAAAGATACTGATAGGATTCTACCATAAGTAACTGTGAACAAGATTCCCTGCAAAGCCATCCTGATGCATATAAAATGTGCCCAATGAGAAGCAGGGGGAATGGTCTCATCACTGGCAAGAATCAGGAATAGGGCATGTCCTCTGGGCCAGCATCTGGCTTAACCATGCCTGACCTTAGGATTTGGGACTAAACTGCACCCACCACTGCATGAGACATGTCCAAACTTTCATGAGCTCTGTGGAACACAGCAATTTATAAGAGAAGTGGGAAGAGTGATGGGAGAATGGAGCCGACTATTATAAGAGTTGACTTTGGGGGCTTTTTCAACCTCCAACTCCTTGGGACACAACCAAAACTCACTGCCACTGAGTCAAGGCCAACTCACAGTGACCCCTCTGAGTTTCTGAGGCTATAACCATTTATGGGAGTAGAAAGCCCCATTTTTCTCCGGCAGAGCATATAGTGCCTTTGAACCATAGACCTTGCAGATCTCAGCCCAATTTGTAAGCACTCTGCCACAAGAGCTAGGTTGGCATTAATTCTTACAAAAGAAAGTATTATTATAGCACTTTTACTAAATGTCCAAAATATATTTCCACTAACACTGGCGATGTGTGTCTGTACTGATCTATCTCTATCACCTACTTATCTAGCTATACCTTGATGCTCAACTAACAGAGTCCTGGTGATTTCGTGGTAAAATTTCCCCACCCTCTATGTAACAGACCTTGGTTCAATTCCTAGCCAAAGCATGGCATGTGCAGTCAGTCCCTACAACCCTACCCTCATATGCAGGGGAGCCTTGCACGCTGCTATGGGGCTGAACTAAGATAGCGGTGCTTCCAGACTCAGCACAGACTAGGAAGGAGGGCCTGGGTATTCACGTCCAAAAGTCGCCAAGGAAAACCTCATGGATCACAGTGGTCTGGTCTGCAGTGGATCCTGGGAAGGTGCAGGCGCAGGCAGCATCTCCCTCCACTGGGCGTATAGTCTTCTCAAGTCCAGAGCTGACCTGATGAGAGCTCACCACAGTAACAGCAGCAAAGGCGTACTAGTGATGCACAAAAGAACAGCCAAGTGCCGTGCCTGGCAGTTCAATCTCTCACTTGCATGTCATAGGCAATATAAGCTGTGTCTTCACAAAGGATTGTAGCCCCAAATTAGTGTTGTCACAATTTTATTGAAACAAACTTTGCTGAATATATCTCCAGGGAAAAACAGCCTAATAAATATTATGCAGATAGAAGTGTCCAGAGCAGGGGTCCTCAAACTACGGCCCGCAGGCCACATGCGGTCTGCTGAGGATATTTGTCTGGCCTGCCGGGTGGTTTTGCCCCGTTTGTTTTTTTACTTCAAAATAAGATATGTGCAGTGTGCATAGGAAATTGTTCATAGTGTTTTTTTAAACTATAGTCCGGCCCTCCAACGGTCTGAGGGAGAGTGAACTGTTGCCCTGGTTAAAAAGTTTGAGGACCCCTGGTCCAGAGTTTCTAGCCTTTTAGCTTCATGTTCCTGCGGTTTTACAGATGGACTGTTAAGTTTGAAAACCCCCTGTGAGGTCTTCAAAACTAGAACCACAGGCCTCAAATTCCTTACCCGGCTGTGGAACTTGGCAGTCCGGTAAGACGCGGGTGACAGATTGTACACCGTGTAGTGGTCCAGATGTCTGCAATCCAAAAAGCTCCGAATGTCATCAACCTGATTCCTGAATCCTATGTCAACATTATCCAGAGGAAAGGACATCACTGGGAGGGGTCACAGAAAGAAAGAAAGAAAAGGGTTGAATGGGTCTGCTGTCGCTATGAGTATCAATGTAAATAATTATTTCATAAATATGAAACACTTACCAATAATTCTTGAGGTAACATAAGTAAAGTCTAAATCTCCCTTCGTGTAGCTAAAACAAACAAAGGCAGAGAAGGGCATTCATTATCATGATCCAAATATGTCAAAAGTTATCCCCCTGTCCATTGTGACCCATGAGACTTGTGCTCACGGAGGCAGACTTTACTCCCCTGAAGAGAAAAGGTCAGCCCTCCTCCTTAGACCGGTACACCCTCCGCCCCTGCGGGAGTGTTCCAACGGCCTCTTTCAATACTACTTCAGGAACAAGACCAACTCTCAGGAGAGAAAACTTTGCTTATTTATTAACACATCTTTCTATTCTCTCTTATCAACACAGAATCTCCCGAAGTGTGAGCAGCTAAGGGGCCTGGGCAGGCGTGAATGAGAAAGAACAAAGGGCACTCTCTGGCTCCCTACCAGACCCAGATGGCAACTGAAGGTGAGGGGTCATGTGCCCTTCCAGTCAAGATTGAAATGTGGATTAATATATGGGGTTTGACATTTGGATTTCTGACTCAGGATTGCTAACAAAAATTCCCTAGAACTTCCTAATAGCTACAAATCACGAACCCATGGCTTGTTGGCCGGAAGTTTCATGTGGTAGAAGGGGGAGTGGGCCTTCTCTTAAAGAAACGTCCAGAGAGCAGTAGGGTCAGGAGGAATTCCTTGGGATGGCTTCTCCTGCTTGGTTCTTCCTTGTTTCACTCAGTCCTCACAATGTCAAAAGATGCACTCTCCATCAGAGAATGAAAAGAAAGCTCAGAGGGGCAAATTGCCTTGGTTAATAAAAGACATACCGCCCTCTTGTCCTTCTTGTGTGTCTCAAATGGGTTCTGACTTGTGGGTATCACATTATGATCCAGGATATCTGATTTCAGAGCCAGGGATGGCAACCACCACACTTCAATTTACCAAGGGTTGAGTGGAGGTGCTGCTAACCAAATCAAGGCCAGTAATTCATCCCCACCAATCACCGTGAGGGAGAAAGATGATCCTACACAAATTTACAGTCTCTAACCCTACACAGTGAGAAGTGACTTAATGGCAGTGGGTTTTTTTGTTTTTTGTCTCTTTGGGCTTTTAGTTCTCTTTACTGTACTTGCAACATTTAAAGGTTTTGACTTTATGGCTTTGATGACAAGCTGCAGCCCACCAGATGCATGATCACAGCTTCATGTAATTTTATCACTTGGAGCCAGACACGGGGCTGAAGGTAACCAGATGTTTCACCTTAATTAGAAGAAGGAACATACCTGGCAACAGACTGTATGACTCTAGAAGATGTGTCTTTGAGGGTGTCTTTCAAGTTGTCCTTTAGATTACTGAAGAGCCTCCCTGCACCTCCTTTTACCATGTCAAAGAGACCGCCTCCATAGCTGGGCTCCATGTCTGGAGACGAGGCACCTGTCAACGAAAAACAGAAAAGGAGGTCAGATGGCACATACCACCATGTCAATCTTTCTTCCTTCCTAAAGTGTTGTGCAGACCATCCTTCGAAGTCTTGGACAAATATTGCTGGAAGGTACAGCCTGCTTTCAGAACTAGCAACTCTTGGGTCACAGCAGCGCTCAAGTCCACAGAGTGTCAGGCGCAAAAACTGTCAGAGTGGTACCATCCAATAACGCAGCCGCACTATCGGCAAGGTCAGCAGTTCAACACTACCAGGTGTTCCCAGGGAGAAAGATGAGGCTTTGGACTCCCATAAAGATTTACAAGTCTGAAATCCACAAGGCAGTTCTACTCAGTCCTATGGGGTAGCTACGTGTCAGAATCCACTCAATGGCAGTGAGTTTGGTTTTGGAGTTTTGAGCCAAGGTGTCAAGGGAGTTCTTGAAATGGTGTCAATCTGAATGGAGACACACTGGACGTATGAAATACACACTAGATTTCAAAGGTTTAGTGCAAGTCTTTGAAATTGAGTATAAGAGAACTCAATCATTTTCTACATTGATTATATGTTGAAATGAAAATCCTTTTAGGTATATTTAGTTCAATAAGTTACGTTGTTAAAATTTTGAATTACATGTGTGGACTGCATCATACTTCTCTTGCACAGTGCTGTGCTAGAGAGACTGAGGAGGAACAGCACTGGGGTAATCTGCCCCCAAATCTGGAACTGGCTGTATTAGAAGACCCTCAAGCCATTAGTCAGCTTCCATCATGGGCATCTTCTGAAGGACCTTCCAAGAGCTGTAAGGTCTGAAGATGTGTGGATATTCCTGGTTATTTGTAAAGTCAAGTTCTCCCTCCTTAACCAGAAACAAACAGAAGCCACCCAAACCCACTGCCACTGAGTTACTTCCAGCTCATAGTGACCCCGGGGGACAAAGCAGAACTGCACCATAGTGTTTCAAAGACTGACACCTCTACAGAAGCAGATGGCCGCTTCCTTCTACAAAGCGCCGATAGGCTTGAACCATGGACCTTTCAGTTCACAGCCAAGTACTTAGCCACTGCATCATGGGGACTCTTCATGACAGCATCATAAAGGTGAACTTTCTGGACCCTGGTGTTTTGAAGAAGCCATGTGACTAGCTCTAGTTCAGGGCTTCTCAACCAAGGCTCTGCTGACATGTTGGACCAGATACTTCCTTGTTGTGGGCAGGGGTGATAGTGAGGGGAGATGCTGTCCTGTGCCTTATAGGCTGTTTAACAACCTTCCTCACTTGTACCCTTAGATACCAGTACATGCCCCATGCCCTCCGCCTCAGGTTGTATTGGCCAAAAATATAGCTGGATATTGTTACTGTCACCTATGGAGCAAAATCACCCTCAGGTATAAATCACAGCTCTAGTCTATGCTATGCAAAAGGAAGTGTTGTTTGTGTGTCACTTCCAGGCTAGAGTATTTAATTAGGAGCCAAAGATTCTCCCAACTTGCTCACTCCCTCTTGCTCTCTCTTTCTCCCTTGGAAACCAGAGAGGATCGAGATGGAGGCCACTCTGCCTGGGACTCCTGGGTCCTGGAGTGAGGACCTACGGCACAGAGACCCCAGCTGACCTGTCATGGATATGCAGCGTGCATAGGGTTTAATTCTTACTGTGCATTTGAAGCTATCAATATTTGGGGAATTGTAGCTCCCACAGCAAAACCGGATCTAGAGAGACTGATACAGGAAGGAAGGAAGAATCTATGAAGAGAAGGCTAATAGTACGATGGCCTAGCTGTCCAAACCATTACAACTGCTCTCACCTGGGTTCTGGCCTAGGCTTCTTATTCCCCCTAGCTAGGTCACCTTGGGATGTCACAGCCTTTCTAAGCCTCTGCCTTCCTGTCAAGCAAATGGGTATAAAAAAACAATGCCTGCCTCATAGAAAAGATTAAATGAGTTTATGTAGAGCTTTTAGCATAGTACCCAATATATTTAGAGATCAACAGATGGTAGCTATACTATTATTATTATATGCCACACCCAGAAATTCTTATGCTGATGCTATTTTTCCATCACTATTAACTTTGAACTATCTAAGCAGAAACAGAACTGTATGATTTAAAATCAGGAGCTGAGCATCGGGGTTTTGCTCGTTCACCACCCTATTTCATTTGCACGCCAGGGGAACAACTCTTACTATTTCATTTGCACACTGAGGAAACAATCCTTACTATTTCACTTGTACACCGGGGGAACAATCCTTACTATTCCACTTGCACGCCGGGGGAACAATCCTGACTATTTCACTTGGACACCAGGGGAACAATCCTCACTATTTCACTTGCACTCCGGGGGAACAATCCTTGCTATTTCATTTGCACGCCGGAGGAACAATCCTTACTATTTCACTTGCACTCCGGGGGAACAATCCTTACTATTTCACTTGGACACCAGGGGAACAATCCTTACTATTTCACTTGCACACCGGAGGAACAATCCTTACTATTTCACTTGCACTCCGGGGGAACAATCCTTACTATTTCACTTGCACACCGGGGGAACAATCCTTACTATTTCACTTGCACTCCGGGGGAACAATCCTTACTATTTCACTTGCACTCCGGGGGAACAATCCTTACTATTTCATTTGCACGCCCAGGAAACAACCCAAGAAGGTGGACTATAAGAAGATTGCAGCATCAGTTTATAGGAAGGCTCATTAACAACCTTTGATGTGTCCATGACACAACCTGGTTTCTGAAAGTAAGGAGGACTTGAAGCATTTGTCGATGAAAATCAGAGACTACAGCTCTCAGAATGGATTGCAAATCCAAATAAAGAAATTAAAAATCCTCCCAACTGGGCCAAGAGACAGTATCATGACAAATGGAGAAAAGACTGGAGGTGTCCAGAATTTCATCTGGTTTAAGTCCATCATCAATGCTCATAGAAGCAGCAGTCAAGAAATCCAATGCTAAATTGTATTTGGAAAATCTGTTGCACACGACATCTTTGAAATGCTGAAGAGCAAGGACATCACGCTAAGGACTATGGTGTGCCCACCCTACATGCCACGCTATTTTAAATCACACCACAGCCTGTGAAAGTTGAATAATAGATAAGAAGACTGCAGAAGAATTGAACTTGAATTATGGGGCTGGTGAAAATATTGAAAGTACTGTGGTCTGCCAGAAGAACAACAAACCTGTCTTGGAAGAAGTACAACCAGAATGTTCCATAGAAGCAAGGATGAACCGCTGAAGCCAAAGCGGGTGAACAAGCAAATGTGGTGAAGAAAGCTGATGGTGCCCGGCTATCAAAAGAGATAGCATCTGGAGTCTTACAGGCTTGAAGATAAACAAGCGGCCATCTAGCTCAGAAGCAACAAAGCCCACATGGAAGAACACACCAGCCTGTGTGATCACGTGGTTCCAAAGGGATCAGTTATCAGGCATCAAAGAACAAAAAAATCATATCATTGAGTACATACCTCCATGATACGATCGCCGAGGACAAACGGGTGCATAAGCAAATGTGGCAAAGAAAGCTAATGGTGCCCAGCTATCAAAAGAGATAGTGTCTGGGGTCTTAAAGGCTTGAAGGTAAACAAGCGGCCATCTAGCTCAGAAGCAACAAAGCCCACATGGACGAAGCATAACAGCCTGTGCGATCACGAGGTGTTGAAGGGATCAGGTATAAGGCATCATCAAAAAAAAAATCTTACCATAGTGAATGAAGGGCTAAGTGCAGAGTGGAGACTCAAAGCCCATTTGTTGGCCACTGGAGATCCCCTCACAGAGGGGTCTAGGGGAGGAGATGAGTCAGTCAGAGTGCGATGTAGCACCCATGAAGAATACAGCTTTCCTCCAGTACCTAAATGCTTCCCCTCCCCCGCCCCCCCAACTATCATGATCCGAATTCTACCTTGAAAGTCTGGATAGAGCAGAGGATGTACACTGGTGCAGATAGAAGCTGGAGGCACAGGGAATCCAGGGTGGATGATACCTTCAGGACCAGGGGTGTGAGGGGTGATACTGGGAGGGTAGAGGGTGAGTGGGTTGGAAAGGGGGAACTGATTACAAGGATCTACATGTGACCTCCTCCCCGGGGGAAGGACAACAGAAAAGGGGGTGAAGGGAGAAGCCAAACAGGGCAAGATATGAAAAAATAATAATTTATAAATTATCAAGGGCTGATGAGGGAGGGGGGCGCGGGGAGGGAGGGGGAAAAAGAGGACTTGATGCAAAGGGCTTAAGTGGAGAGCAAATGCCTTGAAAATGATGAGGGCAAAGAATGTACAGATGTGCTTTATACAATTGATGTATGTATAGATTGTGATAAGAGTTGTATGAGTCTCTAAGAAAACTTTTTTTTTTTTTTTAAAGAAGAAGAAGCAAGGATGGCGAGACTTTGCCTTATCTACATTGGAGATGTTATCAGGAGAGACCAGGCCCTGGCAAAGGACAGCATGCTTGGTAATGTTGAAGGTCAGTGAAAAGGAAGACCGCAGTGAGATGGACTGACACCGTTAACTACAACCTTGGGCTCAGTCTGACAAGTGTGAGCATGGCCCAGGACCAGGCAGTGTTTCATTAGCTTATGTATAAGGTCGCTACGGGTAGGAACAGATTTAGTGGCACCCACAGCCACAACATGGTTTTGTAGCCTCATCATTAGAGCTAGTGATACTGACATAAGGCTTAATTAGAAATTACAAAGAATAATAAATACTGGTGAATACACAAATAGGACACGTGGAGAAACAGTAATGTCTCCCAGTTACTGCGCTCTCAAGTATACCAGGAACTCTGCTTGGACCCTTATGATAGTCTAAATTCATATAGGAAATTTACATGGTGGGGGGGAGAATGTTTATTATCCCCCATGTTACAGATGAAGAAAAGGTGGTTAACGGAAGGGAAGCAACTCACATAAGATCCTATAGCAAACAAACTGTAGAGCCAACGATTCAAATCTAAATCTATTTAATTCCAAGGCCTATGCCACTTGCACCATTTTACATTATTTTCACAGCTCTGTATCGGATTACACGTCTAAGAGAAGTAATCAGTGTGGTCCTTAACGACCTTACACACAGTTACTCTCTTCCTATACCTTGCTCTCCTCCACCTCCACCTGCATACCTTTCATCTCATCAACCATGCACTCTCACCTGTCAGACCAGTCTAATCCATCTCAGCATGTAGGTGGCCACGCCTCCACCCCCCACTGGGTCAAATGCTAGCAACTGTCTGATAATGGCCCCAAATCTGAGACTGCTCTCCTGGACTCGGTTTCCTTACGACGCAGGGCACATCACATTGACATGAGGTATAACACCATAACCACACGCACTGCCATCTAGTCGATGCTGACTCACAGCGACCCGATAGGACAGGGTAGAACTGCCCCGGAGAGTTGCTGAGAGGGCAACTGTTTGTGGGAGTAGCTAGCTCTGTCTTTTCCCATGGAATGGCTGGTGGCTACGAACTGCAGACATTGCGGATTGCAGCCCAATGCATAACACAATGGCACGAGGGCTCCCTGAAACAGGTTATAGCACGTCTAACTTGAGATGAAACAAACGTGTAGAATAGGATACACTCCATATTGTGCCTACTTTTTAAATAAATCCATTTTGAATAAAGCCTTAACCACAGCTATCAAGTCAGGGACAGGCTTCCAAGCCTATAACTCTTTATGAGAGCTGACAGCCTCATCTTACTCCCACAGAGAGTGTGGTGGGTTTAAAGTGCTGACTTTGTAGTTGACGACCAAACAACTGATCCATAGTGCCATGAGATTCTTCTATGAATAAAGAATAATCTGGCCTAAAACATCTCCCACTTCCCCATCGCTATCCCTTATTGTCACGTCGGTCAGAACACCCTGATACATCAATGTTCTACCTGGTGACACCATACTGCTTATGGAGACCTCTCTCTGACTCTCAATTTCACACCAGAGCAGAACTCCAAAGCACCGACCCAGTGAAAGATATAAATACCTTTGGTTATCTAAAATAAAAATAAAAAATCAGATCTTCACCATCGCTCAAGCTGTGCCCTGTATTCATTAGCACCTTGGAATGCTGAAGAGACCAGAGCAGTCTGCCAGCGTCCATCTGTAACCTTCCTACCCCCAAATTATCTGTCACACTAGTCAGGACACAGAAAAGAGAAGAGGAACACTGCTGGTTCTTGTAAGTATTCTAGCTCTTAAAAAAAAGTTATGCTGACATAGAATTCATGGACCATACAATTCAATAGCTTAAATAGACTTTTAAAGTTGGACAATCATCACCACAATCCATTTTAGAACATATTCTTTATGCTTGTACCCAATATAATTAGTGTCTCATTAATCCTCAAGCTCCCCCGCCATAACCCTAAGGAACTATGAATCTAGTTACCGTCTCAATAGATTCACTCATCCTGAATTTCATATAAAGAAAATCACACAACAATCCCAAACAATGATAACAAAATAAAACATATAAAAACCTCAATCCAAGTGAAAGAAGATAACAGAAACTAGAACAAGTAAAAAAACAGGACAAGAAGGAACACAAATAACATGTTAAATTTTAACCTAACAAGACAGCAGTAATCCACTTTCCAAAATGATCTGTGTGCTGAAGGCAAGGCTATTCGCATTTGTTTGAAGAAGCTCAATAGAGGCTTTATCCACGGGAGGACTCTGCAAGTGAAACTTGTGCTTTCACCACCATCCATAGCCTTCTGCAAACCGGGTGCTCAGAATTTAAGCTCTAATGCAATTCCTTCCTCTGAACTTAGATTTTATTACTTACAATTCCTAGATCACATGGGTTGGTGTGCTTCTTCATGTGGACTGAGCTGACACCTCACTCATAGTGATTATCGGTGATCAATTCATAACGGCAAGTATTGAGAAGGGTCACTTATAAGAACTACTTGTTCATAGATTAGATTTTATGGTTAAATGCATGCTCAAAATCCATACATATATCTAAAGGATATATATATATATGCATATATATATATATGACATTACGTAACAGTCATGACAGCATGGAGATTTAACCCTAGGTCTGGCTAGATCCAGTGGCTCAGCTCTTACCCACCTCTCCTGCCTTCTTTCATGAATGGCTTTGCTTGTCATGCTCCCATTCTTCCATCTCACTTTGTTCCTCCACCCTAGGACTCAGTACTCTGATTTATATTAAAATTATTTTTGAAAGGTCCCATCCCGCCCCCTCCATCAACCCCTAGATCACGGAGCTTCAGTCACGGGGACCATGTCTCATGCTTCTTGAACAACGCCCTGGTGGCGTAGTGGTAGCACGCTGGGGCTGCTAAATGCAAGGCCGGCAATTCAAAACCACCACCCACTCCGCAGGAGAAAGGTAAAGAATCACAGTCTCGGAAACTCGCAGGGGCAGTTCTACCCAGCCCTAAAGGATTGCTAGGAGTTGGCAGCAATGTGATGGCAGTGAGTTTGGTTTTAGTTTTGTATGATCTTAGCACAGTGCCTGGTACAAGGTAAACCAAAAACCAAATTCTGCTGTCAAGTCAACTCAGACTCATAAAAACCTTACAGGGCAGAGTAGAACTGCCCCCTTTGGTTTTCAGAAGCTGTAAACCTTTTTAGGAAGAGAAAGCCTCCTCTTTCTCCTGAAGATCAGCTCATGAGTTCAAACTGCTGACCTTGCTTTACTGTTGGTAGACCAATTCAGAAAGCACTGTGCTACCAGGACTAATTGATACAAAGTAAAACTAAAACACTGAAGCTCACTGCCATTGAGTGGATTCTGATTCATAGCAACCCTAAAGAACAGGGTAAAACAGCCCCTGTGGGTTTCTAAGACTATAGTTCTGTACAGGAACTAAAAGCCTCATCTTTCTTCCACAGAACATGCTGGTGGTTTCGAACTGCAGACCTTGTGGTTAGCAGGCCAACATGTAGCCCCTGCGCTACAAGGGATCCTTGATACAAGGTAAGCACTCCACAAATGTGGAACTAGACTGCTCTACAATGCAAGCACCAGAGAAAAGATGCCAGGTGGCAAGAAAGACCAAAAAAGCAACCTTGGCAAAGACTATCCCCCTCTGCTTGATTGTATAAAGTAATTCTGACCAAAAATTGACTTTGGGGCCAGGGTGTGGCACCCCAGCAGACTCAACCTGAAAAGACTCATAAAGGTCAACAAACAGACTTGGAATTATTTATAGGCTTTTACTTTTTATTGTTTTAGTTTTTTGTGCTTATTGTTGTTTTTGCATGTCTATCTAGATAAGATAGGTGGGATAAACAATCCCAAAGAGAAAAAATGGACAAAGGGTTCCAGGGGGACATGGGAGAGGGGGAGGTGGGGGGAAGATAGGAGGGTGCCAACAAACCAGGGACAGGGAACAACAAGTGATCTAAAATGAATAGCGAGGAGGGTATAAGATGCCTGGTGGGGCTTGATCAAGTGTAATATAGGTGAGAGGAATTACTGAAACCCGAATGAAAGCCGAACATGATAATGGGAACAAAAGGAAAGTAAAGGGAAATACAGGAAATAACTAGGAGTCAAAGGACATTTATAAAGGTCTAAATACAGGTATGTACATATGTAAATATATTTACATATGATGATGGGGAAATAGATCTATGGGCATCTATTTATAGGTTTAGTATTAAGGTAGCAGACAGACATTTGGCCTCTACTCAAGTACTCCCTGATTGCAAGAACACTTTTTCTAATAACCTGGCATTCTGTGATGCTCACTTTCCTGACATGATAGCTGAAGACAAAATGGTTAAGCAAATGCATAAGCAAATGTGGTGAAGAAAGCTAATGGTGCCTGACTATCAAAAGAAATAGTCTGGACTCCTAAAGGCTTGAAAATGAACAAGCGGCCATCTAGCTGAGAAGCAACAAAGCCCACACGGAAGAAGTACACCAGTCAGTGTGATCATGAGGTGTCGATGGGATCAGGTATCAGACATCAAAACCCCAGAAAAAAATATCATATCAATGTGAATGAAGGGGATTGCAGAGTGGAGACCCAAAGCCCACCTGTAGACAATTGGACATCCCTTTACAGAAGGGTACAGAGAGGAGATGAGCCTGTCAGGGTGTATTATAGCACCAACGAAACATATAACTTTCTTCTAGTTCTTTTAATGCTTCCTCTCCCCCACCATCGTGGCCCCAATTCTACCTTACAAATCCAGCTAGACCAGAGCATGTACACTAACTAGTACAGATAAGAGCTCGCAACACAGGGAATCCAGGGCAGATAAACCTCTCAGGACAAATAATGAGAGTAGCCATACCAGGAGGGGAAGGAGAAGATGGGGGGGGGGGGAAAGGGGGAACCCATCACAATGTTCAATATATGACCCCCTCCAAGGGGGATGAACCCAAAAAATGGGTGAAGGGAGACAGCAGTCAGTGTAAGATATGAAAAAATAATAACATAAATTATCATGGGATCATGAGGGAGCGTCAGGGAAGGGGGAAAATAAGCTGATACTAAGGACTCAAGTAGAAAGAAAATGTTTTGAAAATCATGATGGCAGTAAATGTACAAATGTGCTTGACACAATGGATGGATGGATGGATGGATTGTGATAAGACCTGAAAAGCCCCCAATAAAGTGATTTTTTTAAAGAAATAAAGTGATTCTTATTGGATGCCTTCGTTGTCTCATTGCTCTTCTCAGTATTTCTCAGTGAGAAATATCTCTGGGACCTACTGGGCATGCCTGCTTCAGTATGAGAGATGGGCTTTCCATGAAATTCAGCAAGAGCCTTATTGTACAGAAGATTGATACTTGAGAAGACCAGTGAGAAGGACTTGTCTCCAGAAAGATTGTTGTTAGCTGCAGTCAAGAGGGAACGTACCCAGGGTGACCTTGGGTATAACCCAGGGAAGGGTGCAGATTAGACAAGCGAACGAAGCAACACATGCTAGGTCTGCTTTCCTGAAAGGACCTAGGAAAAGCTATAAAAGAAGAATATGAATGAGGTAAATGAAGGCATTATCCCAAACTGATGGTGTAATAGACACAATGCACAGCGATCGGTGGCACTGTCAGGGTAAGTGGTGAACTGCTAACTGCAAGGTCGGCAGTTCAAATCCACCACCTTCCCTGAAAGAGAAATTTGAGGCTATCTGTTCCTGGAAAGATTTACAGTCTTCGCGTCACTATGATTTACAGTCTACACAGCGTCACTATGAGTTGGAATCAACTTGACCGCAGTGGGTTTCCTTGGGTTTGGTACTAGGAAAATTGTGGCTAAACATGTTTAGTTCCTTTGTGAATCAACAGAATCGGGTTATACAGTTCCTAATCTGAATTCTACCCAACAAGCTCACAGATAAAATTATGACATGGATATTGTTTAACTTAATTCAACAAACATATTTAATACTTATAATATGTCAGGAAAACTGAACTATATAAAAGGTCCTTGCTCTCTGACACCTGGGACAACTAAAGAGGCTCCACATTATTCAATAATAATGATTGATTCTATGTAACCAGACCAAAACGCACAGTGGAACTCTGAAGAAGCCTCCCAGCCACGGGAAGTGAAGGACTATCTACATGTTTTCCTCTCTTCTCTAACCAGAAGATGGGGGTGTAAAGTGCATCAAGAGCACTGAGATATTTCCCTCTTAGTTACCAGCCCTGTGTTGCCTGCAACAGTGAAAATGGCTTCACTGTTATCTGAGCCTGACCGTGATGGAGGGCAGAGATAGCAGAGGACTGTGGCCTGCTTAAAGAGCCCTGCAAGGAAAAAAAAAAAAGGCAAAAACCCTCTTTTCAGCATCTTAGTTCCCTTTGGAGAGGAGAGAGCAGACTGACAATAGAGGCACCAAAGGGTGCCGGAGAGAGCACCATAATCCTGCCAAATAACACCCATTTTCACATATAATCTTAGACAAACAATGTGCTAGTTATATAAATGCAGATCCATTTGGCGGTCCCAAGCTCCTCCCTTTCCAACAAGAACGGTTTCTCTCAGCCACTCAGACACAGAAACTCTGGAGCTGCCACCACAAGCCTGCTTCTGAGAGAAAGACCCAATTGACGCTCTCGACAGGGACAGCCGCTGCTGTGGATGGATGTTATTCATTGTTTACAAGATCAGGGTAGGTGTGTATATGCTGGGTGCTACATAGAACGCATGCCTCTGCTACACACACACACACACACCAAAGTAGGCACTATGCTGGGAATATAAATGATCTCCTATCATTCAGATGAAATACTTATAGTTTAGCTCTTCTTTTTCAGAAAGGAACTGGTGCCTATGGGAAAAAAATTCATTCACCCAAGGTTAAATTGTCTAGGATATGTAAAATGTCTTTTGGGTAAAAAAAGCTATATATTTTTCATTTTATCAAGCACGATCCACAGAGGTAAATACTACTTCCTGTACCAAAGGATGAAACCGTCTAGACTCCTAACACTTTATTACTAAATTGGACATTAGAAATGTACTGTATTCTCAGATCTTCAGTGAACACATCAGGGAAAAAAATCCAGTTAGATAAATGACTTGCCCCAAATAATTGTTCTGATTAACTCTTATTTAAGAATCAGCTTCACTGAAATATGGCTGACAAGCAATAAGCTGCACACATTTAAAATGTAGGCTTTTAATAATTTTATGTGTATATGTCTAATATACATATATAATACATCAAGGCACATATCATACATATAATACACTCACACAGTACATTTGATCAATAGTTCTATGGTAAAGTAATGTTGTGCATTCTGTCTATACACAAAGAAGGTTGAAACACTGAGGGCAGTGGAAATACACACATCCACACCCACAGTCCAAAGGTTGCAAGACTACGCAATACTTCTAAGGATCTGACTATTTGGGCCAGGTAAAGAAAAGGTTGCTTTTGTTGTTGCTGTGAGGTGCCCCTGATCAGCTCCAATCATACCAGCTCCCATGTGCAACACAACGACACCCTGCCCGGCCAGGCGCCGTCTTCCCAATTGCTGCTAGCCTGGATCCCATTGTTGCAGTCACTATGTCGATCCATCTCCTTGAGCGCCTTCCTTTCTTGCTGACCCATGACCTTACCAAGCACGAGGTCCTTTGCCAGGGGCTGGTATCTCTTGAGGGCATCCCCACTGTTCCTAAAATTAAGGCTTGCCACGTTCGTTTCTAAGAAACATTCTAGCTGTATTTCCTCCAGCACAGATTTGTTTGTTCCCTGGCAGCCCATGGTACTTTCTATCAGTTATATCAACACCACCATTCTAAGGAATTAATTCTTCTACGGGTTTCCTGTTTGACTGCCCACCTTTCACATGCACTGAGCACACCATGGCATGGGTTCTCACACTGAGTCCTCCAAGGGACACCTCTGTCTTCAATGCTTTAAATAGGTTCTGTGAAGTGGATGCACTGTGCAATACATTGTTTGATTCCTGGACTGTGAAGGACGGAGCAAGGCTCTAATCTGCATAGCAATCCCGGGAGTCCTGGAAGAAGGCTAAGCTGTCAATACACACAGTAACACTTCACAAGGTTCAGCACAGATCACGTAGCAGAGTTGAGAAGTGAATTGAGATGCGGAGTTATGCAGTGCTGAGGTCAGCCTAGCCAATGCAGAAAGATCTTGCTGAATATATAAAACATCCAGTTAAATATTCAGGATTTTTTATTAGAAAGGTCACATCCACCTAGGAATGAGGACAACTTCCTAGAGTAGGGGCAGCCCCTTGGACTAAGCATAAAAAACCCCCAAAACATATCCATTTCAACAGAAAATAAAACCTTGCTTGGGAGACTCAGAGGAATAGGCCAATAATTTAGCTGCCTTCCAGAATAAAGTTCAACATAGTTTAAGGGGAAATGAAATAATTCAGACATCCTATGAAGTCTTATGCACTTTCCTGTTTACAATAAAAACAAAAACTTCTAGATGTGCAAGTAGAAAAACTGACCATAGCAGAGCAACCTATTGAAATAAATCTTGAAATGCCCCATATATTGAAATGAACAAACCAGAAAGCAATTTCCTTTAATTATGATCAAAGACTTAAAGGGAAAAATAGCTTAAAAGAGTAAAGAATGAAGACTGGGTGTGTTTTTAAAAATCATTGTATTGGGGGCTCTAAATGCCAGTAGTAGCCCTACCCATAAACAGAGGCAACAAAAAACACCACGCTCACTGCCGTTGCATCAATTCCACTCAGAGCCTCCCTAGAAGTGATTTGCAGCTTTATGTTTCTTTCTACAAAACAAATGGTGGTTTTGAACTGCTAACCTTGTATGATGAGTTTTCCCTAACCATCCCTCCCCCATACAAACAAACAAACAAGCTCACCACTGTTGATTCAGTTCAGACTCAGAGCAACCCGACAGGACAAGGTAGAACTGCCCCATGGGTGTCCAAGACTGTAACTCTTTTTCTGAGAGCAGCTGATGAATTCAAACTGCTCAAATTGTGGTTCTCAGCCTAATGTGTAGGTGCTGTAACACCAGGGCTCCCCAGAGAAGGAAAACGATCCTCGGCTCTGTAGTTGGGAATGACTACCAGAGAGTCAAGAAGTTCAGTGCGCCTTAATACACCATGCAAATCACACGTGAAACAGAAAGCTGCCGTGGCTATATTAATATCAGGCAAATGAATTTTAAGACAAATAGAAACCTAGAGATTAAAAAGAAACATGTCATAGTAATAAAAGGACTAGTACTTAAAACATATTAACAGAAATGGTATTAATTTAATAATAAAACTTCAAAATATATGAGGCCCAAATTGGTAGACTAGAAAGAGACAAATCCACAATCACTGATATGGATTTTTAAAATCATTTTATTGAGGGCTCTTATAATTCCTATCAGAATCCATATATACATCCATTGACAAGCACAGTTTCACATATGTTGCCACCATCATTTTCAAAACATTTTCTTTCTACTTGAGGCCTGGGCATCAGCTCATTTCTCACGCACCCCCATTCATGAACGCTTGATAATTTATTTTAAAATTTTCATGTTTTACACTGACAAATATTTCCCTCCATCTACTTTTCTATTGTTTGTCCCCCTAGAAAGGGGTTATATGTAGATCATTGTGATTGGTCCCCCCTTTTCTCCCCCTACCTTCCCCTTCCCCTACTGGTATCACCACTCTCTCGTTGTTGGTCCTGAGGGGTTTATCTGTCCTGGATTCCCTGTGTTGCAAGCTCTTATCTGTATCAGTGTGCATGTTCTGGTCTAGCTGGATCTGTAAGGTAGAACTGGGGTCATGATAGTGGGGGAGAGGAAGCACTAAAGAACTAGAGGAAAGTTGTATGTTTTATTGGTGCTATACTGCACCCTGACAGGCTCATCTCCTTCCTGTGACCCTTCTGTAAAGGGATATCCAGTTGTCTACAGATGGACTTTGGGTCTCCACTCTGCAATCCCTTCATTCACATTGATATGTTATTTTTTTCTGGGTCTTTGATGTCTGATACCTGATCCCATCGATACCTCATGATCACACTGACTGGTGTGCTTCTTCTGTGTGGGCTTTGTTGCTTTTCAGCTAGATGGCCGCTTGTTCATCTTCAAGCCTTTAAGAGCCCAGATGCTATATCTTTTAATAGCCAGGCACAATCAGCTTTCTTCACCATATTTGCATATGCACCCATTTTGTCTTCAGTGATCATGTCAGAAAGGTGAGCATCATGGAATGCTGGGTTATTAGAAAAGTTATTATTAATTATTAGAAAAGTTCTTAAATTAAGGGAGTACTTGAGTAGAGGCCCAATGTCCACCTGCTACCTTAATACTTAGTAAATATATGTACAAAATCTATTTCCCTATTGTTATATATAAATATATTTACATATGTACATGCCTGTATTGAGACCTCTATAAATGTCCTTTGCCTCCCAGTTCTTCCCTCTGTTTCCTTTGACTTCCCTCTTGTCCCACCATCATGTTTGGCCTTTGCCAAGGAGGATATAGGAGGCCTGGTGGGGCCTGATCAAGGGCAGTGTAGCCAAGAGGAATTACTGAAACCTGAATGAAGGCCAAAAATGGTAGTTGGACAAGATACAGATTTTTAATTCTCTCAGTAACTGATAAAATATCAGGAAAGATGTAGACATGTAGAGAATGTTATACCCAATTAAAGAATGCATACTCTTATCAAGTGCTTACATGTGGAGAAATATAAAATAAGTTTGAGTAAATGTTTAAAAGTTGGCAAAAGATGCATTCTTAGGCTTCAACCCTAACTTTGGTATGTTAGGGGCAAATGCGGAAATTGATGCTCAAATCATCCAGCCTGTAACTGACAGGACAGAAAAATGAACACTCTTTTGACTCTATCTCTTCTATTCTCGTCATTGCAGACTTGAGTGGAGTCCAGTCTACTTAGGGAACATAAGACGAAAGCAGGCGTCACTAGAAAGTACTGTGCTTAGCCTCTCAAGACTCTCCCCTTGTCTGCTAAGGCTCTGCTTGGACGAGCTCAGAACCAGCACCTATCTGTCAGTTCGTCAGATGGTGGTGGCTTGTATTCTGCTGTCATGCTGAAGAAATAAGAGCTGTGCTCAATTACTTGAGACAAATCAGAGTGAAAATTCTCACTCTAATCATGTGTCACGGAGCTTAGAAGCAGGGCTTTATGGCAACCAATGTATGTAATGAAGAATCGTGGGAATTTTTAAACTGGGACGTACAATTGGTAAAGAATATATTCATTTGGCAGTATGGAAAAGTGAGTTTGGGGAGAAGGGAAGTTGAGGAAGTAAAAAGGTACAAGGCAGAGATGTGAATTTTAATTTTCATCGACTTTGTTTTCATTTACTTTAAAAAGAGGGGCATGGATGTAGCAGAGACCCACATTCCACCAGCAAGACAACTGGACAAGCCCTCTCAGAAGGGTTACACATAAAGGATGATAAATACAGGGTGTGGCATAGCACGGGCGATGCACATAACTATTCTCTAGTTCTTTAATATTCCCTCCCCTTACTATCATGGCTCTTTTTTTTGGCCTCATCAATCATGTTAGACTTGCCTATGTTCATTTGTATTATTAAGATCATTCAATACATGAAAGCCAAGATTGATAACCCTTCAGAAAGAGTAACAGGAGTAATGGTTCCCTGAGGGAATGGGAAGAGGGAGTAGTCTACGGAGCTAATAGCACTGATATAACCCCACTCGAGGGAGCGGACAACAGAATTACACATAAATGGACATATTGGATGGTGTAAGATTTGGGAAAAAAATAAGGTTCTGGGTTGGGGGAAGAGAGGGGATAAAGGAGAGCTGATTCAAGCAGAAAAAATGTTTTGAAACTGACTGTGGTACCAATTGTATTGATGTGATTGATCACTGCTTGATGCGAATGACATATGGAGTGTTATGTTATCTGTAAGAGCTCCCAATAAAATGATAAAAAAATTAAAAAGAATTTTAAGTGTTTTTATCTAGATTTTTGGAAACATATTGCTGAGATCATTCGAAGTTAAAAAATTGGCACATTCAAGGACATGTCCAGAGCACTAGAGAGAAAGCAAATGACCAAGAAAAGCAGGTGGGGATTGTGAATGAAGGGAAGGGGAGTGGGCAGAATCTAGAAAAACATCAGAGAGGAGATGTGGACAGTGGGGACTATGAAGTAGAGTGTAATGAAGTAGCTTCTCAGCTAAGGTAGCTCTGAGGTCCATTAAGGCAAAGTAAAAAGATAAAGAAGAAAACAAAATGGATCAAAATCACCAACCAAGCGTGGTGGTGGTGGTGGTGGTGGTGGTGGTGCCCTTGAGTAGTTCTGGCTCACAGAGACCCTTTGTACAACAGAATGAAGCAGTGCCCAGTCCTGCATCGTCCTACCAATTGTCCTCCCGTGAGAGCCCACTGGTGCAGCCACCCAGTCAAGCCATCTTGTCGAGGGCCTTCTTCGTGTTCATGCCCCTCTACCAAGCCTGATGTCCTTTTCTAGGGACTGGTGGCTCCTTATAACATGTCCAAAGTATGTCAGACAAAATCTCCCTATCCAAGCCTCTAAGGAGCACTCTGGCTGGACTTCTTCCAAGACTCTGTTTGCCTTTGGGCAGTCCATGGTACTTCCAATACTCTTCTCATAATTCAAATAAATCCATCTTCAGTTGGTTTTCCTTCTTCAATGTCCACTTGTCTGAAAGGCTGTGTCACTGGTATTTCCAATGCCAGCAGGGCCACCCACAGTGAACAGATTTCAGTGGAGCTTCCAGACTAAGAACAGACCACAAAGAAGGAACAGGCTGTCTGCTTCAGAAGGACTCGTCACTGAAGACACTGTGGACAGCATCGACTCCTTATCAGGTACAACCAAGGGTAATCACTGCTATCATTCTGGAGAGCCTCTTATTCCTACGATCGTGGTTCTGTGTTTGTGTGTGCACATACATTTGCACATGGGAATAGGTTTACACAGTATGCAGTTTGAGGATCCCTGATGGCGTAATGGGTATAAGTTGGGCTGCTAACCACAAGTTCAGCAGTTCCAAACCACCAGCTGTTCTTCAGGAGAAAGACTAGGCTTTCAGCATCCATTAAAAGTTACAGTCTGGGACACTCACAGGGACAGTTCTACACTGTCCACCAGGGTCGCTATGAGTCAGAAAAGACTCAATGACAGGTTACAGTTTTAGAACTGTCACTTTTCCCATTTCATTAATACTTTCCTCTAACATCACCTCTAATGGCTTTACCAAACTCAGTAAAATCACTGCTTGTGAGATTTGATCCTCAGACTTAGATAACAAGACACATAACCAGAGAGCTAATCAGCAGTATTCTCCCACAGAGCTGCACATCGTTATTCATGGGTTCCCTATTGTTGGGACTTGTATATAAAGTGGCATAGAAATTCAGAGGAGCCAGTGTACTGCCAAGTGGAAGGAATGAGGACTGCTGAAGAAACAGGGGAGGTTTGCTGGAAACAAGAGATCTGAGTTAAGTTGAGATGGGCATTGGGCTGAAAGACAATTCAGGCTAAGGGAGGAGAGAAAGCAAAGACCAAGAGACCATCAAGTCAAGGACACACATAAAGAAGAAAAGGGGCATAACTAAGTGTCAGTCATAATTATACCGGGGCCCATACTAAGCTTTTCATATGTATTCATCCGTACCCAACACGGAACAATGGCTATTACAGCCTCTACCGAGGAGCTCGGCCTCCAGCCGGGATCTGCCTAAGGCACTGACTATGTTACATATTGGACCCAGGTCACCATTGCTGCTGCCTATGGAAATTGGGAGGTTAGAGAGGATATGCTAAAGAATGGTGGCAGGTGAAACTGGGAAGGTGAGTGGTACTCATAGCCCAACCAAACCGAAATCCAAAGTCACTGCCGCCACTCAATTCCAGATCACAGGCAGACCCTATGAGAAGGAGGACAGCTTCCCCCGAAGGCTTCCAAAGTGGTACATCTTTTTTATTATTATTAAGTTTTTAAAGCTGTCAATCTTTAGGGAAGCACATGGCCACATCTTTCTTCTACTAAGTGGCTCGTGGTGGATTTGAACCACTGGCTTTTGGATTAGCAGCGAAGCACTTTAATCTCTGTCCCAACAGGGCTCCCAACTCAGATGTCAGAAGGCCAGAAAGTTAAGTAGAGAGTCTGAACATTTACCAAACTCTGTATATAACTATTTGTGAGATTAGCTCCTCACACCGATATACCAAATAACAAAAATTGCTATCAGCAGACTTCCAAGAGCCTGCTCAGAGAGCAGTTTAATATTGCCTCACACAAGTGGCTTTCCCCGAGTGAGCACACTCCCCAGGGCACGTTTCAAATGCTAGAATTTCATCCCAGGGCACTGAAAGAAACTTTCAAGGCAATACCTTCAGCATCTACTTATCAGATAAATGCATTTGAAGGAGATCTCGGATAGGCAGTTTCTAAATCATACCAAGTATAAAAATACTCAGTAAGGCCGAGAGTTCTCAGTGTAAGGACACATCTCAAGGCTAGCTAAACAGTAAATGGAAAACACTCTGAAGGTGAGTCCTGGGCTGCAAACACTGCTGCAAGCATTCAGGGGAGAATCTGCTACCTAAGTGCAAAGAGAACTGGCAATTCCATTTCACTGATCTGAAAGGGAAAGGAAACCCCCACTATTTGTGGGCACAACTTTTGAATGGACTTTCTTGGCTAGTACATTCTGACTCAACCAATTTGGGATGGGAAGTGAGAAAAGGGCTGGAGAGAGGAGAACATTTAAAATGTTCTCGCTGTGGATCAATCACCAGCTGGAATTCTGAAGCCTTTTCTCTATCTGTAAATCTTTACCTTATAGGGATTTGAACCACACAAAGGGCAGACACTTGGGAACTGCTTCTCAGACGTAAATCCTCACACATGGTACCGTACCTCCAGAAGCGCGCTCACCAGGCTAAGGAATGTGGTCTCTCTCTGGCAGTCATGTTAACTAGCTGACCTGGCTGTCTTTTTTTGTCTTAATTATGCTCCAATAATCCGGAAAGGGCTGGACTTCACTATAAATCATAAGAGTGATAACCTTAAAATAAAAGCAAGATTAATGACATGACCTCAATCTTGGCATGAAGGCTTATTAATTGGAAATCATGGACTTAATTGAATTCTGGGCATAATGCTGCTAGCTGGAATAAATGTGCTAGGACCCATTTGTTCACCTAGATGATGAAAACGGTCATGTGTCAATGGCATCTAAGTCAAAGACATGACCAGCCAGATGGCTAATCAATTACTTCGCTAACCTACAAGTTGGCCAACCACTGGGAGACCCTGAGGCCGGTGCTCTGGAGAGGTAATTGCCACCATTTCAGTCATGCTCTCAGACTTTTACATGCTCAAGGGCATACACACTGCCTAGAACCTCACTTTCCTCACTGGCAAACTGGATAGTAGTGTAATAAGGACCCATGAGATAATGCTTCTAAAATGCGTCTATAAGTAGATATTAGACATATTCATACATGCATGCAAACCCACAAGGGAGATTCAAAAATTTTGTGGGGAAATTTGATGATCTTTTCATTGCACTTTTCCACAAACTTTTTGAAGCCTCCTCCTCTATGTATATTCACCACTCATCTGTAAAGCTTGTGTGCTGCTGCGAAGCTGGAAACTATGTTACCAGTATTTCAAATGCCACCAGCCCCCAGCCTCCCACCCCCCACCCCCCACCCCCGCCATAGTAGACAGATTAGAATAGAACTTGTGGAGTACAACAGACTAGTAAAAAGAAAGAGACAGGCCACTTCTGAAAAATTATCCCCTGAACATCTTATGAATAGCGGCGAGACACTGTGTGCTAGAGTGCCATAAGGTGAGATTCTCTGACTAAGGGAGAGCTACCTCCTCAAAGTGCAGCCGGCCTTCATGAAGAGGCTGGAGGAAAGTTTGGGACCCTCCATTGGCTGATGGGCAACATCAAGATGAGACACAGCAGCTGCAAATAGCCATTAATAATCAGAATGTGGAAAGTATACATCTAAGAATATTAGAATTGATAAAAAATGAAGGAACACACAGAAGATAGGTCATGGTGCCCAGCTACCAACTTCATTAGTCTGGCAATGATCAGATGCAATCACGATGCATTGGTAAATACTGGTGATTACAATGAGAAAGTTGGAAACAAAGAAAGAGCAGCAGTTTGAAAACACTGCCTTGATGACAGAAATGGCAGTCAAGAACCCCATGACAGTGTTGTAAGGCCCCAAACTTATTTATTGCAAACACTTTTTCATGTCAACAACATAAACAGTGACTATACACACAGACATTGCCAGACAGAAATATCCAGGAATCAAATCGACTACTTCTGTGGAAAGAGACGACAGAGAAGCACAATATCTATCCGTCAGAACAAGGCCAGAGGCCAACTGTAGACAAATAGAGCATCAATTTGAAGCTGGAGAAAATTAAAGCAAGACCGAGAGAACCAAAGAATCAACCGTAGGCGTCTATCACATGGAGTTAGGGGGCACCTTCAGACTAGATTTGATTCCCTGGAGACGTATGACTGAAGACCAGGTGCGTTGTGAGATGACATCAAAGACATCATACATGCAGAAAGCAAAAAGGTCATTAAAAAGACAAGAAAGGGCAAAATGGATGTCAGAAGAAACACTGAAACTTGAACGTAAAAATACTAAAGCAACAGGAAGAAATGATGACGTAAAAGAGCAAAATTATAATGAAAGACTTGTAGTTAGAAATCCAAAAAAGAACACTTTGACATTTTTCCAACTGACAGAACTGAAGAAAAACCTCAAGTCTCAAGTTGAAAAACTGAGAGCTTCTATAGACAAATATTGAACGATGCAGGAAGTACCTAAAGAAAATGGAAGGAACAGAAGGAGTCACTGCCCCCCAAAGAACTGGCTCACATTCGACAATCTCAGGGGGTAGCATATGACACGAACCCAAGAGATTAAGGAACAGATCCAAGCTGCACTGAAGGCGTTAGTGAAATACAAGGCTCCGGGAATTGACCACTAGAAACGTTTCATCAGCACGATGATAAAAGTGCTGGAGATGCTTGACTGTCTAAGCCAGGAAGACACCTGGCTGGCGAACACACTGAAAGAGATCCACATTCGTGCCCATTGCAAAGAAAGGTTACCCAGCAGAATGCTTACATTCTCAAACAGTAGGATTAATATGGAATGCAAGTAAACATTTTCTGAAGATAATTTTTAAATGGTTGCAGCAGGACAGTGACAGGGCGCTTCCAGAAATTCAAGCTGGATTCAGAAGAGGAGTTGGCGTGCTGGATATCACTGCTGATGTCACGTGAGCAAGCCACGGGCGCAAGACATACATCCATGTCATATAGCCAGAGCGCTTCCCCAAGTCTGCTCTCTCCAACCCCATGTTTCCTCTCACTGAATTTTGCTACTTCCAGTGTACTTGTTAAACAGCCATGGTGCTACAGTGGGTTAAGTGCTTGGCTGCTGGATCGATGTGGCAATGTGTTTCTGTAAAGACGTACAGCCTCATACATCCCATGGAATCATTTTATCCATTCCATGCGGTCAGTAGGAGTTGGAATTGACTCTAAAGCAGTGGGCTTAGTCTAGTTATAGATAGGTATATATCTATTAAGAAGCCTGTGATGCAAAGTTAATTGCTCAGCTGCTAACCATACGGTTGGCAGTTCAAACTCACCCTATAGCTCTGAGGGAGAAGAGCAGACAATCTGCTCCCATCAAGATTACAGGGAGACAGCAGTTGGTGTGAGAGATGAAAATAATAACAAAGTACAATCTATTGGGGGGCTATGAAGGGAGGGAGGAACAAAGAGCTGGGACTGAGGGCTCAATACAAAATAAATGTCTAGAAGAGATTGAGAGCAACATATGTACAAACATATCTGATTCAATTGATGTATGGATTGTGATAAGAGTTGTACGAGTCAATAAAATTATTTTTAAAATTAAAAATAAATAAAAATATTATAAGTTAGAAACACTTTGGGACAGTTCAAATCTGTCTATAAGCCAAAATCAACAACAACAAAGATTTGATTAAAAGGTTAAAATATAAGGGGAAACTGTCAAACCACATAGCAGGTTAGAGAAGAGGAAGTCCAATAGGTGCTCTGTGTGTGATCTAATGATATTTTTTAAAGATCAGACATCCTAGACTCTGCTAAGCATCAGCTGCTGGCAAGGCAAAAATAAATGAAACCTGCCTTCTACGACTTCGGCAGGGAGGAAAGGAAAGCCAGAGGACCAGGTGCCTCAAGGTCCCTCATGTGGACCTGGACATCTCACAAAAGGATGGTAGGAAATGACTGAAGCTGTGCTTCCTAAATTAGCCTCTTTCTGCCACCCAACTGCACCATCCTCCAGGCACACGTGCCTAGGGGGCCAGCAGCTGTTGAGACGTTCACCAGTTACACACACGAGCACTCCAGGGGTGGCAGCAGCACATGGGAGCAGGGGAAGGGCAGGAAGAGCCAAAGAGCACGCTGCAGATAGCCTCTGAGGCTTCTCCATAGAACCATTCTACAGTTTTTGGAAGTGTGTCCACTGTCAAATCCCTTTGATGCATCAAAGCACAGTAGCACTGACTAAATGAGGGTCAGAGCCTGCTTGAAAAGGATGGTGGCAGAGGCAGCTGCTAAGTCATTCACCATGGTTGGTCTCCCTGGGTGCCTTTGAGATCCCAGGTAACATGATCAAGCTCCCGGGCTCTGAGACTTCAAGGCAGACATGGAAAACCATAAACAGCATCTTGGTACTTGGCGAGGCTGAAGGCCACGTCCTGCCATGGTCATGAACAATGTGTCTGCAAAACCCAAAGAACAGAAGAGAGGACGGAGAGTCCATTTTAAATAAAGCCCTGGTTTCCGTCTCTAAAGGAAAAGAAAATGGGGGCATCAGCTGGCTTATACAGAACCGTTGTGCTAGTTGGAAAAGGGCCATGCAACCCTTCATGGTCTGACCTCATTTCCTGCTCATCCCCTCAGGGCCCATCTGGGTACTACACAGCTGCACGAACTCGTGTGTCAGCCCTGAGCCTGTCCACGCAGGACGTTTCATACGTTTCACTTCATTCCACCCTTACGAGGATACTGTGAGCAGGAGGAGTGTGGTCCCATTTATCAGATGCTGGAAGGAGACTGGGAGAGGTTACATAACCTATTCAAGCTAAAAGCCCTAGCAATCATTGGTACCAAGAGTCTGCCAAGATTACACGTAATGTCTGACATCAGACAGAATAATTTGACTGCAACAGATTAATTTGGGGTGCCCCAAGGGCGTAGTGGGTATGAGTTGGGCAGCTAATTTCTAGGCCAGCATTTGAAACAGCCAGTCGCTCTGCAGGGAAAGACAAGGCTTTCTCCTCTTGCAAAGAGTTACAGTCTTGGAAACTCAAAGGGGGCAGGTCTACCCTGTCCTATCGGGTCCAAGAGAGTTGTAATTGACTCAAGTTTGTTTTTAAAACTTTATTTTAAACTGCATTCGTAGGGATTTCCCCCCCCCCACTCTGGATCAGATTCTCTGGGATGGAGCCTCAGATGGGCATCTCTATGCCCCACTTGGGAGTGTCTGGCAAACTGTGTGTAAGAAGCAGCACTGTGCCACTCCGCCTAACAAGCAAAACCAGTTGCCCTCCAGGTATTCAGACTCATTGGGATCTCACATGTGCCCCAGGAGAACTCCAGGGTTTTCCATGGCTAATGTTCAGAAGCAGATTGCCACCACATCACCAGGGCTCCTTAGTAAACGTTACCAAGCCGACATTGCTTCCTCTGTAAAACAGACACACGACACCCTTGACTGGTTGCAATCAGGATTAGACAGATAGCTTGCATGGGCCACCCTGTGGTAGAGCGGCTAAATGCTTAACTAACTGTTAATCCACCTGCTGCTGGTTCAAACCCACCAGCAGCTTAAGGGGAAAGACCTGGTGGTCTGTTCTAATAAGCATTCTACCACAGCTCTACCACTACCGCTCAGTCAGTTCTCATTCGGAGAAACCCTGTGTCTGTAGGGTTTCTGAGGCTGCAGATCTCTGTGGGGGTAGATACTCTCATCTTTCTCCCAAGGAGCCAGTGATGGGTTTGAACCGCTGACCTTGAGGTTAGCAGTCCAATGCTGACTCAACATCTTCACTAGTAAAGCTAGCAGCCTTAGAAACTCCCCGGGGGCACTGCAGGGTCCTTCCTGTAGGAGAGTTTAAAGTCAGATCCGTGTCAAGAGAGCAGTGTGGAAGTAGAACCTGGAACTCCATTTCCATGTTCTGACTTGAGTCCAGAATCCAGGTTAAATTTTAAGAGTTGCCTTTCCTGATAGCAGTTCCTCTAAGCCTGATGCTGATCGAACCACATCTCCACCCCATCCCCAATACACTCATTTTCTCTGAGCTCTGGCACACAGGCAGGACATCACACTCTATTTCCAGAGAGTCTTTCGACTACGGTCAGACAGACAGAATATGTGCTAGCGTGCATGTGAAGGGGTCTTGATACACAGCATCAATAAATCTTTACAATGGATTCCTGGAAACAAATATGATTAAGGAAGTAATTTTAATAATAGGCTACCAGAAAAACCTGCCCTACCATCGCCCAGTGACCTCCAGTCATAAGCTGTGCAATGTAACCTGCCCTCACCTCCCATGACTGTCTGCTAGCCCATTATGATTCTATAAAGTTTGGTTCCTGCACTGACATTACAACATATATTCTTCCCCATTGTCCACCAGGGCAGCCATTTTCTCCCTATCAATGTGGATGTCTTCCTGCTCCAGGCCATCTCTATGCCTCAATGGGCCTGTTGCTTTTCCTTTAAGTAGCTTCCGAGATATTGTTCTTCCACCCTCACTATGAATCGGAATCAATCGATGACAATAAAGAGGAAGGTGAAAGCTACATCAGAAGGTGCCATAGGCTCTCTGGCTTGAACCCCAAGCACTCCGCGGCCCTGAGTTTCCTGCTTGGCAGCGAGAAGAGGAGAGGTCCCGGAGCAATGAGCCAAAGGAGCACACCCACTTTTTCTCTAGGCACACAGCCTCTTCAGCTGTCAGTCAGTGGTCGGGTTAGGTTGCTCCTAGGTGTGCTTCCCACAACACTGGGCGACTCCCGGATTCACAGAATCTATGTTATGTGAAGAGTAAAATATGACTACAGTAAGTTTCCTGAATAAAGAGCAATGGCTCTCAACCTTCCTAAGGCGGTCACCTTTTAATACAGTTCCTCATGTTGTGGTGACCCCCCCAAACATAAAATAATTTTTGTTGCTACTTCATAACTGTAATTTTGTTACTGTTATGAATCTGGTGACCCCTGTGAAAGGGTTGTTCGACCCCTAAAGGAGTCGCGACCCACAGGTTGAGAACCACTGCTATCGAGCAAGGTGTTGGTCAGAGACCCAGCCGGCTGAGACACTAGAGGTGAAGTTTTAACTGCTTCGAAAGGAACCTGGCAGCATTGTTAGGCAAGCACTAATTGGCAAGGTCATGGGTTCAAACCTACCAGCTCCTGTACGTAGTAAAGATGAAGCTGTCTGTTCCTCTAAAGATCTAAAGCCTCAGAAAGTGCACATGGGCTCACCGAGGGTCAGAACTGACTTGATAGCCGTGGGTTTAATGGCAGCTTGTGTAGAACAAAAGGATTCATAAACCTAGATCTTGCCTTCTGTTTTCTATCTCGGGTCTGGAAGCCCTGGCGAGGTGGTTATGTAACAGGCTGACCAGCTGCAAGGTCTTTTCTTTCTCTTTCCCTGCAGTTGGCACGAATTTCCAATAACTGCCGGCCGACTGACCACTCACTGGCTGACCACTCCCTGCTTGCCCTCTTTCATAGCTAGCATGCCTTTTTACCTCACTGCAAGCTCTTGCAGAGCCAGATGGGAGGCTTAGACACGACTGCACACACAGGGCAGAGTTCTGAGCTGTGTACACCCTGCCAGTGTACTAGTAAGTCCAGGATGCTGCAGTTTGCCCTTGGTGGTGTTAGCTGCTATCAAGACAGGCCCGCTCATGGTGGCCCGTGGGTCCAGTCGTCTTGGACTGCTGTGAAGCATGGCACTGTCACCAGCACAGGCTGATGTTTGCCACTACCTCACTAGGCTTTTCTTCTTTGCAAGCATGCTAACAATGATAAATGATCAGGAAAAGCAGCTGACATTGGAGTGCCTGCGATGTACCTGGTACTATTCTAGTGGCTTTGTAACCATCCGATGAGGCAGGTACTTTACTGTGCATGTTTCACAGATGCAGAAAGACATCACGACTAAGTAAACACACTTACCTGCTAAGGTCACAGTCAGTCAAGGCACAGCCTGGCCTGCCCCACCCCACCATAAGCTGACTGCAAGGTTTAAGTATCAGATTGACTTGGAATTGAACTTCAGCTCAGCAATGTATTAGCTGTTTCTATGAATACACTGCTGACCCCATGCTGTGTGTCAGTTTCCTCCTCCGTATAGTCAAAACATGTACCTTATAGGATTATTCTGAGTCAGAGACACGCATAGAATTCACTGGCCTGCTTTGTGCCAGGCCCTTTGTTAACTTGCTGTCATCTATCCAGTTGATTCTGACTTAGAGCAACCCACTAGGGCAACCTGTGGAATTGCCCCTGTGGGTGTTTGGAGCAACCTACTAGGGCAACCTGTGGAATTGCCCCTGTGGGTGTTTGGGACTGCAATCCATGCATAACCCACTACACCATGGAGGCTCCTTTGGGCTCTGTGTTGGGTGGCAGGAAAACAGAAGAAAGCATGACCCCTGCCCCAAAGCTGTCCTCAGTCTCCTGATGGTGGCACAAACAAACAAAACAATCACTATCTTTAAGAAATGTTATGAGCAGGTTTCACTAAAGCACACAAGGGTGCCCGAGATCAAGGAAAGCTGAACTGAGGCATTCAGGACATGTGTGGCAGACCAAGGAGTCTTGGTGGCACGCTGGGTTAGACCTTTGCCTGCTAACCACAAAGGAGGCGATTCAAAACCACCAACCACTGGCAAAAGAAAGATGAGCCTGCCCCTCAAAAGGCTGACCATTAGGAAACCCTGCATGAGACACAAGAGACAGAGATATAAGCTGGGTTTCTTTGAATTTAAAAAACTGAAAGTTATATGTCTTTGAATACAACTTCTTTCATGAAGTTGATTTCAGAACAGTGTAAATATCAACTATGCAGCTCAATGATGGCTCAATAACTCTATGTCAATAATAGTAAAATAAAGAGAGAAAAATGTCATTGATCACCATTGGAGAAAGCTAGGAAACCAAGGTGTTATCTTTTGAAATTGTTATAGACAAAGAATCAAGTCTCCCTTCCCCCTCCATCCCCCACCTGTACAAAATAACTCCAATTAAATATGATGACATACTACACATAGAGAAACATTCTCAAGATACTTTAAGACAGAGAGTAATTGCCTTAAAGTGAAATAGCCTCAGACTGAAGAAAAGAAATAAACTCTTTGGGTGGTAATTTTAGTATTGTTATTCATTAATAAACTCTTTGGGTGGTAATTTTAGTATTGTTATTCATTAATAAACTCTTTGGGTGGTAATTTTAGTATTGTTATTCATTAATGAGGTATTATTTAACTCACTTAAAGAAAACCAACAACTTACTGCCATTGAGTCAGTGTAGATTCATAAGGACCCTATAATTACCGAAGGCACCATGGTGGAGCAGTGAGTTATGAGTTGGACTGCTGAGCACAAGGTCAGGGGTATGAACCCACCAGCCGTTCCAAGAGAGAAAGATGAGGCTCTCCGCTCCTGTAAAGATTCACAGCTTCAGAAACCCCCAGGGCCAGTTCTCCTCTGTCCTATAAGGCCCTGTGAGTCAGAATCAACTCAGTGGCAAGAAGTTTTCTGTGAATTATGAAATAAAGCAAATTAGTAATTGTATTTATATAATTGGGGGGTTGGGGCATTGAGTGAGGGGATACAGATGTAAGACCTATAGATGTAAAAAACTGAAAGGCTAAGTTAAAACCTCATGTTCCTGAATTTGATTTGGAAGTATCAGGGTGATGCATTTTTTTTCCTAGCCCTGGCCCATTGAAGGCACTTACATATAGATAGGTACACTAATCCAGTAACAGTGAGGGAACTTTATAAAAATATTGTGGTACTGAGATGTCGTTTCCATCTAAAGAAATTGGGTCACCCATTAAAGAAGTAGCTGCTTCTAAACTTGGGGGAGCCAATGCAGCAGATGGGCCTGGATCATTTGATGGCACCAGAAAGCAAGGCGAAGAAGCAAAGTCTACTTGATTTGTGCCCAAAGGACTCCGGAACCAACTTAAAGAGACTCCCATTAGCCAAAGATAAGTAATGTCGAATCTCAGTAAGAACAACACCTCAATAGTAGCTCAGTAAACCATGAATTCATAATGGTAAAACAAAGGGAGAGAGATTTCATTGATAACCCTTGGATAAGGCTAGAGAAACAACCCTACTAGGTTGTGCAATAGGCTGCAAACATCAAGCTCAGCAGTTCAAAACCACCAACAGATCTGTGCGCTCAAGCTGAGGCTTGTCATTCCCATAAAGATTTACAGCCTCAGAAACCCACGGGGCCAGTTCTACTCTGTCCTGTAGGAGCCCTATGCGTCAGAATTGACCCAATGGAAGTGAACTGAACATGTGCCTTTACAATGTGAACCGTATTCTGGGGCAGTCAATGATTTGATGAGGCAGACTTTCTCTTGAGAGAAGCTTTCCAACTGAAAAATTAAAAAGTGATAAATCAACTTCATGGCAGTAGGTCTTTTGTGTTTTTTTATTTGTAAATAAAATAATGGAGCTTTTGGTTCATGTAAATGATTAACATGCTCAGCTACTAACCTAAAGGTTGAATGTTCCAGTGCACTCAGAGGTACCTTGGAAGAAGATTGAGGCAAATATATTTCTAAACCATCAGCCACTGAAAACCCCATGGAACAAAATTGTATTTTGACGCAGGTGAGGTTGCCCATGAGTTGGAAATGACTTGATGGAAATCTTTTGTTATTTTTGTGAGTGGCAGTAAGCCACCATGATAAATGGTTATTCGCTGATAAAAAGTGGAAGCAACCATACAGCACGTACCCCTGATGGGTACAGTGGATTACACACTGGGCTGCCCACCGTAAACCAGCTGTTGGAAACCACCAGCCGCTCACTCCCCGTGAGAAGGAGGAGGCTTTCTACTCCCATACAGTTACAGTCTCAGAAACCCGCAGGGCAGCTCTCGTCTGTCCTATCAGCTAGCTAAGAGTCAGAATTGAGTCGAGGGTTATTGAGTTTCTTAAAGGAAATACAGAACACAATCCAAGTGACAATCTTACCCCCAAAATTGATGCGAATCTAAGTCCAAATCTGATCAAGCAGCTAGAGTTAACAGGGAATATCTTCCTATCTGGTCTCTTAATTTCCACCCTTGTTTCCCTCTGCAACAAGTATGTTCTCTTAAGAAATGACATATTGTTTCAATCTTTTGCTTAAAAAATAAAACTCTAATGGCTTCCAATCTTAGAGTAAAGTCAAAATTCTTACTATAGTCTACACGGTTTCACAGGAGTTGGCCCCTAATTCCTCTCTGACCTTATCTACCACCTCTCTCCTTGTCTCTGCTGCATCCACACAGCTTCTACTGCACTAAAGCTCTGCTCCTGCATGGTTTTCCTGCAGGTCTCTGTGTAAACAGTTCCTTAGCTGAGAGGCTTTCCAGACCATCCTGCCTACAGTAACACCCTAATCTCCTAACTTCAGTTTCCTCTTCTTCTTCATAGCAGTGTTTCATCTTAATTTTTCTTCTCTTATTCATTCACTAGAAAATAGTGCCATAAAAGGGGAGGTGTTGCTTTGTGGCTGTTGCTGTTGTTAGGGAGTGTTAGAGAGGCTGGCAAGGGGAAGAGGGGGTGACGACATCAATCAGTGGCCAAACCCGGTTCCCTTATATGCCTCTCCGCACAAAGGAAGCTGAAGGGCAGCTAAGACATTTCCTTACCAATGGAAGAGACCAGAGATAGGGAAGATAATCACAGGACCCCCACAGGGCTAAACAGACTCTTGGATTGACATCTGGAACGACCTGAGAAAAGGAGGGTACCCTGCAAAAGACCAGCCAATAGCAGAAGACCCTCCACAAAGTCCGCCTAAGTGTCCCCTGCAGTAAACTTAGTCTTCCTGTTCAACCCTTATCTCTTGGTTCCGGTGTGAATTCTGTCACTGACAAGAAAGATTTCAAGGGAAGGGCAACACAGAACAAACACCACCTGGTCCTCCCCTCCCCCCACACACCCCCCCCCCTACTCCTAACAACTGTTTTTGTGTTTGAGCCCATTGTCAATCCAACTCCTTGATAATCTTCCTTTTTTTCACTGCTCCTCACTTTACCGTGCACAATGACCTTCTCTAGGGACGGGTCTCGCCTGATATATAGCATGTCCAAAGTATATGCGGAGGAGTCTCACCATTCTGGATGCCCTTCTTCCAAAGCAAATTTGTTTATTCTTCTGGCAGTCCACGGTACTTTCACGATTCATTGACAGCATCATAATTCAAATGCATTGATTCTTCTTCAGTCTTGCTTATTCAGTGACCAACGTTCACATGCATATGAGGTGACAGAAAATACCATGGCTTGGGTCAGACACATCTTAGTCCTCAAAGTGACCCCCTTGCCCTTTAATTCTTTAAAGAGGTCTTGTGCACCATATTTGACCCATAAAATCCACCATCTTATATTCTTAACTGTTTCCATGAGTATTGATTACATATCCAGGCATGATGAAATCTTTGGCAAGTTTGAACTTTTCTATTTATCATAATGTCTATTGGACTCGTTGTTAGGATTTTTGTTTTCTTTACACTGAATTGCAATCCATAGTAAAGGCACAGTCCTTGATCGTCATCAGCAGGTGCTTCAGCAAGCACGGTTCGGTCATCTACACAGCGCAGGTTGCTAATGAGCCTTCCTTCGATCCAGATACTGCATTCTTCCTGGAGTCCAGCTTCTCAGATTATTTGCTCAGCACACAGACTGAAGAAGTACGGTGGACTGCAGTTGGCTTCAGTCACTTATTTCCTAGCACTGTTAAATTCCAAAGTGCTTGTCTCAATAAATAGTTATGGATTTTGAACTTAAACTTTGCACTACAATTTGGCCAGCAATACTGCAGAGGATGGCAGGAGTGTCAGGGACCCAATTCTGGAATGTTTATATGGCCCGTTAAGAAGTTTGAATTGTATCTTGTAGGTGATGGGGGAATAACAAACTATATAGGAGAACTCCAAATTTCAGTAATAGTCCTAATTCCCATCATCATTATTGTATTAAAAGGGAATGTGTGGTCTGTATTTATTTGTTGATCTTACTATATATAATAAAGAGATCAGAAGGTCCATCACCTTGTATTCAGAGAAGCTGTGCCACTGTGGAGGTGTCTCCGGAAAGCTGTCTCCTCCTGGACCAGAATAAAATGTCCCCAAATAAAAATCACACACACACACACACACACACACACACACACACACACACACACAAGCACAAGCACAAATCATTTGCCCACAAGGTTCTTTGAATAAAAAGCTCTTTGAGGACATTTGCACTTTGTGTGGATGATCATAAGGAAGGACCTGTCCACTCTCTTACTGCTTCACCACAAATGCTAGTGGTGACCACAACTTGGAGGCATGGGCACTACGGGGAATAAAAGGAATCTAAGGATCACTCTGTGCCTTCCCTTGTGGCGACAGCCGAACACCAAGTCCCATCGCTCCAACCTCTAAGGAGTTCTTCAATTCATCCTGTTCTTCTAAATCCTTACTGCTAGTTAGAGTCCTGGTGGTGTAGTGGTTACACACTGGGCTGCCATCCACAGGATCAGTAGATCTGAGAAAGACTGGGCTTTCTACTCCCATAAACAGTTACAGTCTCAGAAAGCCACACAGGGTCCCTAGGAAGCAACCTTGACTCAATGGCAGTGAGATCTAGTTCCTGGGTTCAGGCCACTTCTGTCTCTTGTCTCAATTGCCTGGCTAACCAGCCTTGAAGCCTCCAGTCCATTATCTGAAGGATAGCCAGAAGGATCTCAAAATGCAAATTTTATCTTATCACTCCCCTTTGTGACTGGGACCCAGGGGAACAAGGAGCTGCTTCCCTTCTCCTTTTCTACCCTGTCCCCTCTTAGCTACTCCCGGGCACCACTCTCTTCTAGATTTTGCACACACTTTCTGAGGGATCTCATGCTTTCTCAAGAGTATTTTTGTCCTACCTCCTCCCATCACAATTCTGCATTCATTGTTACATTTTTGTGCATTACAGCAATAGAACCCTTTCTAAAAGATCTCCCAGTATTGATCACCTTGCCAGAGGCTGTCTGGCTGAAGGGTCGGTAGTCTCGGTCCCCCCATCTCTCATGTCAAATATGGTTAAATCTTATATTTGCAGTTTGTGAGTCCGTCTAGGAAATGTTCCAAGTCTCATCTGGGAGCCTTCTTAGTCTTTTGTCACAATGTTGTTTTCGTCTTCTCCAAAATTAACCTAACAACAGAATGCTGTCGCTACCTTTTGCTCATTGATCTAGTCCAATGGTCCACCGACTTTCAACAGAACATCTTACTATGAGTTAATCATGTATGCACATGGCTAAAGCCACTGTTACTTTGGGAAATCACTCCTCTTATTCCTATTCATGTCGACACTTCCTAGGAAAAGAAGGTCATGCCTGCAGCCTGTAAATCCTTCATAAAAATGCTTCTACAGATTCTGCCTGCAACTTAATATAAGCATACACAGCAATATCCAAAGGCCAAACTTTGTTTTTAAAAAGAAAAAATGAAGTCTAACGGTCACAAGGAATTCTAGATCCAAGACACTGTCAAAAAACATTACTTGGGTCGGATGGGAACTGATATTGCACTTATTTTATTTCCCTAAGATTTCAAATCACACCCACAGAGGATAAAACCGTAAACAACTTACCTAAAAGGAATATTGATGCCTCTTCAAAATATGTTCCCTGAGTTATGAGTATCAGTATAACACGGTGAAAAGGACTAAGGTTTTGAAAACTGGAGCTGAAATCCTGGTCTATCACCTGCTAGACGTGCTGTGACCCTTGGCATGTCACTTAACCTTTTGAGTGTCTGTCTCCTCAACTGCAAAGGGAAGAGAACCAAACCTAGCCCAGAAGGAAACTAAGAATGAGGTTACATGATGAGTCCGGAAGCACTCAGGAAACGAAAACCGAAGCCTCCATGGAGTTTATCCGTGCCCATGCCAGCAAGCAATGCAATCCGCACAAGCCCCTCCCAGGACTCCACTTCTCCCGCTCGCAGGGCGTTTATTGCAGCAGGCTGTGGTGTTCATGATTATCGATGCACATCCAAAGGATCTCTACTGAGCATGTACAAATAACAACTCCGGAAAGTACTGTTGGATTGCTACGCCAATTACTGGGCTTTGCTTGCTGGTTTGTCTGTAAGGACCCTCTTGGTGAGTTAAGATTTGTGATATGGACAGCTGAACTAACTTTACATTAATGACCAAAGTTCCCTCAACTAGAACAATATTCGCATCTGCTAATGATTGATGGCTAGAGCCAGGGGGTACGCATCTGGGAAGCTCTAGTCACTGTATAAAATAATCTGCCATTGTTTTCTGCTCGGTTCAACCCCTGTGGCGCCACAACACCGTTTGGGCACTCTCCAATTTTCTATAGATTCCAAGCTTAGTTTTCTGATGTAATAATTGAATTTCTAATACTTTAAGTACTTGAATGGAGGTGATCTGACTCCCATTATTAGGCATGGATATCAAAAACAACCTTGATTTCTTATATACAACATACCTCCGAAGAATTCTGAAAGAAAAGCTGTCAACTTTAAACACTTCCAAAGGGGGATTCAAGGATGTGAAAGAGAACATTTCATCAGGTAAACTGTCAATCACCCTTCCAAAGATCCCTAAACCAAATCACTGCCATCAGGTCAGTTGACTTTTAGTGATCCCACAGGACAGAATAAAACTGCTCCTTAGGGTTTCCAAGGCTATACATCTTTATGGAAGCAGACTGTCTCGTGTCATCTTAATTCCACTTAACACTGAGGGATCTGAACTGCCAACCTTTTGGCTTGCAGCTAAGAACCACCAGAGCTCTGTGACCTCACCACCACCACCCCACAATTCACCAAACAAGCCTTCCTTCATCTCAAACATCTAGGTTTCAAGTGTCCATCCTGTGGTCTACATATGTACAAATAACAACTCCAGAAATTTTTTTCGGTTGAAACAGGGACTTGACCATTAAGATAGGGTGTCCATCCATTCTAGTATGTATGTGTGCATAATCTATTCATCGCATTATTAAGAGCAAAGGGGGGGGGAGACAAAGCTAAGACGATCGGCAAATAAAGGCCTAGTGAAATCTTCCGTCGCTCAGACCCTGCAGTCTTTAATGGGGCACAACAAGACTAACACCATCAAGCCTAGCCCCAGGCCCCACACTGGCCAAGAGACTCCAGAGAAATCAATGAAAATATGAGGCGAAAACTCTAGCCTTGGAGAAAGACTGATGAGGAGGCAAACCCCACTTGTGCCACATGTAAGTCCTGCAGTATTTCTCCGCACATGTCTGCAGGCAAGCTAACGTGCCCCAAGCAACGCTGATGACAGCAAGACGGCACAGGGGCCACACACGGCCTTCGTGGATTCCTGGCCTCAGTTCATGCTCAGCACACAGGATGTCAGGCCCATCCTTTCAACGTGGGGCTCATAACCTACTTAAAAGAACACTTCCTGCTCGGGTCACAATTAGAAGTGTCAGATGATTATGAGGAACACGAGAGAGGGCTTTATGAGGTGTTAATGAGGAACTACAATTTGTCTGGCATCAGAGGTGGAGATGGCACTGACCTCAGGCCCCCGGCACACAGCTGCACCGTGTGACCTTACTATTGTGTGTCCTTGTGGAAGGTACTTCATCTCTCTGGAAACTTCATCTCTACCTTGGGGGTTGTTAATAGTATCTGCCCCTAGGAGTCTTCTGGGAGTCAATGGAATAATGCGTGCCAAGCACTTCACATGTACCCAGAAAACAAACAAACAAACAGAGTAAGCCCCCGGAAAGGGTAGCTATTTTCTTGACTACTAAGGGAAAGGGGAGTAGTGGCTCAAACCCCCCAGCCACTCAGCAGAAGAAAGGATCTGCGGCCTGGGATGGTTGTACCGGACTGTAAAGGCACAGTGCACCCAAGCCAACTCAAAGGCAACGGGTTTGGTTTTCATCATAGTGACCTAATCCACCCATTTTCTCAATTTCAGTCTTTCAAGAACTCCTAAGAATTTTGTCTCTATTCCAGCTGGCGCCAGGGGGCGGGGTGTCCCTTCTTTGTTCTTTCTAAAACGGAAACTTAATAATCACCTAGGAAAGCCTTGGCTAGGAGGTACCAACATAGAACCTCTTTTCCTGCAGTTGAAACAGATGGAGGTGCGGCACTGGCTGCTTTTTGTCACCCCATAACCATTCTCCCATTTCTTGTCCCTTAGGAACAAAGACTGTATTGTCTTCAGGTAAGCAGGGCCATTTGATGGCGTTCTGAACAACGGGATGCGTGGGGCGGAGCATGTAACTTCCAGGCTGTTCCTCAAAGGAGAGAGAAATGTTCTTCTTTGCCTTTGCGTTCCTAAAAGACGAGTGCACTGGTGAGCCCTCTGGGGCAAAAGGAAGACAGCGCAGAGGTGCCATTCAGATTAGACTTCTGAGCAAGACCTAGCCTTCCAGCTGCATAAGCCACAGTGATGTAGGCCTTCGCTCCACACAGCCAAAACTAACAGGCTCAGAGATACGGTGACCAACGTAGAGAAGGGGAAGAGAAAGGCAGAATGCGGTGGGGGTTCTAATACTCATAATAACTTACACCATTAAACAGCCTCTTTAACCCTCTAGAAAGTCAAGACCAATTTGGAAAATGGAAATTCAGCTCCAAACACAAGAGGGACAGTGGCCAGCTGGAGAGTGTCCATAGGAGCATGACTAGGTCAATGAAGGTCGAAAAAACCCATCTCACCAGGAAAGACTGGACGAGCTAGAAGAGGAAAGGTAAGCCAGAACCACAGGGTTAGATTTCAGGTAACTCAAGGGTGGTAAACTGAGCAGGCCGCCTCTGTTTGCACTCCAGTTTCCCCATGTGTCGAATGAATGAGAGCAGGAATTCGTCAAAATCCCTTTTAGCCATACCATGAGGGACTTATAGAGTCAGAGGAACTTAAGTTACAGCAAAGGGTAAAACTAGAACCAACCCAAATATAGCACTGAAAGATGCCAACGGGTAGATTTCCGCTGAGCATCAAAAGAGAACTTCCTAACAATGTGTCCTGTCCCACAGAATGGCCGCCTTCCAAAGGTACCAGATACCAGGTACCTGGCTGGAAGCGCTCTATCAGAGCGGGTCCCTGTGTAAGACCACGGAGTTCAAAGAGCTCCCTAAAGACTGAGCAGGAGAGTGGAATGTGTAGTGGACACTCCTGGATTTGAGCACACAATCCTGGGCAAGTTATACACCTTTCAAACCATCGTTACCTCACTTTTAAAAGGATAGGGAAATTTCTATCCTTAAGCAAGATATGTATGCATGTCAAACTCATAGAGGCTTACAGTAGTCATCATCAATACATCAGAAATGGACGAAAAGGAAGGGGTCCCGATTGGGCAAGTGGCTGCACAGTCAACAGAGACTAGGGCGTACCGCCTAACACTGTGGGGGGTGTGAGGGCATGGAAAAAGCCAGTCCACTGATCAGAAAGAAGGGACAGGAGTCAACGGGAGACTTGGGAGGAACTGGGGAAGTACTCTCACCCAGACCTCCGTCCATCCACCCAAAGTTTATTGATTATAAGTAATTATAAAGTGATAAATGTAGCACAATAAGGAACATAGAGAGTGTAATTGGAACACCGATGAGAAGTACTTGATTCAGAAATAGAATTTCAGATGAGGTTTCCAGAGGAAATGATATCTAAATGGTGTCCTGCATTACCAGGGCAAAGTAGCTTGGGGAGGATGGGCAGCTAAGGGGAGAAAGAGAGAGAGATCAAGTTGACAAGATGTTGAGAGTGGGACGAGGCATCATAAACCTTTCTCACTTCCACCTGAAATTTCACTATTCCGAGTATTCGCTACGACTTTCAAGTCCTTTGCAGCTCTAAGGTTCTATCATTATGGCTGTAGATGAAAAAGCCATTTAGGCTAAGGATATATTTTAAATATACTTAGTCTATGGGAGGTGGGTGGCGTTAGAGCAAGATGAGGAATCCTCTTGGTGTTGGCGCTGTTCATATCTTAAATATGATGTGTGGACGCACAGACCTACCCAATTGATAACACTGGATAAACCTTAACGGGCACAAACACATGGATACAAGTAGTACTACAGAAATTTAACTTATGATTGTACACTATACTTTTGCAAAATGATGCCCACACACTGTCATCAAATCAATACCAACTCACAATACAAGTTTCTGAGACTGTAAGTCTTTACTGGAGAAGACAGCCTCCTCAGAGTTCACCCTCAGAGTTGCTACTGGATCTGAACCAATGACCTTTTAGTTAGCAATCGAAAACCTAACCCACTGCACTATCAGGCTCCTTAAAAAGTTACCACTGCGGGAAAACAGACTAATTGTGCGATGCATCTCTCTCTGAAAGAGTTCCACATTTCAATAAGTATTTCCAGTAAAAAAAAAGAAGCTACATGGAGGAAAAAGAAATGTAGTGATATCTGTTTGTTGATATTTATGTACTCACTGTTGATATTTTAGAAGAATGAACAACAAACAAAAATAGAGTACCAGTAATTCTGTTGTGCATGGAGTCAATATGAGCCAGAACAGGCTCAGTGACTCATAACAACAACTGCTATTCAAATACCCTTTTATAATATTTTAATCAAATTCCTTCCCTCTTATAGTTGATAGCCTTACAGTGATTATGCTATGGGTATGTATAGTTGTACATATGTGTATACATTTTTACATAGTTCACATTAATGGACAAGAAAGGTGGTTTCAAAATCAGGTATAAAAATTCCATTATCTGTATGGATTATAAGTTGTACAGCCTCCAATAAAATGATTTTTTAAAAAGAAAAAATCCATTATCTCTTCATTCTATTTTCTTCCATGAAATTTTCGACACCCCCTGGTATATAGGTTCTCTTGCTTGTGCCACTAATTGTGTATTTCAAAGATTTTTCCCATTATTTTTTATGACTGTGTAATTATGCCATTTCCTATGATAAGCAATACTGCAATAGGTTAAATCCTGCACATTTACAAGGTCTGCACAATGTCTACAAATGGCCTTAAAACTTGCAAACATACCCAGAATGAGCATAATGAAGGAAATGTCCAGAGCCTTTCAAAATAAAAGGGGTATAAAAATGATCCACCTTGAAAAACCTCAGGGTAATAAAATATTCCAACCTGTCTTAACTTCAACTCAACCTCTTGATCCAACCCCTACTTGTGAAGCATCCACGATGGAAAGTGCACTTGGCACTTTTCTATGCTTTATTCTATTTCACTTTCAAGCAATCAGATGAGAAAGGCATCATCTAATTTATAGAAGGGAAAACTCAGGCTCACGAGGTCAAGAATTACTAGTCCAAGGTCAGAAAGCTCATCTGTGGCATCAACCATTTAAAGGGGGAGATAAAGGTTTAAAAAATGGTGGATTCCCAATAATGGTCACTGAAGACAAATTTGTGCATAAGCAAATGTGGTGAAGAAAGCTGATGGTGCCCAGCTATCAAAAGATATAGCATCTGAGAGTCTTAGAGACTTGAAAATAAACAAGCGGCAATCTAGGTGAGAAGCAACAAAGCCCACATGAAAGAAGCACACCAGCCTGTGTGACCACGAGGTATCAAAGGGATCAGGGATCAAAAAACAAAAAAATCATATCATTCATTGTAAATGAGGGTGAGTGCAGAGTGGAGACCCAAAGCCCATCTGTAGGCAACTGGACACCCCCTTACTGAAGGGTTGCGGGGAGGAGACGAGACAGTCAGGGTGCTGGGTAGCAACAATGAAACATACAACTTTCCTCTAGTTTTTAAATGCTTCCTCCCACCATTATCATGATCCCAATTCTACTTTACAAATCTGGCTAGACCAGAGGATGTACACTGGTACAGATAGGAACTGGAAACACAGGGAATCCAGGGCAGATGATCCCTTCAGGACCAGAGGTGAGAATGGCGATACCAGGATGGTGGAGCGAGGGTGGGTTGGAAAGGGGGAACCGATTACAAGGATCTACATATAACCTCCTTCCTGGGGATGGACAATGGAAAAGTGGCTGAAGGGAGACGTTGGACAGTGTAAGATATGACAAAATAATAATAATTTATGAATTATGAAGGGTTCATGAGGGAGGGGCAATGGGGAAGGAGGGGGTGAAATGAGGTGCTGATATTAAGGGCTCAAGTAGAAAGTAAATGTTTTGAGAATGATGATGGCTACAAATTACAAATATGCCCGACACAATGGATGTATGTGTGGATTGTGATAAGAATTGTACAAGTTCCCAACAAAATGATAGGGGAAAATGGTGGAAACAGAGCAAGCCCTTGAGAGATTTAATAAAGTGTTGGACACAGAAATGACTATTTGATCAGCAAAGACTCACGTAATTCACAATAGTTTGGGTTTTTTACATTTTTGGTCTGGAATATCTGACTCCAACCCCAAGTCTGCACAGGTGGCCACACTGCGTGCAGTGCTATACAAGAAAACCAGTGGCTGAAACCAGTGCAGAGCCAAGAGAGTGACAGCATCTTTTCATTCGTCTTTCCACTTTACACACTGATCGGAAACAAGCGGATATATGCCAGGAAGGGTCATCAGCAGGTTTATCAGTTACTGCGCATACTCCCGTATAAGCCAATCCACCTAATTTTACCACAAAAACTGCATGAAAAATGTGCTGAAAAACTCAGCTTATACAGTATATATGGTAGCTATCTTTAGGGTTTTTAAAAATATTTTCTTAATACTTTTATCCTGAATATGCATTATCTATATAATAAAGAGAAATTAACCCGATTTCAACAACAAAAGTAATTCACTGAATTATCACCATTTAATGCCAGGTTCCAGGAGCCCTGCAGTGCTGTTGGGTAAACATTAGCCTGCTAACTGTAAGGTCAGCCGTTCAAACTCATCGGCGGCTCCAGGAGAGACATCAGCCCATCTGCTTCTGTCAAGATTTGCAGGCTCAGAAACCCTGTACAGAATCAACTAGACGGTGGTGGGTTTTGGTTGATTTGGATGTCATCTTCCCACAAACCCAAATCACCCATTCCCACTTCTGAGATGGAGAAAATTAAGAAGCTGAAACATGTCCAGTGCTGTTGGCCAGGACGTGGCCAGGACAGGCAGCCTCATACACTATTAGTAGGGATTTAAATAGGTACAAGCTTCTTAGACCACACTCTGACAAGATGTTCTCATAATGTCAAATGTACTATAAAATATATATCCAAAGATATTTACAGCTTACATTAAGGGTACTAGGGCAGTGGAACTCAAGGTAGTCATTAGAGAAAATAAGATACATCTCCAGAAATTAATGTAGAAAGTTATCCAAGATATGCTATTAAGTAATAAAATCAAGTTATTTATACACAGTTTCGAAAAGTTTGTGGAAAATTTCTTTGCCTTTTAAATCCACTTTTCCATGAGCTTTTTGAAGCCCCTCATTTAAGAGACAGCATGTGTAAAAGGACTCCAGGGTGTCTGATATGTGAGCGTGTATATATGAGGGAATACTCCCAAGAAAATGATACTCATTTGCTTGCTGTTTCTATGTGAGGGGGATAGTGCCTTTGTAGTTTGTCCCACCAGGTCAGACTGTTAAGCAAGCTTTCTAATTGGAGGTTCTGAAAAGATTGGGTAATAGTGTGCAACCAAAAAGCCCTGGTTTGTGGCAGACAGGGGACTGGTTTTGCCACCACAACCATGCGCCTGCTCACACAGCCTTCTCAGTGTGTCAGTTTTGGGCAAAAGCAGCATGCCTCTCTTGCCCCACACACCTTACTCATTCAGTGCAACGTCTTTTGTGTCCACGAATGAACAGGGACTTGAAAGGACAGCAACTTGATGAAGTAGAAGAATGAAGATTAAAAAGAAGCCGAGGGAGGTGCTGACGCCATCCCAACAGATGAGTTTAAAAATGTTTGCAAGAATGGAATTGCAGGTTTGACAAATGTATTAAGTGCAATGGAGAGCACTTTGAAGGTGATACGGTAGGAGGGAAGGGGGATAAAAAGAGGACCTGGTGCAAAGGGCTTCAGTGGAAAGCAAATGCTTTGAGAATGATGAGGGCAAAGAATGTACGGATGTGCTTTATACAATTGATGTATGTATATGCATGGATTGTGATAAGAGTTGCATGAGCCCCTAATAAAATGTTTTAAAAAGAGAGAAAAATATTTAAATACATAACTTTGAAAAAATCCATTTGGGGGTACCCCTTCATATATACACACACACACTTATGGGTTCACTGGAATCTACATGTGTCTGTTGTTGCGTATCAGCTATTTACATGCACAGAGCATTTTTTAAGTACTCATCTATATGAGCTCATGAAATAATTCCATTATCTCTTATTTCCACTTTTCCACAAGCTTTTTGAAGTCCCTTTGTATGAGAAGCCATTAATATTCGTTATATCTGAAAATGGGGCCTGAAGCTAGGGAGAAAGAAAAATGAATTTTTAGTTCCTTTTTTTGCCACCTTCTGAACTGTTTAAAATTTAATCTATCATGACCATGTATCATGGCTATAAATAAAAAAAGATGGTATTTTTGCTTTTTCTTTTTAAAGAGAACCCAGCTCTCACCCAATGGCTTGAAAACAAAGCAACGTATGAAACAGAACTGTCTTCTGTCACAACGGCAAACACTCACAGAACAAGGCCATGTCTGAAAGCTCCCAGGCCTCTGTGTGTCAGAGAAAGGCAGCTTGGAGACAGTTCCCTCTTGGCGCACTCAGAGCGAAGGCCCAGATATTACCCATTAGGATTATACTGGCTGGACCTTAAGATCAATAGTTAAAGTAAAACCCTGCTATATTTTTGAAAGCAACTAATATCCATGGCAGTTAAAACCTTTTGTTTTCCCCATGTTCTCTCTCTTCAGCTTGTCTCCTTCTGAAAGGAACTGATACACCTGGGCCGAAGAGCGCCCGAGATCGCAACTCCCCCCCCCGCCCCCCCGCCCCCTGCAAATCTCTGTCTTGGCCCAACACGGCAGAAGAGAGGGGCTCTGGAACTGACTGGCTTGGTTGCACGTCAGCTCGTTAAGCCTAACAGAGCATCTAATAAAAACTGCCTGTTGACACCACACACTTCACTGGACAATTATAAGAACTCCAGAAGGAAAAGGGAAAAGGACAAGAGCTGTCACGGGTTGATTCTGACCCACGGCACCACGGGGTGGAGTAGAACAGCCACGCACTGATTTGTTTGCTGCACTGCGCACTGAAGAGCGCCGTACAGTAGGGTATCAAAAAGCACGATGCCAACACTAAGATTCTGTGACGTGTTAGTTCATTAAAAAAAAAATCCATATTGTTGAATACAGCTGCTCACCAGGTTTACGACATGCAAACTCTGACTCAACAATCTTCAGTACCTAAATCCGTGCTCCAGACAAGCAAGCATCAGAAGTGGTCTCCTAAAATCCCAACTCGGCCTCCTTAGTTCCCCCTGCCCCCATCCGATCCCACTAAGCCCCCGTTACTCGAGCTACCAGACACCTTTCTATTTTATTCACAGCAGTGTTCTCTTGACGGCCACGAAGGTTTCAAGTTCAGGCAATGGCAAAGGAAGACAGGTGTGTTCGGACTGTGATGTTGGCAGAAAATACTGTGGGCTTCAGAAGAGTGAGCAGAGCCATTGGAGAATAAACGGCCGCCAGCACGCCGCTCAGAAGCAAGGCTGCGGAGATGTAGCCACTTTCCTCAGGATGTGCCAGCGGGAAAGAGCGGTCTCTAGACAAAGACATGGTGTTTGGTAACAAAGAGGTCAACAGAATGGGGAGGGGGAGCTCAGTGAGCTGGACTGACAGAGCAGCACCGCAAGGAACTCAAGCCTATCAACCACCAGGACGACGACGTGCCAGACGGAGCAACGTCTCCTCTGGGTGTCCATGAGGGCTCCAAGAGGCACAGGTGACGCCACGCCAGCTAACAACAAATACCTCAAATGCTGGATTCTCAGCTCTTCTCCCTTTCCTCGTCCCCCTCCTTCTCCCTTCGTCTTGCTGTTTGCCTCAGGCTAGCAGTTCAAACGTGGCTTCTGAGGCAGGCCTTCGCTGAGCATGCTCTGGAAAGGAGGCCTCCGTCCTCCCCCCTACTGCCACCCTGAGGTGCGCGCTCTTCACTGTGCTCTCAACACCGCACTTAGCACAGCCTGTAACCCGGCTTCTCTGCTTCCTGCCGGACCGGATGTCGCCAACACTGCCCTGGGTCTTCCCTGGCTGTATCCTCTGTGCCTACGGCAGAGCCGCACACAGTCAGGGGCAGGAAGCAAGCCTAAGAAGAGTTGTAGATGGCACAGTGCTAGAGACATTGTTTGCATGTCCCCTCCCCTGTGAAGCAGACAGGGCCTGGGGTTGTTTGTTTTTTTGCCTCGTTTCCGACCAAGGTCACAGCTGGTAAAGGACAAAGCCAGAGCCTATCCCTGTGAGCCCCCAGCTGCTCAATGACACCCACAAGTGTGGGCTGGGAAGGATTTTCTGGTGTACAGCAATTTATCTAGGAGAGGACAGGAGGAAGATCTGCTTTCCTGTAAAGGTGAGGTGGGAGGGATGGGGAGTTGGAGGTGGTGGTGATCTATATCTTGCCCTCTTTAGTTGCGAATTAATTGGTAAGATTCTTTCCTTCCTCTGAATGAAACATAGCTACCTCCAGGATAGAAGGTTATGAAACTTCTTATCATTAAGTCACAGTGTGAAACACTATGCTAATTGAAACAGCAAGTGAAATTTTAGGTAGGTCAGATGCAATTACCCAAATTAGAAAGTGAAGTGATACCAGTGTTCACACCTTTGGACCACATGCTGCAGACTTGAATCAGACACACACCACCACCACCACCTCCTCCTCCTCCTCCATCACCATTACTCCCAAAGCCAGTCACCCACACACCTTTCTACTGCATCTATTTCCAAGTTGCCCAAATATGCTGACTCACTGGGGAGGAGAGAGAAAGAAGAGAGGAGAGGGGGGCAGAAAAGGGTACAGAGCCCAGGGGGTCAGGGAGGAGAAGGCAGATGGAAGGAAAAAGGAGGAAGACCAAAAGGCGAAGAAGGAAGGGGGCTGGGGGGAGGGCAGGCGTGAGCGCAAGAAGAACCGGCATGGTGGAGGGGCCGCTATCTGCTAAGTTGCTAGTTGCAATGCTGAAGCAGCCAGTGCTTGTACAAAGCAGGCCTTGAAAATTCCTAGGGTGGGGGTTTGTTGTTTCTCAGGTGCTCATTTGTAGATTCTTTGTGGTTAGGAGCCTGGCTGCTAACGCAGTCTAGAGGTTCAAATCCAGCAAGTGCTCTGTAGGAGAACGATGCAGGCAGCTGTTTGCTTCTGTGGAGCTCTACAGCCTTGGAAACTCTACAGCGCCATTCTCCCCGGTGCTACAGAGTTGCTGTAAGTTGGAACGGACTCCGTGACAACAGGGTTGGTTTTTCTTGTTTTCCCTTTTTTTTTTTTTTGGTCTGTTTCCATAGAGACGGAGAATGTCTGCTTTCAATAATCAACATTCAAGTTTCTCTGGTGTTTGAGCTTCCTCCTGTGCCTCTATCGCTAAGCAGAGAGGCAGTGTCCAGGGCTCACCCAGGGAGAATAGGCAGAGGGCAAACCAGTCATCTACATGGTCCTGGCCCCTGGCCTCTGGCCTGCGATGGAGACGCGGCTCAGTTCCACACAGCAGCGGTTCTAGGGTTTCCCCCTACCTTCCCCTCCTCCATGCAAACGCATGGACTCCTCCTTTCCGCCTTCCACCAGCTCCCCAGCACTGCAGCGGAAATCTACTCAGCCTAATGGGCAGCCTGCCCAAAAGCTAAAAGCCTGGAGAAGACTTGTGCCAACCTGACAGCAAACATGGCCCTTTCCACATATATATGATATATACATATACATATATATCATATTTATGGTGTGCTTAGTGATAGAAAACAAATTGTTCACATTTTCCACTTCTAGCGAAGACCATAAATACTACCTCATATTGCCCTGCCTTGGTGGCATCATGGGTTACAACTTAGGCTATTAACTTCAAGATTAGCAATTCGAATCCACCAGCTGCTCCATGGGAGAAAGATGAGGCTTTTTGCTCCTGTAAAGACTTACAACCTTAGAAACCCATGGGAGCAGTTCTACTCTGTCCTCTGACGGGGTCTCTGTGAGTCAGTCAAGCAGATGGCAATGAGTTTGGTCCTCCCCAAACCCCTGTATACCTCACACCCACATCGGCCGCCTGACAGAGTCTGCCATTCATAGCATTGCTTCCCAGAACTACCTCGTTCAGTCCCACAGGCTCTTCTCTGACTTCCGCCTTCACTACTTCTCGGAAAGGTACTCAGGAGAGAGATGAGGCTTCCTACTGCTGTAAAGGTCTGCAGTCTTAGAAACCCGCAGGGGCAGCTCTCCTGTGTCCTATGGGTCACTACAATTCACAATCGCCTTGATGGCCGTGAGTCTAGTTTGGGACCTAGCTACCAGTTGCCACTAAGCTGATCTAATTCATGGTTGTCAGAGTGGGACTATGCTACCTAGGGTTTTCCAAGTCTGGCTTTTTCAGAAGTAGCTTAGCAAGCCGTCTGAGGCGCCTCAGGGAGCACTCACGCCCTCAATGCTCCATTTTACAGGCTGGACATGTTCTCCATTTGCACCATGCTGGAGCTCCCATCAACTACTCGGTCAGGAGGGTCCTGCAGAGACCGCTCTGAATCACAGTAGCCCCATGCACTGCCTCTTCACTGTTCTCAATGGACTCCAGGCTCATGCTAGCTCACTTACGAGGACAAGCCCCATGCTCATTAAAGTCAACACTCCCAGGTCCAGGGAATGCGGGTTTACAAGCAGCCTTTCACGTAACTGGATATATAGCTATGAATCACTTAGGGACCACAGGTGGAGCCCATCCTCCAGACAGCTGCAAATCAACCTCAGAATTCACATCGTGTGCCATCCGGGGCTGCAACCTGACTTTGGTGGGCCCAAGGCACTTTTAAGAGACCCTGATGGCATAATGGTTATGCATCGTGCTGTGATTCATAAGGTCAGCAGTTTGAAACCACCAGCCTCCCCGAGGGAGAAAAAACAGGACTCTCTACTCTCACAAAGAGGCAGTCTAGGGAACTCACAGGGGCAGTTCTAGCCTGTTGTGCAGGGTGGCTATGAGTCAGTATCGACTCACTGGCAGTGAGTGAGTAAGGTACTTTTACATTCCTCGACCTCTTCCTCCATTACCAACAATAAAAAACTAAACAACGTTTTATAACTGAGTTAGTATGAAAACACTAATTCATTATTGTTATACTCATCTTTTCCTTCTAACTTTTTAAGACATTAAAATTAAAACAATTTTGTGGACCCTAAAAATACTAGTTGGAGCGTTGGTGTTGCAGTGGTTACATGTCAAGCTACAAATCACAAGGACAGCAGTTTGAATCCACTAGTTGCCCCACAGGTAAAAAAGGAGGAGGCTTTCTACTCCCAGGATTGATGACCTGATAGAGACAGCAAGGAGAACAAGGGCTCCAGGAGGAGGGGCGGGAGCTACAGTGGGGGGTGGGGTGGGGTAGGGGGGGTGGTAAAGGGAGCTGGTATCAAGGCGGTCAAGAAGAAAGAGAACGTTTGAAAACTGACTGCGGTAGAAATTGTCTGATTGATGTGACTGAACTATGGAATGATGTCTGCATTAGCCCCCAGGTTTTGGAGGTAAAAAATGAAGCAATATGTAAATATCCAAAATAAGTTTTATTGTTAGATATTATTTAGTATTTTTCATTAATACTTTAAAATGCATTCTTAAAATCTGGTTTGTATGCCATTTTTATTGTTCTCATTTAGGTATTAACTGTATGAAATAATAAACTACCTTTCAGTAAAAGAAAAGAAAGAAAATTGATGGGACTATGAAATATGGGCGCAATAAGAAATAAAATGGAAATACAATTCAAAAAAATTAGTTTCAATGTTGGAAACCCACAAGGGCAGCTATGCCCTGTCTAAGAGGGTCACGGTAAGTCAGAATTCACTTGAGGGTGGTGGGCATGGAGTTTGGGGAAGACACCAGACGAGGATAGGAATAGTTCAGTGGTAGTGTCCTCTCCTTTCATACAGGAGACCTGAGCTCAATCCCCTGCCTGTGCACCCTGTGCACAGCCAATGCTCAGCTATCAGTGGAGGCGTGCATGATGCTCTGCTGCCGAACAAGCTCCAGCAGAGCTTCCGGACTAAAATGGACTCGAAAAATAGAGTCTGGTGATCTATTCCTGCAAATCAGCCAATGAAAACCCTACAGATGACAAAGACCTAATCTGCAACCCACCGTGAGGATGGCATCACAGGGTCAGGTGGCATTCTGTTTTCTTGTGCAAGGGGTCACCATGAGTCTGGGGCCAACCTGATATTAGCTAACAATCACTGGAGTACTGTGGGCCCTCATTATGCTGCCAAGTGAGTAAGTTGGCCCTACCTCACCCATTCTTATTTGCATCGGCCTTACCCCATGTCCCAATCTTAAATGGTTTCCTGTTGCCGAGAGAATAACGTTCCATCGCCTCACCTCGGCATTTAAGGCAGAGAATAAAGTTCAGTCACCTCACCTGTGCATTTAAGGCACACCTCTCATTTGGGTTCAGTCTTTCTCTCCAGCGCCAGCAATTCCCACTTGAACTGCAGCTTCCACATCTAGAGATGGTTCGCTCAAAATGCCTTATGTCTTTGCCCCAAAACTAGACTCCTATTACTGCCTACTGGTTCTTCCATGTGGCCTTCCCTAGTCCTTGATATTAAAATTATGACTCCTTCCACGCCTACATAGTACTTTCTACATCTACTGAATATACCACTTATTCAGCCTGCCCTTGGCCAAATAGCCCCACTTCTAATGTGCCGTTCTTTCACAGAATAGCATTTCCACACTCGGGAAGCGACTTATACCCGGTGCCAAACCAACGTGCCAGCCACTAAGCAGAGCACTATGCCACAGAGTGCCAGGAAGAAAAAATGCACACTTAACACTGCACACAAGATATCCAGTTGCCTGCCTGTTGCTCTCTGAGGCATTATTTAGATTGCAACTGTAGCACACAGTTGCATGTTAGTGCGGAATTTCTATTCCGAAAACCTTTTAAATTACGCTCTGATGCATTATTGAAATTAAAGTACATTTTTTACTTCTGCAGTAGTTTGTGACAATTCAGGCAATGCAATTAAAGGCAGTAGAAACTGCCAGCCCTCTTGCCACATGCCACGGAATTTCCTAATTCCCTGGACCGTGAAGGACTTACTCCTCACACACTCAGGTGCATTGTCAAAAGCTCCACAGTTACTTTCAAGAGAAGATATTAATTATGCAGTAACTATAATTTAGGGGTTTACAGAATTATAAGATTTATTGACAAGGAAAATGCACCTCTAAATACAGGATTCTTCAAGCCACATCCGAATTAGAGATGATTTCAGGATGGCAAGTACTGGTATGAGGAGAAGAAGCTCCTATATAGCTTACATCCACAATCAGGTAGTCAAGGGTGATGCAGAGAATTTTCTAAACCTACACGTGAAAATGGCTAGGATTTCATCATGGTAATACCAAGGAGGGGACAGAGCGGCATAGGTGAAAGTTGTCTATTGTTGGCTTTTAAAAGTGTGGGCGGATATGTACACAAGTATATATATATGCAGAGTTTCTTTTTTCTACAAAATAAAAAAAGTACGCACCTTGATGATGACTCACACAATAGATAGCATTTTGGGGTGGGGGAAAACAGCAGTCTTCTGGTAAGCTAATTACTTCTTCACATTTCTACACTAGCTAGAAAACTCTTGGGGGTCTGGGACTATGTATTAATCATCTTTCTCTCCCCATTAGGGGCCTTTCCTACACATGACAAAAGCTCCTTACTGAACTGGCCAGACTTCCTGCTAACATTCCTTAGAACCATAGCCTCATTTCTGTTAAAATCTAGCTCCATGCATATTTTTAGGTTTTGATGGGCATGTTTCATTATAAATGCCCTTTTTAAAAATTCAAAATCCATTCGTGCTTTCGGTCATTCAACAAGTATTTATCAGGCTCCTGAAAATGCCAAGAATTAACGAGATTACAAAGGTGAAATAACACACAGCCTTGTTCTGAACTTTACTTACAGTCTAGTGGGAGAGAAAGGCCAGACAGCGGACCACAGCTCAGTGTGACGAGTCCTGTTGCAGGGAAGTACAGGCTTGTGTAGGCGCTGCAAGGATGAGGGCTTTGGGCAACCTAGAGGATCTGAGAAACATCTGAGTCGTGTCCTAAAAAGTGCGTAAATGACTGCCTGGGGAAGTGGGCATCCATCCAGATGTCTACAGGTAGAATTCTCACCTTCAATGTAGGAGACTCAAACTCATTCTCCTGAGGCATAGCTAAAGCCAGTGGAGGCTTGGGGGCCTGCCATAATCCTGGAAATGTTTGAGCAGAGCTTGCAGATTAAAGACCTGGAGATAAGCCTCTAAAAATCATCCAGTGTAAACTCTACGGATCACAATGGTCAGCTCCTATGGTACAGGGGCCACCAGGAGTCAAGGGCCAGCCTGATGGCAGCTAGCAACAGCAGCAAGACAACTATAGGACAGGTTGGCCAATGCTGAAGGAACAGTACATGCAAAGGTACAGACTCACGAGGGAGAAAATGTCAAGTTCTGTTGGGCTGCCTTAGAGATGGCTGATAACCAGTTAGTAACAACCTGGACTTTATACCTAGAGCAGCAGACATTCATTCCCACTGGCAAGATTTTGCTCCTCAAATTTATATAACTGTTCCAAATACAAGGGTTAAATCAGTGTTTATTCAATGGTGGTTTTGCTGTCTCCTTTCAAGCCTTTGAAAAAGTTAAGTTGCATTAAAGTTAAGAAAATAGTTTCTTGTTTCATGATATAATTTTTTTAAATCTATTTCAGTTCCTTTTAGTTCCCTCAGAAAAAGAACCAATGGAAAACTCACCTCTAAATTATTCACTTGTCATCTTAAACAGGCATTTTCTACAACATTTTACTCAACAGAGAATGAGCAGAGTGGGCCTGTGTAACTGGGCAATTTGCTTAACATTTCTGAGCTTCAATTTATTCAACTGAAGAGTAACCTGAGTATCTAAAAACCAAAACCAAACTCACTGCCAATGAGTCACTGCTGACTCATAGTGAGCCCTGTGGTTGTGGAGACTGTAACTGTTTCCCGGAGTAGTGAGAGCCTGCAGCCCAGCTCGTGACCCCCATACTACCAGAACTCCTCAGAAGTGTGTACACCGATATGGAGGCTCTATCAAAAACAGTATCTTCAGAGGTTGATATTTTTGTTTAATAAAGGTTCCATGGTTTTAAAACAATACTTTTTTGTTTTACTCTTGTATATATATGAATAGATACATGAGTATATACATGAACTTTGTCCTTGGGTAAATGTCACTCTTTTGATTTCAAATGGTTGATGATACTAAGGGGCACATACGCATATAGTATTACTATTCCCCCTTATAGTCTTGTCTATTGTTTGGTTGAAAAAAAATTGTGTTGCTCATACCTTCCCTCAATACAAGAACACTTTGTTCTAATAAATTGGCATTCTGTGATGCACACGCATAATCACTGAAGACAAAATGGGTGCATAAGCCGATATGGTAAAGACAGAGGATGGTGCCCGGCTATTAAAAGATATAGTGTCCGGGGTCTTAAAGGCTTGAAGTTAAACAAGTGGCCGTCCAACAGTGAAGCAATAAGTCTACATGGAAGAAGCACACCAGCCAGTGCAATTGTGAGGTGTCATCGAGACTGGGCAACAGGCATCAGAAGATTCACAACAAACAGTAAACAAACCAACAAAAATGCATTGGCGAGAATGGAGGGGGGCTGAAGCGGAGACCCAAAGCCCATCTATGGACAATGGAACATCCCCCCACAGAGGGAAGAGATAAAACTCATGACACATGGAACTCAGGAACAGGAATGGGAATAGAGATACTAAAAAGGTAGAAGGAAGAAGGGAAGAGGTGAGGAGAGAGGGGGGACACCGATCACAATGAATGATACATAACTACACATCCCCAGTCAGGAGGAAGAACAACAGAAACCAGAGGGGAAGGGAGACAGCAGTCAGTGTGAGATTGGAAAATAATTAATCTACAATCTATCAGAGGGCCATGAGGGTTCAGGGGTGGGGGGAATTTGTCAGATAACAAGAGTTGTAAGAATCCCCATAAAATGATTTAAAACACAAAACAAAACTGTGTCGTAGAGGTCAGTTGATTTCTAGATCTGAAGGCTGACTAAGGGCCGTTTCTCAGGGTTCTACCAGTCTATTTGATCAGTCAGCTTGGTATTTTAATGAAGATCTTGAGTTTCGTTCCACATTTTTATCCCACTCTATCCAGGTCTTCTCCAGCTCAACTCCTCTCGGGGGAGTTGGTAGGCGTGGTAGTCAGGCACTTCTAGTTCGTCTGGTCTCAGGGTTGTGAAGGCTACTAACATTCAAGTGCCCCATTACTCCACTGGACCAATTGCTTACATGTGCCTCCAATTTCCCTCCAGGGAGGCTGAGAGAGACCAAGAGTTGCACTTTGCGTGGCTACTTACACGCTTATAAGATCTGTCTCTACTCAATTTTTAATTCCATTTTCCCTCAACCATATGGATCAAAACAAATTATAGATAATATGGTGAAGAATATGAATTCCAGGATGCATAGCTGTGTTCATGCAGAGCAAGAGGCGGTCATCTGAACCGAGCAAGGGGTTCCTGCGTGGTTTAAAGCCAGCAAAGGCCTGTGTCAGTCAGAGGTGTAAACTTTAGCCGTACATATTCAATCTGTACACAGAGCAGAGAGCTCAAGAAGCTATGTGATATGTAGAACACGGCATCCGCATTGGAGGAAGACTCAGTAACACTCGGCGATGTGCAGATGACACAGCCTTGCTGGCTGAAAGTGAAGAGGACTTGACGCACTTGCTGATGCAGATAAAAAGCTATAGCCGTCAGTGTGGCTCACACCTCGATGCAAACAAAACAAAACCCTTATAATGGATCAATAAACAGCACCATGATAAATGGCTAAAAGACTGAAGTTCTCAAGGATTTCACTGCGTTTTCATCCACAATGAATACACGTGGAAGCATCACTCCAGAACTGCAACAACATCCGGTGCCGGGCAAATCTGCTGTCCGGGGCCCATTTAAAGGGCTAACAAAAAACAAAATGATGTAATTTTTGAGGACTAAGGTGTTCTCAATCAAGCCATGGTATTTTCAATGACCTCATATGCATGTGAAAGTTAGAAAATAAATAAGAAAGCCCCAAAAAGCATTGTTCTTTTTATTATAATGACAGTGAAGGATATTAAACATGTCGTATATTTCCAGAAGAATCAACCAATCTGTCTTAGAGGAGATCCATCCAAAGCGTTGCTAATGGCAGGACTTCCTCTCATGTACTTTGGATGGAAGGACCTGTCCCTGGAGAAGGACATCATGCTTAGTAAAGGAAGGGGAGGAGCGTCGAAAAAGAAAAACCCTCAGTGAGATGAACTGACACACGTGGCTGCAACAGGGACACAAACATAACACCAACTGTGCTCACGGGCAGGACCAGACAGTGTTTTGTTCTGTTGTTCCTATGAGTCAGAGGCGACTCAAGAGGACCTAGCAACAACCCCTGTAGAAGCAGACACACTACAGCTGTTGGCACATACAGTAAGGATACCTCTGAGGCGAGAGCCTAGACAATCAAGGAGAGGGCAGGGTGCATCTTCCAAAATGTCATCTTATAATTTGCTTTATTTTTAACTAACGTTGATGAAAAATCCATTACACAGAATAAATTGTTCTCAAAGACGATTAGATAAGTAAAGTGAGGAGCCTCGGTTTGACTCGTCTCGATGGCTCTCACTGCCATCAGGTCAATTCCAACTCACAGCAACCCTATGGGACAGGGTAGAACTGGGTTTCCTCGGGGTTTCTGAGACTGTAACTATTCACGGGAGTCGAAAGCTTCATCTTTCTCCCAAAAAGTGACTGGTGGTTTTAAAATGCTGATCTTTTTGCAGTATACTCGGCCCTGTGGTAAAGTTACTGGAAGGCTGACTGGTCTAAATAAACAAGGATCTCCACACAGAGGAGAGCTACCCAAAGGCACTGCCTTGGAGGTGGTGAGAGCCGCATCGCAGTTGTTCATCACAGGCTACAGGGTCATCTTGAAGAGCTATAGTTTAAGTCTTAGATAATAGACATTTGGCAATTAGATGGACATTTCTTGCTGTGATGCCCAGTAGCGACTGCATCCTTAAATGGCTATACAGAAACATTCAAACTATGGTGGTGTATCAGTTGTTGTTGAAGCAATTCCAATTCATAGGCACAGATTAAATAAATAAATAAGATAAATGAACTTTGTCTTCAATGTTCAAGACCCTTAAGTAGACAGCTCTTCCTTAATAAGAATATACCAGTTGCCGGTGAATCAACTCTGACACATGGCAGCCCCATGGCTTACGTAATAGAACTGCTGCACTTCATAGGGCTGTGTGCAATCTTTAGAAACACCAGATCGTGGGCTAGACTGAACAAACGTTCAGTTAGTAGTTGAGAAAGTAACCATTTACTCTACCTACGGACGCCCAAGTAAGGATTACACCTATATATACATTCATTTTTCAGTGAAATATGGTGTCATTCAAAATGAACGTTTCACAATGTTAAATCTTGGTTCAAAATCTGGAGGCTGTGTTTAAACCCAACTTGGAATAGTATTAGTGAAAGGCAGCTTTTGATTTCATTCAGATTCGCATTAAACATGTAAGCGTTTTAGCATCCTTTGGGTCCTAATATCTCAAAACGCCATCCAAACCTCTTTCTGGGTGGGCCTACTCTTCTACGACTTGTCTCTATGAATCTAGCAAATTGAGTTTAATACCAGAATACTTCAGTGGCTTAAGATGAAGCATGCCACGTTTGTGGACCTACTTTCCTGAAGGTAGCGCACTCTGTGTGAAATAGGGTTTTTCTGAGATGATAAACTGCGGTAGCTTCAGTGCCATTCGGGATCTGCCGGGATGACCTCTGAGCGACCATCTTTGCAGAGAATCATTTGAATGAACAGCAAGGGAGCTGGGGCAGGCAGACACATCCATTTAAGGAGTGGCACTGGAATCTGCCACTTGAGAGTGTTGACTTAGAGAATCATCACATTTCTGTGGACATCCATCACTCTCATCTAAAGATGTGTGTGTGGGGGGGGGGGGGAGGTCAGAGCAGAAAAACGGTTCTGATTCCACAATCAGCTTACATGATGCCGGCACAGAAAGGCATCTTTGGGGGAAACTTGGATATTAGAGTGAGAAGACCAGAAACTGGCTGCTATTCACTAACTGTTTGACTTTGGTTAAGTCTCCTACCTTCTGGAAGAAACAATGTCTTTGGACAAGTATCAAAGTGAAGAAAGGGGACAAATGTATTCTCACAGTGTTTTAAGCGTCAGAGCACAGCTCTATATAAAACCAGCTATGGCAATTCTTTTATAAATGGGGCTTAAAGAAGCTACCAGATTTTTCACCAAGTAACAATAGTGCAGAAGTCTGAGCCCCAGTCCCCAGTCTTGGGTCCATGCGGCTTACTCTACCTATATTTATTTGATTTAGGAAATAAGATGTCTAAATATTCTATATAGTATAAATTGCTATATAGGTGTAAGTTGTTGTTAAGATGAAGGTGTAAATTCACTAGACAGACCTGATAATATATATATTTCAACTCATAAGTGTTTTTGTTAGAGCAAGAGCCTCCATAAACCACCAATTCTATATGGCATGTCAGAATATAATCAGTTGGATAAATTGACAGTTTACTGCTGCTTTAGAAATGATCCATGATTTTAATTAAAAAGCCTGAACAAACAGATATATTTACACTACACAAAGCCATACTTGGAGGATCTTAGAAGAAAAATTATAATTAAAGACAGATATAGTTGGACTAGTAAATGACATTTGTTACCTAATTTTTAAAAAATCCCATTCTCAAAGCCCAACTCATCACCCAAGCCAATTAAATAGCACCTTCCAAACTTCATCCTCAGTTGCAAATATTCATCAGCATAGTCAAGATCCACTGTGTGACTGACTGCTGCACCAGTGGCACCGCCCCACCACCCCTCCCAGAAAGGAGAGCCAGCCATGGGAAGGGGATCCCTGCAGTCTTCCTGTAGTGCCAGTTTCAACCCCAAGAACCAATCCCTGGCAGCAACACTTGTGATATAACAGTATCCTGAATGAAAATGCTTTCCCATCACAAAGTACTTAAGCAAGGCAATGCATTCTTCTGCATAACACATACTGAAGGAACAAACAAGTAAAAGATTGGTTTGGTGAAGAGGACAACCTTGAGAAACACAAGTTTTTCAGGCTGCTTTGTGTTGGGACCCTTCATCGTGAAAGTGGTTAAGCTCTGGGTGCTAACCGAAAGGTTGGAAGTTTAAGTCCACCCAAAGGCACCTTGGAGGAATAGCCTGGGGATCTCCTTCTGAAAAATCAGTCCTTATTGGGATCAACTCAATGGCAACTGGTTCAGGGTTTCTGTTTGTTTGGCCCGGTGCTAATTGCTGCCCCTCCTGAAGGTGACCACCCTCGAAGTCACAATTGTCTCATTCACCACTGTGTTAACATAGAGCAGGGCTGAGGAAGTATATGCTGCATTTATTCTAGAATGGTACGTTGCTGTTGTTGTTTTTTAATTCCAACTTTTAAAATGCAATCCCAAAGAAGAATGAAAATGCATGAGAGCTCGCCTTTCTTTTGTTCCCCTGAAACATGGCTCTACTGTACTAATTTTGAATGTATTCATTTTCATTACAATTATTTATTCACATGTCCTCCATGTTCCCAAAAGGGTTCGTGTAGCATCATTCAGAATACATAGATCTTCTTAAGATCTAATAGGAGACCACATCCATTGAAAAGGTAGCTTGTATTTGATATGCCACAGCTTTGGAAAACATAAATCAAATAACCACATACTTAAATACCAAAGTCCTGAAACCATCAGTCCCTTGGGAGCAATAGTTGCTTAATTTCAAATGGTTATGAGAGACTGTCCCATCAATACCTTACTCAACTTCAATAAGAGCCTGCAAGGGTAAAGTCCTTTTTCAGCCCAGAATATTCGAACATCTGTGAACAATATTTTACCACTTATACGAGGAAAAGAGAAGCTGGTAGCCCAGGGAGGGCCACTCCATAGTGAAAAGACACAAGCATTCGTTTGCTAAGTAAACTGAGGTGGGTCTCCTTGCTCACTTGCTAACCAGAAGGCCGAACATGAATATTTCCACTTCAGTATAAATTATCTCTATTTAAACCGCCCTGGTGCCTCAAGTAAAACAGGCACACAGCTATCATACTCCTGGTCCAACAAATAGGAAATGACTGTTTTGCTATGGAAATTGCTAAAAGAGAATTTGCAAGAAAGACAATCCAACTAGCTAAAATTCTTCGTAGATGATGGTTGCAAGCCCAGATTCAAAGTTTAGAAGCATTTCCATTATCTCTGCGTTTAAAGGGTTATAAAATATCCGTACGCTCAAAGCGAAAGGGTGGAGATAAGCCAAATCAAAGCCAAAGCTGATCAAATAAATGTCATTGTGCAAACCATAAACGCCGTGTAAAGGGATTCTAGATCTCAGGTAAAAACTGCTCGGAGAAACGTAGCCGCGTTAACTGGAGCAGACAGAAGAGTTAACGAGGCAGGGCTTTACAACGTTGCAAACAGAAGCAGCAATACACGAATCACAATTGGGATCAATGCCGTCCACGGGCTGCAAAAACCATCAACGCCTTTGCTCCTTCCCCTCTCCTCCCTCAACTAGCTGGGGTGGAAAGCAGCTGCCACTCCCCGCCCTCGTTCCGAGCCGCTCTCCGCGCCTCCCCCTCCCTCGTCCTCTCCACTCCCTCCTCCCTGCCCCCAGCTGGCGTGTTCAGCAGCCTCGAGAGATTAAGGGGTGCTCGCGGTAGTCACTGGGCCTCTGGACAGATCTAACGTTGCCTAGCTCCCTGCACCAAAGAAATTAGAGACGCGACACCCTGCTGCTCTGGGGCGCCCGCTCCCCGCCCGGGCGGGAATGAGAGCCTAGGCCAGTGGGCTCGGCCCCACCGGGAGCCCGGCGCCACGCGGGGCTGCGCTCGCAGGGGCAGCGCTACCTGAGCTGTCCATGGTGCTGGCGCGGTCCGGAGGGTGCCGGGCGGGACTCCGCGCCGCCGCCGCCGCCGCCCCGGCGTGCACTCGCGGCTTGCCGCCCCCCGCACTTAAGTCCCCATTACTGTCCACCAGCTGCAAGGATTCATAACCATCGTTGCTGGTCTTTTTCCGGTAGCTCCCGAGGAGGCTCATGGGCAAGCCCAGGGAGGGGAAATTCAATCACCTGGGAGAGGGCGAGGAAGGTGGAAAGGAAGGAAGGAGAAATTTGAAAAGAGCGAAAGAAAGCAATCAAGTGCCCGACATGACGCAGAGGAGGGGAGCGAGGGCGCGGCCGCCCGAGGGGAGCCTTGCGGGGCGCGGGGGAGGCCGCCGCCCTGGGCAGAGCACGGCTCGGGGCGCGCGGTGAGCGAAGGAAGGAGGGCGGACCCGGTGGGCGGGGGCGCGCGTTCCCGGAGCCGCCGGCCCTCCCGAGCGCCGAGCGCCGAGCCGCGGGCCGCGGGCCAGCCACCCTCTGCTGGGAAGTGCCCGGAAGCAATCCTATAGGTGTCGCCGCGTAGCCCCGTCGCGCAGCAGGGCAGCTCCAAGCGCCGCTGGCCCGCGGGGAGGGAAGAAAGGGAGGGAGCTTGGCTGCGAGCGGGGACCGAAAGCGGAAAACGGAGAGGGGAGGGGAAGGGAGGGGACTACTACGACTGGGGGAGGGGGTGATTTTTGCGCGCGTGTAGTAAGAAGAAAGGGTTGGGTGTCTTTGACCCGGGAGCTGTGGGTACCAGGGGTTTCTTGGTAAGATCCAGACACGCCCAATTCGTATAACTTAGCCTATATTTGCCGAAAGCTGCTTCAAGTCAAAGCGCCCGACGGCCACTGTCCAGGAGGGCTGGTTCTTAACTCAACAGGGCAAGGAAATAATGTTACATGCCACGTTCTACGCATGTTCGAATATAAAGATGCTCCAGCACTTTGCACTTTTCACACAGAATGGAGATGATCCCAAAGTTGGGAACCCAAGAGTGGGACATCCTAACTCTATACTGCAGTTAGGGTTCATTTCAACCCAGCGCAGACATAGGAGCGCTTAGTAACTATTTGTTAAAGAAGAAACAGGAGCTGGACTAAGTCTGAGTTGGGTGCAATTCCAGACCTGACATCATTTACCTCGGGCCTTGGAGAAAGGTCTGTATCACTCCGCTGGATTCTGAAGAAGATGGTTGCAATGCAAGAGAGCTAAGATCCCTCTTTCAATTCCCTAGCCCGATTCTACACCCAACCACATTTGCACCTTCTCACCATCTCTCCCCCACCCCACCTGTTTCCTTTCCTGGCAAAGCAGATAGCTCATTATCAGAGGAGAATTCATCACAGTTAATGAAGCTTAAGCACCAACACCCCCCCTTTTGTGTGCAAAAAATTCCTTTCAAAGGGTGTGTGCCTAACTTTACATTCATAATTTTGTATTCTCATGCTTAAAGAGAAGCCCAAGACTGTGTCAGGCCTCCCCAAACCTGAATATAACTCCACTAAGTACTAAAATGCAATGATAAAAGTGTATACTTTTATTTGAAATTGTAAGATTGTATATATACATATATACACACAATTATTAGGATTGTTGATTTCAACCTCATTGTCTGACAGTTTGTCATTCGGTGGTGGGTCGTGTGTTGTTGTGATGCTGGACGCTATGTCAGTGGTATTTCATAGGCAAGGTCACCCATAGTGAGCAGGTTTCGGTGTAGCTTACAGACTAAGGACAGACAGAAGGGCTCAGCTCCCCACTTCTGAAGAAGGCACTGAAACCCTTATGGACAGCTTCGAAGGACTGTCAAATACTGAAAGCATAAACACAGGAAGCAGAATATTGTCAGTGATATTGCCCGCAGAGGGGTGCATCGGGACCTAGGTTACTCAAATAGTGACTGAAAAGGAGTTGGTTTCTTTGAGGGGACAGGACCTCGGTGATCTGAGTTAGGTAAAGCCAATGGGAGTAGAACGTTCTGGATCTTCATTTGCTGATGTGGCACTACTCACAGTGAAGAAAAAAAAAACAGCTTCAAAAATCTAATGATCAGATCTTGGAATGTACATATGAAGTATGGATTTAGGAATGACAGGAAGCACCTTGCTACATCCATCATGACATGTTATGCTATCTGTGATTGGATTTTATCTATCCACCTTCAATGAAATCCAATCAATACAATTATTATTCAAATTTATACACCAAACACAAAAGCCAGTGATAAAAAATTGAAAAATTCTACTAGCAACCTGAGTCAGAAATTGATCAAACAAGCAATTCAGATGCACTGATAGTTATCGGTTCCTGGGATGCAAAATTTAGAAACAAGAAGGAATGGCAGTCGGACAATATGGACTTGGTGACAGAAATGAAGCTGGAGATCTCATGATAGAATTCTGTAAAACTAATGACTTGTTCATAGAAAATGCCTTTTATCAACAACACAAAAGGTAACTGTACACATAAATTTCCCAGATGGAAAACACACAAATTAAATTGACTACATCTGTGGGAATATACAGTGGAGAAACCCAGTCAGCAACTGAAACCACACCAGGGGCCAACTGTGAAATAGACCATCAATTGCTCATCTGTACACTCCAGATAAAGCTGAAGAAAATGAAAACAAGTCCACAGGAGCCAAAATAAGACCTTGAGTCTATCCAACTTGAATTTAGAAAATATCTCAAGAACTGACACGCATTGAACACTAATAACTGGAGACCTGATGAGCTGTGGGTGGACTTCAAGACCATCACCCATGAAGAAAGCAAAAAGTAATTTGAAAAAAATGAAAGAATGGTGGGTGAACAAGTAAATGTGGTGAAGAAAGCTGATGGTGCCCGGCTATCAAAAGAGATAGTGTCTGGGGTCTTAAAGGCTTGAAGATAAACAAGCGGTCATCTAGCTCAGAAGCAACAAAGCCCACATGGAAGAACACACCAGCCTGAGTGAGCGAGTGATCCCAAAGGGATCAGTTATCAGGCATCAAAGAACAAAAAATCATCATATCATTGGCTGCACACCTCTATGATAGGATCGCTGAAGACAAATGGGTGCATAAGCAAATGTGGCGAAGAAAGCTGATGGTGCCCGGCTATCAAAAGAGATAGTGTCTGGGGTCTTAAAGGCTTAAAGATAAACAAGCGGCCATCTAGCTCAGAAGCAAAAAAGCCCACATGGAAGAAGCACACCGGCCAGTGCGATCACGAGGTGCCAAAGGGACCAGGTATAAGGCATCATGCCAAAAAAAAAAAGAATGTGTGTGTGTATATGTATATATATATATGTTTATATATATACCACATTGAATGAAGGGGGAAGTGCAGAGTGGAGACCCAGGGCCCAAGTGTCGGCCACTGGAGATCCCCTCATAGAGGGGCTGAGGAGAGGAGATGGGTCAGTCAGGGTGCAAGGTAGTACCGACGAAGAGCACAGCTTTCCCCCAGATCCTGGATGCTTCCTCCCCCCAACTACCATGATCCGAATTCTACCTTGCAGGACTGGATAGGGCAGAGGTTGTACACTGGTACATATGAGGGCTGGAGGCACAGGGAATCCAGGGTGGATGATACCTTCAGGACCAAGGGTGTGAGGGGTGATGCTGGGAGAGTGGAGGGCGAGTGGGTTGGAAAGGGGGAACTGATTACAGGGATCCACATGTGACCTCCTCCCTGGGAGAGGGACCACAGAGAAGGGGGGGAAGGGAGACTCCGGATAGAGCAAGATATGACAAAATAACAATGTATAAATTACAAAGGGCACATGAGGGAGGAGGAAGCGGGGAGGGAGGGGAAAAAAAAAGAGGACCTGATGCAAAGGGCTTAAGTGGAGAGCAAATGCTTTGAGAATGATTGGGGCGGGGAATGTATGGATGTGCTTTATACAATTAATGTATGTATATGTATGGATTGTGATAAGAGTTGTATGAGTCCCTAATAAAATGTAAAAAAAGAAAAGGGAAAAGAAAGAAAGAAAAGAAAATGATTAGGGCAAAGAATGTACAGATGTGCTTTATACAATTGATGTATGTATATGTATGGACTGTGATAAGAGTTGTATGAGCCCCTAATAAAACGTTTAAAACAAAAAAAAATGAAAGAACGAAAAAATCAAAGTGGATGTCAGCAGAGACTGAGAAAGTTGCCACTGACCATAGAATGGTTCAAGTAAATGGAAGAAACGGAAGACGTCAATGAGTTGAACTGAAATCTTCAAAGGGCAGCTTGGGAAAACAAAGCTAAATATTATAAAGAAATGTGCAAGGACCTAGAATTAAAAAAACCAAAAGGGAAGAAGAACAGGTTCAGCATATCTGAAAGTGAAAGAACTCAAGATAAAAATTCAAGCCTTGAGCTGCAATTTTGAAAGGGAAGATATTGAATGATGTAGGAAAATACTGAATGATGCAGGAAGCATCAAGAGAAGAGAGAAAGAATATACAGTCACTGTACCAGAAAGAACTAGTCAACAGCCTACCTTTTCTGAAGATAGCACATGAACAAGAACCAATGGTGCTAAAGGAAAAAGTTCAAGTTCACTGAATACATTAGGCAAAAGCAAGGCTCCAGGAACTGAGGGAAGATCCACTGCAATGTTTCAACAGATTGAAGAAGCACTCACTCATCTATACCTGGTAATTTGGAAGACACCTACCAGGCCAACTGACTGGAAGAGATCCATATTTACACCCTTTCCAAAGAAAGTAACCCTTCAGCAGCCTCAAACTATAGAACAATATATCACTGATATATGGCAAACAAAGAAACTTTTGCTTAAGATCATCCAAAAATGGCTGCAGCAACACATTGACAGAGAACTGCCAGAAGTTCAGGCAGGCTTCAGAAGCCAACACAAAACAAAAGCTATCATTGCTGATGTCAGATGGGTCATGGCTCAAAGCAGAGAATGCCAGAAAGATGGTTCCTTGTGTGTCATTGACTGTGCAAAGGTGCTCTCTGTGTGGACCATAATAAACCGTGGATAACCTTGGCAAGAATGGGAATTCCAGGACCCTTCATTGTGCTCGTGAAGAACTTGTACATGGATCAAGAGGCAGTTTATGGGAACAGAACAAGGGAACCCTGGGGGGCACCTGAGCAGAGCTTTCATAGCATGCAACACCATTAGTACACCCAGTGGTGCTGCCTGGGAAGATTCTCTCTGGTCACAGTGACTTTTTTAATAAAGCACTTTCACTTGAATCTCGTTTTGTGTGATGGCCAATTTAAGAGAACAGTGTGGGGCTGTGAAATTTTGTTTCCTGCTCAAGAAAAATGCCGCAGAAATTGTTGTGATGTTGAACACATCTTACCAGGACAGAGCTATGGGAAAAACTCAAGTGTACAAGTGGTTTTCTCATTTCAGGAAAAGTGAACTATCAATTGATGGTGAACCTCATTTCTTGACATCCATCAACTTCCAAAACAAATGAAATTGTCAATTCATAGTACATTTGGCGTTCATTCCACCAGGTCAGACTGTTAATCAATCTTTCTATTTAGAGGTTCTGGAAAGATAGCATAACAGTGTGTGACCCAAAAAAGGCCTGATTTGTGGCAGTAGGGGGACTCGTTTTGCCACAACAATGCACCTGCTCGGGCAGCCATCTCAGTGTGTCAGTTTTTGGCAAAAAAGCAGCATATCTCTCTTGCCCTGTGCACTTTACTCAGCTGACCTCTCTCCCTGTAACTTTTTTTGTTTGTTTCTGAGATCAGAGAATGAAGAGGGACATGAAAAGACAGTGATTTGATGAAATAGAAGAGGTGAAGGAAAAAATGACGGAGGTGCTGTCACCATCCAAACAAATGAGTTTTAAAAATGTTTCCAAGAATCACAGATTTGACAAATGTAGTAAGTATAATGGAAAGTACTTTGAAGGTGATAGGTTGTTTTGTAATAAACAAACAACCAGATAAATAGCTAGCTTTGGAAAAAAACAAATTTTTTTCTGGGTACCCCCTTTTACCGCATGGTTTAAAATCAGAAAAGGTGTGTATCAGAGTTGTATCTACTCGCCATACTTGCTCAATCTAAATGCTAAGCAAATCATGAGAGCAGTTGGATTATATGAAGAAGAGTGTGACCTCAGGATTGGAGGAAGGCTTATTGTGCAGATGACATAAACTTGCTTGCTGAAAGGAAGGAGAAATTGAAGCACTTACTGATGAAGATATCGAAGATGGTAGCCATCAGTATGGATTACAACTTACTGTAAGGAAGATCAAAATCCTTACAACTGGGCCAGTAAGGTAACATCAAGATAAAGGAAGAAAAGGTTGAAGTTGTCAAAGATTTTGTCTTACCTGGAACTACAAACCATTTTTCATGGAAGCAGCAGACTACAGATGAAAAGGCATGTTGCATTAGGTAAATCTGCTGCACAAGACCTCTTTAGAGTTTTGAAGAGCAAGAATGTTCCTCTGAGGGCCAAGGTGCGCCTGATCCAAGCCATGGTGTTTTCTGCTACACCATATGCATATGAAAGTTGGACACTGAATAAGGAAGACTGTAGAAAAAGAGATACATTTGAATTGTGCTGGAAAAGAACACTGAAAGTACTCCACACTGCTAAAAGTTCATTCCAATCTGTACTGGAAGAAGTAAGGCCGTATTGCTCCTCAGAGGCAAGGATGAAAAGACTTCATCTTACATACTTTGAACATAAGCAGGACATCATGTTTGGTACAGTGGAGGGAGGGGCAGTGAAAAGAGGAAGGCCCTCAACAAGATGGAATGACTCAATGGCTACAGCACTGGGCATAGGAACAATTGTCAGAAAGGCGCAGGGCTTCATTCTATTGTGCACAAGGGTCACTATGGGTTAGAGGGGACTTGATGGCGCCTAACGCAACAACCTCATTCTCAAATGAGACAAGGAAAAATGCGAAGAAACAGCTGTGATAATTGAGAACTCATCAGAATGTGAATTGGGCAAGATATGAATCAAGGAAATTGCAAGCAGTCAAAAAATGAAATGGAAAGCATACAAAAATGAAATAGAATAACCTAGTCATCCCCGACATCCCTGCCATGGCCATGGAGTTGATTCCCACTCATAGTCACTCATCTTTCTCCCATATTGTGTCTGGTAGGCTTGAACCACCAACCTAAGAGCAAGAGTCAAGAGTGGAGTGCTTTCTCTGGACCCGAGATTCCTGTGGAGTCAACCTCCTGGATCCAGAGGATAAAACTCACAGCATTTCATGCTCATCGTTTCAGTACCGGGTATTACAGCAACACACACACACAAAATGTGGATGAAAGTTGTCTTGATGCCATTGACATTGCCCGTCTCTACATTATTCTGTCCTTTCGTGACTTTCTCAGGTTTTTGATTATTTTAGACTTCAGTCTAGATCAGTGGTTCTCAACCTTCCTAGTACTGCGACCCTGTAATACAGTTCCTCATGTCGTGGTGACCCCCCAACCATAAAATTATTTTCGTTGCTACTTCATAACTGTAATTTTGCTACTATTATGAATCAAGCGACCCCTGTGAAAGGGTTGTTTGACCCTCAAAGGGGTCGAGACCCACAGATTAAGAACCGCTGGTCTAGATCATTAAGGATCCTAAGAGTTTCCTGCGCGTACTCTCTCAGAGACCTATGAAAAATATATTAACTGGATAGAAAGAGATTTTCCTGTTCCAGGATCACTAAAGTGCAGATTCTTGTGAGAAGAGGATGAATCAGGAAAGGCCAAGAGTGTAGGTCATCTATATTCCTCCCATTCTCCTTGGAAAGAGTCTAAGCTTAATGACCTCACTGTATCATCTAATGACGGAGTAGGCTAATCAGAATCAGAAATCAGAATTAATACTCACGACACAACCAAACAACTTGGAGAAAGTGCTTGCAATACAATTTTATCCACAACTTTTAAACTATCAATTTGCTGAATCTATCAGTTTGGGCTGTTTTAGTTATCTGACTGAAATGAAATTCCTTAAACTCTAGTCAATAAGTGTTTTCCAGTGATACTTAACATAATTTTCCCTACTCTCTTTTAACTCAGTGAATACCCAACGTTCATCATATGCCTTGAAAAATGCTAGATTTATATTCACTTTATTGGGAGAATTAAAAATGCCATTTTAAAAGTTAAAATAAGTACTTTCAAAAAGAGTACTCTCAGTTATTTTTGCTCAACTGTTTTCAGAGCTGAAGACACTGCTGGAAGAAATTATCGATGAAACATATGCCTTTGAATTTTTGGACAGCTATCGTCCAATTTTGCAAATTTCAAGACAAGGAATGAACGGGCTGTGTGAACCATTTTATTTTTTATCTTTAAACTTAAATGAATATAATCACTTAGAATAACTGTCAAAAGCTGGAAACACAGGGAATCCGGGACAGATAAACCCCTCAGGACCAATAATGAGAGTAGCAATTCCAGAAGGGTAAGGGGAGGGTAGCGGAGAAAGGGGCAACTGATCACAATGATCTACATATAACCCCCTCCCTGGGAGACGGACAACAGAAAAGTGGGTGAAGGGAGACATTGAACAGTGTAAGGCATGACAAAATAAAAATAATTTATAAATTATCAAGGGTTGGTGGGGGGGTGGCAGGAAGGGAGGGAAAAAATGAGGAGCTGATACCAAGGGCTCAAGTAGAAAGCAAATGTTTTGAGAATGATGATGGCAACAAATGTGCTTCACACAATGATGTATGGATTGTGATTAGAGTTGTATGAGCCCCCAATAAAATTATTTTTAAAAGAAAATTAATGTTACCCCCCAAAAGAAAGAACATAATAATAATAATTTTTAAAAAGAATACACTTAAGACAGAGTAATACAATAACTAAATTATAATAGTCTAAAACTACTTTGGGGATTAAATTGGAAAATATATTAATTTTAAAAATCAAAATATTCTTTTCTAGCCTAATGATCAAATTCAAAGTTGACTCATTTGTGGGAGTTTCACTTTTCTTCTCTGTAAAATGAGTGAAATAAAAGTATCATCGTAAAGATTCAGTTGTAGGCTCCTTTGAGTTGGTTCCCACTTACAGTGACTCCAGTGCACAACAGAACAAAACACTGCCCCCCCACCATCCTCACAACTGTTAATAAGTCTGAGCTCAGTGTTAAAGCCATTGTGTCGATTCCTCTCCCTATATACCATCCTCCCTTTCATTTACCCTCCACTCAGCAAGCCTGATGTCCTCTGCAAGGACTGGTCCCTCCTGATAAGATTGTATTGAGAATTTAATTAGTAGCTAACATATAGTAAGGGCATACTATTACTCTGTTTTAGGCAAATTCTATGCTCAGTGCTTGGCAATCTCAGATCCTTCCAGAAAAGGAATTCAATAATTGCTGAATATTATTTTTTCCAATAATATGCTAATGGAAAAGCTGTTTGCATTTTTTCTTTTTGTTGTTTTTGTTTGTTTGTTTAAAAATCATTTCATTGGGGACTCCAAAAGCTCTTTATAACAACCATACATCAATTGTATCAAGCATATTTTTACATAGGTTGCCATAATCATTTTCTAAACATTTATTCTCTGTTTGAACCCTTGATATCAGCTCCTCTTTCTTCCCTCCCTCCCCCAACCCTTGTGACCCCTTGATAAATTATAAACTACTATTATTTTCATATCTTACATTGTCTCTCTTCACCCACACTTCTGTTGTTCATCCCCCTTGGTGGGCGGGGAGGGCGTGTCTACATTATTTAGTTCTGAATTAGACCATGGGTTTAGGGAAGGGAAGGGGCAGCAAGAGTAAGACCCAAATATTTAGAATCAAGCTTTTCTTTTTTAAAGACTGAGTCAATTCTGACTCACAGTGACCCTGTGGAGTTTCCATGGTAAATCTTTATGAAAGCAGATTGCAGAGCCAATGGTTGATTTGAACTACTGGTCTGTTGGGTTAACAGCCGAGTCCTTTCCCATTACCTCATTACAGCTCCTCAGGTTGACTTCCATGGCTGTTATCACTGTGGTGAACATTGTCCACAGTGAGGGATATTCGGGACCCAGATTCTACTCCTGCTCATCCCCTCTCCTCTACTGCTTTCCTGCCATGGCAGATTATTGACCACTGTTGGGGGTGATGCTGATTGTGTTCAGTGCCACCAAATCAGTTCCAAGTCATAGGTAACCTAAGGTGGTGGTTCTCAACTTGTGGGTCACAATCCCTTTGGGGGGTTGAAGGATCCTTTCATAGGGGTCACCCGATTCATAACAGTAGCAAAATGACAGTGATGAAGTAGCTACGAAAATAATTTTATGGTTGGGGGGATCACCGCAACATGAAGAACTGTATTAAAGGGTCGAAGCCTTAGGAAGGTGGAGAACCACTGCCCTAAGACAACAGAATGAAACACTGCCTGATCCTGTGCCATCCTCATGATTGCTGTTAGATTTGCGGCCATTGTTGCAGCCACTGTGTCAATTCATCTCCTTGAGGGTCTTCCTCGTTTGGGCTTTCTACTTTGCCAAGCATGTCTCTATCTCCAGAGACTAGCCCAAAGTACTTGAGGCAAAGTCTCACCATCCTTGCTTCTTGGGAATATGCTGGCCGCCCTTCTCCAAGGCAGATTTATTTCTGAGAATGTAAATCTTTAAGAGAGCGGGCTCATCATGCTTCTAAGAAGAGGCTGGTGGGTTTGAACTGCCAATGCTGCGGTTAGCCCAACATTTAGGCCTATGAAGAGCTTATCTGGAACTGATAATAATTTTATTAGAGTCGAAGATCCAGAATCATATTGCCTAGAATGAAAGCCTAGTTCCAATGCCTTCTAACATTGGACAAGTACTTCTCAGCCTCATTCTTCTCCCCTAAGAAGTGGCCATCAGAATAGTATCATAATTAGATGGTGATACAGAAAATTAACTTAGTACCTAAAGTACTATCCCTGTTTAACAGATACAAGGGTTTAACTAGAGTCTTGGTGGTTACACGTTGGGCTGCTAACTGTGAGATCAACAATTCAAAATCACCTGGGGGGAAAACAGTGCTTTCTCCTCCCATAAAAAGTTACCGTCTCAGAAACTGACAAGAGCAGTTCTCCCATGCCCTATAGGGCGGCTAGAAGTTGACATACACTCAATGGTAGTGAGTTAGGTTTTTCGTGTATTTATTATTACACTTCTGTTCTACTTAGTACTTAGAATAAGTCACTGTACCTGACGTGCCGATTTTAAACATACCAGCACCCACAATCCCATGAGCTAATTCCTTAAAGCAATAGTTTGGGACCATAATTCGGTACTTTTAGAGAAGGCATTAGATAAAGAAATATCTGAGTTGATAACACACAGTAAAATAACCCCCCTCTTTGCCATGGAAATTCCAGAGCACTGTGCTCATGCACCTTGTACCTAGACCAAGACTAGAGCAAAGGGTTACCATGTGGTTTAAAATCAGGAATTGTGTCCATCAAAATTACATACTTTCAGTGTACTAATTCCATCTGTATGCTGAGCAATAATTTCAGAATATAAAATACATGAAGAAGACCATGGTATCAAGACTGGATGAAAACTTACTCGATGTGGCTATGACTTCTCCTTGCTTGCTCATAAAAAAGAGGATTTGAAGCAATTTCTAAGGAAGCTCAAAGACTCCAGGCCTCAGTACAGATTACGACTCAGTGTAAAAACCATCAAAGTCCTCAGAACTGGGCCAACAGAAAACATAAGCTCATAAGAACAACATAGAGATCATTGGCTGCACACCTCCATGATAGGATCGCTGAAGACAAATGGGTGCACAAGCAAATGTGGCGAAGAAAGCTGATGGTGCCCGGCTATCAAAAGAGATAGTGTCTGGGGTCTTAAAGGCTTGAAGGTGAACAAGCGACCATCTAGCTCAGAAGCAAAAAAACCCACATGGAAGAAGCACACCAGCCAGTGCGATCACGAGGTGCCAAAGGGACCAGGTATAAGGCATCATGCAAAAAAAAAAAGATGTATGTATATATATATGTGTGTGTGTGTGTGTGTGTGTCTATGTATATATGTGTGTGTATATATATGTATATATATATATCATATTGAATGAAGGGGGAAGAGCAGAGTGGAGACCCAAGGCTCAAGTGTCGGCCACTGGAGATCCCCTCATAGAGGGGTTTAGGAGAGGAGATGGGTCAGTCAGGGTGCGAGGTAGTACCAATGAAGAACACAGCTTTCCCCCAGATCCTGGATGCTTCCTCCCCCCAACTACCATGATCCGAATTCTACCTTGCAGGACTGGATAGGGCAGAGGTTGTACACTGGTGCATATGGTGGCTGGAGGCACAGGGAATTCAGGGTGGATGATACCTTCAGGACCAAGGGTGTGAGGGGCAATGCTGGGAGAGTGGAGGGTGAGTGGGTTGGAAATGGGGAACTGATTACAAGGATCCACATGTGACCTCCTCCCTGGGAGATGGACGGCAGAGAAGGGGGGGAAGGGAGACTCCAGATAGGGCAAGATATGACAAAATAAGAATGTATAAATTACCAAGGGCACATGAGGGAGGGGTGAGCGGGGAGGGAAGGGAAAAAAAAGAGGACCTGATGCAAAGGGCTTAAGTGGAGAGCAAATGCTTTGAGAATGATTGGGGCAGGGAATGTGTGGATGTGCTTTATACAATTGATGTATGTATATGTATGGATTGTGATAAGAGTATGAGCCCCTAATAAAATGTAAAAAAAGAAAATGAAAAAAAAAGAAAAGTTGATCAATGAATGTACAAAGGTGCTTTACACAATTGATGTATGTATGAATTGTTATAAGAGTTGTATGAGCCCCTAATAAAACAATTTTTAAAAAATGAACAACATAGAGAAAAGATTGAATTGTCCAGGCTTTTCTTTTGCTTGGAGGCAAAAGAAACACTCATGGAGGCAGCATCAAGAAGGAAATGATGTACTGCACTGGGCAAGTGTGCTAGATAAATAAGACCCTCTCAAGAGATAAAGAACAAAGAGGTCACTGCAAGGACTAAGGTGAGCCTGACCTGACCCAGGGCCTTTTGAATTGCCTCAGATACATGTGGAAGCTAAGCAACGAATACAGAAGAGTGGAGAACAGTTGGTGCATTTGAATCCTATTGGCAAAGAATATTGAAAGCACCTAAGAGTTGCCAGAACAAACTAAACTGTTGGTAGAAGAACAGTCAGAATACAACTTACAAGCAATGATGGACAGATTTCAGCTCATATACTAGGGGTACCCCTTAAAAATAAAAAATTCCCCAAAGCTATGTATTTAAAAATTTTTTTTCTACAAAACAACTTTATGACCTTCAAAGTCCTCTCCCTTACACTGACTACACTTGTCAAATCTATGATTCCATTCTTTTTTTTTTTAGTCATCAATTGAAATTTAATCTTTTTTTTTAATTTTAACAATTTATTGGAGCTCATACAATTCTTATCACAGTTCATACATATACATACATCAATTGTATAAAGCACATCTGTACGGTCTTTGCCCTAATCATTTTTTTCTCCTCTTTTCTTCTTTTACATTTTATTAGGGACTATGATTCCATTCTTGGAAACATTTTTCAAACGCATCTGTTTGGATGGCTGACAGCCCCTCCCGTGTTTTTGTCTTCACCTCTTTTACATTGCCAAATCACTGTCCTCTCAAGCCCCTCTTCATTTTCAGAAACAAGAAGAAGCCACACTGAGTGAGGTCAGGTGAGTAAGGTGCATAGGGCAAGAGAGGCATGCTGGTTTTTTTGCCAAAAACTGTAGCACTGAGATGTGGTGGTAAAACCACTCCCCTGTCTGCCGTACATCAGGTCTTTTTTGTCCCACACCATAATGCAATAATTTCAGAACCTCTAAATAGAAATCTTGATTAACCATCTGACTTAGTGAAATAAACTCCAAATGCACTATCCACCTCAAAAAAAATGAGCATCATTTTGATCATTGATTTCACTTCATGAGTTTTCTGGGACAAGGAGACGAGGGTGTCTTCCACTGACTTGCTTGATGTTTGCTGTCATGGTTGTAAGAAGAGCACCGTGAGGGAACCAGTGGAGAGGTCTGGTGGGCTGGCCCCAATCCCAACTACTAAGTGGACACCGCCCTTTCCCCCAGAATTTATTTCAAAGGACAGCATTGAATCTGCTGCTCTGGGAGACTGACATAACTGATCGGAGCACACGGGAGCAGATGAAGGGGGAGGGGGAGAGAGTGGAGTACACCCTGGCCCACCAGGTCATGAGGACAATGACCCCAATTAGATTAGCCAGTCCACAGAGAGGAAACCATGGCCAGCCCAACTATGAGACATGACGCCCCACACTGACCCATAGCCCTACAGAGGACAACACCGGAGACACGGTGTGAGAATTGCACTCAAGGTGATCCCACCACAACAAGGCAAAACACTAAGGGGGTGCAACCAAACAGCAAGGGAACGGAGCGGTGAGGTCCCCAGGGAATGCTGAAGGTGGAATTTGGGGCCAGGGCGTGGACTGGAAAACACTCCTAAAGGTCAACAAACAATCCTTGAACTAATTACGAGCTTTTGTTTCTTGTTGTGTTTTGTTTTTGGTCATTGGTTTATTGTAGTTTGTTGTATACTGTTGCTTGGTTTTGCTCTGTCTTGTTTTTGTGCATGTTATTATCTTTGCAGGTCTGTCTAAATAAGATAGGCTGGATGAACAATCTGGAGGAGAAAACAACGAGGCCAACAGTTCTGGGGGGACATGGGAGAGGGGGACATGGGGGGAAAGGTAGTGGTGTTAACAAACCCAGGCACAAGGGAACAACAAGTGATCCAAATCGGTGGTGAGGAGGGTGTGGGAGGCCTGGTAGGGCATGCTCAAGGGTAATGTAACTAAGAGAAATTGCTGAAACCCAGGTGGGGACTGAGCATGATAGTGGAACAATAGGAAAGTAAAAGGAAATAGAGGAAAGAGCTAGGAAGCAAAGGGCATTTAGAGAGGTACATACCTAAATAAAGGTATGTACATATGCAAATATATTTATATATGAGGATGGGCAAATAGATCTATGTGCATGTATTAATAGGTTTAGTATTAAGGTAGCAGATGGACATTGGGCCTCCACTCAAGTACTCCCTCAATGCAAGAATACTTTGTTCTATTAACCTGGCATTCCGTGATGCTCACCTTGCTGACACAATCGCTGAAGACAAAGTGGGCACATAATCAAATGTGGTGAAGAAAGCTGGTGGAGCCTGGTTATCAAAAGATATAGTGACTAGGGTCTTAAAGGCTTGAAGGTAAACAGGCAGCCATCTAGATCAGAAGCAACAAAGCCCACATGGAAGAAGCACACCAACCTGTGAGATCACAAGGTGCCAAAGGGATCAGTAACCAGGCATCAAAGAACAAAAAAATCTTATCATTGTGTGCTCACCTCCATGATACGATCACTGAAGACAAATGTGTGCATAAGCAAATGTGACAAAGAAAGCTGATGGTGCCTGGCTATCAAAAGATATAGCATCTGGGGTCTTAAAGGCTTGAAGTTAAATAAGCGGCCACCTAGCTCAGAAGAAACAAAGCCCACATGGAACAAACACACCAGCCTGTGCAACCATGAAGTGTCGACAGAATCAGGTAAAAAGCACAAGAAGATACCACCACCACCACCCAAAAAACCCCATAGTGTTGAGAATGAGGGGCGTTGGAGCAGAGATCCCAAACCCATCTGCAGACAATTAGACATCCCTCACGGAAGGGTCACAGGAAGGGATGAGTCAATCAGGGTGCAGAATAGCACAATATTCTCTAGGTTTTTCAGGCTTCTTCACTTCCCACTATCATGACCCCAGTCCTGGCTTTTAGCTCTGGCTAGACCAGAGCATGTACACTGGTACAGATAAGAGCTCATGATACACAGAATCCAGGTCAGATAAGCCCCTCAGGAACAGAAATGAGAGTATCGATACCAGGAGCAGGAGGGTAGTGGGGAAGGGGAGGGGAGGAGGGAAAGAAGGGGGAACCCATTGCAATGATAGTTGCATAATTCTACCCCCTCCCGGGGGATAAACAACAGAATCATGGGTGAAATGAGGCAGCGGTTGGTGTAAGATATGAAAACAACAATAATTTAAAATTTATCAAGGTGTCATGAAGTGGGAGGTGGGAGGGAAAAAAGAGAAGCTGATACCAAGGGCTCAAGTAGAAAGTAAATGTTTAGAAAATGATGATGGCAGCATTGTACAAATACGCTTGATACAATTGATGTACAGAATGTTATAAGAGCTATAAGAGCCCCAATAAAATTATTTTTTTTAAAGCACAGTATGTTTCCACTCCACACTCTTTTTCTTGGTCAGTCAGAACCCGAGGCACAAATTTCAAAGTGACCCTTCTCATTCCCAAATCTTCCATTAAAATTCGCTGAACTGAGCTCCAAGAGAGTCCAGGATAACTTCCCCATCTCCTCAATGGTCCGTTGTTGGTCTTGTAGCACAAGTGCACAAATTCTGTTGACATTTGCATCCAATGGGGAAGTTGACAGAAGTCGAGAAGGAGGTTTGTCATAAATTGACCTTTCACCTTTTTTGAAAGGAGAAAACCACTTTCACTTGAGTTTGCCGCAGAGCGCTGTCTGTGTAAGCTGCGTTCAACATCACAACAGTTTCTGGGCCATTTTCCTGATCAGGAAACAAACTTTCACAGGCACATGCATACTGTTTGTTCTCTTAAATTGGCCTTCACAAAAAGCAAAGTTTGAGCGACACTTTTTTTTTAATGCACACATCTCCAACAGATTTTTTTTTTTAAGTATGAATTGTGAGGAAAGAAAAAAAACATGAGGCAGGGCAAAGTATGGAATAGAAAATAAATACAAATGTAAGCCGATTTGCTAATTGCTTTATAACCACAAAGGAGTACAGAGGAGGTCCTGTACCAAACAACACAAAAAGGTTCAAAGGTGGAGGTGTTCCCTTAGCAAGGCTGAAGAGTCCAGTCTCTGGTATTTGGAACTTAGGCGGCAGTCCTTGGTTTTGGATGGATCACTGGGTGTGTGGGCACAATCCATGCTTTAACCAGATTTGAACAGAAGGATGGCCACTTGGCCCAGGTAGAAGTAAATGAAGTGCTTAGTTTCATGTGTCACATAACTACCAAAGTTTCTGCCCACAATGCAGTGCCAAGTGGGATTGTACTTCTTGTCAAACTCCTTCTTGATGTAGGCCGCAATGTCCTTCTCTATGTTGTATTTCTCCAGCGCCTGAGTCGCGCACTCCACCGAGTCCTGTTGCATCTCCTCCGACATGTCGGCATTTTTTATCACGGCCTTTCGGTCACACATGGTTACCGTGAAGCGCGGACTAGCCGACTGCGACGGTCCTGGGGGAGGGGGTTAGAGCGGCTCAAACACAGCGAGAGCCGTCGCTACCGAAGCCGTGGCGCATCTAAAGAGCGACACTGTTTTTATGAAAAAAACTCACCGTGACCAGAGAGAACCTTCCCGCGTGACAACACTGGGCGCACTAACTCAAGAGAAAGTTGTTCGAGGCTCACCTGGTGGGAAAAATGCATCCTACGAAAGTCCACCCAGCGGATGTTTTTCCATTGTTTGTGGGGGGTGGGCGTGGGGCATATCCCCTCATACTTTGAGCCTGTTACCAGGAGCCACTGGTCCCTGGAAAAGGGCATCACGTTTGGCAAAGTAGCGAGTCAATGAGAGAGGAAGATCCTCGAGGAGATGGGCTGAGGAGTGGCTTCAAGAACGATCCAACCTTAACAACCGTGAGGACGGCACGGGCCAGGCAGGAGTGTCTCATTCTCTGTAAGATGGAGACGACTCAATGGCACTTCACAACAACAGCAGTAAGTCAGTTTGGAGGGTAGTGAGCATTAGAATTCATTGGGAAAACAACTTAATGGGGGAGGGATGTTCTGAAATTGATTACAGTATTGATTGTACAATTCTTCAGGATATGACTGAACTATTGAATTGTGGATAAAGTGTCAATAAAACCATCAAACATCATTTGGGTTTTTGTGTCTTTGTGCGTATGGGTACATGTAAGCACATGCATCCTCAGTAGGGACATGCAGTTGTTTCTGAGTAGGAACCCTAGTTATGTGTTTGCGGGTTATACACGGCAGAACCTTCTGTTCTGAGAAGTACAAGAGTTGCACAGTTGTAAATGTCCTATACATCATGGTACCTGAATTTACTTGGATAACAGTGGCAACGAAGAGTTCAGGCTCAGCAGACAATGAAAGAAAGTAGAGTTTTGTTTAGCTTAGTTTTCCCTGCTGCAGATGAATCGTGATCAGATTTCTAAAATGCTTTAACTAATAACAAATCAGTGCATAGTATTGGAACTTTTCCTTGGCAATAAGCCTCAGCTGCATGATTCAGAGTGATCTTTGTATTGAAAAGTTTATAGACACTGATGGTGAAAAACACTCAAACTGGGAGCCAATAAGCTGCATCTGGGCACAGTCATGTTTTCCTTGCCTTTTTTTTTTTTAGGTCAGTTTGTTTGCTTTCTTTCTTTGTTAAATATTTTTTTCAGAGGGTACGCAGGCTCCATTGTGCCACAGTTCCCCAGCAGGTCTGATTGTACACCAGCTAACCAGCTCTACCAGCCAGCCTTGCAAGCTTTAGCATCTGACATCTGCAGGGCAGTGGTGAAAACTGGCAATTAAACTCCATGCATGTCTCTAGATCAGTCTTAAACAGCAGAATGGAAATCATCTCTTGACTCTACTGTCCACCAGTCACTGCTTTGATTCACTCCCCCACCCCGCCCGTGGGAATTATCCTAGCAAGAAAATAAAGATATTGAATTATATGATGCTCCCTAGTTTGCAAATTTCCCAATATGTCTCCAAACTTCAGTTATCATTTCCCTCTTTCTCCTCCAGATGAAGCGCAGGAGGCAGAGACCACCGTCATTTACATTTTGCAGGTTGGGAAGTCCCCATTAATGAAGGTTTCACTACAAACTGCGTGCACAAAAGTAGCAGCTGTCAGAAGCAATATGCAAAGAGAAGGGAGGAGGTGTGCTGGGGAAGAAGAAAAGACTGATTTGCTATAACTGAAGAAAATCTGAAGCAGACCTATAGTGCTACCCAGGAATAAGTACCCCTCAAAATCAGGGTGTCTGTTCTTGAACCTCCCAGAAGGGATGCACATTTTCCAAGCAGGGCATATTTTTTTAAAGACAACTCAGTGTCCTGAACCCATGGCTCTCTGGGGACACTTGTGGAAATAACAATAGCTGCCACTGAATACTTACCATGTGCCAAGTGCCTTGCCTTCCGTGATGCTCACCATCCCAAGAGCCTTTGCGAATGTGTCACTACCTTCATTCAGAGCCAGAATTGGAGAGGTGAAGTACTTGCTGAAAATCACAGAGCTATCAGAAGTCAAACTACCAACCTCTCTTTCTGATCCCAAGTCCACCATTTTGGCATTGAAGTTCAGTGGCCACCGCACTGAAGAGACCATTCTGGTAATCAAAGTCAAAGCTGGAGGACCATGTGTGTGTGTGTGTGTGTGTGTGTGTGGGAGCTTCCCTGGGAACGACCTCTCTTCCTCAGCGTCAGTCACAGTTGGTTTGGAGGAGCTCCCTCACTACACTACAGATCTCAAATGTCAACGTGTGCAAGGGCCCACTGTGGACACACACGCCAGCATCTTACATCTGGAAGCGGTGGGAACTGTGGCAAAATGGAGTCGGCGCACCCCTCTTAAAAGCAGGTAACTACGAAAAGGAACTGACCTATAAGGGGGGATGGGCAACAAAACATGGATAGGAGACAGACACAGCCTGTTGCTTTTCAGTTTGAGTGTGTGGCCCCATCTACAGTCACGCAACTTGAGGGAAGGGGAATAACTAAAATGGTGCAGGTTATAAAACAAAACCAAAAAGCAAAGCATAGCTGACATTGGGAAGCACTGGTTATCAGTGCACAGCAGTTAGTAATTTCAGTAACTACACAGCAAATCATTAAATATCTAAAAAGAGGAAAATTGGTGTGGGGCCCTAGTCAGCATTTCCCTCCTTTACTTTGCACATGGCAGGCTCTGCCCCGTGAAACTTGAAGCTTTTCCATTGACGTGGCTTCTAACGGGAAATCTTGCGCGCAACCATAGTCTCGGAGGACTTGCATGCTGTGCTCCAGAAAATTAAGACTTGGCTACTCTTACACCTATTTCCACTAAAAGTAAGCTACTAGCTTTAAAAGAAATTTGATCTCTATTATGGTTGTACACATGTACATGTAATAATGGGTGTGAATGCAAATTAAAAAGACATCAAAGCATTGTGGGAAAACCAGGCTTGGAAGGAGGTGGGGGAGAGATACAACTATGTTTGAGTCCTGGACCTGCCAGATGCAAGTTTGGGATACTCAAGCAATCACCCATGGCTGGATCCCCTTTCTAAAAAGTGGAGGAAACTGACTGCCAAGGAAGAATCATAGGAAATAAGGTGCACAAAAGCACTTAATAAACACTACAACCCTTCTTGTGACATCTAAAACACAACAATTTGAAGTCACAACATTAAGCAAGTACTACAAATAGAAAGAGTACTGTCACATGGTTTCATGTTGAGGCTCCTCGAGATGCCTCTTGATTTCAGATGTGTTAATATTCTTTTCAAAGTCTTACAATTGAAGAAACACGTTGTTATTATTATTATTTGACTCTGTGTTAAACTGAAAATATGTTTTTCAATTAATGATTCAGTATTTGCTAATTGAACAAAACTCCAGCCTTTCGATTAGCAGCCCGATACATTAACCATTTGCACCACCCATGGATCCCCATGCTTTCTTAGGACATACCTATTGCAGAAAGGCGCCCTCAAAGCACAGTGTGGGATCGATCGGGCTACTAACCACAAAGTCAGTAGTTTGAATGCATCAGTCACTCCACAAGATAAAGGTGAGGCTCTCTGCTCCTGTAACAGATGTATAGTCTGTGTACTGAGCAAGTAATCTGAGAAGCGGAACTCTATGAAGAACATAGTATCAGGATTGAAAGAAGGTTTATTAACACCCTGGGATATACAGATGACACCACCTTGCTTGCTGAAAGCAAGGAGGATATGAAGGAAGTACTTGTTTAAGATTAAGGCATGAAGTCTTCCATAAGGATTATTGCTCAATATAAAGAAAACAAAAATCCTCAAAACTGGACCAACAGGTAGGAGCATAGTAAATGGAACAAAGATGGGAGAGGTGAAGGACTGCATGCTGCTTGAGCCTGCAGTCATCCCTCATGGGGCAGCAGTCAAGGAATCAAACGACATACCACACTGGGAAACCCTGCTGCAGAAGACCTCTTCAACGAGTTGGAGAGCAAGGATGGTACTTTGAGGACTAGGGGGCACCTGACCCAACCCTTGCCATTTTTAATGTCCTCATATGCATATGCAAGTTGGACAATGAGCAGCAAGGACCTTAGGGTCAGCCTCACCACAAGACACAACATCCCCTTACTGACTCACAGTGCTACAGGGGGCAGCACCTGAAACACAGTGTGGGAATTGAGCCCAGTCTGACCCCCCACCGGGGCATAACACGAAGGCTGTGTAACAGAGCAACAAGGGGAGCAAAACAACAAAGTCCCTGAGGAATTCTGAAAATAAACTTTGGACTCAGGGGGAGGGGGGAGGGGCAAGGTGGCGGCACTTGGCACTGCATCAAACCTGCTGATAGGAAAATATTCATAAGGGCCAGTACACAGACCTGGAACTATTCATAGGCTACTTTCCCGCCTTTCCCCCCCCTTTTTCCCCCCATGTCTATCTATATAAGATAGTCAGGATAAACAATTCCAAGAAGAAAGCAATGGACAAATGGTTCTGAGGAGGGAGGGGTCAGGGGAGAGAAGAAGGCGAGGGAAAAGGAGGGGAGAGTCAACAAACCCAGGGACAAAGGAACAACAAGAGATCTAAAATCGATGGCCAGGAGGGTATAGAATGCCTAGTGGGGTCCAATCAAGGGCAATGTAGCCGAGAGGAAGTACAGAGCGCCGAATGAAGGTTGAGCATGATAGTGGGACAGGAGGAAAGTAAAAGGGAATAGAGGAAAGAGCTAGGAGGCCAAAGACATTTATAAAGGTATAAACATAGGCATGTACATATGTAAATATACTAATATATAATAAAAGGGATATAGGTCTGTGTACATATATTTATGTTAAGTATTGAGGTAGCAGACGGACATTGGACCTCTATTCAAGTACTCTGACGAACACTGAAAGAACCAATGGACTGTCAAACGAACAAACAACTCTGTCTTGGGAGAAATGGTCAGAAGGCTCACATACTGCATATACTCGAGTATAAATCGACCCGAATATCAGCTGAGACACCTAATTTTACCACAAAAAAACTAAGTTAAAAATATGCTGAAAAATTCTGCAGTACTTTGGCTGTTATCAGCAGAGTTTAGTCCCTGGAAAGGGCATACTTGGTGAAGTAGAAGATCAATAAAAAGGAGATGAACTGACACAATGGCTGCAACAATGAGTTCAAACATAACAATTATGAGGATGGGGCAGGGCTTGGCACTTCCCATTCTGGGTGCCTCACACCCCCACCAACACCACCCTTGGTGGTAGATTTTGATCCATTTAATTTTCTTCTTTATCTTACTGCCGCACTTTGCTTTGTGGACCTCAGGGCGGAGAAGCTAACAATAACACCATTTCACACCCACAGAGACTAGATGTAGCCAGTGCAGCTGCGTGCGGGGCAGGCAGCGACTGTTGGTGACCCTCGGGCTCCTCTGCTCCTTCCATTCCAGTACAGCCACAGATCCGTAGCTGGGCACTTGGCCATGCAGTACAAAGAACGACGTATTTCTCCATGCCGTCTTGCGCCTGAAACTTTTCACGAATGAGTGTTCTACAGTCTGCTAATTGTGGGCATGGGCCTAAGCTCTGACAGTTGTGATGCAAATTATGTGCAATCCTTAAAATGAGTGGGGTTGGGATGCCCTTCGTCCAGCCCCTCCTCCATTCACTGGTTGGACTGTGAAGCGCCAGCCGCTATCCTGGATCATGCGGGACTGTGAGGACAGCAGACTTACACAGGGAAGCAGGCAGGGAGAAGAAACGTGGTGGTCTTGGGAGACTTGTGCTAGATCTGGCCTGGTTAACTCTGGACTTCTCATCGCTGACAGAGAAACAAACACCTTTCTCTTAAGCCTTTGTTATTTTTTGCTTTTACTCTATGGAAATCCAAACATCATGAAAAATTCAATCAAACCACTGGAGTGTACTGATTTATTTACAATACTTACTGGTGATGACATAAACTCCATGTGATCTTGGACAAATTATATAAATTCTCTAATCCTCAATATGCTCCTTTGCATAGCAGGGAGTTAGAATCCACGAGACGGCCACTGAAATGAACAATCTAGTGGCAGCGTGCCATGGGCTAGCATTGCAGCACAGAAAGAACCCAGAGCTTAACGTAGTGCCTGGCATATAGTCAGAGTTCGATGAACATGATCTCTTTTTGCAATTTCTCATCGGTGTCCTCCACTTAATAGATGGCCGAATCAAATATGCTCGACTCCAAAGCCAGTGCTCTCACCTCGCCCGGATCTGCAGCAGCCCGCCTGTAGCCTCTCTGAGCTCCCAGGAGAGCTGCCCCTTCCTTGCCTATGATTCTGATTCTTTGATCTGCCCACATGATCTAAATGCAGGCTGGGACATTCTGAGCCAAAGCTATTACAGAACTTAAAGCAGTGTGCGCATTTATGACACAGCGACTCTGAGTCTATTTGCTTCAGCGTGGTGAAAGAAGAGAGCCTGACTTGTTCTACACCTGTGGATAAATAAGGGACTGGAGTACTAGGTGGAGGCACTTTTAGTGTATCGTTCAAGCATACATAAAAGTAGCAAAATAATTACCTAGTCACTGGCCATCTTGTTTCCTATGGATAGACCCCTAATTATCTTGGAGCAAATTCCAGACTTCCTATCACTTTTCCAGTGACTAGCTCAGCAGGTAGCAGTGCACCAGGAATGGGGCAAGGGGCCATTCTACAGTTGCAGACAGGCTAAAGCCCTCTCTCTGGCCACCCCTTCCCTTTCAGGAGAGACTGATTGTCAGAGAAACCTACATAAACCTCTCACTGACTTATTTCTTAATGAAAATGACCCATCGTGTTTTGTTTTGTTCTTTGTCAGTGGTTTGTTTATGTTGTTTTATTCTCTGGTTGTATACTGTTGCTTTGTTTTCCTCTGTCTTGTTTTCCTGCATGTTAGTGTCTCCACAGGTCTGTCTGAATAGGACAGGCTGGATGAACTACCTGGAGGAAAAACAATAGGACAGACAGTTCCTGGGGGACAGACAGATCCAGGTGGAGGAGGGGGAGGAGGGTAAGGAAGTGATGTTAATAAACACAGGGACAAGGGAACAACATGGGACCCAAAATGGTAGTGAGGGGGGAGTGACAGGCCTGATGGGGAATGATCAAGGGTAAGGTTGCATAGAGAAGAGGTATAGCTGTAGCCCAGGTGGGGACGGAGCATGGTGGTGGGGCAGGAGGAAAGTCAAGGGAGAGGGAGGAAGGAGCTGGGAGTCAAGGGACATTTATGGAGGTCTAGACAAAGACGTGTACATGCAAACATATATATGAGGATGGGGAAATAGATCTAATTATCTACATTTATAGGTTTAATATTAAGGTGGCGGAAGGACCTTGGGCCTCTACTCAAGCACTCCCTCAATGCATGAATACTTTCATTTATTAAATTGGTACTCTATGATGCTCACTCTCCCGACACAACTGCTGAAGCCAAAGTAGGTGAACAAGTAAATGTGGTGAAGAAAGCTGATGGTGCCCGGCTATCAAAAGAGATAGTGACTGGGGTCTTAAAGGCTTGAAGATAAACAAGTGGCCATCTAGCTCAGAAGCAAAAAAGCCCACATGGAAGAAGCACACTAGCCAGTGCGATCACGAGGTGTCAAAGGGACTAGGTATAAGGCATCATGCCAAAAAAAAAAATATGTGTGTATGTGTATATATATATACATATATATATGTATGTATGTATTTATATATATACCACATTGAATGAAGGGGGAAGTGCAGAGTGGAGACCCAAGGCCCAAGTGTCGGCCACTGGAGATCACCTCATAGAGGGGCTTAGGAGAGGAGATGGGTCAGTCAGGGTGCAAGGTAGTACCGACGAAGAGCACAGCTTTCCCCCAGATCCTGGATGCTTCCTCCCCCCAACTACCATGATCTGAATTCTACCTTGCAGGGCTGGATAGGGCAGAGGTTGTACACTGGTACATATGAGGGCTGGAGGCACAGGGAATCCAGGGTGGACGATACCTTCAGGACCAGGGGTGCGAGGGGCGATGCTGGGAGAGCGTAGGGTGAGTGGGTTGGAAAGGGGGAACTGATTACAGGGATCCACATGTGACCTCCTCCCTGGGAGAGGGACGACAGAGAAGGGGGGGAAGGGAGACTCCGGATAGAGCAAGATATGACAAAATAACGATGTATAAATTACAAAGGGCACATGAGGGAGGGGGGAGCGGGGAGGGATGGGGGAAAAAAAGAGGACCTGATGCAAAGGGCTTAAGTGGAGAGCAAATGCTTTGAGAATGATTGGGGCGGGGAATGTATGGATGTGCTTTATACAATTGATGTATGTATATGTATGGATTGTGATAAGAGTTGTATGAGTCCCTAATAAAATGTAAAAAAAGAAAAGGGAAAAGAAAGAAAGAAAAGAAAATGATTAGGGCAAAGAATGTACAGATGTGCTTTATACAATTGATGTATGTATATGTATGGACTGTGATAAGAGTTGTATGAGCCCCTAATAAAACGTTTAAAAAGAAAAAAAGAAAATGACCCATCATCTATCAGCTCCCTGTCCTCCTCACCCCTACCCTAACAAATCTCAACTTTTCAAACTCCAGTTGAAATCTTCCATTTTGAATAGCAAGAGATCTGGAATCTGCAAGGGGCTAAATTTGCCAATACAGGAGAATCTATGGTAGATTAAGTTGGTAGGGAGTTATAAAAGGTAAACTATCCTCCTTCAATTTACAGATAAGAAAACCATGTCCAAGAGCAAGCAAATGAATTCACATTTGAGCTTTTTAAAATGGAAGCCCAATCACGTAACTCAGCTGCTTAAAACCACATGAGGTCTCCCATCCCCTTGGTGTAAGGTATTTAAGAGAATGGACCTTCACATGCTAGGACTAACCACTTCCCTCCCCTGCCTCAGCCCTTACCACTGCCCCTTAGACCAGCGGTTCCCAACCTGTGGGTCGCGCCCCCTTTGGGGGTCGAATGACCCTTTCACAGGGGTCGCCCGATTCATAACAGTAGCAAAATTACAGTGATGAAGTAGCAAATGAAAATAATTTTATGGTTGGGGGGGTCACCACAACATGAGGAACTGCATGCGGCATGAGGAAGGCTGCCTTACACCATCCTCCCTGTACATCTAGATAGAGGCTTTCTTTGTGATCCCTGCCTGCTGGAAGCCCCTGCATTGACAGCACTTCCACAAGAAACCATCCAAGTTCCTGATTCTTGGTAAGACACAATACCGTGTGGTCCCACAGAATCTTGTATATCTTTAAACATAGCAATGGCAAACACCTCCGTGGAAAATGGCCTGTTTACATGTATGTCCCTCCACATATCAGGCTCCCCACCCGGCCGGTGCCGATATCTGGCAAATGCTTGCTGAACAAGTGAATGACTTGACGACTAGACAGGGTCTGTGAGGGATGTTTGGGAAATGCTCTGCACACTGCTTATACATTCAACCAGGGCTAGTCCTTGCGTTTCTTCAGGCTTCCGGCCACAGGGCTCAGCAGGAGACTGGTTTCTGGCCAATACAGTTTGGAGGCCTTAGCATGCCATCAAATTGCTTAATAAAAAGTCAGACAATTAACTTGTCATCTAATTTTCCTATGTAAATAAAACCATTTCCACTAGATTAAAGAAAACAGTCTCAGACTTGCTGGCTTTGGATGTCATTTTAGTTTGACATGTTTGGCGTTATTTTTATTTTGACCTGTATAGAAGAGAAGATTCGCACACACTCCCCAGACCATTTGGGAGAGAGATCTATGGATCATCATTTTTAAAGAGTATTTCATTTAGCCAGGTTATACTTTTAAGAATGACAGAAGACAATTCTTTCATCATTGCATCTGAAATCCCACAGGTTATAAACTATAGGGAGCCAGTGTATTGGTGAAAAATAAGATGGGAATATTTTCCAAATAAGCTATGGGACTACAAATTACAAATATGAATTGCCTGTCAGTGGTTCTCAACCTTCCTAATGCTGCAACCCTTTAATACAGTTCCTCATGCTGTGGGGACCCCCCCCACAGCCATCAGAAAGATGTGTTTTCTGATGGTCGTAGGTGACCCCTGTGATTGAGAACCGCTGACCTAAGTGATAGAAAATGTATTCTAAGTTCATTACCACAATGATGACTGTGGCCAAGCTGTTCTATGGCCTTTCAAGTATCGGCTGCCAGAAGGCACAACACAGGGGTGTGGGTTTTCAATTCAAGAGGACTTCACTGAGGATAGGCATGGGTCAGCTATCATACCCTCACTTAGGTTTCAATAAGAAGCAACCTAGCAGGGAAAAATGTATGGTAATTGGAAAAGGCAAAAAAAAAAAGCCAAACAATTTTAGCTATGTGCACACAAACTCCCATTCACTGGAACACTCTCCAAGCAGCAGTTAAGAACAAGGGATTTGGAAACAAACAGACCAGAGCTTGCAGCTTGGAAAGTTTGAACTCTAGCAAACTATACAACCTCTTAAGAGGTTTTCTCATTAATAAAACAGGATATTTTCCTCCATAATTGGATGCATCTATTAAATTGAATGAGATAAGTATAATGAATATTTATTTTTTACTAGCCAAGACCACCACTCCCTTTTATGAAGTTACCCCTCTGCTGTTGGGGTGGGTAGTTCTGGTGGCGCTGTAGGCTAGGCTTGGGTCTCCTAACTGCCAATGCGGTATCCACACCCATCAGTTGTTCGGAGGGAGCAAGATAAGTCTGTACAGTCTCACAAACTCTGCATGGGGTCACTAGTCATAGAAATTGACTTGATGGAAGTGGGTATGGTTTGGGGTTCGGTGGTAAGCACTCAGTTGTTAAACAGCAGGCCAGTCATTCAAACCTACCATTCACCCTACAGGAGAAAAATGTAGCAGTCTGCTTCCATAAAGACCTATGTAACCTTGGAAACTCTCTGGGCAGTTCTGCTCTGGCCCTGTAGGACTGCTGAGTTGGAACTGTCTCGGTGGCAGGTCTTTGGGGTTTGGGTTTGTTGTTGGAATTCGAGCTGCCTTGGTCTAGGGGTGAGTGCCTGAAGAGAAGGCAGATCCACTACGGCCTTTCAAAGCCATGGTCTTCAGGTCGGAAACCACTGCGACCACGTCTAAATCCATCCCGAGAGCCAAGCTGACCCTCAGGCAATGCAGGAGCCATGCTTTCTAACAAGTGGGGATAACTGATCTGAAAACGTTTCCGATGGTGAAGAAGTCAATGTGAAAGAGAGAGACAGAGATGATTATGTTTATGTCTCAGGAATTCAGGAGAATCTAACATACCCTGGGTCCATTTTTCAATTCAGTTCACTCACTTGTAGCCAACAGACATCTTCCTGATCCCACAGTACTCAGCACAATTCCTACATCATTGTAGCTCAATGCACCTAAATTGTTATTTGTTCACATTATTGCATAAGCATGCCGAGTCAGTCTGGGAGACTAAAGAAACAAAATTCATCTACACTTATATTTTATGAGAGAGTAAAAGGTAAGTGTACATTAACAAAGCATCCCAACCCAGTCCAGTTCAAGCCCATCTGTCTGACACTGATCTACATAGCCCTCCTCAAACTCGCAAAACACACGCAATAACACCGAATGCAGGAGGAAAGCTGAATCAGTGAGCTTCTCAGCGCTGGCAGGGGTCTCCATGTGGCTTCTCCAGCACCCAGGGCTGCATCAGGGTATGTCCATGTGGCTTCTCCTCAGGGATGTCTCACAGGAAGGGAGCCTTGCCATCTTAGGCAAAGAACTAGCTAAAGTAGCTGCACACTGGTCTGACCATCAGAGAACAAGAGACCAGAGAACCGGAAAGGTGAGGCTCACCAAGCCATTTCTCTCTCTGCCCTTCAATTAATCCCACATGTGTCTATCAGCAGGTTGGCACAATAAACGTTAACTATCACACATACCCACCTATAGTCCTCTAATAGAGATAAAAATGGGGAACTAACTCCTCAGAGCAGCCAATCCACAGAGAAGGTCACATGGCCAGCCCCACTATGAGACACAACATCCCTCACTGATCCATAGCCCTACAGGGGACAACACAGGAGACAAAGTGTGGGAAATTTGCCTGATCTCATCCCACCACACCGAGGCAAAATACTAAGGGCGTGGAGCAGAACATCAAGGGGAACAGAGCAAGGAAGTCCACAGGGAATACCAAAAATAGACTTTGGGGTCAGAGTTTGGTGTCCCAATAGACTTGACTGGAAAACACTGTTAAAGGCCAACAAACAGTCCTTGAACTAACTACAAGCTTTGCTTTCTTGTTGTTGTGTTTTGTTTTTGTCATTGCTTATTGTTGTTTAGTTGCTTGGTTTTGCTCTGTGTTGTTTTTGTGCATGTTATTATGTCCACAGGTCTGTCTAAATAGGCTGGGTGAACAATCTGGAGGAGAAAACAACTGACAGTTCCTAGGGGACATGGGAGATGAGGAGGTGGGGGAAAGGAAGTGGTGCTAACAAACCCAGGGACAAGGGAACAAGTGATCCAAATCGGTGGTGAGGAGGGTGTAGGAGGCCTGGTAGGGCATGACCAAGGGTAATATAACTGAGAGGAATTACTGAAATCCTAATGAAGGTTGAACATGATAGTGGGGCAAGAGGAAAGTAAAAGAAAATAGAGGAAAGAGCTAGGAGGGCAAAGGGCATTTATAGAGGTTTAAATAAAGGCATGTATATATGTAAATATATTTATATATGAGGATGTGGAAATAGATCTATGTGCATATATGTATTGATTTAGTATTAAGGTAGCAGATGGACACTGGGCCTACACTCAAGTACTCCCTCAATGCAAGAATACTTTGGTCTATCAAACTGGCATTCCATGATACTCCCCTTCCTGACACAATCACTGAAGACAAATGGGTGCATAAGCAAATGTGGTGAAGAAAGCTGATGGTGCCCAGCTATCAAAAGGTATAGTGTCTGGGGTCTTAAAGGCTTGAAGGTAAACAAGCAGTCATCTAGCTCAGAAACAACAAAGCCACATGGAAGAAGCATAGCAGCCTGTAAGATCATGCTGTGTCAAAGGGATCAGGTGTCAAGCATCAAAGAACAAAAAGTCATATCATTGTAAATGAGGGAGAGTGCAGAGTGGAGACCCAAAGCCCATCTGTAGGCAATTGGACATCCCCTTATGAAAGGGTCACAGGGAGGAGACAAGCCAGCCTGGGTGCAGTGTAGCCACAATGAAACACACAACTTTCCTCTAGTTCTTAAAATGCTTCCCACCTCCCCATTATAATGATCCCAATTCTAACTTAAATATCTGGCTAGACCAGAGGATGTACCCTGGTACAGATAGGAACTGGAAACACAGGGAATCCAGGGCGGATGACCCCTTCAGGACCAGTGGTGAGAGTGGGGATACTGGGAGGTTCGAGGGAGGGTGGGTTGGAAAGGGGGAACCAATTACAAGGATCTACCTATAATCTCCTCCATGGGGGTTGGACAACAGAAAAGTGGGTGAAGGGAGACGTCGGACAGTGCAAGATATGACAAAATAATAATTTATAAATTATCAAGGGTTCATGAGTGAGGGGGGAGCGGGGAGAGAGGGAAAAAATAAGGAGCTGGTGCCAGGAACTTAGGTGGAGAACAAATGTTTTGAGAATGATAAGGGCAATGAATGTACATTGATGATGTACATATTGTGATCAGAATTGTATGAGCCCCTAATAAAGTGATTTTTAAAAAACAGGGAAATATTAAAATGCCTGAATAAAGCATGTTGCAGTAGTTTAGTAAACACAAACTGCTTCCTTCTATCACTTAAGATTCCTGCCATTCAGCTGAAGCTTCTCCTCTTCTGATTGTAACGAACTCTCATGCTGCTCTTGGTCTACAGAGAACTTCCGGGGAAAGCGGCACTGCCCACTAGAAATAAATACAACACAAACGCAGATGTGAGTCAGATCTGTAGTGTTCACTTTCCAGTAGCCACTTTTTAAAAATATAAATAAACAAGTAAAATTTTAATAACAATTTTTATTCAATTCAATGTATCAAAAATATTGTCAAATCAATATATAATCCATTTAAAAAACAAGCCACGAGCTACTTTACAATGCTCACACTAAGCCTCTGGTGCATCTCCATTTAGATTAGCCATTCGAGACTTCAAAAGCCGCTTACAGCTTAATGGCTATCGGAATAGCACAGAGGAGAATGGCTGGTCAGCCTTCACAAGTGATCACAAAGATTAAAGCTTGTCATTATGGAGGAGGACTGAAACTCAGAAAAATTAAGGTTTTTGCTCACAGTCAACAAGGTAACTCCTGAAAAGCTCAGACTCTAACCTTTGACTTTTGGCTCCAGATGCTATGCTGCTTGTCACACCAGGGCTGGTTTTGGACAAGAAACTGACGTTGCACGTGATCCTGTCTCACAGCCATCGCAATCCACTGAAGTAATCACGATGTGACTTCACCTACAAAACCGTGCCCTCTAGGTACAAGGGCTGTATTTCCTGACTGACCACTTCAGACAGAATACTGGCCTGCCAGCCCAAGGGCAGAGTTGCCCCAATGAAAATAACCCCCAGAAAACTGCAATTCTCTGGACCTCTCAATTCACAGATGTAACTAAAACATCACTGTCCCAAATATATTTGAGTGGGACTTCCAAAATGCATGTGGAAAAACTGTCATCTTTCCATTCCGTTTTTCCACACACTTTTTCAACACCACATATGTTACCTCCACCACACCATCCTCTGTAACAACCAGATGATTATTCTGCTCCAAGTATCAAAATACAAGTCTTTACAAAGAAAATTGTTCACTAACACAATCTGCAGCGGTCTCTGGCATAACGGCTAGAAAGATGGTTGCTTCCCACAATGGGGCCAGAGGGCACCCTGGCTCCTCTGTGGGCAATGCCCCAGCCCTCCCCCATTTACAAAAACCCTGCCTTTGCCTCAGCACCCCGAGCTCAGGTCAGGCTCTTAAGGAAAAATCCCCACAAAAACAGGCACTGCTGATATATCTTAACCATTATAATTCTCTCTCTGCCACTTCACACAAAATCGATAGCTTTTCCCTTTCTTTTTCACAGCGGAAGCAAATGACTTCCTTGTTTTGATGGCAAAGTGTCAACCCTGAAAATGTATAAGAAACTAGCTTTTTAATCAAGACAAGATGAAAGTGCCTGAAACACATCAGGTACTCAATTTATGTGGATTTTCTTTGTATCTTAGGTAAACCATGACTTTGATAAATATTTAATGCTTGAGAAAAAATCTACAACGTAATGTCAAGGGAAATGAACAGGACCCAAATCTGATTCTATAATGTAAATCCTTATTTTACAAGAAAATAACAAGATAGCTTCAATACATGCATAGACAAAACAATGAAATAAAATGTAACAATAAATGAATAATAATTCTAATGATTTGTTAATAATTATGGATATGTATCATTAATCATAACAAATGAAAAAATATGTATTGTGGAGGTATTAGATGGCTGCAGCAGTACAATGACAGAGAACTGCCAGAGGTTCCGGTCGGATTCAGAAGAGGACGAGGAATAAGCGAGATCCTTGCTGATGTCAGATGGGTCAAAGCCGGAATACCACTTGTGGTTTACTGACTATGAAAAGGCGTCCAACGGTGTGGACGGTAATAAAGTACAGGTAAGCTTGAGAAGAAGGGGAATTCCAGAACACTTAAGTGTGCTCATTTGGAACTGTACATGGATCAAGAGGCAGTTGTGCAAACAGAACAAGGGCATACCGCAGGGTTTAAAATCAGGAAAGGTGTGTATCAGGGTTGCATCCTCTCACCATCCCTATTCGGTCTGTGTGCTGAGCCAATCATTAGAGAAGCGGATTCTATGAAGAAGAATCTTGCATCAGGATTTGGAGGAAGACTCATGAACAACCTGAGATATGCAGATGACACAATCGTGCTTGCTGCAAGTAAGGAGAATCTGAAGTACTTTCTGATGAACATCAAGGACTGCAGCCTTCAGTATGGATTAAGACTATGTAAAGAAAAACCAAATTCTCACAACTGGGCCAAAAGGTAAGTAACATCATGATAAATGGAGAAAAGGATGAAGTTGTCAATAATTTTGTCTTGCTTGGACTCACAATCAATACAATGGAAGCAGCAGTCAAGGAATTAAAAGATGCTTTGCATTGGGTAAATCTGCTGCACAAGACCTTTTTTAGAAAATTGAAAAACAAAGATGTTACTTTGAGGACTAAGCTGCACCTGACCCAAGCCATGGTATTTTCCATTGCCTCATAAACATGTGGAGGTTAAGACACTGAATTAAGAAGACCCAAAGAGCATCGATAATTTTGAATTTTGGTGCTGGCAAATAATACTAAAAGTACCAAGAGGACAAACCAATCTGTCTTGGAAGAAGCACAGCCAGAGTCGTCCTTAGAGGCAAGGATGGCAAGACTTCGTCTTCCATACGTTGGACATGCTGTCGGGAGAGAGCAGGCCTGGAGCAGGACGGCGTGCCTGGGAAAGTGGTGGGGCAGTGGAAAGAGGAAGGCCCCCGAGGAGCGGGATTGGCACAGCGGCCGCAGTGAGAGATGAAGCAGTACAGACAGTGCAAGTCGAGGCAGTGTTTCGTTCCAGTGTGCATAGGGTCTCTACGGACAGAGCCAATGGAACAGCACCTAACACCAGCAAGAGACATCACTTAAATGATGCTGATATTGGTACAGGCTAAAAAAACTGCTTGTAGAAATGTCTACTGTCGTTTACCTTCCACCCTATTCATGCTCCTTTGTGCCCATTCTTTGCAGTTTTACCGTATATACTCGAGTATAAGCCGAGTTTTCCTGGCACATTTTTCATGCAGTTTTTGTGGTAAAATTAGGTGCCTCGGCTGATACTCACATCAGCTAATACTCAAGTTATATGGTACTTGCATTCCTCTCCATCACAAGGTGGAATATTTCCTCACCTCTGGAACCTGGCTGGCTTGTGACATGCTTTTAACAAAAAATAGTGGTAGCATTGTGCCAGTTTCCAGCCTAGATCCCAGAGCCCTTATGGACTTCCGCTTGCTCTCTTGGCTCCTCTGTTTTCACCAGGAGAATGATTTCAAGCTAGTCTACTGTAGGTAGTACAAAGCTATGTAGAGGACCAGGCCAGTCATCTCAGTCCCAGTGATAATAGTCAAGCTTATCCCAGATCAGAAGGTGCACCCAGTTGAGCCCAGTTTGTATCTAGGCTGCTACCAGAATGGTGAGCTAAAAAAATGTATGTTGTCTTAAGCAAAAAACTTTTGGGATATTTCAATATTCAGCAAATGTTAAAAAAAATCATATGCCATATCCCTAAATTCTATAACAAAGAGCTATTAAAATTATTTATAGGAAAAAATTTTCTTTTAAAAAGAAGGAAGGGTGCTCGCTTCGGCAGCACATATACTAAAATTGGAATGATACAGAGAAGATTAGCATGGCCCCTGCGCAAGGATGACATGCAAATTCATGAAGCGTTCCATATTTTAATAAATAAATAAATAAATAAATAAAAAGAAGGAAGGAAATGATGGAGGAAAGTCAAAAGATAAAGATAATCATGAGCCTTAAGTCTGTGAGATCTGGGTTCAATTCCTGGCTTCCCCATCAAGTAGATGTGGTAGACAAGTTATCAAAGTAGAGTGACTTTTAAAATTAAAGGGGATAATATTGAGAGCACCCTAGCCTAGTCCCTATCACATAGTGCGGACACACCCAGTCCGCATCCCAGAGCCTTTCCTTACTTCCTCCTTCCGTAGCCTCCGAGCAGGACCAACATTTCTTGTGAAAATGGCTCAGCTTTATCCCACTCAAGCGTGCGATGCGATAAAAATGCCTGGCATGCTTAGCTCTTAATTCATTTTCACCTCCTGTCCCAGACAGAACAAGTCAAGTAACTACAAATTCACTTAATTATAGGGTTTGGAGAGAATGTTAAGTCACGGGAAGGCTAGAACTTCATTAATAAGTCACAGTTCCCTGAACATTTTTAAGGAAAATTTCAAACATGCCAAAAAGATTCAAGGGCTTACACAATGATTACCTGTAAACCTAAAACCAAGATTTGACAACTGAAAACATTTTGCCTTTTGTTTTACCTAGACATGTTTGATTTTTATTCTTTTTGCTGAATTTTTTGACAATGAATCGAAACATCATGTCACGTAGCCCCCAATTCTTCATCATGCATCTGCTAATAAGGAGATCTATTCACCTGTACAACCAAAAATTAATGATAATTCTCCCTCATGCTATCTAAGGAGTTCCCAGTGTGGAACAGAAAGTTAAACACTCACAACTAACAAAAAGTAGCCACACAAAGACACCTCAAAATAAAGAACAGAAACCTGCTTTTCAAACACCACAGCTCTGAAAAACCTACAGCATACAGGTCTACTCTGAACACAGGGGCTTCCATGAGCCAGAAGAAATTCAATGGGAATGTTTTTTGTTTGGGGTCTTTTGTTGGGGTGGCGAGGGGTTAATGTTATTTAACATCCAATCTATACCCCCCATTATCTCTGGGGATTTTTTTAATGGCTAACTTTTCAATTAATAATAGTTTGAATTTAGATATACTTGATCTTCATAACAATGATTTGAGGTAGATCATTAATTTTCCTGTTTTATACTTGAAGAAACTGAATTCAGAATGTAAACTTTCTTATCAAAAATTACACAGTGGGTCTAGGACAAAGTCATTATTTAACCTATGTAAATGTTTAACTTTTTTAGATGATCAGGTTGATACATCAACAAATGCCTGTGAAATTTTCAACAATCAATACATTATAAAACATTAAAGCTTTTAGAAGAAAATATAAGATTGCGTTTCTATGGCTTGGGGCACAAACTTTCTTAAACAGAATCTAAAAAGTAGTAACTATAAAGCAAAAATTGATGATATAGAATACATTAAAATTAAAATTTTCTGTTCATCAAAAGAATTCAATAAGACAATGAAAAGGCAGGCTATTAGGGATTTTGCAATACATGTATTTAAAAAAATCTCTATCTAACACATATAAAGAACTCCTACAAGTCAATAGGAAAAAGACATAAACCTGAGCATACACAGTTAATGTACAAGATAGTTGGAGAGTAGTTCTACCAATATAGTAAATGGGTAAAAGACATCCATAACTGGGCGGTGAATAAGGGAAGCTGGGGTATGCAGCAATGAGAATAAGGAACCACAACTACCACGCAACATGGATGGGTCTCGTGAACACAGCCCTGGGCACAGGAAGCAGGGAGAAGCAGTTCCTATGGGAGGATTCCACAGACATAAAATTCGAAAGCCTGCAGGACTGGCAAGCCTGCAGAGAGGAGACCGAGGACAGGTATTCTGGTGGGTGGGTGTTAGTAGAGAAGGCGTGTGCTTTGGGGGAGCAGCGCCAGGCCCCGGCCACTCCCATCACTACTCTGTCAGGAAGCTGGGCTGGACTGCGGCCTGCAGCCAGACCAAGGCGGACAATCAAGAGGGTAATGGAAGCCATAAAAAAACTGTAGAAATAAAAGTCCACGTCAGACAGTTCAGCAACCCAGATTCCAACCTGAAATCAGCAACCAGCCTCCGCTCCAACTCACGCCTCAGCCTTCCACAGAGCAAGTCCCTGAGCCCCGCACCCCCCCCCCCCGACTCCACCACAAATGACTCCTAGCCACTGTCAGCTGGCAGTCAGCTGCCGATGGACTTTCCACCCTCATGAAGGAAGGGCCAGTTCTCCTAGAGCAGGCGTCCTCAAACTACAGCCCGGGGGCCACGTGCAGCCCACCCAGGACATTTATCCGGCCCCTCGAGTGTTTTTGCCCCACTTGTTTCTTACTTCAAAATAAGATACATGCAGTGTGCATAGGAATTTGTTCATAGTTGCTTTTGTTTTTTTTAACTATAATCCGGCCCTCCAACGGGCCTGAGGGACAGTGAACTGGGCCCTGTTTAAAAAGCTTGAGGAGCCCTGTACTAGAGACGCGCTGCTAAGGAAGAGGAGGCCGTGGACGCCCTGCCCACGAAGTGCTTCTGGGTGGATCACCCTGCTGTGCAGCAGAAAGCTAGCATCATCCTGGCAACACTGACTTCCCGGTGCCCTACTTCTACTTATTGAACTGCGTTCTGGCTCTGCTGTGTGGCTGGGGCAAGGGGAAGAAAGCACTGGAGTCCAGAGCCTGCACTTAGGAGCTCTCTGGGATAGAAGACTGATCGAGACACAGGGCTTGGGTTGTAGCACCTGAGTCTACCTATCCTTAGAAGAGAAACACTAATGTCCTTCTTGAACCCAAAGCAAGCTGGAACAGCAACTAACCCAAAGTTTAACTGCTCCATACTCTCTGCTCAAAAACCACCTGGGCTGCTAAGGCTAGGAACAGATGAGAAAAGAGAGAGCCTAGTCATGATGGTCCAGTGGGCTACCCATTTGGCTGCTAACTGCAAGGTCAGCAGCTCAAAACCACAAGCTGCTCCACATGAGAAAGACGAGGCTTTCTAAAGCTCCTGTAAAGATTTATAGCCTCTGTACTGAAACAAGCAGCCATCGGGCAGGGAAGCAACAAAACCCACAAGGAAGAACACCAGCCTGTGTGATCATGAGGTGTTAACAGGAAGGGGTATCAGCAAGTTCAAAAACAAGCAACCAAATCAATGTGAAGGGGTATAGATGTAGTAGAAACCCAAAACCCACCTGTAAGATAATTGGACAGTCCCTCTCAGAAGGGCCACATGGAAGGGACGATAAATCCTGGGTGAGGGATAGCATTGATGAACCACATAACTATCTTCTACTTCTTTAATCCCCCCCGCTAACTATTATGGCTTTTGTTGTTTTACCTCATTAATCATATTAGATTTTCATATGTTCATTTGGATATTTAAGATGGTTTGGTACATGAAAGTCAAGACAGATAACCCTCCAGAAAGAGTAACAGGAGTAATGGTTCCCTGAGGGTACAGGAAGAGAGTGTGAGAGGGTCTGGGGAATGGGGAGTTGATAGCACTGATGACTGTATAACCCAACTCAATGGGATTGAACAACAGAATGGTATGTAAATGGATATATTGGATTGTGAAGATATGGCACACACACAAAAAAAACTATTATAGAAAAAAATGGCTCCTAGGGGGTATGGTAGGGGAGGAAGGGAACAAAGGGAAGCTGATATCAAGTAGTTAAAAAAGAAAGAAAATGTTTTGAAACTGATTGTACAATGCTGTTTGATATGATTGAATTATGGAATGCTATGATATCTGTAAAAGGTCCTAATAAAATGATTTTTTTTATTTATAGCCTCAAATCCCACATGGGGCAGTTCTACTCTGCCCTATAGGGTCGCTATCAGTCAGAACCAACTCAGTGACAGTTTTGAGCGAGAGGGCTACTTGAACTTGAATGCAGACTACTTATGCTCCAGCTCTGTTGTCGAGTTAAAGGGATGGATAGTTTCCTGCTGGAAAGGGAAGAAGGGGCTTTGCTCCAGATGGAGACAGAAAGTCAGTGTAGACTTATTTCTTGCTTCTACACACTTCTCATCATTCCTGAAGTTACCTCCTCATGGGAATTCCAGTCTGGCAGTTGCTTTATCTATTTCTTTCTCTTTTAAAAAATAACTTTATTGGGGGTTCCTTTATCTATTTCTCTTTCTCTCATGCTCTCTTTATCTTTTGGACCAGAAACTTCATTCCAACATCCCGTCTGATGCCACAGTGCCCAGCACTCCAACCACAAACTCTGTCCCAGCAATACTCTGAGGTGCTGACAGTCGTACCCATCCTTCCTGAGCCCTGCCTCCACTCAGATTCCCAAGGAAGTTCCCTAGTCTTTAAAATACACATATTTAATTGAAATTTGTGATATTATTCTTTAGTTTCAAAATTTTTAAGGAAATGGAATTGGACAGCAATGAGTAAAGACATGTTTTGCTGCTGAATAGAGAATGTTTTAAGTTATTATAAAATTTGAAATATAAAAACAATGGCAGCCAGAGTAATGTAGTGTTAGCCTTCAGATTAGGTGCTCTAAGCAGGGGTGGCCCGCAGCAGATGGTGACTAGGAGGAGACCTCCCAGTCAGTGATCACATTCTGTTATTTTACCTTAATGCGAGTGAGAAAAATGCGTTCACTGCAAAAACTCATCAATTTGTACACTTCAACAAGGTGTACTTTTCTGTAGATTTCGTTTAAACACTCACTTTAAAATTTACTGTTCTCTGGGCTTAAATATATTGACAAATCAATATAAGGGAGGTAGGTATAAGACTATATCAATGTATTTTTAAAATAATATTTTATTGCATATTCAGTGAAATTTTACACAGCAAAATATAGGTTCTCATTTAATGCTTTTCTACACACACTTCCTAGTCCCATTAATTACATTCCCTGCAGTCTGTCAGCATTCCTATTATTTTCACACTGGAAATCTAGTTTTCCTGTTCCCTTGACTCCTCATCTGTAGAGCAAATGCTGACCATTCAGTCTCATACAGGTGCCCCCCCCCCACAAGGGAGCATAGTACCTATGAGTGATCTTACCTTATTCTGTAAGCAAATCTGTTATCTAAAAGGTGATCTCAAGGAACTGTCTCACTTCAAAGTTTAAAAGAATGTCTAAGGGAGTCCTGACAAGTCCAGGAAGTGGAACTTCAAGGAATCTGAGCTCTGCGCCACCCTCCTCTCTAAGGCCATCTGTGAGAATGCGTCTGCTGTGTCCGAGGAGAACACTTGTGTCCGCTGGGCACCACCTAGCTCTTCTGGTCTCAGGGCGGATGACGCCATGGTGTGTGTAGTCAATTAGTCCTCGAGACTAGTTTCAGTAGAAAGACTACCAAAGTCAACACTCATTAGGTCGTCTTCTGAGAATACCCTGAATATCCCTGATCTGTGTAATGTTCTTATTTGCTTTTATATACTGCCAATTTGGTCTTTTCCCAAAGCTTAATTTCTTACTTGAGAACGGAACTGCTCATTTTGCTTTTCCTTTGAGCATTTTAATCCATTCTTTCAAATTTGGAGGAAGCAGAGAGAAGAATTTTGAAAGATGAAAAGAGACGTGACAGAATCAAGAAGGCTACACCTGAACCTGGCAAGCACAGGTGCAATATAAAATTACCTGAAGACTTGGGATTTGACAGCACGGCCACTGGTGGACAGTGATGTGTGAGATGAAGCCAAGAATGAAAACAGAAGGGCTGTTTAAGAAGCAAACACCCGTGTCCCCTCCCTCCTCATGTGCAGCTAAGCACTCCCCTGCTGCAACCCCAGCAGAAGGTCAGAGGTTATTTTCTAGCCTGGACGGTAGAGGAGATCCCTGGACTGGGAAAAAGCAGACAGAGTTTAAGGCTCCAGTATTGTACTTTAAAAACTGAATACCAAATTCACTGCCAGTGCGGCGATAAATGTTTGCATTCCAAAATGTGTGAGACCCTCGCTCTCTGATCAACACGTCAGGAGATGTGCTGGCATCCTCTTCCAAAATGTTACTCCCTTTGTTGTTGAGAACACCCCCAGTCAAACGCACACAAGCTGGGCAGCGCCTGCGTGTACAGCTCCACGCCACTGACGACCTTCTGTCTTCCAGTTGGTCAACCTGTCTCACCCTCCTTTTCTGAGTGGTTCTTCCTCGTTAATGGAAATTCACTACTCCTTCAGATTTCTACCCAAATCTTTTGAGTTGCTGTTGTCAATTTGATATCATATCAGTAGTTCTTAAAACGTTACGTTTCCTAGTTAAGCTAAATTATTGCTAGAGTTTAAGATGACTTCAAGTTTAAAGATTATCTCGGTGAAGTAAGTGTTTCAAAGGTCTATCCACCCTTCATTGCCTCAGAAAGTCCAGAGTCCATGTCATCGTTGTTGTTGTTAGGTGCCATCAAGTCGGATCCAACCCATAGCAACCCAATGCACAACAGACGGAAACACTGCCCGGTCCTGTGCCAGCCTCACAATGGTTCCTATGCTTGAGCCCATTGCTGCAGCCCGTGCCAGTCTCTCTCACTGAGGCCTTCCTCTTTTTAGCTGCCTCTCTACTTTACCCAGCATGATGTCCTTCTCCAGGAACCGCAGTTCCAGATCTCGTTGAAATCTGGTTCTGCATTAGTTTCTCCTTTTTCTCAGGACTCTTCTATAGAATTTCTTAATCCAGATATTTAGTAGTGGTGGCCAAACACCGTCCAGATCTTCTGGTCGCACAGCAAAGAAGGCAGTTAGCTATTCGAGTCATCTTCTCTTCCTAGTTCTCCTTCTTCCCACGTTGCTCCAAGCAAACTCAGACCCACTGTTGTGTCCGGGGTGGTCCCTTAAAGCTGTCACAACTCCAAGCAATACACAAGGAACTAGGAGGCAGATCCGAGGCCTTAAATGTAGTTTTAGACAAATTAACTAGGAAGTTCCAGAAAACTAATCTCCCAGCCGAAGAACTAAATCTCATAAGGGATGTGGTATATATGAAACCCCAGCAGTTTCTCTCTCCCCTCCTCTCTCCATCTGTCCGTCTGTCTGTCATTGGTGTGAATGCACCTACTCTTCACTTGTCGTCTAGCCCATGAGCCAACATTTCTCACTTAAAACAACAATGATAAGTCTACTATCTCTTTTGAACATTAGCCACACGCATTTGACAGTAAGACACTGAGGTGCAAGAACATGCTGCCACTGTGCTCAAGATGGTCACAGTGAAGTGTGAATTTAGTTGGGCCAAGTTACATAAGGATGCACGTTGGCAGGCGCGTAATCCTGAGGTCATTCTCCACTTTTGCATAATGCCTATTGTCAAATATTGGACTGGGTGTAGAAACCTAACCATGTTAATAACTAAGAAGTGCGTATGTATCTTGTCACACAACTTCTGCTGATTCAACTTTTAACAGGTGTACATCTTATTGACAGTAATTACAATAATCAGCTGTACAACCCAACCTGTAATCAAGGCGGTTTTTCCAGCACCACCAAACCACTCTTTTCTGTCTCCTTCTCAACCCCAATAGTAACCACTAAAAAACTTTGGTCTCTGCGCATTTGTTGTTTCTTTTCCTTTTAAATAAGTGAGGTAATTTTTTGGTACTTTTATAATTGGCTTATTTCATACAGTATAATGTCTTCAAACGCAATCCACCCTGTAGCGCATATCAGGACCTCATTTCTCCAATTAGCTGAGTAGTATTCCATTGTATGTACTCCTGTGCTGTGTCTTCCATTATATGTACACAGTATTCCATTGTATGTACTCCTGTGCTGTGTTTTGGGCATCCAGGTGGCTATGATTTCATGGGACAGCCCAGGTAGCTAACCTAATAACATGTCTCGTGCTTTTGTACTTCCTTTCAGCTTCCTTCGCCCTTCCTGCCATGACCGTGCGCCCAGGGTCTGGAGAGCCTGTAGGTGGCCCTGGAAGGTAAAACGCTGCTCTGTTCGCCTGGAACAAAGGAAGGAACATCAAAACAGGAGGATGTGGAAGGTGTGGCTAACTGGCTCCATGCACAATGGCCTCCTGTGCCACGAAACCCAAACAACCTGGTGGTGTATGGTCACTGTTACTGAACATTTGGATCAAAAATTCTTCTATCAAAAAGGGGCAGGGGTGGGAGTCGGGGGGAAGAACTGAGATGTAGAACAGAATTTCAAATTAGCATGAACCCAGGCATCTGTAGCCATGGCGGGTGGATGAACCCCTGAAGCCAATGCCTTGATATAATCTTAAACCTTAAACCTAAAATAGCCCCTTAAAGTCTTCTTAAAAACAAACAAATGGGAGGGCATATGGCCGGTGCCTCAGAGGAGCCAGTTGGAGACAGGGTGGTGATTTCTCCGGGAGCACCTGTCAAGGGATGAACATAGATGTGCCTGGAACCAGATGTTTCAACCCGTTTCTCCTCCTCGCAACACATCACATCTCGGTGCACCGTGGCAGTGGCAGCAGGAACATGGGCACTGTCCACCAGAACTGTCCTGAATCATGTCTTTCAATTCGAGATGGAGTTTGATACAGTTTGTCACCAAGCTACACAGCCTCTCCCAGATGACTACAATTGGAAGGTGGGGCTTGCTTGGACATCAGATGTCAGGACAGTAGCATGCTACCGCCCTTCTGTGGGCATTCCAGATGAACATCCAAAACCTACTCCTCGGCCAGACCCTACACATAACAGTGAAGAAACACATGACCACGTGCTGAAAACTAGATTCGAAGTGAAGGATCAGCCCCTTGAACAAGGACCTAGGACAGAACAACTTAGCAAAAGGTTCTTTACTACGAAGGCACCATTGGTCTCCTCACGGGCAGTGTCATAGACGTCGTAAGAAATTGAATCCTCCAAAAGACAGATGATTTCATGGTGCTCATTAGGAATCAGAGAGAAATGCTATATTTTGCTTCATTTGCCACTTGAGAAAATATCTGATGTAGTCCCTACTTTGTTATAAAGCAATTTTAAAAATAAAGAACTAAAATTTAAAAATGGTTAACTTAATAAAGAATGTCTGCCTTGAGCATCGACCTCTTTTAAGAGCTAGCTAAACGGGATCAAATTCACAAGAGCAATTTTCAAGTTAGATAGAACAATTAGGAAGAGTCCATTTATGTTAATGGGGGAGGAATGACTCAAAAAAAGAGTGTGAAAATGGTTGAACAATTTAAAGAATGTGATCAATGGCATTGATTTGTACATGAAACTGTTGAATTCATAGTTTCTGCTTACACAATCTCAATAAGAAACTAAAATCATTTTTTAAATATATGCTACATCATTCCATTGACAGAATCATAATTACAGAGATGAGCAGGTTACTGGTTGGCAGGCGATGGAGACTAGGAAGAACAAGAGTGACTGCATAGGGACAACCCAGGGTGATGGTTCAGACGAGGCAGTGGTTTTGATTGTGGTAGAGGTTATCGAAAGCTACCAAAAATCAATTCCAGCTGATGGCCATTGCAAAGATGCTGACTCACGGCAACCTCACTTGTTAGAGGAGAATGGAGCTCCACGGGGTTCTCTTGGCTAATCACAGGCCATTCTTCCACATCGCCACTAGGAAGAACTACGACCCATTTGGTTAGCAGAAGAGAATGACCAGTGGGGACCACCCCAGGACCATGGAAGGCAACGTGTGATAACTGTATATCGCTGTACATATACGAAGGAGTCCTGGCTGCACAGTGGTTAAGGTCTGGCTACTATTCAAAAGGTTGACAGTTCAAAGTTACCAGTTGATCTGTGGGAGAAAGATGTGGCAGTCTGCTTCTATAAAGATTTCAGCCTGAGAAAGCCTACGGTACAGCTATACTCTTCTGTGCCAGGACACTATGAGTTTGGAATCAACTCAGTGGCAATGCCATTCATTCTCTCTCTCTCTCTCTCTCTCTCTCTCTCTCTCTCTCTCTCTCTCTCTCTCTCTCTCTCTCTCTCTCTCACACACACACACACACACACACACACACACACACACACTCCTAAATACGTGTACATAAATTGGTGTCATCTGAAAAATCTCTTTGGATTATGACAATGTCGATTTATTAGCTTTGAAATTGTACTAGATCTGTCAATGTTGTTAACAAGGAGTGGGTGTGCACAGAAGAAAAATATATAGCAATTTCCGATGCGTTTCTTTGCAAATTCTTGCAAGCCTATACTTTAGGACATGTGGAGAACCTACAGCTTCACATTTTGATGTGATTTTATAGCAATAAAAAATGTGTTTGCTTTAAGCCATACATGTAACACGCCAAGGAAAGTCACTGAACAGATATTCATTGAGTACCTCCTCTGTGCTAGGTTCCATGCCAACAATGGTGGTATAATTGTGACAGGAATTGTGCCCTCTAAAGGAAAAAACTAAACCCACTGCCCTCTGGTCGGGAAACTGGCAAGCAGCAGCCCATTATAAGGCGGTGCATTATTCTTTCCAACGCCTTAGCAACTGGAGAACTCAGCCAACACACCCATATAAGTACACAGCTCGTTCCTTACAAGCCCCTCCCCACGCGCTCCCTTTGGAAGGCCAGAAACGCAGACGCAGAAGAGCTGATGCCACCATAAAGCTCACCTTGATAACCTGTGATCTCACTTACCGTCGTTGGAAAAATCCCCTTCACAAAATGCAGTCCGCCTACGGTACTTTACTTAAGGCAGGCTGTCTGGAATTTTAAACATCGTTTTATTGGCATTCAACTCACATATCATTTCATCGTTCAATCACATGAGAAGAGTTGTATAATCATCACCACAATCAACTTCAAAACATTTCTTCTTATACTCATTGTTGGCTCTCCATTTCCCTCACCTTCTCTGATATGCCTCCAGGTAGGTATTAATCTAATTACTGTCTCTATGGATTTACCTATCCTGAAAAACAAATAAAACATAAACAGGAAGGGGGGAAAAAACATTCTCCTACCTCGATACATTCCTCAAACGCAGGCAAGTTGGACGTGGAGATCACCTACACAGGCCAGATAATGAGGTGTCCTCTCTTATTTTCCTGACTTTTAGTGATGAAAAGGTAGGTCCTGCTATCTAGTTAGTGAACAAAAGACACCCTGGGACTGGCCTAAGATTTAACAAACCTTGTTCTGTTACTGGGGCCCTGGGGGTGTAGTGGTTACACATTGGTCTGCTAACTGCAACTTCTGAGGAAGAAAGACCAGGCTCTCGACTCCAATAAAGAGTTACTGTCTCAGAAATGTATCCCATAGAGTAACTATGAGTCCAATCAACTCCGCATCAGTGAATTTGGTTTTGTATTAATGCTTGTTTGCTCATGGTCAACAGTTGTTTCTAGTTAATGTAAAACATCTACACATGACTCTCCTAAGTGTAAATTCCAAGACCAAAGGTATAGATTCTGTGTGTGTGCGCGGATTCAAAGAGGACACCAGAGAGACAGTCAAGTCGCCTTTGCGCTGCCTAGTGCCCCTGATGGTGTCCCCGCCCCTCTAAACAAAAACTCTTTCTTCCCCTGCCAACATCGAGTGAGGGAATGGGCGGCAAAACTTCAGAGGACAATCCCTGCATTTCAGGTTACATCTCCATGATTTTAACCTGCTCCCCTCCACTGGCCTTTCTTCTGGTATCATGGTGACATCCTGATCTTTCCCACTGAGGACTTAATCTAATTCTCCCCCACACCACTCATGGCAGCCAATGGGTGACCTACCAATTATACTCTTCCACAGAGTGAAGAGGAAGAGATCAACACTGGCCAGCAACCTTTTGATTTTGGCTTTTTAATCTCTTGCCATTAAGTGGTAGGAGAAAGTTACTTTTTTTTAAAAGACATTTTTAGTTAAAGGCATAAAATACTGGAAATATTTTGCATCTCGATGCATATAGCAGAGAAAACATTCTACTGTACAGGTCTTAATGACCACATTTTTCCAGACTTGACAATATATTCTTTCCAGAAAATATGAAAAGGTATGAAGTACTAATATGTTCTACAACATGAGTCCTGAAATCATGGTGGCCAGTGAAAGAAATCAGACATACAAGAGCACAGTTACATGCAATGTCTGGAACAGGCACATCTATAGAGACAGAAAGTAGATCAATGGCTGTCAGGGGCAGAAGAGAGGGGAAATACTATCTGGGTTGCCTTCTGAGTGATGAAAAGTCAGAATTACTGGGGATGGCAACACAACCCTGTGAATTTTGTTAAAAACAAAAGTCTGACTTGTACACTGTCAGAGGGTTTGCTTCCTTCTTTGTGTTTTATATGACTTTCTGTATATGAAACCCAGGATAGGTAAACCTATAGATACGGTAATTGGACTGATAATTACCTAGAGGCATGGCAGGGAAGAACTGGGGAAATGGGTAGCTAACAAGTACGACTGCAAGAAGAACATGTCCTGAAATTAACTGTACTGATGACTGCGCAGCTTTTCTTTAATATGACTGAATGATTAAATTACACGATGTGTGCCAAAAAGCTATTTTTAGAAAAATAAAATGACTATATGGACTATGTAATATATCTCAATGAAAAAAGTACACTGAGATATCATAAGAAAATTTTAAATGCAATTTTATTGTAGCTCCATAATTCTTTTCTCAAAAGAAATCTCACCCACTAAGATAAATCAAACGAAAAATCTCCACAGGACTCTAAAGCTCTATAAAATGAGCAGTGATTGAGTCAAGATGAATCTGCAGGAAACTTTCCCATCGCCTTGTTGGTCGAGGCCAATGAACTATACGCTCCACCTGGCTACCCCGTTTCTTTAATGATATTAACCCACTGCAGATTCACCCAAATAAGCAAGACAGGTGATAACAGAAGACAGACAGACAAGATCAAGGTCAGCTGCAACTTCTCTGCTGTACCATTTACTTGCCCAGGAAGTTCAACTCTCCTCCTAGCATCCTGCCCTGCTAGGCATGAGCATTTGAATGGCTGACAGGCCGGTTTCTGAATCTAATAAAGGAAGGCACCGTTCTCATTATAAAGCAGTATAGATTTAGCAGTACTTTACAGCAGCATTTGACAGACAGTAAAGATCTGGAAAGTGCTGGGGCAGATACGATTAAGTGGGGGGAAAGAAAGAATGAAAAGGGATCTCAGCTAAGTAAAGCACGCAGGGCTAGATAAGGATATGCAGAGAGGAGACGCACTGACATCTCCCTAGCAATTACCTCCCCAAGATGGGCTCGTGGTTACAAAGATGGTTTGCTCTGTGCTTTATTAAATTTGCATAATGTCCTCAGGAACACATATCCATGCTTAATGCCATTGTATTAAGGACGTTTGTGGCAGAGGTGGCTGGGTGCTTTTTAAAACTATGATGATGATGGCAAAATTCGAGGTAGGGAACTATTTGCCGGCTCGGTGATCTCCAGATGTGCGGCAAGGAGACGATATATATTGTGCAGCCGCCACCGTTAGCCATTCCCAAATTTTTCCATCACCCCAAGGGAAGCACACTGTCCCCTAGTCAGCCAGGTGCTTTTGAAGTAATAATTCGAATCTCACAACAACTCTGTGAAGTAGGTGCTATTTCAAAGTGAGGAAACAGAGACTCAAAGAAATGGAGGACCTGCCCTGTGGTGAGTCTGAGGTCCAGACTGACTGCAGTTGTCTTCCTGGCTGTCTCCCTCCCCTCATTTTCCTTTCTCTCCTCTCTTCCTCAGCAGACACAGAAGGACTGTGAAATGCCAAAATGTAAGCCTGTAACTGAAAGCATGGGGAGTGGCATGAAAAGACAAACACAGACTGCTCTGAAAACATATAATAACGGAGCATGGGGAAGGGAGCCAGTGGAGAAGCCAGGCCAAGCCCTCTATGGCAGTGGAAATTGCATATATATATGGCAGTAGGAACTGGAACTGCATGTTGGGAACTCAAAATGTCAAGTTTCTGACAGTGAAATAAATTCAGGGTGACTTACTACAAATGCCAGGTTCTGCGTGGTTAAGTGAGGAGCCCTGGAGGCACAGTAGGTTAGGTGCTGGGCTGCTAGCCACAAGGTCAGCAGTTTGAAACCACCAGCCACTCCTCAAGAGAAAGACGAGGTTTTCTACTTCTCTAAAGAGTTGCAGCCCAGCTATCAAAAGATGTGGTGTCTGGGGTCTTAAAGGCTCTAAGGTAAACAAGCGGCCATGTAGCTTATAAGCAACAATGCCCACTTGGAAGAAGCGCACCAGACTGTGTGATCACGATGTGCCGAAGGGATCTAGAGGACGGGTGGGTTGGAAAGGGGGAACCGATTACAAGGATCTACATGTGACCTCCTCCCTGGGGGACGGACAACAGAAAAGTGGGTGAAGGGAGACGTCGGCCAGTGTAAGATATGACAAAATAATAATTTATAAATTATCAAGTGTTCATGAGGGAGGGGGGAGCGGGGAGGGAGGGGGAAAACGAGGGCCTGATGCCAGGGGTTTACATGGAAAGGAAATGTTTTGAGAATGATGAGGGTAATGAATGTACAAATGTGCTTTATACAATTCATGTAAGTATGGATTGTGATAAGAGCTGTATGAACCCCCAATAAAATGATTTTAAAAAAAGAGAGAGAGCTGCCATCCCAGGAACCCAGAAACAGTTCTACCTTGTTCTATAGCATTGGAATTGACTCCGTGGCAGAGTTTGGTTTTGAGTTTGTGTGAGTACGTGGATAGAGGTATAAATAGATACATAGATATAATATATAGGTAGTTGTAATCTGCATATTAATATTTAAATTCTGGATTCTCAAGGCAAATAAATACATTCCCCGTGTCTCCTTCGGTGGGCAATGTTCTGCAGAGATGGGAATAGTTCCCACTCTTGCTTCCTCTCCCCACTTCAACCAGGCTTTTCGGTGCCTGTGCAGCCCCCGCTCGGGAGAGCCCTTTGCTTCTAAAACTGGCTCCCACATTTCCCCATTTATTTCACAGAGACTGGAGCCACAGCTGGGTTCGCTCTCTGACCCCCGGGCCCCAGTCCTCCTCACCAACACTATCACATTGGGAAAAAAGTATTCTAAATTTAAACACATAGCAACAAAACTAAAAATGGCTTTGAAATGTGAACAAACATACCTTCGCTAGGTTCCCCCCTCCCCTTTTTTTTGAATGCTGGCTCCTTTTTAGATTTCACAGGCATGAACCACTCTATGCACAGGCGGTCCAATGACTCCTTGCTGATAAAACAACCATCTCCACCTTCATATCAGATTTTAAAAGGGGTGTTTTTCAAAGCCGAGGAGTGAGGTTGGAGGAGGGCACAGAGCCGGGAATTAAGTGCTGACTCATGCAAGGCGCATTTGGGGTTCTGAGAAGGTCACCCTGGCCCAGTATCAATGCAGCTAGCTCTTCCTCACCCCCTTTCTGAATCAGCACGCTGGGAAAGTAAACAGAGCTGGAAGTCAGAGGCCTCAGTGCCAATCCTAGTTTTATGTAAGAACGCTCCACTCCCCGGGGAATTGCCTCTTTCCAAGCTTCAGTTTTGTCATCTGTAAAATGAGAAGGTTGAAGACAGAGCATTAAAAGTTAGTTCTTAAAAAGGGGGGAGGGGGAAGGAGTGTAACAAAAATATAGAGTGATGCAAATGATCAAGTACTGGGAGCCCTCCCCAAAGGTGGACAGTTCAAACCCACCAAGAGTTGGCTGAAAGGTCAGGCCTGGCTGTCTGGTTCTGTCTTCAACACTCTAGGGAGCAGCACTGCTTCAGTCTACTGTGTGGTCATCAGGACTCAACTAATAACACACACACACACAAATGTGAGTAAGTCAAGCACTCGGCTCAATGGAGTCTCAAAAGCTGGATGCACCCAAATAAACAGCAACCAAGTAACATGGTCTGACCAGCGTCCTAGAGCCTCTCTGCTTCCTTTGCATTTTTTAAATACTAGCACTGGAGTGGAGAAACATACAGGAAAGGATGAAAAATCAGTGACAGTCTGCTGGTTTGATTTTAAAAGAGAATTTGGGGAAATATGCAAAACACTTCCCAAACTGGGTAATTTGCCCTTCAGTTGGTCACCCGCCCTTCAGCTCTATGGTACAGTGGAGTAGAGCTATCTTCCGCCCCGAGCCAGCCCTGCAATTACCCTGATGTATACTTAAGAGGAGGAAGAGCTGTGTGGCACATTAGCTGTGCAAAAATGTATGGTGCGTGAGTAGACAGCCTGAGAGATGGCGGGGCCCTGAAGCCCGGTGCACAAACCAGCACCACACATGACCTCTGCTCCTGGGGAAGCTGTTGAAAAAAGTTCCTACTCAGCTGTGGTAGGCAATTTGGATCAAGTGTTCTAAAAAAAATTTTTTTTTATAATCAAATTATTTGGTAAATTTTAGAATCCCATTGAACTGGAAAGCAAGCATTAGTAATTCCAAAGGAGGATCAGCCTCGGGGAAGGGGAGAGTGAAAAATGAGTCTGTGGCATACATATTCCCTAGAACAAAGGAACACAAAGTTGTAAGCGTTTTGGAGGAAATGTGGGAAAGGAAGCTGCTGGCAAGCTTTCAATAAGCTAGGGAGAATAAATAGAAATCAATTTTACATATCTTCTGTGGTATATCTAAGATATTTAAAGTGTCAAAATATCTTGCTTATTGGGTCTGCTGTTTTTATTTTGGCTCATTTTCAGGGAAACAAACAAAATTCACATGGATTGGTTCTACTTCCAACTATATCAGAATGACTTGTAAGCAGACCAATAGTTCTGCTGACGACAACTCCAAAAGCCATATTTTAAAAACCCAAAAGGTCATAGCCAGGCAAAGGACAGAGAAGTCCACAGGACTGTAGACACTTGTGGGCTGCAAAAACACACGCAGGTCTGAGAAGGCAGATTTCAGAGACTGTGACAAAAGCTGGTCTAACAGAAGCTTCCCCTGAAGTGTTGCTGACTGAGTGACATTGGGAAAGACGCTAGGAATCCGAAAGAACGCATCTGAAACACAGAGTGAGACTTCTGAGAGTAGTTTGTGGCAGTCTCACAGTACTAGAGTGATGAGATTTGGGGATTATGGCTTTCCCAGGAGAAGTGGGAGGATTCAGCAGTATTCCTTGGAGCCTAGATTTAGGGGAAGCGTTAAGCAAGGGCTTAACTGAATTGAGGTTATTTCCTTTCTGCTGTGAGCAAATACTAGGGTATATACTCATAGAACAGACATGGCATCCTCCAGAACAACTTCATACATAATGTAGCACTTTTCATTAGAAAACATGGAAGGCATATCATGAAAGAGGAGGACCACAGGGAAAAACAGAAAGGATAAACAGACCCACAAATGACCCAGATTTTGGAGTCATTAAACATGGTCTTTAAAATGACAGTGAAAGAAAATTCAAGAGAACAGAAGACAAGGTAAAGAGCCTAATAAAAGCTCCAGAAACGAAAGATTAAAAATGCAATCTAAACAAGCAGCTATCCAACAGGGAAGCAACCAGCCCACGTGGAAGACGCACACCAGCCAGTGCGATCATGAGATGTCAGAGGGGCCAGGTAACCGGCATCAGAAGATTCATAACAAACAACAAACAAAAACACATTGGTGGGGGGGGGGCGTCTGGAGCAGAGATCCAAAGCCCATCTTAGACAATGGAACATCCCCCACCAGAGGGATAGCAGAAAGGGGATGAGTCAATCAGGATGCAGTAGAGCACTGATGGATCATGCAATATTCCTCGGGTCCCTTGAGGCCTCCTCACTCCCCCCACCACCACTATCATGACCCCACTGCTGCTTCCCACTCTGGACTGGACAGGAACACGTACATAGGTATAGGCAAGAGATACAGCTCAGGACACACGGAACCCAAGGACAGGAATGGTTATAGCGATACCAAAAGGGTAGAGGTAAGGAGGAGAAAACAGAGGAGGAAGGGGGAACCGGCCCCAATGAATCAAAGACCCAGAACAAAAAAATCATATAATTGTGAATAAGGGGGAGTATGGAGTGGAGACCCAAAGGCCATCCGTAGACAATTGGACATTCCCTTACAGAAGGATCACAAGGAAGAGATGAGCTAGTCAGGGTGCAGTAAAGCACTGATGAAACACACAACTTTCCGCTAGTTCTTTAATGCTCCCCACCCCCAGTATCAGGACCCCAATTCTATCTTACAAATCTAGCTAGACCAGAGCATGTACACTGGTACAGATAAGAGCTTCAAACACAGGGAATAAGGACAGATAAACCCCTCAGGACCAATAATGAGAGGAGGGGAAGGAGAGAAAGGAGGAACTGATCACAATGATCTACATATAATCCCATCACTGGGGTATGGACAATGAAAAGTGCAAGAAGGGAGACATCAGTAAGAATAAGACATGAAAAATGATAATAATTGATCAATTATTATGGGTTTATGAGAGAGGGATGGGGGGAGATGAGGACCTGATACCAAGGGCTCAAGTAGAAAGAAAATGTTTTGAAAATAATGATGGCAACAAATGTACAAATGTGCTTGACACAAGGAATGTATGTATGTATTGTTATAAGAGCTATATAAGCCCCTAATAAAATGATTAAAAAATAAAAGTTCTGGCCTAGACAGCTTCACTGGAGAATTTTACTAAATATTCAGAGAAGAGTTCATACCAGTTCTATTCAAATTAATCCAGAACATAGAAGAGCATGGAATACCCCCACATTCCGTTGATGAAGCAAGCTTAGCAGTGATATCAAAGCCAGACCACGGAAGTACTAAAAAGAAAAGTAAGCATCCATATCCCTCTTGACTATGGATGCAAAATTCTCAGTAAGACCGTAGCCAATAGAAGTCAACACTATATCCAAAAAGTCATGATACGGCATCATCAAGTAAGATTCATCCCAATGTCACAAAGGAGGATTCAACATTAGAAAATCAATCAAGGTAATCCAACATAAATAAAACAAAGGAAAAGAAAATGATCCTCTGTAGAAAAGCAATTGATAAAATCCAGCAGATTTTCCTGATACAAATTCTTAGCAAAATAGGAATAAAAGGAAAATTCCTCAACATAATTAAAGACATGTATGCAAAACCAACAGTCAATATTATTCTCAACGGAGAGAATGAAGGCATTCTCCTTGATATCAGACACCTGGCAAGTATGCCCTTCCACTACTTGTATTCAATCCTGTACTTGAAATCCCAACTTAAGTAATATGGCAAGAAAGGAAAGCTATGGGTATCTAAGTTTAAAAGGGGGAATTAAAATATCCTTATTTGTGAATGATCTTGTCTGTCATACAGAAACATCCAGAAATTTCGCAAGAAAATCATGGGAGCTGATAAGGTTCAGCAAAGCAAAAGAGTACAAGATTAAACACAGAAACCAGGGGGGTTCCTTATACTAACAAAGACTTCGAAAAAGAAATAAAGATGATAATACCATTTACAATAGCCCCCAAACAAGAAAATTTCTAGAAATAAGCCTAACCAGGGATATAAAAGACTTATACAAGGACAACCATAAAATACCACAGCAATAAACTAAAGGAGACCTGAAAACCCAGAAAGGCATTCTATGTTCCTGAATTAGGAAATGTAGCATTGTGGGAAATGCCCACACTACCAAAGTGAGCTATAGCTAGAACGCAAATCCGATCCAAATTCCAACACTGTTCTTTACCAAAATGGAAAAAAATATCAGTCTCTGACCGAATCGAATGATGCTAAAACTTTGCCTAGGGGGAAATCTACAGTCTTTATAAAGATAAGCCCTGCTCCCCAGCCCCACCCTGCAAAATCCCATTGCCATCAAGCTGACGCGGACTCAGCAGTTCTATGTAGGGTTTCCAAGACAGTAAATTTTTACAAAGAAGGCAGCTTCATGGTGCGCCCAGGGAGCACTGTCGACCATGCACGCAGAGTCCAGCACCTAGCCCACAACACCACCAGGGATCCTTTATGAAAGATATGTTAATAAGTTATAAAGGTAAAAGCAGTGTCATGAAATAGAAATGTAAAATACAATAAAAAATCAAATAAACCTATTAAAAATTTATGATGTTTTAGAGTTAGCCAAAACTTAGCAATAACCTGACTAAACTCATTGTCATCATGTCCATACTGACTCATAATGACCCTATAGGACGGGGTAGAACCGCCCTTGTGAGATGTGGAGACTGTAACTCTTTACAGGAGTAGAAAGGAAAGTTCCATCTTTCTCCTGTTGAGCAGCTGGTGGTTTCTAACTGCTGACCTTTTGGTTAGCAGCCCAGTGTGTAACCACTAGGCCACCAGAGGTCAGCAATAGTCATAAAACATTAGAACTAATGGGAGAAGACAAGCCAGTCAAGGTGCAGTATAGCAACTATAAAACATACAACTTTCCTCTAGTTCCTAAATGCTCACCCACCCCCATCCCACCCCCACTATCGTGATCCCAATTCTACCTTACAAGTCTGGCCAGACCAGAGAATGTGCCCTGGTACAGATAGGAACTGGAAACACAGGGAATCCAGGACAGATGATCCCTTCAGGACCAGTGGTGAGATGGCAATACCGGGAGGGTAGAGGGAAAGTGGGGTAGAAAGGGGGAACCAATTGCAAGGATCTACATGGACAACAGAAAAGTGGCTGAAGGGAGATGTTGGACAGTGTAAGATATGACAAAATAATCATAATTTATAAATTATCAAGGGTTTATAAGCAAGGAAGGAGGGGGAAAATGAGGAGCTGATACTAAGGGCTCAAGTAGAAAGAAAATGTTTTGAGAATGATCATGGCAACAAATGTACAAATGTGCTTGACACATGGATGGAGGTATGGATTGTGATGAGTTTTTTTTTTCTTTTTGTGATGAGTTTTATAAGCCACCAGTAAAATGAATTTTTTTTCATTAGAACTAAGTTATTCACAGAAAATTATCATGATTCACAGAAAACTTGTCTAAATAGTTTAAACCCAAGAGAATCTTAAAAACTATTAAAGTCAGAGAATAATAGAGCAAGATAACTCAACATAAGGTTAATATATTAAAAGCATTTTATTTTCCTACATTCCTAGCAACAATTAGAAAATGAAATTCTATAATATACATTAAAAATTTCAATCACCAGTAACATCACTTTCAAAAATGTTGCAATCCCTCTATCCCAGGATCTATGCCCTCTAAAGGAAAAGTGTGTGCTGAATTCAATCCTAGTGAGGGGCTGTTCTATGTGGAGTCAGAAATACAGAACTGTCTGAGGTATTAACATTGCTAAGGGTTTTTTACATTAGAAGGACTACAACAAGCTTGTTTTATAAATTCTCAGACATAATATAAGAAATGTAGACCTACTTAATCCTACTTAACCCAATGCCTCCTTTTTACAAAATATGTTGTATTCCCATTGAGTATCCCAAAGTGAAAAATCATAGATAAAATAAAACTTAACTAACACATAACCGATATAATTAAACACACACACATATTTTGTATGCATGGTCCAATTGTAATATAAAGAAGCTAAACATTTACTAATAACAAAATAATACATGTTTCAGTATGATATAAGCAGAACTACATTAGAAAACATGATAAAATGAGTACTTGCATCTATACATCTCTGCTTGCATCCATCTATGAATGAGAGGTAGTTTGCACTGTAGCCCCAAGACAAATGGCTGAGTTGCTGTGGCATTTGATTATCTGAACAAAACTGCAAGTAATTTTTCCTGAATTCACACAGTGATCTTAATCCTGAAAATTCCAGTGTAGCATATATGTAAAACCAATTTATATTTTAGGTTCAGAAAAATACATAGCAGTTTGTCTATACAAGTAAAATAAGTGATCATCCCATAGTATTCCAGATAATTGGTCAGTGTGCATAAAAGTGCAGAATGCTGCAAAAACACTATCTAGTATGTCTGGTTTCTTTCCACTAAATGCTACTAGTTGCTAGCACACATGGAGACCCGAGTGTGTCAGAGTAGAATTATGTTCCACGGCGTTTTCAGTAGCTCATTTCTCAGAAGCAAATTATCAGGACTTTCTTCTAAGATTCCCAAAGTGAGCAATACCTCCTAACCCATTGGATGAACTTCTGGAACAGTCAAAGGGGACTGCAAAAGCAGATACCTACACTTTATCCTGGATTGTGAGCTATAGTGAGAGGGAGCTGGGTAAATTTCTTTGTCTGGGGAGGGGAAGGGGTAGGTAGCCCAAGTCAGTTTGGGAGCCTATGAGGGGATACCCCACCAAAAAAAAACCAGAATTTTTTTTCAAAGTTATGTATTTAAATTATTTTACAGAACCTTATCCACCTATGTCATCAAATCACTGTCCTTTTGTGTCCCTCTGCATTTGAAGAAACAAAAAGTCACTCAGAGCAAGGTCAGGTGAGTAAGGTACGTGGGGTAAGAGAGGGATGCTGTTGGTTTTTTTTGTTGTTTTTTTTTTTTGAGGGGGATGCTATTTTTTGCCAGAACTGGTACATTGAGTTGGCTGCATGAGCAGGTGCATTGTCATGGTGGCAAAACCAGTGCCCCGTCTGCCACAAGTCGGGCCTTTTTTCCTATACCGTTAGGCAATCTTTTCAGAACCTCTAAACAGAAAGCTTGATTGACAGAGGATGACTTGGTGGAATTATCTCCAAATACATGTATCCCCCTCACATCACAAAAACAAATGAACACCGTCTTGATCTTTGATTTCACCTGACGAGCTTTTGGGAGCAAGGTGACGATGGTGTCTTCCACTGGCTTGATTGATGTTTGCCTGCAGCATCGTAAAAATAGCACCGTGTCTCCTCATCAGTACGGACCTTGGGGAAAGTCTGGGTAGATTCAGAGCTGTTCTTTCAAAGCACGGCAAGTTTCCTGTTGATGCTCTTTTTCCTGGTCAGTCAGAACCTGAGGCACAAATTTCACAGTGATCCTTCTCATTCCCAAATGTTTCCTTAAAATTTGTTGAACCGAGCACCAAGATAGTCCAGATAACTTACACGTCTCTTCAATGGTCCATCGTCAGTCTTTGAGCACAAATGCACAAATTTTGTCAACATTTTCCCCTGTTCAGGAAGTTGACAAATATCCAGAATAGATATGTCACCTCTTTTGAAATGAAAAAACCACTCGCACACTTGAATTTTTCCCGTAGTGCTGTCCTTGTAAGTTGTGTTCAACATCACAACAGTTTCTGTGGTATTTTTCCCGACAGGAAACAAAATTTCAGCCATGCACTGTTCTCTTAAATCAGCTGTCTCTTCTCTCTCTCTCTCTCTCTCTCTCTCTCTCTCTCTCTCTCTCTCTCTCTCTCACACACACACACACACACACACACACACACACACACACACCCCACAAGGTTCGAGTAAAACTGCTTTTACTAAAAAATTCACTATGACCACAGAGAAACTTCCCAAGCAACACCACTAGGTACACTAACTCAGAGCCAGTTGCTGATGCTCACCTAGTGGGAAGAATCATACTAGGAAAGCTCTGCCCAGCAGAGCTCTATTCTGTTTTGTTTGTTTTCAGTACTCCTTCATGTGATTCAACCTTTGGGTTAGCAGCAGGATACATTAATCTTTTATTCTACTCCAGGCCTTCAGAGGCTACTCCAACCCCCTTGCCAAAATAAACACTTAGAAATTTTCAAGTTGCCCGAAGAGACAGTAACATGCCCATCGAAAAGCACTGGCCCATGCTAGCACATGCCAGCTCTGAACCCCTGAGGAGTGAGAGATCACTCCAATGAAAAGAACATTCTCCAAACCATCTACTTACACGCAAGAAATTTAGATCTTCTTTGAAAATTCTTTTTTTCAAAGTAGTCATGATGGTTTAAAAAAAATCACAACATTCTTGTATTTCCTTACATGTATTTATTTTGAAATGGAGGATGAACCCCAAACACTTTTTTTAAATCATTTTATTGGGGGCTCATACAACTCTTGTCACAATCCATATACATATCCATTGTGTGTCAAGCACATTTGTATATTCATTACCCACATCGTTCTCAAAACATTTTCCTTCTACTTGAGCCCTTGGTATCAGCTCATTTTCCCCCCTCTCCCAGCTCCGCTGTCCTTCATGAACCCTTGATAATTTATAAATTATTATTTTGTCATATCTTACACTGTCTGACGTCTCCCCTTCACCCACTTTTCTGTTGTCCATCCCCCAGGGAGGAGATTATATATAGATCCTTGTAATCGGTTTCCCCTTTCTACTCCACCCTCCCAGTATCGCCACTCACACCACTGGTCCTGAAGGGATCACCTGTCCTGGATTCCCTGTGTTTCCAGTTCCTATCTATACCAGTGTACAGCCTCTGATCTAGCTGGATTTGTAAGTAGAATTGGGATCATGATAGTGGGGCGGAGCACCACACACTTTTAAAAGGTAAGTCTGGATCTAAAGGTCTGGGCATGACCTGTTCAAACTCCCAATCATATTTTGCCATAACTTCCCATGAAAAATTAAAGAACATTTTACATCAAGGAAATGTAAAGCACTGGTGTGATGCTCTGATCCTAGTTGGATCACATCAAGATATGCTAGGAATCACCCATTTGCTCCCAAAATGTTACTTGAGGATAAAAATCTAAAAATAAAAAAGAAAGAAAAAAATTGGAGGTATGTCTATGCAAATTTTCGGTTGTTCCTCCTATCTCTGCCTCCAGAACCTCGCTGAATTAAATATTGAGAATTTATTAAGCAGAAAGAAAATCTGAAACTGAACTAAGAGCTAAAACACCTGTTTTCCAAATAGACACAACTTAGGAAAGTTAGTCAATGTCATCCTTTTTTACTGAACGATGTTGGTGATCCTTTTTCAAGCTGCAGTTTTACAAGGTTGTTGTGGTTGTTGTTAGGTGCCATCCGGTCACTTCCGATTCAGAGACCCTGTGTACAGCAGTATGAACACTGCTCTGGTCCTGCATCATCCTCAGAATAGGAATGTGTGAGCCCACTGTAGCCACAAGGTTACAACCCATCTTGTTGGCCAAGCAGGATGTCCTTCCCAAGGAACTCGTACTTAGGCTTGTTTACCATTGTGATTGCTTTTGGGGTGAAAAGACTTGAGTTGTAATACTAGCTCTCCCTATTACTAGCTATGTGTCCCTGCACAATAGTTTTAATCCGGCTCTTCATTTTCTTATATGTAAAATACCACCTACCTTGCAGTGTTGTGACAAAATGCAAAGCACCTCACAGAATGCTTTTCACATACTAGTTGTTCATTAAATAGGAAATGTGATTGCTATTATTATAATTAGCTGTCCTGCTTGCCAATATCTACTTATTAACTCATCCAACTGTTTTTTTTTCTTTGTTGCTTCATACATCATCTTTGTTTCTTTTTTTCCTGGCTTAGTAAGCATCTTGAAATATGCAGGTTAAGTGTTATACAATGCCTTATTGTATTCAAGAGCCTTACTGGTCTGTCTGAACACATGATGTTCCAAAAGGTGGGAGAAGAAAGAAAGACAGTTATTAAACACAATTCAACATTGACCAGTCATGTGATGGCAGCTTATAAAAATTTAGTAGCGGCCTACCCACAACCTAAAGATTTATTCGCCCCTGTCAACCTCTTTACATTTTATCTGGTTCTTTTCTTTCAAGCTTTGCAAGGAGAGCTGACTTCCAAATAACGGACAACATCCTAACAGCTTTTCTAAAGTTCTTTTCAGCACAAAGGTTCTTTCATTTTTAATGCATTCATATTCCAGACAACTGGTACTGTGACATACAAATAGTTCTCAATCTCTGTTTGCAGTCCTCAATGTTTCTCTCTTTATTTCTCTGTCTCTGTCTTTCTCTTACACACACACACACACACACCACAAACACATCTCATCTCACATCACACAAATCCAGAACATACTCATCTCCCAGGCCTGAAGGAATTCTTCAATCTCTTAAGAAGTTGGTTTGGAAGAAGTTTGGGAAGACCTTAGAAATATAATTGATGAGCTGTGTGGAAACCGGAGAAAAACTACCTATTTCCTGTTCATATACATGTAAAGCGGGGTATGCATAGAAGACTGCATAACACAAACTCCTGAAAAACCAAGCTAACAAGCTATGACCTACTTTGGTGCTTCTCAACCTTTTTGACTGGGACTCACATAAGAAATTGATCTAATGTCACAACATAGGCCGTACACACACGCACACATACACACATGTACGTTAATAAACATAAGAATTTAAAACAGGAGTTTCAGAAAGAATCCCTCACCAGGCAGAATGATTTCTGACCCTCTCTGCTGTATTTCACCTAAGATGCTGCTTAAGACTCACTAAATTATTTTCCCAGCACCACTGACCTAATCTAAAAGCAATCCCTTTTAGAGATGAGGATAGAGACTCAAAGAAATAAAATAAAGGGTCTTGTCCTAGATCACTCATGAGTCGGTGACTGAACAAAACTGAGCCTGACTATCCTGACTCCTAAGCCCAGGCTCTTTGCAATACATAGTGAAACAAAAATACCAACCCCACCCGCCACCCCAACCCTTAAAAGCATGAGGGTTCAGGGAGACACTGTGAGCGTTTCCTTTGCAAGCTGTGGTGAGTCTTAAACTCAACCTGCTGCAGTTGGGATCTTTTTCTCTAAAGTAAGCCCATGGCCTAGCATGACTTGGCAAATGATCAGTTGTTTTCTTGTTTTTCCCTTTCCAGAAACCTTCCTCCAGCTTCCGAAAACCATGCAGGAAACGCCAACCCGCTCTGGTTTCTGAATAAGCTAATTATGCACACCTAGGTAATATTTGTACAGGACGAGCTGGCTTACAAATAGAAGTGGACTCGCGGCCCGTGCATAGCCGTTTTTCTTCCCTTCCTAGGCTGCTGAGTTAAAACTGAAACATCAAAACCAAATGGATCAATACAAGGGATATCAATGATCCCCAACCTATTAGATGCTAACACTAACAAGACCAGCTGCCTCTAACCCCTTCTAAAGCCTGAATTAGAGAAAGTGGGTTTGTTTAAGGACCTGCACTACAGGCTGCGTAGTAGATTAAGATATCAGTCTTTCTGCTGCCATCGGGTGGTAGGAGGGTGTTTTTCATTTCTTCCCTCTCTTAATGTAAAATAAATATCGTTACCCATCACCAGGTGGGACTCTCCTATAACCAGAGAGACTGGCAGACTCCCGCGGGCTGGAGAAGGCTAAGGAGGGATGGCTTGGGGGTCTGCAGTCGCACTGGTCAACCACACTCTCCGTGGGCGGGAGCGCGCCTCTCGGGAAGACAGCAGGCGCTCCCCGGGGCGCCCACCTCCCGCTGCGCGCCGAGGCCGAGGCCTCCGGAAGCCTGAGCGCAGGGGAGCAAAGGGCGGAGTGCAACGGCAGCGCCGCGGCGCGGGAAAGGGGGGGCTGGTGGGCGAGCTCTAAAATTAGCACCCAAGAAAGCAGAAGCCGGGTGCTGTGGCTCCGAGAGCCCCCCAGGCCAGGGGCGCGGGCGGCCCCAGGCGCCTTCCCCGGGCACCAGGACCCGGAGACGGCCAAAGCGGCCTGGAGAAGTCCGCTCGCTCCCCACCCCCCACCCCTAAACAGGATCTGGGACCACGTGCAGCCTCCCGAGACCTTGGGGTCTGTCGCTCCTCCCCCAACTGCGGCAAAAAATGTAAGGAGCCTTGGAATTTAACCCCCCAGAAGCCTCCAGTATCTTTTGGGCTGAACTTAAAATCCCGTGGGCGCCTTTCCCTTTTCCAGTTGTGACATCTCCTGGTCTCCGACCTCTCTCGAGCTCAATTAGTGCCTGGGAGGGGAGGGCTGCGAATGTACCGAGGATGGCAAAGGGGCAAGCGGGTGGGCGCTGTGCCTCCCAACCTCTCTGCAAAGCAAACCCTTCTGAAGGTCAGTGCCGCGCCGGCTCCCCAGCGGGGCCGTGGCGTTCATTTTCTTAGAGCAACGTTCATTGAGGGCTTCTCCGGCAACCTTCGAGGGGTCTGTGGAGTGAAATACGTGCTCTTCAGCCAAGATTAAATGCAGGGTGCAAAGATACTGAGTAGCGAACATTGACTGACACACTGGTTCGAAACCAGAAGCCAGTTAGGTCTGAAAACTCATCGTATTATTACATAACTCGAATTGTAAAAGAACACTCTGCACAGGAATTTTAAGTCAGCCGCTGGTAACAAGGAACCGGTCCGTGGATTGGCAGCTCTTCCCTTAGTATCCTATCACCTCTCCCCCCGCCCCCCTTCAGACAGCCCCTTACCTTTATTTTCAGAATCTTTCATTCTCCCCTTCCTCCCTCAGCTGCAAAGATGCAAGAAACTCCGGCTGATTCTGTGACCCTGACTTTTGTGTGTCATTCACAGCAGTCAGCGGCCTCGGGGGTTGAAGTCCCTCCACGGAGGAGCACCCTGGCCTGGATAATTGCAAGCCGGTGTGCAGGGTTATAATTGTGCTTGTGCTGGTGGAAAAGGATGGGGATGAAGGCCGACGTAAACACAAATTCCAAAACATGGCATGGAGTCGGATCGGGAGCCCAGGCTTGCCTTCCTTTCCTTCAGGTTAGGCGACCAACTGTTTAGCACCTCCTGGCCTCTGGAGAGCTGTAGCCCAGAGGGAAATGGAAAGGACAGTGCCAAGTGCTGCCTATGGGATCCAAAGGAACCTCCCCCCCCCCCCCAATTCTTTGCAGTGGAGTTCGCTATACTTTGTTGCATCTTACAAATCCATTCATTCATTCACGCACTCAGTCAACAAACATGTCTTTTACTTTTACTTGGACCAGGATGTCTGATGATTGCTAGGGATTCAAGCACAAACAGGCCCATCCCCAGGCCCTAAGCCTCCTCACAGAATGTTATAGTCCACAGACTTACAAGGGAGCGGACGTCTAAAAGTTCATGAAGAAAAGGCCATTATCTTTCAATTCCACTTACCCCAAAACTTTTTGAAACTGTCTCACACAAATGCAGTCCGACACCTGCACTGCACACAGGTTGCTGCACCTAGTCTACACGCTCTAGTAGATACACAAAGAGGCCTTAAGTGATTTGTTTTTAAGCCATTTCCTGACTGAGCCTGAAGTAAACATGAAGAGCCAAGACCCTGCTGTAAGAGAATATTACAAAGATTGACATAATGGCCCAGTTCACTCCCAATCAGTATGCAATCATACACCCACCACACCACCTGCTAGGGATTCAGGAGCGCCTCCCCGAAAATGACCAAGTCCCTGCTCTTCAGGCAGGCAATAATCAAGCAAGCAGAAACATACAATAAATGCTGGGAAAGAACAACGAAGCACAAACAATTTTTTTAAAGAACAATGAAGCTTAGTAATGATGAAACAGGGCACCATTATAGATAGGGTGGCCAGGGGAGGTGACAGCTGACCCATTTTACACAAATGGGTCATCAAAGTCCCTTCCAAGCATCTAAACTCAGGAACTGCATTGCGGGGAAAGTTGTTTATATTTGTTGTTTGGAGTTGTGTTGGTTTTTTTTTTCCATTCTAAACTCTCAAAGCTCCCCTTCTACTACAAGTGCACTGATAGGTAGTATTTTGTCCCTATTATATTGTTGTTATTGGTGGTGGTGGAGGTGGTGGAGGTGGAGGTGGTGGTGGTGGTGGTGGTGGTGGTGGTGGTGGTGGTGGTGGTGGTGGTGGTGGTGGTGGTGGTGGTGGCGGCGGTGGTGGTGGTGGAGGTGGTGGTGGAGGTGGTGGAGATGGAGGTGGTGGTGGTGGTGGTGGTGGTGGTGATGGTGGTGGTGATGGTGGTGGTGATGGTGGTGGTGGAGGTGGTGGAGGTGGTGATGGTGGTGGTGGTGGTGGTGGAGGTGGTGGTGATGGTGATGGTGGTGGTGGTGGTGATGGTGGTGGTGGAGGTGGTGGTGGTGGAGGTGGTGGTGGTGGAGGTGGTGGTGGAGGTGGTGGTGGAGGTGGTGGTGGTGGTGGTGGTGGTGGTGGTGGTGGTGGTGGTGGTGGTGGAGGTGGTGATGGTGGTGGTGGTGGTGGAGGTGGTGGTGGTGGTGGTGGTGGAGGTGGTGGTGGTGGTGGTGGAGGTGGTGGTGGTGGTGGAGGTGGAGGTGGAGGTGGTGGTGGTGGTGGTGGTGGTGGTGGTGGTGGTGGTGGTGGTGGTGGTGGAGGTGGTGGTGGAGGTGGTGGTGATGGTGATGGTGGTGGTGGTGGTGGTGGTGGTGGTGGTGGTGGTGGTGGTGGTGGTGGTGGTGGTGGTGGTGGAGGTGGTGGTGGTGGTGGTGGTGGAGGTGGTGGTGGTGGTGGTGGTGGTGGTGGTGGTGGTGGTGGTAGGTGCCACAGAGTTGGTTCTATACAACAGAACGAAACAGCGCCTAGTCCTGCCCTCATATAAAGGTAGGTAAACTGATATTTCAAAAGGTTAACTGGCCCAGCCCACCTTTCGGGCCACACTGATTTGTGAGATGGGCAACAACATGAAACGATGCCCACCAGTTGCTCTCTGGCCCTTGAGTGCTAAGCTAAACACAGTATAGATGTGGAAAATGTGCTGGCCTAGGAATGACTCAGAGGGCAGAAGATGGATCGCTTTGCCCTATTAACTGAGTGGTGCAGGGCAGGTGACTTAGCCTGACTGGCACCAGTTTCCTCATCTGTAAAGTGGGGTTAATCATACCTGCTGTGAACATGCTGTAGGAAAGATCAAAAGGGAGAACCTGTCAGATACTTGGTAATGAAGCACTGGATAATTACCAACATGCTGGGGCACATTATTAGAAAGAACTAATTACCAGAGTACACTGGCTCTTTGCTGCAGCAAGAGTCAAATATAACTGGACAGTGAATGCTGTCTGGGCCATCAGGGGTCTGTGAGTTGACATCTAGCTGCCACCATGTGAAGACTCCCTGAAAGTCATGGAAATTTTGAAGTCTTTGGATTTTTGTCCCCCCGTTTCCTTCTCGGTCTGTGACACCTTACTGTTCCTGACTGCCAGTATAAGACCAGTGAGGAAAACTCACCTCCATGAGAATTCCTCATTAGCCATCCAGTAAACCATGTCAAAGAAACCGATGTCTCCATCTCCAAAAACCAAGTCCAGGGAAGTCCAAAGGTGTCCAGTGAGGGGCTGAGGAGAGGAGTTGGTGGTGAAGAGCCACCATTCAGGCAATGTCACTGTGCCAGGCACTCTCTGGACATTAGGAATGAGACAGTGCTCAATATTCTCGGGCCTCAAGGTGCTCAGGGCAAGAGGTTTCCACACGAGACGCCAGGTGAATTAGACAAAAGAGTGGCGAGACTTTGGTTCAGAGCATAGGGCAGGGGCTTCTCCGGGACCACAGAGACTGGGTTCACGCTCTGCTGTTTATTAGCCCCTCGATTCTAAGACCTAGAATAACCCGGAGCAAGTTCTCATAGCTCTCTCAGTCTCCTCTCCGATTCCTATCTGTAAGGTGCAGAAAATAATGGTCCTTACCTTCAAGGGCTGGGTGAGACTTGAGCCAGTTACTACATGTAAATTATATGACATGAAACTAGGCACAAAAAGCTCTATAAATGCTACCGCACTTGTGACCTGGGTCAGCTTTATTTTTCTGAGCCTTGATTTCCTCATAAAATGGTAACTAGCTTATGGAGTTGTTGTGAGAATTGTGCATCAGTTTAAAAAAAGCAAGCCCCTGGCACAGAGGAGTAGCTAACCACCTGGCTGTCCTGCTCCAGACCCTTTTATATCACGTAGACTGGGGGCTGAGGGGCAAGGGCCTGTGAATGGAAGTTTGGGATTTTTTTAATTTGGGTTTTGATTCGTGTGTGTGTGTGTGTGTGTGTGTGTTCATTTCTAGAGGGAAAACACTGAACAAGGTTCAAAGAATCATACAGTAACCTCACCTATAAGAATATTTTTCTATATTGGTTATCCAACTTTAATTGATCCTAAAAGAAAAAACAAAAGTTGAGAGCAGTTTTAAGTGCCTTGACTTTTCTAGAGCCTCACACAGAATTTACAGAACCCACAGCATCCTTTAGGGTCAAGTGCCTTTCAAAAGCCTCCCTTCTCCCCGAAACCTCAGAGCCACACCCAGATGAGGACAGGATGGACTCAAGCTGGAGGCTTTTCAGAACAAGGCAGGGAGGAAGGCAAACAAAGAAACTGGTATCAGATGACCTTTATAAATATCTGTAATTGAAAGAAATGATACTATATCCCAATCATGGGGCTTAAGTATCAGGCAGGCTGCACTAGCCACCAAGTCCCATCAACAACTCTGCACAGTCCTTGTCTTGTTAAATGCCACTTCTGAGTCACTCAACTGGTGAGTCATGCCCAGCTAGGAGGCCATCTTGGGAACAAAACTGAACAGAATTTTCAAGAACAGTGAGACCCTGAATTAAACAGGGCTTTTTTTTATTGTCCTGGAGAAAAATGAAAGGAAAAAAAAATACTGCTGAAACGTTGTTGATTAAGTCTACCAGTTGGAAAAGTTATCCTGGGCGGGGGGGCGGGGGAGAAATAGCCAAAAACCAAAAGCTGTTACATTTCCTGGGAATTTTCAGGCATTTCATTTCTTTGTTAGTAGATAAGTAAGCAAAGAAAACTCCCTGGGCTGTGCAACTGTTTAACAAGCTCAGGCTGCTAAGTGGAAGGCTGGAGGTTCAAATCCACTCAAAGGTTCCAGGGGAAAAGGAGACTTACTTCCAAAAATGTACTTAACTCATTGAAAACGCTGTGGAGCACAGTTCTATTGACACATAATGGGGTCACCTTGAGTCAAAAGTCACAGGACAGCAACTGGTTTTTAAGCCAATGGAGTCCCCGAGAATGTGTCTTCAATTAGACAGACACAGTGGTGGTTCAGAGATGGGATTCTCACCTTCCCTGTGAGACCTGGGTTTGATTCTCAGCCAACACACCGCAAACACAAGTACCATCCAACTCCTCTGAGGCTTGGTCGTTGCTATGAGGCTGAGCAGGTTTCAAAAGAGCTTCCAGACCAAGAAAGACTAGGCAGTTCTGGGCCGCACTTAACTCTAGCCCTAATCCAAGAACAGCTAGTTCTGATAACACGTTCCTGCTTGATACCCAACCTTCATGAAATGATCAGTGAAGATCAGGGCGCTACAGGACAGTGGTGAAGAAAGCAGATGGTGCCTGGCTATCAATCGGAATAATGTCTGGCTTGTATTCAAACAAGTGGCCATCTAAGCAAGGAGTCAACTAAGTCCACGTGGAAGAAGCGAAGCACACCAGCTTGTGTGATCCACTGATGACAATAACAAAATTCAAATATGACAAAGGACAAAGTACTGGAGCTAAAATTATGAACACCCAATTGGTAGAAGGCTATGGAGGACAGTGGGAGCCCAAAACCCATCTGCAGAGGAACTAGTCAGATTAAGCCGCTTGCAGACCCCGCCCCCCACTGCCCACAGGCAAGAGTCTCCAATAGCCTTACTGTCAGACAGAGATCACTGTAATCTTGATTATGCTGGGCCATACTTGATACATCGTCAGCTGACCTCCCTGTCGACCCAACCTGACTTTGTTCTAGCAGCAAGTATCTTTTGCGTGTTCCATGACAAAAATTTCTTCCCTGGCTTTTTAAAATATTTGATGGTGGTCTTTTCTTTACTAATTATTTGTACTTTAATCTTTATGTTATTATTATTTTATCCTTACCACTTTTGATTTTGTTTGTTTCTATTGGGTTTCCCAGTTTGTGACACACAGAGGGATTGGATAAATAGAAATATAACCAATGCAAGGCTTAGTAAGAAATGTAGGGGTGGGGAGGGAGATAGGGAAGGTGAGGCCACTGAAAACACCAGGGCTTAGTTTGTCAAGCACACCTTAGTACTCAAAGGGAGTCTTGCTTTGTAGAGGTCGTGTGCAACAGATCTGCCCGATGCAATATGTCCTGTGATTTATTTGCTGCTTCCATGAGCAATGACTGTGGATCCAATCCTTGGCAACTTCACTCTTTTCTCCATTTATCATGATGTTACCTTTTGGTGCTGTTGTGAGGAATTTTGTTTTCTTGACATTGATTTGCAATTCATACTGAAGGCTTTAATCCTTGATCTTCATCAACAAGTGTGTCAATCCCTCCTTGTTTTCAACAAGCAAGGTGTGTCATCTGCATATCCCAGGATGTTAATAAACTTCCCTAAAAACCTGATGCCATGTTCTTCTTCATATAGTTCAACTTCTCACATTATTTACTTCACAAACAAATTGAATATGGTCGAAAGGACATAACAATGACATACATTTTTCCTGACTTGAAGCAGCATAGTCTTCCCTTGTTCTCTTCAAACGACTGCTTCTTGATAGATGCAGATTCCTCGTGAGCACAGCGATGTGTTCTGAAATCCCCATTCTTCTCAAGGCTATCCAAAGTTGTTCTTTTAAAAAAAATTTTTTAATTAAATACTTTTAGTGGGGGCTCTTACAGCTCTTATCACAATCCATACATTCATCCAGTGTGTCAAGCACATTTGTACGTGTGCTGCCATCATCATTTTCAAAGTATTTTCTTTCTATTTGAACCCTTGATATCAGCTCATTTCTTCCCCCTCTCTCCTCCACCCTCCCTCTCTCATGAACCCTTGATAAGTTATAGATTATTATTTTCATATCTTACATCGTCCTCTGTCACCCTTCACTTTTCTGTTGTTCATCCCCCTGGGAGGGGGTTATATGTTGATCCTTATGATTGATTTCCCCTTTCTCCCCACACCTTCCCCTAATCCTCCTGGTATCTCCATTCTCATTGTTGACCCTGAGGGATTTATTTATCCTGGATTCCCTGTGTATTGGGCTCGTATCTGCAGCAGTGTACACGTTCTGGTCTAATCTGATTTGTAAAGTAGAACTGAGGTTGTGCAAAGTTGTTCTTATCTACACAGTCAAATACTTTTGTATAGTCGATAAAATATAAGTAACAGCATAAGTTCTGGTATTCTCTGCTTTCAACTAAGATCTATCTGATGTCAGCAATGATATCCTTTGTGTCACATCCTCTTCAGAATCTGGCTTGAATTTTTGACACCTTCCTGTCAATGTACTGCTGCAAACATTGTTGAATGATCTTCAGGAAACCTTTATTTGCATATCATATTAATGATACTAATACACAATTTCCACATTCGTTTGGGTCACCTTTCTTTGGAATGGGTAAAATTATGGATCTCTTTCAGTCAAATGGGCAGGCAGCTGTCATCCAAGTTTATTGGTATAGACAACTGAGGACTGAGTGTTTTGTCGGGTTGTTGGGTCATTTTAATTGGTACGCATCAATTCCTAGAGAGTTGGTTTTAGCTAATGCCTTCATTGTAGCTTGGACTTCTTCCTTCAGTACTATCACTTATGGATCATGTGCTATCCCTTAAAATGGCTGGATGTGAACTAGTTCCTTTTGGTACAGTGATTGTACATGCCTTCCATCTTCTTTTGATGTTTACTGCACCATTCAATATTTTGTCCATAAGAATCTTTCAATATCACAACTTGAGGCTTGAATTTTTTCTTGCGTTCTGTCAACTTGATATATGCTGTGCCTGCTCTTCTTTCTTTACTTTCTAACTCTAGGTCTTTACACATTATTGTCTTCTCAAGCTGCCCTCCTTTGAAATGTTCTATTCACCTTTTACATCATTTCCTCCAACTGCTGTAGCTACTCCACAGTCAAGAGCAAGTGTCGGAGTCTCTTCTGACGGCCACCTTGATCTTTCCTTTCTTTCTTGTCTTTTTTTTTTCTTTCAGTTCTTGCTCTTTTTAAAAATTCCTTTTTGTCTTTTTAATGGCCTTTTGCTCTCTTCGCGTATGTTCTTAAAGTCCATTCTACAGATCATGGCGTCTCTCTCTCTCACTATTATTCAATGAAGCAAATCTATTCTTAAGAAGTTTTCCAAATTCAAGTCGAATATATTCAAGATGGTATATCATTGTGGTAGTTACATAATTTCACATCAACTTGACGATATTATAGTGAAGGGGTGGAGCCTAGCCTTTCAATCACGTCACAGCCTGATGGTACCTCCTTGTGGGTGTGGCCCTCCCCCACCCTCTGCTTTTACTTTCCTGTTGATGAGCCACCCTGAGACCTGTTAGAGCCCTATGATGCTTCTACCGCCATTGGATCCACAAGATGTTGCACCCACCAGCCTATGCTGTTCCTGCATTCTGCATCATTGCATGTGGCTTTGTGAGTCTGAAGAGGGACTTATGGACTAGAATTGTACTTATGGGCTTGAGTTGGAATGGGCTGGGATATTTTCTGGATGGATAATTACTTCTTGATAGAAAGCTCTCTCTTACACATATACGAGTGTCACTGGATTTTTTTCTCTAGTCAACCCAACCTACCACAGTCGTGTTTTTGCTTGTGTGGACTTGTTTTAAGTTTCAACTTCAACTTGAACTTACATAAGAGCGATTGATGGCCTGCTCCACAACCATCCCCTGACCCTTTTTTGGCTGCTGACATTGCACTTCTCCATTTTCATTTCCCACAGACAAAGGCAGTCTGATTCTGTGTATTACATCTCACAAAGTCCACATCTGTGGTCGCTGTTTACGTTGCTGAACAGCTGAAACAACTACCAGAGGGTACACAGTTAATGAGTAGCAGACTCAGGACACTGTAGGTCATTACTCATCACAATAATCCTGAGGAAAGTATAGTCACAGCATCCTCCACTTACAAGGGGTCTAGTAACTTGCTAGGAGCCTGATGGCATAGTGGGTTACCAGTTGAGCTACTAACCGCAAGGCCAGCAGTTCAAAACTACCAGCTACTCTGTCAGGGGAAATGAGGATTTCTACTCCTGTAAAGAGTTACAGGAGTAACTACAGAAACCTACAGAGGCAGGGCTACCCTGTCCTGTCTATAAGGTCCTATGAGTAGGAACTGACTCCACTGCAGTGAGTGTGAGTTACTTGCTGGTGTCACAAAGGAGAGTTGAGATTTAAACCCACATTTACAGATTGTGAAGTCTTTGCTCAACTCACTAAGCCAATGGATCTCAAATATTAGCACACATCACAAATCCCAAAGCGCTGGTAGGACACTGGTTGCTGGGCCCACTCCTAGAATTTCTGTATCGGAAACTGCATTTGTAACAAGTGCTGTTGCTGCTGACCCAGAAAACACACCGACAACCGCTGTTCCACACTCACTCACCTGAATGCAGAATAGGTGGTCAGAGAAAGGACAGGGTCCAAGGACTGTATCATTCCGTGTGGGTTCCCCACTTTGACCAAGTACAGGTTACTCGTTAACATTTCCACAGTCCTCTCATGTCTACAACCTCATTTGATCTTTCCAATAGCCCTGGGAATAGGCTAAATTGGAAACATTATTAATGTTTCAAGTGATTCAGTCAGAAGTCAAACCTACCACCCAGTCCCTGGGAGAAAGATGTACCTTGTCTGCTCCCATGGAGACTTACAGTCTTAGAAACCTCAGTTTGGGTTACTTTGTGTCAGAATTGACTCTGTGGCAGTAGATTTGTTTGTTTGGTTGATTGATTTATGGCTAGAACAAGAAAGCCTGGTGTGGCAAAGAGGTTAAGCATTTAACTGCTAGCCCCAGAGTTTGAACCCCTAGCTTCTCTGTCAGACAAAGGGCAGTCTGCTTCCATAAGATTTACAACCTTGAAACCCCTATGGGGCAGTTCTACTCTGACTCTGTCCTACATAAATTCTACTCTGTCCAATTGTGGATTAGAATTCACTGCACCAAGGGAGCTTGCTAAAATGTAGTTTCAGGTTTCAATAATTCTGGTTTGAAGGCTGAACATGGTAGTGGGACAGGAGGAAAGCGTAGGGAAATAGAGGAAAGGAGTAGGAGGCAAAGGGCATACATAGAAGCCTAAATACAGACATGTACATATGTAAATATATTTATGATTATGGGGGAACTACACCTATGTGCGTATATTTAGAGGTTCAATAGTAGGGTAGCAGGTGGACATTGGGCCTCCTTGCGCGCATTCCCTCAATACAAGAGCACCTTGCTCAGTTAAACGGTCATTTCATGATACCCACCTTCCCGACATGATCGCTGAAGACAAATGTGTGCATAAGCAAATGTGGTGAAGAAAGCTGATGGTGCCCAGCTATCAAAAGATATAGCATCTGGGGTCTTAAAGGCTTGAAAGTAAACAAGCGGCAATCTAGCTCGGAAGCAACAAAGCCCACAAAGAAGAAGCACACAAGCCTAAGTGAACACGAGGTGTTGAAGGGATCAGGTAGCAGACACCAAAGAACAAAACCCATCATCGTGTGATCACCTTCCTCACATAAACGCTGAAGAAGAATGTGTGCATATGTAAGTGTGATGAAGAAGACTGATGGTGCCCGGCTATGGAGAGATATAGCGTCTGGGGACTTAAAGGCTTGAAAGTAAACAAGCGGCCATCTGGTCCAGAAGCAGCAAAGCCCACATGGAAGCAGCACACCAACATGTGTGATCATGGAGGGCCGAGGGGATCAGGTTTCAAGCACCAAAGGCAAGGTGGGGGGATGAGGATCATAACCTCGTGAATGAGGGGAGCGCATGATGGGGACCCAATGCCCATCTGTAGACAACTGGACATCCCTTGCAGAGGAGTAGTGGGGAGGAGATGTCACTCAGGGTTCAGTGTATCAATAATCAAACTCACAACCTTCCTCTAGTTCTTTACTCTTCCTCCCCCCAACTATCATGATCCCAATTCTACCTTGAAAACCTGGTTAGACCAGAGGATGCACAGCGGTACAGATGAGATCTGGAAACACAGGGAATCTAGGACAGATGAACTCCTCAGACCAACAGTGAGAGGGGCGATATGGGGCGGGAACGGGGAGGGGGAGTGTAGAAAGGGGGAACCCATCTCGGGAATCTACAAATAACCTCCTCTTTTTTTTTTTCTTCTTGTTTTTTTTTTAATTTTAACAATTTATTAGGGGCACATACAATTCTTATCACAGTTCATACATATACATACATCAATTGTATAAAGCACATCTGTACAGTCTTTGCCCTAATCATTTTTTTCTCCTCTTTTCTTTTTTTACATTTTATTAGGGACTCATACAACTCTTATCACCATCCATACATATACATACATCAATTGTATAAAGCACATCCATACATTCCCTGCCCCAATCATTCTCAAGGCATTTGCTCTCCACTTAAGCCCCTTGCATCAGGTCCTCTTTTTTTTCCCCTCCCTCCCCCTTCCCCCCTCCCTCATGTGCCCTTGGTAATTTATACATCGTTATTTTGTCATATCTTGCCCTATCCGGAGTCTCCCTTCCCCCCTTCTCTGCTGTCCCTCTCCCAGGGAAGAGGTCACATGTGGATCCTTGTAATCAGTTCCCCCTTTCCAACCCACTCACCCTCCACTCTCCCAGCATCGTCCCTCACACCCTTGGTCCTGAAGGTATCGTCCACCCTGGATTCCCTGATAACCTCCTCTTTGGGGGATGGGCAACAGAAAAGTGGGTGAAGAGAGACACCAGGCAGTATAAAATAAGATAAAATAATAATTTATAAATTATTAAGGGTTCATGAGGGAGGGGAAAACAGGGAGGGAGGGGAAGGAAATAAAGGAAAATGAGGAGCTGATTCCAGGAACCCAAGTGGAAAGTGAATTTTAAGTGTGATCAGGGCAATGAATGTATAAGTGTGCTTTACACAACTGATGTATGTATGGATTGTGATGAGTTGTATGAGCCCCAATAAAATGATTTTTTTAAAAAACAATAAAGAAGAAATTCCTTTAAAAATACATTAAATAAAATAAATGTTTAAATAAAAGCCAAAAAATGTAGATTCAGTATTATCTGGAATGGAAATGCCAATTATCAGCAAGGGGTAAGCTAGAATGAACCAGTTCAAAGCCCAGCTGTCAAGTATCTGTCCTTTCTACAGGATCTCAGTCCAGGAAAGCATGATCTAATGACAGGAGGTTGACTTCCCAACCCTGGGCTTTCCAAGAAATATTACAGTCAGGAAGGGGCCCCTTGTCCCACTAGGTCTTTAGGGGGGTAGCTTCTGGTGGGAGGAGCACAGAGTGAAGCCAGTGTCTTACCCTCGGTGCAAGGGCTCAGGCAAGCTGCTGCTCACCAAATCCTTCCACCTCCCGGACTCCTTTCTCTGACAGCTTTGCCTGTGGCTAAAATGTGCTGCTCTGGAAAGGAGGGAAACATTTGGGGGGTTAATTTCTATTTGGCCTAGCTTCCCATTTTGAACCCCTTTCCCTGTGAGGTATATTCTCTGGCTAACATCTATTTATTGGCATTGTAAATAAGGTTTGGGGCATAGAACTAACAAGTGATTGATATCCAGCATATTTAAAGGCTTCTATAAATAAGTTAAAAAGGCGAAAGACATGAGAAGGTGTACACATTAATGGCCAATATTCATATGGAAAGATACTCAGCTTCATTAGTTGTCAGGGAAACAATGTGAAACAACCATGAATGGCATTCCATATAGTAAGTTGGCAAGCGTTGAAAAGCCTGACAATCCCGCTGAAGCAGGGATGTATGAAATTCAGACTCTCACGCACTACTTGCTGGTGGGAGTATAAAGTAGTACAAATGGGTAGTGGTCACCTCGATAGCATCTTTCAAAATTGAAAAAGCATATCACCTGAACCCTGTAATTGCCCTTCCAAGTATTTTATAGGCATCATCACAAGCGTCTGTGTGGCAAACTTCAGACTCATCCTCTGAATTTACACAGTCTTTAAGGCTCCAGTCATTCCAAACTGAAGGTCTGCCCGCTGTGCTCATCATGCAATGTTAGGCTGAGAAGCTGCCAGGAATTCCTGTAAAAGACGCTGCTTCTCACATGCATACAGGCTCCCCGTGAAAAATGGCGGCGGAAGAAGGGTGCTGGTGGGAGAGCCTCACACTAACCCAAGCTTTCCAGAAGGAGTCTCCTGCCACGGTCTTGCTCCACAGCTCAAGAACGTCCCAGACCCATTACTGACCATGTTTGGGCATGATGTTCTGGTGGAAGAGCTGTCTCAATAGTAACAATAACAACAACCAGGATCATCTTGTGAGCCGTTTACATGTACAAGGCATGTCACTTACATTCACTCACTTAATCCTCACCACCCATCATGCATAGGGCTTATCATCCCCATTTTACACTTGATAGGTACCTGAATTTCAGAAAGATTAAATAGTTCACCTAAGATCATACAGTTAAGAAATGGCAGGCTTAGGGAGGGGGGAGAAGGGAGGGAGGGGGGAAATGAGGAGCTGATACCAAGGGCTTAAGCGGTGAGCAAATATTTTGAGAACAATGAGGACAACGAATGTACAAATGTGCTTGACACAATTGATGTATGTATGGATTGTGATAAGAGTTGTATGAGCCCCCAATAAAATGATTTAAAACAAAGAAAGAAATGGAAGGCTCAAATTTTAGTCTGTCTGCCTCCAAAGCCTATGAGACTCAATGTCCAAAGTGACACTGACAAGCTCATGAGACTTTCAAGCATCCTTTCAAAAGTAAACATACCACCTCACATACCAACACTATAGAAAGCAAAAAAAATTAAGAGCAATAAATAACAATTGTTGGAGAGAATCCAGAGAGTTCAGGATGTTTGTACATTGCTGGTGGGATTGCTGGTGGGACCAAACACTGTACAACCACACTAACAATTGATCTGGTGCTGCCTCAAAGAAATAGGAATAGAAACACCATATCGCCCAGCAGTCCTGCTCCTCAGTATATGCCCTAAAGAAATAAGGATCAGAATACAAGCAGATCCACGCACAAGGTGCACCTACCATCATTCACAATGGCAAGAAGATGGAAACACCCTGCGCGACCATTAGTGGAAGAATGGATACACACAATGGAATACATCTTGAAGTAGAGTAATGATGAAATTGTGAAATGCCTCATGACATGGATGGATTTGGAAGATGTTATGCTGAGTGGGGTTAGTCATCACAAAAGAATAAAAACTTTAAGAGACGGTGTTATAAAAAAGCATCAAGATGAAGGGTTTTATAAGAAACAGTCTTTGACAGTTACCAAGGGTGGGAGGAGAAGGGGAAGAAATAGGCTAGAGGGTAAACTGAACACCAGAATCACTAACATGGAGTCGATTCCGACTCATAGCGACCCCAGGGGACAGGGTAGAACTGCCCCCTGTGGTTTCCCAGACTGCAAGTCTTCACTAGAATCCAACATCTAGTCCTTTTCCTGAGGAAATTCGAACTGCTGCCCTTTCCATTAGCAGCTCACTGTGTAACCACTATGCCACCAGGGCCTCCTGGGTTATTGGGTAGCCAGGTGTTAATCTGCATGGAGGGATAAATAACATTCTACAAAGGAAAGAAGAACAACAAAAAAATAGGAGGTAGGGAGTAAGGCAAGCTATCAGAAGGGCTGATAAGTTATTTTATGCTGTTGAATACAAAAATGATTATATGAAGTAAACTCCTATGTACTTCATAAGAACAAATACACAAATAAAATGTTTAAATTAAATCAAATTGAAATATTTTGTATGGTATTCATTAATTTGCTCCTCTCTGTTGAAGACGTGGCAGAAAGCATGCTGTTTCAAGAGTCAGGCCTGAGTCTGCCCTTGCCACACCTGCAGCTGCACATGCACAAACACACATGGAAACATATCAGCAAATCTTCCATGTATGCCACAACTGTGGCCCCCAGCAGTTACATGTGCTCCTGTGAAACACACAGCCTCTCTTGCTTCCCCTCCCTCATCTCTAAAGGGAAAGAAAAATAGCAGCTGAGCTTCTACGAGAGCTGTCGAGATTGAAGGGAGATCTGGTACTTAAACATTTCTGTGAAGCGCAAAGAATCATGCAAGGGGCTTCAAAACGCTTCTGGAAAAGTGGGCTGGAAAGATAGTGGGATTTTCCCATGAACTCTGTAAAGCCCTCTCATATTGCACCCAAGTCACTCCAGTGATGGGTTCCCAGGACCTACTGCTGAGAGGACAATGGGCCCTGCGCGCTGAGCTGAGGGGTGCAGGATCTCTAGGGGGGAGCAGCTGTGGCAACAGGAGAGAGTGACTGCATGCAACATAGATCTGTATTTTTTTCATTATGAAACTAGAAACCTCATCCTAGCCCAGGTACTAGAGTGGCAATCTCCATCCCTGCCTCTTTGTAAAAATCCGCACACCCTCACGCTAACACTATGCACGGAATTATTACTTGAGGAAGACTTGTTGCAACTGCCAATCTCATTGAACTGCTCAGAGGAGCACAAGAAACCAGGTGGCCAACCGCCAGCAGCCTGACGCGCTACTGAGTTTCCGCTATGGTCCTCCATGACAGAGGGGGAATGGTATAGGTACGGTGACATTTGAAAGCCAGCGATGGAGTAATGCCAACCCACAGGTCACTACAGGATCACTATGGGTCAGAATCGACTCGGCCATAAGTGAGTGAGGGTCTTTCCTACCAACTCTAGAAAAGCTTGTGTCTAACACAATAAATACTTGACAGATCATTATTGCGGCCCCTGGTCACATTTAGTTGTACACATACTGCTGATTATGTGACAGTGCATTGCAGTTATTGACTCATTTACTTCATGAACTCATTTAAGCCTGAAAACAACCTTAAGAGGGAAAGACTGCAAAAATGACAGGGCCCTGGTGAAATCTCCCTTCTGCCCAGGATCAGGTCAGCCATTTTAGAAATCATGCCACGTCAGCCTCTAGGAAGAATCCTCAGATGATGGAAGTGGACTGAAAGGACAAGGAAGGGAGAGCGCGCATGCGTGCGCGCACGCACACACACACACACACACACACACACACACACACACACACACACACACACACACACACTGGTGCAGCAGCCAGCAAATCTTCCATTCATACAGCAAACAGGTATCTACAAAGTGCCACACCCTGCGTTCAGCCTTCAGGGGATGTGAAGAGGAAGTGGATTGGAAATCTGCCCAGTTGGAATCTACAAAGACCAGATGCGCAGGGACAAATGCCCTACAGGCAATGCAGTACTTCAGGAGAGGTTACAGGTGGCAGTAATCCGAGGGCTGGCATCACAGAGGAGATGGCGTTTTGTAGGACAGTAGGGCCCTTGCAGATCAGGAAAAGGCAGTGAGGCGGCACAACATGTTACAGTCCTGCTCAGAACACATTCATGGCTTCCCAGCTCCCTTAGAATAAAATCAAATTCCTGGCCCTGGCCCTGGCCCACCCAGCCCCTGATTTGGCCTCAGCCTCCCTCCCCCATCTCTTCTTCAATAGCCTTCCCATTTGCTAAGTAGCAGGTACACGGGAATCTTCCCACTTGTCATTCCCTCCTCCTGGAAATCTGTCCACCACTCCAGGCTGCAGGAACTCCCAATCCATCTCCTTCCTGGTCTCAAACTGCTGTGCTTCATGGAGGCCATTCCCTGTCTACCCACCAAGTAAAACAGGATCTCCCTCCTTTGCTTTTCCACTGCCAGCAGCCAACTGCATTTCTTCGAAAAACGGGCACAGTCATTTCTCGGGGTGCATTGCCTGTTTTATGAGTGGAATGCGTCTCCCCTTGCAGAAGTAATTCCATGAACAGGAACCCTATCTGTTCAGTCCAGGCCCGAGCTCACCAGAGGGTCACCAAAAATTACGGAATGAACGAATAGTGAAGCCATGTTCGGATAAAGTGGGATTTGTCTAGAAAACAGTTTGCTGCGGCTAGCCCTTGGGTGAAGAAGCATCAAAGCAGACAGGTTGGACAGCTGGGACAGGTCCTAAAGGGGAGGATCGTGGGTCCAGATTAATTGCCTCAGCAGTACTGCATTGCAGACACCAGGCCATGTGTTGGGGGGGAGGATGCGAAAGACTGCCCCCACGACGCGCAGGATCTTCTCTGGCCAAAGCCAGAGGGGCAGAGGGGGGGATAAACAAGCTACAGCCATCTGGGCCCACAGGGGATGCTCAGGGGGCCAGGAAGGGTCGGGAATGGGGACCGGTCGACAGAGACGCATCTCGAAGATGGATCTGGTGGGAGAGGGGGTGGGGTGAATCAGAAGGGCCTCGGCCTCCAGGCCACCAAACCGCCCCTGCCGCGCTCGGTGTCCCCCCTCCCCCAAGTGGGACAGCGGGTCCCGGTTCGAGAGCTCGGCCCAAGATGCCGGCACCCCGCCCGCGACCCCCGCTGCGGCGCGGCGAGCCGGGCGGCCGAAGGGCCCGGGAGGCCCGCGCCGGCCGGCCGCGCGGGGTAACAGGTCCCGGGGGCCGCGCCCACACTCACCCTGCGCCGCCCCGGGAGCCGAGCGCGTCCTCCACAGGCGCCGGGTCGCCTTCCAGCGCCGCAGCGAGGAAAGCAGCCGCCGGCGCTTCGTGCCGCCCTTCTCAGTGGCGCCCATCTGTGCGCCCGCGCCCCTCCCCCGCCGCCGCCGCCGCCGCCGCCGCCGCCTCCGCCGGACCGTCCCCTCGCGCGGCCGCCCGCGCGCGTCTGCGAGACCGGGCCGCCGGGGCGGGCGCGGGCGCCGGGGGAGGAGCCTGCGGCCGCGCCGCGAACCGTTGCTCGCGCGACGCCGCCGCGGCCGGGCCGGGCAGGGCAGTGGCTGGGGCTCGCTCGGCGCCGGGGAGAGGACCAGGTCCCGCCGGGCGGCGTTCGGGGCCACGGCGGACCGAGGGCAGGTGCGCCCGTCCGTACCCTCGCAGGACAGACCAGCAAACCGAAGGTCCCAGAGGTCAAGCCAGCTGCCCGGAGCGAGGGCACGCGCTCGCTGTGCACTGGGGACGATCTCCGAGGCCTGACCTCGCTGTTTTCTGTTTGTTTGTTTCATACCTTGCCATTCACTGCTTGGGAAATTTAAAAAGAAAAAGAGAATCTGAGCAAGCGTTCTGTTTTCCTCATCCAAGGGGTTCTTAGAGGATCTAATCCACGCGCCCCACCCCCCAGACGTTTACATACATTTGAGGATCAAAACAACAGCTCTGTGGGATGTGGGGCACCCCCTCTACACTCGGTTATCCAGGAGGAAACCGAAATAGCTGAACTGAGGCTACCTCTCCCCCTTCGAATGTCTTTCTTGCCCTCCTCACTCCGTCCTCTAGCCCGGATTTGCTTCCCCACGAGCATCACACTGCCATGGAGTCGATTGTGTCAGGCACAGTGGACCTGCCCTTCTGAGGTTCATGGGAAGAGCTAAATTGTAGTTGGGATCATCTGAGAAGAAGATGGAGACAAAGATCCCCTCACATTGTCTGGGGGGCGTTATATAATAGCCGCCCGTGTTTATGAGTTCTTTCTCAGTTTGCTGGGACTGGTTTATACCCGAGACCTCATCTGAAACACTCAGTGCGTGAAAAGGGTTCACACCGAAAAGATTGGGAAACAGAATCAGAGAAGGCAGAGGACACATATAAAAAAATTGTTAAGTTGAACCTTGAGGTTGACATTTTTGTAGGTCAAAGCAGTTGCAAATCAGACAAGAGCCTGACCTGGTGACCAAAGTAACATCAAGAATGGAGGTAGGTGGCCACTGAGCGACTGCAGGTGCGACATCCCAAGAAAGACATGTCACCTAAGGAGCGTGTGGGACAAGAATACACATCCTGAATTAACCACAGGGAGGAGTCGGCGAAACCCAAATGAGGACTGCCCTGTCTTCGCAAAGAACATCCACGTCAGAGGACAGGGTTATGGAGACCCTCTGGGTTATAGGAGGCTACACATGAAAACTAAATACTGGAACCTACACTACATCTCTACTAGTTTTTTGCATTGCTTTTTTTAAGGCTCTAAAGTACAACACCAGACACCAAACCCACCGCCACCGAGTGGCCCAATGGGACAGAACAGAACCGCCATTAAGGTTTCCAAGGCTGTAAGTCTAAGCAGACTGCCACGTCTTTCAACTGGTAAGTTCAAACTATCGACCTTTGAAGCCACCTTAAAACCACTAACTTTCACATGCGCAATCCAGGGCACCTTCCACCATCACTAGTTGTCAATCCTTGAACTCGTGGTCAGAGTATAACTGGGCTACATAGAGTTTTCAAGTCTATGGCCTTTCAAAGCAGACCACAAGGTCTTTAGTCCCAAGGAATGTGTGCAAGTTCAAACCTCCAGCCTTTCTGGGCGTGGCCCAGCACTTAACCCTTTGCACCAGCCATTATGTTAGACAGCTAGTGCTGCTGTAAAGTAATATCACAAGTAGTTGGCTTTAACAAATTTGGGGAGCAAATGTTTTGAGAATGATGAGGGCAATGAATGTACACATGTGCTTGACACAATTGATGCCTGTATGGATTGTGATGAGTTGTATGAGCCCCTAATAAAACCATTAAAAAAGAAAAAAAAGCAAATTTGATTTTGCGTCTTTCACGAGGTTAGAAGTCTGAATTCAGAGCGCTAGCTGGAGCGGAAGGTTTTTTTCTCGAGGTAGGTGTTGTCTTCTCAGTCTCTGCTTCTTGGCTCCTTTGAGGTCTTCACGTGTCTCGGCATCTAGCTTGTCCTACCTCTTCTCTGCTCACACTGCAGTCAAGTTGATGCCCACTCATTGTCACCCCCCTGTGGGTTTAGGGCAGCGGTTCTCAACCTGTGGGTCTCGACCCCTTTGGGAGTCGACGACCTTTTCAGAGGGGTCAGTAGCAAAATTACAGTTATGAAGTAGCGATGAAAATAATTTTATGGTTGGGGGTCACCACAACATGAGGAACTGTATTATAGGGTCGCTGCAGTGTGAAGGTTGAGAACCACTGGTTTAGGAAATTGTGTTTACAGGAGTAGAAAGCCCCCTGATTAATCTCTTTTATATCTCCAAAGAGTTTGACTCAAGACACACCCACACTAAGACTCATGAACATATCAAAGGGAATGCATTCCAAAAAGGGATTAGAACCACAAGCGATAACAAACTCACTGCTGGGGAGTCAATGAATTGATTACATCTGACCAGAGAGAATAGAACTGCCTCTCTGGGAAACCATGACTATAACTCTTGGGAAGAGTAGAAAGCTTCCTCTCTCCCTCAGAACGGCTGGTGGTTCTGAACCACTGGTCTTGTGGATGAGCAGCTCAATGTGTAACCCACTGCAGCACCAGAGCTCCACAGGCGTCAAGGTTAGGATTTACCATGCATGTTGTGGGGGAGCAGACACCATTTCATCCATAGCACTCAGGGATTACCTAACCTCACACAATTCCCTTAAGTCTATTCAGACTCATAGCAACCCTCTAAGACAGAGCAGAACTGCCTCTGTGGGTTTCCAAGACTGTCACACTACACGTATAGAAAACTTCATATTTCTCCTGATGAATCTCTGGTGATTTCAAACGGCTGACCTTTTGCACTTAAGAACCCAACATGTTAACCCTCAGGAACTCCCTAAAAGGCATTACCAAAACACACAGACCCCTTCCACTCTAGTTGATTTGGACTCATAGCAACCCAACAGCCCCACCGGGTTTCTAAGGCAGAAATCTCGTTGGAAGCAGACTGCTGCATCTTTTCCCCACAGAACCCTCTTAGAGTGGAATGACTCAGCACACCACCAGGGCTCCTTATAAGCATAGGAATAAGGGTGAGAAGGTACAACATATAATTTTGGAGGACACAATTCAATTTATAACATGAGCAATTTGTCTAACATCCCTAAACCTGTCTCTGCATCTCTAAAATGAAGAGAGAGCACCCTGGGCAGCACAGTTAAGTGCTCAACTATCAACTGAGAATTGTCAGTTTCCACCTGCCCAGAGGCACTTGAAGGAAAGACCTGGCTGTTGGCTTATGAATGATCACATCTTGAAAGTCCTAAGGTGCAGCTCCACTCTGTAACACATGGATTAGAACTGACTGGCTTTGTTTTATGTACACTTAAACATTAAGTCCTTATCTAGCCACTATCTCCCCAATTTTTATTTCCACTCTGTAGGTTGTCTTTCTCACTTTGCTGATAAAGTCTTTGGTGTGCAGATGTATTTAATTTTAAGAGGCCTCATGTACCTATTTTGTCTTTTGCTGTCATATCATTTAATCTATCATGAAACAATAGGTCATACATTTTTTCTAAGAATGCTAAGGTTTTCGTTTCCAAGTTTAGCTTATCAAATTGCACATCTGCAATTTCGTATGGTTCAATTTTTGAAGCTTAATTGGGCTGATATTCAGCCTAGACCCATGTCTTCTCTCTATACCCCACTTCCTAATGACCCCTGGCTCACTCAGCCCAAGGATCACTGCTAAGCCTGGGGGTGGAGTCGAGGAGGACCCAACGCAAGCACGAGGGACAAGGTCAGGATCTCTCTCTTTCTCTCTCTCTCACTGCCTTGGAGTTCATGTCAACTCTTAGGGCAGGGATCTCTGTGAGATCCTGAGACTGGAGTCCTTTATGAGAATAAAAACCCATCTTTCTCCTGGACAGCAGCTGGTGGTTTCAAACTGCTGACCTTGTGATTAGCAGACCAACATGACACTACTACAGCAGCAGGGTTCCTTGGTCAGTAAGGAAGAGCTAAATTACTCTCCTACTTTTAGAATGGAAATCCTTAGTAATCTAGAGGAGTGAGCAAATAGTAAATGTGAAACAACTCTATTTCATTCTTTGTCTACCTGAGAAGACTAAAGCATCCGCCCAAACCCACTACCATTTAGTCCAGTGGTTCTCAACCTTCCTAATGCCACAACCCTTTCATACAGTTCCTCATGTTGTGGTGACCCCCAACCATAAAATTATTTTCGTTGCTACTTAATCACTGTCATTTTGCTACTGTTATGAATCAGGAGACCCCAGTAAAAGGGTCATTCAACCCTTAAAGGGGTCATGACCCACAGGTTGGGAACCGCTGATTTAGTCGATTTAGCCTCACAATGATCCTACAGAGCGTTTCTGAGGACAAATAACCGTTGATGGGAGCAGATCACTTCATCTTCTCCAGAAGAACAGCTGGTGTGCTTGAACCTCTGTCTGTATGGTGAGCAGTCCAACAATTGCCAACAGCACACCAGAGGGCGTCTATTGAGCAGAGTACCCCAAACCAAACCAATTGTCCTTAGGTCAACTCTAACTCATAAGGAACCTATAAGATAGAGTGGAGCTGCTCTCTAGGATTTCCAAGGCCCTTAATTGTTACAGGAGGCGATGGTTTCCTCTTTCTCCATCCAGTGGAATGGGTCTGGTGACATGGCAGTTAGTAGCCATGTGTAGCCCACTCTGACACCAGGGCGCCCATTGAGAAGAACAGAAGACGCCCATTTGCAAAGGGAAAGGAGCAGGAGACTGGGAAGGGGCTGGAAATCGAGAGGGGTTTCCTCTCTGTCAACAATTAAGTTGAGTTTTCATCCCCCTTTTGGCCCATTTTCAATTTATTCTAGTTTTTAAAAATCTTCTACTTCCTTTTTGACTGAGATTTTTCTTTGTTTTACTTTGTTATTAGTATTAGCCTTTTTGTTTTCTTTTTTGTATGTTTTTCTGTAGATGAAATCTAGGAAAATAAATCATAGAGATGGTGGCTAGGTTAGTGGTTTCTTGGGGGAAGGAAGGTGAAGTTAGGGAGGAATGGAGAACTAATAACAATGAGATTAAGAAAGAAGAAATTGTTCTAAAATTGATTGTGGCAATGACTGTACAACTCTTCCTGATATGACTGAAGTATTGAATTGTATGATGTGTGGATTGTATGCCCAATACACTTAAAAACAAACAGAAAATTGAGTTTTCTTCTACATTAACCTCCTTTCCCTATTACGTCCAAGATAAAGAAATTGGTCTTTGTATTGGACAGGGTTCTCTAGAGAGACAAACCAGATTGCTAGTAATTATATATAAATATATTTATAAAGATAGATATATAATTAAAGAAATAAACCGTTAATTAATATACAGATAGATAATACAAGAATTTAACAGTTAAATTATAAAGCAGTGAGACACTAGCAGTCCTTCAAGTTTTGAGAGCTGCCAGGTGCCAGTCCCTTTCTGTAGAGAGAGCTGGGCTATATATACCCAGGCAGCAAACAGCAAGGCAGGTCCCCAACTGTCATCAACTGTCAGTCCCCAGCTTCAGAGATGAACATTCCAATTGTGTGGGCTTAAAGGGACCTCAACTTACAGTGACACAGTCCACAGGCTAGGCATCCCACAGGTAGTGTACCCCTTTAAACTGAGGCACAGAACAAGCAAGGCGAGGCTCACCGAGCCATTTATCCCTCTGCCCTTCAGTTAATCCTACTTGTGTTTATCGGCCAGGCTGGCACAATAAACTATAGCAGTCTTTATGAAATATTACCTAACTAACAAAATACTGAAGAATAGTACCCTCATGCCACCAATTGATTCCCTACGTAGGCAAAGGTAGCCTTTTGTTTTGGGGACTCTTTATCCAGCCTTGAAGGTAAGACATCAGGAGTCTTGTCTGTTACACAAACCAGCTGTAAAAACCCTGGGTATGTTCCTTACTTCTTTGCTCTCTTGTTTTGCCACCACTCCCCCGACTCCCAATTATAGAGGGGGTTGACCAGATGGCTGAAACGTTCCCTTTCAGCATCTTCCATCTCCATTCCCTTTATATTTATACTCTCATTAACTCATTTTTAAATGCTGCTATTACTAATAATTTATTAGGAACCCCAGGAGGTCTGGCTAATAGGCTCACTTTTCTTCTACTGTCCTGACACTTTCAGTGGGTTGAAGCAACAACTTGGAAAGAGCCTCCTGCTCACCTCTTAGACTTCATTGTCAGGGCAGATGAGAGGGACATTCTTTGTCTTGCCCTTTGAATCCAAACAGCATGTGATTTCTTGGCCCTTCTCCAGCAGAGAGCTGAAATGCAGCCAGAAGCCTCTGGCTCCTCCAGTCACAGCTTGCTCCGGGCAAATCTACCTTCTCTGCAGTGCCTGGCATCATGAGGGGGAAATGCCACTGAGCGCTCTTCCACCCCAGTGGAAACGCCCAGGCGTCCTCGGACACATTCGTGAATATTAGCAACATGGATTTTCTTTTCATATGTCAAAAAGGCAAAACAAATAAGCCATTTATTTCTGCATCTGGCTCATAGGAGAAAGGCCTAACGGGGGAATGAAAACAACTCTGAATTCCATGCATGTCATTGTGTTTACAAAGCTAAGTCTAGAAGAAAAAAAAATAAAAGACTGTGCTCCAAGACTTGCGGGGGGTGGGGTGGGGGGTGGGGGGGCAGCGCGGAATGGTAACAGAAAGAACCTAGACTTTCCCCGCTGGGTACCAAAAATATTAAGTGACTGGCTGCTGAGTTAAGAGTGTCAGTGTGAATCAATAGACATACATGGAAAGAAAGAATAACTCATGATTGATCTACTTCAAACAACTCTACTGTGAAGCACCTGGGGTGACATTAAGTCCAAATGAACTCAAGGACCCCTGGCTTTTTAGGCTTTCTATCCTGGCTATCAGTCACTGTAAGACCATGTTTGGAATTCAAAAAAAAAAAAAAAGACCATGTTTGTTTGTTTGCTTTTTTTCAGTTTCTTAGTGCTTCATAAGCAGAAATACTACAAGTGTGTGGGTGTGGTGAACAGAATTGTGTTTTGTCACGTCATGAGGCTGGAAGTCTGAGTTCTGAGCACCCGCTCCTAGTAGACTTTCTCTGTGTCCACTCTGGGGAAAGGTCCTTGTCTCTTCTTGACTTTCCCCCTCAGTTCCTTTGCAATGTCTGTGTGGTGTGGCATCTATGGTCTTCCATCTGTTCTGTGCTTAATCGGTTCTTCTTATATCTCAAGTCCATTCTGACTCAGAGCAGCCCTGCGAGTCAAAGGACAACCATGCCATGAGATTGTCACGGCTGAAGTCTTTATGGAAGAAGACTGCCAAGTCTTGCTCCCATGGGGGGACTGTGAGTAGCTGAGAGCCCACCTAGCTGGACGGTGAGGACTTACCCATGCAACGAAAAAGTACTGTAAGCACAATGGAAGCCATCACCCTTGGCCAACTTGCCGTACTTTTCCAAGGCTCAGATTCTACATTTCTAAAATAGAGATAGTAAATAATACTTACACCACAGCGTTTCAGTAAATTTTATTTTTATATGTGAAGAATTAAATGGGTCCTGTAAATTATAACTTATTAAAATGCTATGTTCTCCACAATGGATGGATGGATGGATTGTGATGAGTTATACAAGTCCCCCCAAAAATGATTAAAAAATACTATGCCCTTGATTGAACTGTATAATGATGTGACATATGTATTGGCTACCAAGTTACAGCAAATTAAAATAAATAAAGAAGGCATAGATCCAGCAATGGGTTTGAGGCTCGCACCAAATCCTAGGTCCAACTTAAGACCAATCAGGTCTTAAATTATGGCCTTGCTCCATTCGATACGCACCTTCATGAAAGGATCACTGAAGATAAGGGTGCTGTAGCAAAATATGGTGAAGAAAGCAGATGGTGACAGCTATCAATCAGAATAGTGTTTGGGATCTTAAAGGCGTATATTCAAGCAAGCAGCCATCTAAGTAAGGAGTCAATTCAGTGCACACAGAAGAAGTATATCAGCTTGTGTGATACAAAGAGGACAATTACAAAATTTCTATGGAAACATTTGAAAAGCAGCAGAACAAAAAATTTGAACACCCAATTTGTGGAGGGTGAGGGGGGACGGTGGGATCCCAAAACCCATCTGCAGAGTATTTAGTCGGACTGAGCTACGAGCAGATCAGCTCTAGCCACAGGCAACAGTCTTGAACAGACTTATTAGCAGACAGAGACCATTGTAATCTTGAGTGATTAATTTGATTAATTAATTAATCTTGAGTGATTAATGCTGGAGTGAACTCAATATTGACCAATTAACTACCCTACAGACTAGACCTGACTCAGTTCTGGGTGAAAATATCTCTTATTGGTTCCATGACAGAAATTTCTTCCCTGGCTTTTGGAACGTTGTTTGTGATATTTTCCTTCTTATGCATTGTTTGTAATTTTTGTTTGTGTACTGTTATGTTTTTTAACCTTACCATTGTAGTGTGATTTTTTTGTTATTGTTTTCTGTTGCATCTCCCATTTATGAAGCCCAGGAGGAGTAGATGCATAATGATAATAACTGATTCAAGGGGACGTAGGGAACACAGACAGTGGGTGGGTGATAGGGAAGGAAAGGGTATCTGGGGAGTAAATAATGGAGGCTGGAGGTGGAAAGGAACATAAAATGGGTTGTGATTACACAACTCAACTTAAAGGCAATTTAACCATGGGGGAATCCTCTAAAACTAAGGTGGTGGTGATTGTGCAAGTCTCCTTGATATGATTGAATGATTGATGGCCATTTGTTTATCTTCAAGCCTTGAAGACCCTAGACACTACATCTTTAGATAGCCAGGCACCATCAGCTTTCTTCACCACATTTGCTTATACACCTGCTTTGTCTTCCAGCGTCTGGGATCTTAAAAGCTTGGAGTTAAACTTGTGGCCATCTAACAGGGAAGCAACAAAGCCCACATGGAAAAAGTACACCAGAATGTGTGATCATGAAGTGTCAATGGGAGGAGGTATTAGAAGTTCAAAAAACATGCTTCCAAATTGATATGAAGGGGACTGGATGTAGTGGAGACGCAAAGTCCACCATCAAGACAATTGGACAATCCCACTTAGTAGGGCCTCATGGAACAGAGGATAAATCCAGGGTGTAGTGTAGCACTGATGAACCGTGTAACTATCTTCTAGTTCTTTAAGATATCCTCCCCTTACTATTATGGTCCATACATGATACACCTCACTGGTCATGTTAGACTGGTGTATGTTCCTCTGTTCATTTATGATCACTCGGTGCATGGTAGACCTCAGAGACACTGACAGGAGTAAGGGTTCCCTGAGGGTATGGGAAATGAGAAGTGGGTGGGGGGCAGGGGGTGGGAAGAGGAGGAAAGGGATCGCATCAACCCATGGGATTGAACAACTGTATGGGAAGGGATATATTGGAATGAGTAAGATATGTCAATAAAAATATTATTGGGGAAAAATGATTTAAAAAGCTGTAAATATCTAACAACAATCAGAACTTGGAATGTATGAAATATAAATCTAGGAAAACTTGAAGCTGTCAAAAATGAAATGGAATGCATAATGATCAATATTCTAGACACTAGTGAGAAGAAGTGGACTAGTATTGGTCATTTTTTAATCAGACTATCATATAATTTACTATTCCAGGAATGACCAATTCAAGAGGAATGGTGTTACTTTCATTGTCAAAAGGGATACGTTAAGATCTGGCTTGAAGTACAAGGCTGTCTGAGATAATATTTATCTGCTCATTCAGAATCCATTCAATAAAATAATTGGATTCTAATCTATGCACCAACCACTAAAGTTAGGGATACAGAAATTGAAGAGTTCTGCCAATGTCTTCAGTCTGAAATTGATCAAACATGCAATCAAGATGCATTGATAATTATTGGCAATTAAAATGCAAAGGTTGGAAACAAAGAGGAAGGATTAGTAGTGGGGAAATATGGGTTGGTAATAGAAATGAAGCTGGATCACATGATAAAATTTTGCAAGACCAAGAAATTTTTCATTGAAAACACATTTTTCCAAACGCACAATAGATGACTATACATATGGAACACACACATATCAAACTGAATACATCTGTGGGAAAAGATGGTGGAGAAGCTCAATACCAGAGGCTAAGACTAGACCAGGGATCGACTATGCCAATTGCTCATATGTAAATTCAGATTGAAGCTGAGGAAAAAATTTAAAAGTATATAAGAGCCAAAATATGGCCTTGAGTATATCCCACCAGAATTTGAGAACATCTCAAGAACAGATCTGCTGCATGAGACCCTAATGACAAAAGACAGGATGCCATCAAGAAAATGATACATGGAACACAGAAGGCTGCGTAAAAGACAAGAAAGAAAGGAAATATCAGAGTGAATGTCAGAAGGCATTCTGAAACTTGCTCTTAAATGTAGATACGGAAAACGGAAGAAATCAGAGAGCGGAACAGAAAATTTCAAATGGCACCTTGAGAAGACAAAGTAACATATTATCATAAGATATAAAAAGACCTAAAGTTAGAAAAACAAAAGTGAGGAATACACCTAGTATACTAGTACCCCCAAAAAAGCAATGCTCATTGGTTTGTTTTTTTAATGTGAGAGAGACAATGCATTTGGAGTTCATTCCGCCAGCACAGACTGTAAAACAAGCTTTCTATTTAGAGGTTCTGAAAGGATTACATAACAGTGTGTGACCAAAAGGGCCTCATTCGTGGCACATGGATTTTGCCACCACAACAATGCACCTGCTCACACAGCCATCTCCGTGTGCCAGTTTTTGGCAAAAAAAACCCAGCATGCTTCTCTTGGCCCACGCATCTTGACTCCCTGACCTCACTCTGTGTGACTTCTTTTTGTTTCTGAGAATGAATAGGGACATGAAAGGACAGTGATTTGATGATGTAGAAGAGATGAAGAAAAAAAATGAGGGAGGTGCTGTCAGCCATCCAAACAGATGAGTTTGAAAAATGTTTCCAAGAATGGAATCACAGATTTGACAAATGTACTAAGTGTAATGGAGAGTACTTTGAAGGTGATAAGTTTTGTTTGTAGAAAATGTAAATACATCGCTTTGAAAAAAATTCAATTTGGGGGGCGGGGGGGTGGAGGTTACCCCTTGTATCTTAAACTGAAAAATTCAAGGTAAAAATGAAGATTGAAGTTGCAATATTTAAAGATCCTATGGCCAAAATATTGAATAATGCAGAAACAGTCAAAAGAAGATGGACAGAATACAGAGTCAATGTACCAAAAAGAACTGGTTGCTATTCCACCATTTGACGAAGTAGCACACGAGCAAGAAACAATGGTGCTGAAGTCCAAGACACACAGAATGCATTAGCCAAAAGCAAGATTCCAGGAATTGATGGACTACCAGGCTGATGAAGCACTCTTTCATCGATGCCAGGAAATTTGGAAGTCAAGTAATTGCCAAGTTGACTGAGCAGTCAGTCATACCCATTCCAAAGAAAGGTGACCTAACAGAGTGCTCAAATTATAGGATGATATCATTGATATCACATACAAGCAATATTTTTGCTGAAGATCATTCAAAAACGTTTGCAGTAGTACACTGAAAGGAAACTGCCAGGGGTTCCAGCTGATTTAGAAAAAGGTGTGGAACGAGGGATATTGTACTTAACATCAGATAGATCTTGACCAGAAGCAGAGAATACTGAAAGATATTTACTTGTGCTTTATTGACTATGCGGAAGCATTCAACTGTGTGGCTCATAAGCTATGGACAGCCTTGAGAAGAATGGGAATTTCAGAGCACTTCATTGTACTCATTCAGAGCCTGTGCATGGTTCAAGAGGCCATTTGTTGTGTGACCAGAAGGAGGGATTAGTGCACGGTTTCAAATAAGGAGGGTGTGTGTGAGGATTCCATTCTAATGTGTTAGCGTTCTCTCACCATATTTATTCCATCCATATGCTGGAGAAGCTCCAATCGGAGAAGCTGAAGTACATGGAGAAGGCAGCATCAGGATTGGAGGCAGGCTAATTAACGACCTGGAATATACAGCTAACACAGCCTCCTTTGCCCAAAGTGAGGAGAACTTGAAGCATTTGCTGATGAAGATCAAGAACTGCAGCCATCAATATAAATTACAAATCAGTGTAATGAAAACCCAAATGCTCACACTGCACCAAGAGTTAACATCATGATAAATGGAAAGAAGGTTGAAGTTGTCAAAGATTTCGTCTTGCTTGGATCCACAATCAATGCTTAAGGAAGTAGCAGTCAAGAGATCAAAGAACGCATTGCATTGGGTAAATCTGCTGCACAAGGACCTCTTTCAAATGTTGAAGAACAAAGACGCTATTCTGAAGACTAAGGTATGACTGATCCAAGCCATGATAGTTTTTTAAATCATTTTATTGGGGGTTCATACAACTTTTATCGCAATCCATACATGCATCAATTATATAAAACACATTTGTACATTCATTACCCTCATCGTTCTCAAAACATTTGCTCTCCATGTAAGCCGCCATGGTATTTTCAATGGCCTCATATGCATGTCAAAGTTGTACATTAAATAAGGAAGGTCAAAGAAGAATTGATACATTTGAATGCTGATGATGGTAAAGACTATTGAAAGTCCCATGGACTGCTAAAAGGACAAACAAATCTCTCTTGAAAGATCTACAGCCAGTATGCTCCTTAGAGGTCAGCAGGGGAGTCCTTGTCTCTCGTACTTTGGACATGTGGGCAGGAGAGACCAGTTACTGGAGAAGGACGTCATACTTGATAAAGTAGAGGCAGGGCAAAGGAGCTAGGCCCTGACAAGATACATTTACATGGTGACCTCAAGAATGGGTTCAAACATGAAAACAATTGTGAGGAGGGTGCAGGACTGATTGGTGCTTTGTTATCGTAATGAGGGTCATTGTGAATCAGAACTGACTTCTCAATTTTTAATTTTCATCTCTTCTCTCCATTCTCTAAACAATAGAAATGAGACTTGCTTATTAAGAAAAAATAGGGGTGGTGGTGGTAATTAATATCTCATTGCCCAAGAATAACCATGAAGGACATTTTGATATTTTTTCCCAATAGCTTTACATCCATACATTTCCTTTATATATAGGTATAACAACATTTCTTATGAATTTGTACCCTTTTGTTGGCCTTTTAAGATAAGATTTTCCCCACATGAATCTTTTATTTTCCTAAACACTGTTTTGTAGTGATTCATGATATGAATGTATAGAAATTATTCTTCTACAACTGAATTTTACCTTTTTGAAAACAATCCTTCTCCTGATTTTAAAAATGATATAATCTGATACATAACATTCAAGAAAGACAAAATATAAAAGTATTCTCTTTATTCAGCTACCTAGAGGACAGACTCTTTTTTTTAACTCTTATCAATATTTTGGTGAACATTTTGTCTGAGTCTCTCCCTGTTTACTATAAATGCAATTGTAGTTCACTAGACCATAACTTGCCTTAAAAAAGGGAAGAAAATCAATGATAGTAATACCAAAGAGAGAAAGAGAAAGAAATCTCCCTATTTTGTATAACATTCAAGCAAATCCTTGCATAAAATGTCCTTTTTTCCCTTCAAATTTTTATTTCGACTATTTCCGAGCACACATCATGATAAAGAGTGGGAGTGGCTGCTTGCATTTCTGTGCTGTCCTCATCAACCTTGAGCACCTCGCAACTCTTGGCCAGTCTTGCAGCATCTCTATCCTTATCCAATTTCCTGCAGTAGGCTTCTTTCCAAGAGAATGCTGGGCACACAGGGAGCGCTGAACTTGGTGAAATGGTGCACTCTTGTCAGGTCCCTTCACAACCTGGCCTCCACTTTCAGTCCCATTTCCCACCGCACCCTCCTGAGCCCTACACTCCAGCGGAGGGATCGCTGCTACCTTCTTCCTACCAACTGTGTCCTTTCTGGTCTCTGTATCTGTGCCATGCTCGTCTCTGCTCCTGCAGTCTTTTTCTTCTAGTTCCTGATTGTCAGAACGTTTCTCCTCTTTCACAATTCAGCTCACACAGTCATCATGTCCAACAGGCTTCTCCGATTCTTCCTTTGTGTGTTCCTGCAGGACTCTACACTACTTCAACTTTACCTCTTACCAGCTGAGTGCTCCTCCGGCTGGTCGATCTGCCCTAGGCATGGTACGCAGGGGGAACTTGATAGGTGAGTTCATTGAATGTTTTGGGAAAAGGCTTTCATTGAATTGACTTAAATACTTACATCTAGAGTAATGTTAAAAGAAAGTGCACGTTTTATACTGATGTAAAAACTCTTCTTAACTAAACCATTCATAAATAAAGGACCAATAGCCTTGATTAAATAAAAACAAATAGTCTGTATAGAAAAATAAACAGTGAAAAGGAGGGAGTTCCGAGAAGATAGTAGCCCTATAGAATCACCCGCTCTGGGCTACCATTGTTAGATGAGAAAACCAAGAGAACAGCTGCCAGCCGGAGAGCCAGAGCGAGCCAGGAGATCCGGAGCAGGCAGGAGATCGGTGAGCAGAGCTCTCGTCCTCACTTGCCTGTGGCTACGGAGCTAGCTCAGTTTCTGAGGACATCCTCAGCCGATGGCAGCAAGGTGGTCAAAGTGCCCGCCCTTGCATCCCCTTCAACCCCAATGTCAGAATCACAGCCCTGAAGAGGGCAAGAGAGAGGGCAGGACGTGCGGGAAAGGGGAGCTGACAGCATTGATGACTGCAGAACCCCAGTTGTGGGGAGTGAACATTAAAATTGTACGTGAATGGATATATTGGTTGGCATAAGATAAGGCAATAAGTAAATAAGGGTTCCTGGGAGGTCGGGTGGGGGAGGGCGGATATAAAGGGGAGCTGATACCAAGGAGCTCAAGAAGAAAGAAAATGTTTTAAACGAATTGTGGTGGTCTTTGTACAACACAGCTTGATGTGACTTAACTATGGGATGTTGGGATGTCGGTAAGAGCTCCCAATGAAAGGATTTTAAAAAAGTGAAAAGAAAAGTGTTTGACTTGGATGAAAAATCATATGTCTATATATAGACATATATAGATATCTTATATATGAATATATATGTGGAAGGATTTGCTTGAATGTTACCTAAAATAGGGAGATTTCTTTCTCTTTCTCGTTTTGGTAATAGCATCATTGATTTTCTTTTTTTTTAAAGCAAGTTATGCACTGAACTATAATTATAGTAAGCAGGGAGAGGTTCAGACAAAATGTTCACCAAAATATTAATGAGTTTGTCCTCCAGGTAGCTTACTAAAGAGCGTATTTTCATATTTCTGTCTTACTTGAATATTATGAATCAGACTGTGTTATTTTTAAAACCAGAAAGGTGCGGGCGTTGGAAGCACAAAAGGGCGAGCACAGCATGCGTCCCCTGAGGTAAGCTCAAAAAGCACACTGTGCATAGGGGAAGCGCCACTAAGGAATCAGAGCGAAGTGAAGGATGCATATGGCAGCCGACTGAAAAGGAGGGCGGAAAAGGTGGGGGAACAGGACATTAACCCACCCATGGGGAGCGTATTGCTTATGTCTCTGCAGAAAAGGGAGAGAGGGATCAAACCTCAACCAGGCACACCAAGTCTTGAAGGCAACATACCGACATGAAGCAGCAAACTAAGAGAGAGGACTGCAGGGCCGCCCCAATCCCAGCTTTGTTGATCCCTCCACCCTGAAGATTGCACTATGGAGGGCAGCACTGAAGAAACACCCCGGGAGAACAGCCCACACGGGAGAAAACTGAAAGAGAGAGAGAAGCACAACCTGGACCACCAAGTCCGGAGCACAACACTCCCTCTCAGAGCAGCCAAGGCACAGTGAGGACCGAAGGGCTGGCCCAACCAGAGAAATGACGTGCCCCTACTGACCCACAGTGCTGCAGGGGACAGCACTGGAGACACAGTGAGGGATTTGTGCCTGCTCTGAACCCCCACACCTGAGCGAAACACATAGGGAGCACAACAGAGCAGCAAGAGGAGTAAAGCACAGAATTCCCCGAGGAATTCCCCCAAACACACTTCAGACTCAGAGGGCAGGGCTTGGCACCTCATCAGACTAGAAAGCATACACAAGGGTCAGCACACAGGCCTGGAACTATTTATAGGCACTTTTTCCTTATTATTATTATTTTTTGTCATGTCTATATACACAAGATAGGCAAGATAAACAATCCCGAGGAGGAAACAACAGGACCAACTGTTCCTGGGGACAGGGGAGAGAGGGACGGGGAGGAAAGGGAGGGGAGAACCAACAAACCCAGGGACAAGAGAACAATCAGAGATCTAAAATTGATGGCGAGGAAGATATAGAACGCCTGGTGGGGTTTGATCAAGTACACTATGGCTGAGAGGACTTACTGAGGGTCCAATGAAGGTCAAACATGAGAGTGGGACAAGAGGAAAGTAAAAGGAAATAGAACAAAGAACTAGAAGACAAAGGGCACTTATAGAGGTATAAAAATAAGTATGTATATTTATAAATATATAATGATAGAGGCATAGGTCTATGTACCTATATCAACATATATTTGCGTGTTAAATATCAGGTAGCAGACAGACATCGGGCCTCTACTCAAGTTATCCTTCAAGGCAAGAAAACTTTGTTCTAATAAGCTGGCATTCTGTGAAGGTCACCTTCCCAACACAATCACTGAAGTAAAAATGGGTGCATAAACAAATGTGGTGATGAAAGCTGAAGGTGCCTGGCTATCAAAAGATATAGGGTCTGGGGTATTAAAGGATTGAAGTTAAACAAGTGGCCATCTAACAGGAAAGCAACAAAGCCCACCAGCCTGTGTGATCACATGGTATCGATGGGAGCAGGTATCAGGCATCAGAAGACCCCAAACAATCATATTGATATGAACAAAGGGGGGTCAGAGTGGAGACCCAAAGCCCAGCTGCAGACAGTTGGACATCTCCTCACAGAAGGGTCATAAGGAAGGGAAGAGCCACCCAGGGTGCAGCATAGCACTGACAAAACATACAACATTCCTCTAGTTGTTTAATGCTACCCCTACCCCACTATCATGACCCCAGTTCTATCTTACAAATCCGGCTAGAGCAGAGCATATACACTGGTACACATAAGAATTCTCAACACGCAGAATCCAGGACAGATAAACTCCCCAGGAACAATAGTGAGAGTAGCAATACCATGAGGGCAGGGGGAAGATACGGGGAGAAAGAGGAAACCAATGGCAATGATAGACTTATAACCGCCGCCCCCCCAAGGTGGATGAACTACAGGAACATGGGTGAAAGGAGACAGTGGTAGTATAAGATGTGAACATAATAATTATAAATTATCAAGGGTTCCAAAGGGTGGGAGGGTGGGGGAGGAAGAAGAAAAAAGAGGAACTGAAGGCTCAAGTAGAAGGAAAGTGTTTTGAAGATGATGATGGAAACAAATGTACAAATGTGTTTGACACAATTGATGTATGGATTTTTATGAGCTATAACAGCCCCCAATAAAATTATTTAGAAAAAAATGTGTTGGACTTGGATATATATATGTGTGTGTGTGTATAATAGAAAATATTGCTATCCATACCCTAATGACATACTGCACAAGTCCACAAGAAGGAAATCCAATAGAATAATGGTCAAAAAGTATGAACATGGCAGATAGTTTACAAAAGATATCGAAATGGCCAATAAACACAGAAATGAAAACAACAATGACAAACCATTTAACTCTCAAGCTGTCATAAATCACCAGCGGTATGAGCTTATAGTGTAAAGGATAATGCTCATATATGGCAAAAGCATATTATAGATTGATGGTGTCATTTTTGAGTACAAGTTGTGAGTATATATCAAATTCAAAATTTGGATGCCTTCTGACCCTACAATTCCATTCCAAGGAATTTTGTATACAGAAATATATACGCATATCTAGTTTTGTGTATAAGACTGTTCATTGTAGCACATGTTGAAACAGCAAAACTTGGGACCAACCTAAATATCTGGCAGTAAGTAAGAAATAATAAATCATCTTTATTCATGCATGAAAAGTTATGCCCTGGAAAGGTTTCCAGATACATTGTTAAATGAAGCAGATGAGCAATATATAAGTTATGATGTCATCTATGTGAAGCAGATCTGGTGCGTATGCGAGTGGGATGGATATGAACTATGAGCATGTAAGTCAGCCAGCTCCACCGGAGAAACATGAAGTTTTCTGTTCCAGTAAAGAATTGCAGTGTCAGAAACCCACAAGGGCAATTCTACCCTGTCCTAGAGGGTCGCTGTAAATCAGAATCTACTCCATTGCACTGAGTTTAGGATTCAATTTATTCAGCTTAATTTCTGGTTTGAGTCATCATGCTGCTAGTTTTGTGGATATGAACTCAATCAATTTGGGGGTTTCACCCCTTTTCTATAGGACTGCCTACACAGTCCCAAATCCCTGCAAGGCGGCAACATCACCTGCTAGGGGAGGGTCCTCTGTCAACCTAAAGGGCAAGGAATTTTTACTCACCCCTTTCCTTACACCTAGAGAGCCCCCTAGAAGACAGGGAACAGGAAAACCGAGAAAAAGGGACAAGAGTACACATGTTTGAAAGGAGCTGAAGGAGTCAGCAATCAGACGGTCTTCCGCCAAGACGTGCATCTTCCCCTAGTGCCACCTGCGCATTGTTTGTAAGACGTCAAACCCACAAGTCTTCTTTGTATCTATCAGGTATGGGTAGACCAAGCCCCAGAACTGCATTGCAGTTCGTATATGCACTCCAGAGCTAGACTGTTGAGGTTCTAGTCTTTCTTCTGAAATATATTAACATTTCTGTGCTTCCTTTTTTTTTTCATTAGTAAAATGAGACTAAGATTATTTTCCTTGTAGGATGGATAGAGTGAATGTATTAGTACGTGCTTGGCATATTATTTATAAAAGTGTTGGTTGTCATTATATTACTTGGACAAGCAGTAGAGTTTCTCTCCAGCTGGTATGTGTTGCCCGTGGGCGGTCATCCTGGTCAACCCGCAGCTCTCAAAAAACGTGCTTTCCCTACAGCTTCCGGTAACCACATATGCACAAATGGCGCTGTCATGGTCCCTATTTCACTGGCAGGATTTCGATTTTGATAATGGTTGCCTAATGTCTTTCTCTTCCATTAGATTACAAGTTTTGCAAGAAAAAGAGCCATATTTGTTCACAGCTGTGTCCCAGTAACTTAGCACAGCGCCTATTTTAGACAGTTGTTTTACTCAAGAAAGAATACATGTCAGTATCACAGGTGAAGGCACCTTACTATTTCAAGTCTAGCCCCTGGAAGGAAACCTTTTCTAATATGCATAATATCAAATCCTTTGCAATACCATTCACTCCATCTTCCCAGTTCAGGTCACTTCATCACCATTAACAAGCCAGCTCTGGTCATAAGAAGTGGAAGTAGGTACAAACCAGCAAATGTAACTGAAGTGGGCGGGACAAACCAGCAAATGGAACTGAAGTGGGCGGGACAAACCAGCAAATGGAATTGAAGTGGGCGAGACAAATCAGCAAATGTAATTTGGTCTTGTTTGTGTGTTCTGGTCTCTCAGGAGATGCTGATATGCAGGCCCACCTAATTTTCCCTTGGAGTATCCATCTGACATCAGATTTCCAGGGATAATGCTCAAAGTCATACATGGTTCCCTCTATGCCCAGTTTGCACAGATGTTTCTGGGAAGAATGGCTTCTTAAAGCTTGATTGCTAACTAAAAGGCCAGTGGTTCCAGTCCACCATAGGCACTTTGCAAGGAAGACCCAGAGATGTGTTTTGCAATCATCAGTCACTGAAATTGTATAGTATAGGTTACAACTCTGACTCACATGGGGTCACCGGGAGTTGAAATTGATTCAATGGCAAGTGGGGTGGTTTTATTATTTTTAGATGCATTAATAAGATATCATGCTGTGACAACGGCAGAATCTCAGTGGTCGAACTCTGCAAAGGTGTTTCTGTCTTACACTCTCATCCAATGGGATTGAGAAGGCTGGGGAGGATCGGTGGCATCATGCAGTCATCAGGGACACAGTCCCCCTCCATCTGTGGCTCAACAATCTTTCAGGGCCTGAGAGTTCCCACTAAATCTTATGTCTCCTGAGAGCAGACAAGTGACAAAGGAGAGCTTCGAGATCCCATGGGAGATTTCAGAAACTAATGCTACAAGTGGTACATACAATTTCTCCCTCAGTTCCTTTGCCAGATTCAACTACATGGCCATAACCGACTGTGGGGCCAGGAAAGTAGTCTGTGTGTCCTGCAAAAGGAGGAATATTGCCAAGCATTAGCCATCTCTGTGGCAAACGCTAATTATTACCATTGCGATAGTTAAGGGTTATTGTGCAAACCTGGCTGATAAACACATGTGGGATTAATTGAAGGACGGAGAGATAAACGGCTCAGTGAGCCTTGCCTTTCTATTTCTCTTGTCTCTTGCTTTCTGATGGTTGGACCAGGGTGCAGCTGCATTAGCCAGTTACCCGCTTTAGCTGGCAAGGCTCACTTCCTGCAATACATCTTTTAGGAGAAGTCACATTGACCTACCTCAATGCAGCCCTGGGTGCTGGAGCAGCTGTGTGAAGATCCTCCCAGTGCTGAGATGCTTACATACTCATGGATTCCGCTTTCCTCTCGCAGTCAGCGTCATTGCATGTGTTTTGTGAGATGGAGGATGATTTTGTAGACTGGTGTCAGACATACGGGTTAATGTTGGACTTAACCAACATTAATTCCAACATTTAGGCTTGGACAGCACTGGGTTAAGATGCTTTCTTAATGTACACTTACCCTTTATATAAAACTGTCTCATACATATGAACTTCTGTGGATTTGTTTCACTAGTTTACCCAGGCTAGCACAACGAGGATAACAAAGAGAGATAGCAGCAGATATAAGGGAAGTAAAAAACTCCAATTATAACTCTAATGATATTTTCATTTTTTTGTAAAAAAGTATATATATACTCCAAGATTTAAAAGCCCACAGACACTCTCTGAAGAAACACAGGCATCACAGCACAGTCTTACCTATTACAATGGAGGGCCGAAAGGAGCGAGGATGCGGCACAGGCAGGACGGTCAGTAAGAAACACGAACAAGCCTCCTGTGCGCTTGGAGCTGCGGCCCAACTAGAGCCCCTCCTCTTCGTGTACACATCGCCCATTTCAAGCTTCCACAATGGACAACTTGTTGAGTAGTCCTGAAATCATTTTTATTTTTTTTTTCTTTCTTATTGTAAACGTGGTCCTCATTCTAGAAAGTTTGGAAAATACCAAGAGACACAAATAAAAAGATCATTTCTAATTGCACAATTGGGTTATTTTCAAAAAAGGTCTCTGATGTATGAGTTGAAGGAAGGCGAGGGGCCCCCTCAGCCCACCTCAGCCGCTGTCAGACATTTCCCTGGGTCTGTCCTTCTCCACCAGCGAGGCAGGCGGCAACGCTCTGCGCTCTGAGGCAGGAAGGCCTCCTGCACCATTGCTGTATTTCCCGTCTCCACATGTGCATCTGCTCTAGTAGAAGAGCGTCGAGAGCCGAGAGCTCTTGTTCCAGTGTGTTCTGAATCACTGAAAAGGAGAAGGTAGATATTAGTGTAATTTGAACATCTGCTTTATGTCAGACACGCCTGGGTGCTTTATCAATGTAAAACAATTCAACTTCAAAACAATTCCCATGTATGCCAAATGTTATCTCAGTTTTGCAGAGGAGAAAAATTAATCCCACCACTTGCCTGTCCGTTTGTCACACTGTGGCGGCTCGCATGTTGCTATGACACTGGAAGCTCTGTCACTGGTATTCCAAATATGAGCAGCAGGGTCACCCAAGGTGAACAGGTTTCGGCAGAGCTTCACGACTAAGAACGTACTGCACAGCAGGACGAGGCTGTGCGTTGCGAAGGGATTGGTCACCGAAAGCCTCACAGATGGCAGAGAACTGGCAGGTACTGAGAAGCTCCTGGAGAGCAGTGGACCCCGGTTGGATATATGGGAGAAGAGGAGGACGCTCAGGACATGACTGAGGGAGAGCTGCCCCCCGCAAAGTGCTGTCTCCTGACAACATGCCGACAGGAAGCCGCACCCTCCCCTCTCCCACGGAGCCTGCAGGTCGTGCTTCTTCCCAGACACGTGGGTTTGTCCTTCGGGCATTCGGGACTGTCCATCTTCTTTGCCAACACCGTGATTGAAATGCATCCATTGCTCTGCATTTTTGGTCTTATTCATTATCGGCCTTTCACACGAAGATGAGATGATTGAAAATGCCATGACTTGGATCAGGTGCATCTTAGTCCTCAGAGTGACAGCTTTCTTCACTCTTAAACACTTTAAAATGCAGATGTTCAATAAAAGAGAATGCATCTTCTTTTCAAATACACACGGGCAGTAACAAAAATCAACAGCAACAACAATGACCAAAAAACTAGGTAAACCATACAATTAATATAGACAATGACAAAATATAAAACCAGTCTCTGGCCACAATGCAGCAAAGCTAGAAAGTAATATAGATTTTTTTTAAAAAAGCTCTTCAACCTGGAAGTTAAAAAGAAACTGCTAAACAGCTTTTATGCAAGATATATAAAGCATAACTGAAGAGTTCCTAAAACTATAATTAAAGATAATTATTTCCGAATTGAAAAGATACTATTTTGACAGGTATCAGTGGGAAATTCATAGCCTTAAATACTGATGCTGACAAAATGCAAGAATGAAAATAAATGAATTAAGTTCTTAACTCAAAAACCTAGGAAACAGACATAAACTTAGCCAAAAGAAAGCCCAAAGAAGGGGATTATAAAGGTACAAACACAAATGAATGAAGTGTAATATAGAAAAAGTCAAAGAGACACAGCTGATGTTTGAAATACAGAAGAAATGTACACCCTGATTCAGCAGAGAACTACAAGAGGCCTTCTTTCCAAGGACAGAAACAAGGGTGTCTGGGTCTTCACACTGTGTCTTGTACTTGCCGATGTAGGCTCACAGGAAAACACTTAGAATTAAGAAATGGTAAGTCAGTAAAGTTATTTCGAGTGCATGGCTATTATATATGGAAAACTGAAGACAAATGTACAACATAAAGTTATAAAATAACTCCATGATGTAGAGGAATAGTAAATTGGCCGAGACAAGTCAAGGACCAATTGCCCATCAGCTGTTTAAAAGATAGGGTGTCGGCCCCTTTGCTCTGAAGAAAGCAATGAGTTGGTTTACATTCTGCCACTGGCAATAACACTGGGAAAATGCAAATGAGTAAGTACATTAATGTTAATAGAAAACAATTTTTTTCAGGGTAAGAAATATAAAGCAAAAACGAGAAAACTAAGAAAAATGTTGTACCATTACGTTTGAATTAGAAATAGCAGGATTAAAAATTTTTTTTTCTAGCTCTGTTCAGTGTTATCACAATAGCAATGAGCAAATGTGGTGCCAAGTTCTTAGGATTTTCTCAATACCATTCTGCACTAACAGAAAGCAGGGCTCTTTAGAGAAATGAGTAATTCCAGGTCTGGGCAGGGAAAGTACCAGATGATTCTGTGGGAGCTTATCCCAGAAATCAAGAAAGTGCTCAAAGACTGAGAAGAAGAAACTAAAGAGAAACAAGAAGAAATCCAAAGGGATCCCAGCTCCGAAACTCAGCACCATTGGAAGTTGAAAGGAATTATAATTAGAGTTCTGGAAGGGGTCAAGAAGCAGGTTCGCATACAAAAATCAACTGTATTTTTCAAAGGAAACAGTGAACAATCTGAAAATGAAATTAGGAGAGCAATTCCATTTACAATAGCATCGAAAGGAATGAAATGATTAAGAACACATTTAAGAAAAGGAGTATAAGGCTTGTTCGCTGAAACCTTTACAATATCTCTGGAACAATATAAGCAACTAAGTGGTAAGACATTCTACGTTCATGGATTAGATGGGAAGACCCTCCAAATGGGCCCAGCATTCAATGTGATACAGATAAAAACCACAGCTGACGTTTTGCTAATATTGGCAAGCGGATCCTAAAATAAGTCTAGAAACGCAAGGAACCCAGGAGAGCGAGAGGAGAAAAGAGAAACTCTCTGGAAAAGGAAAGGACACAGTGGGAGAACCCACGTGCTCCCATTGCACAACTTCATGGGAGCAATCCGCTGTGATCAAGACTGTACGCTGCCTGGAGGGTGAGTGGGTTGGAAAGGGGGAACTGATTACAAGGATCCACATGTGACCTCTTCCCTGGGAGAGGGACAGCAGAGAAGGGGGGAAGGGAGACTCCGGATAGGGCAAGATATGACAAAACAACGATGTATAAATTACCAAGGGCATATGAGGGAGGGGGGAAGGGGGAGGGAGGAGGGGAAAAAAAAAGAGGACCTGATGCAAGGGGCTTAAGTGGAGAGCAAATGCCTTGAGAATGATTGGGGCAGGGAATGTATGGATGTGCTTTATACAATTGATGTATGTATATGTATGGATTGTGGTAAGAGTTGTATGAGTCCCTAATAAAATGTAAAAGAAGAAAAGAGAAAGAAAAAAAAAGACTGTACGCTGCCGACATACGGGCCCATACATGAACTAATGGACGAGAATTGGGAATTCCCCCCAATAAGTTACAGTTCAGGTCAATTGATTTCTGACAGGGGCACCAAGACAATTTACACAGAAAAGATTGCCTTTCCAATAAAGGACACTGGGACAACAGGATAGCCACAGTGAATGGGGAAAAATGGACCTGCTATTTCACACTATTTATACAAATGGATCAAGAGTCTAAATGGAAGAGCTATACAACTCTTAGAGGAAAACATAGGTATTAATCATCATGACTTGATATTATTGTTAGTGGCTGTTAGGTGCCGTTCACCGGGCTGGCACCATCCTCACCATCGCTGCTACATTGGACCCCATTGTTGCAGCTCCCGTGTCAACCGGGCCCCTTTCCAATCCTCTTTTTCTATGGCCTACATTACCAAGCATGATGTCCTTTACCCGGCACGACTCTCACATGTCCAAAGCACATGAGACAACGTACTATCCTTAAATATTGCTACTCAAGGCTGTAATTTTTCTTCAGATCTTTCAGCTAGAGCTATGCTGAGCATGCTCTCCCCCTTTGGCTTCCTAACTCCAAATCTTTACAAATTTCATTAAATACTTTGCTTTGTCTTCTTGAGTTGCACTTTGAAATTTTCTGTTCGGCTCTTTGACTTCATCATTTCTTCCATTTGCCTTAGTCTCTCTATGTTATGTTGAAGAGCAAGTTTCAGAGTCTCTTCTGACATTCACTTTGATCTTTTCTTTCTTTCCTGTCTGTTGAATGACCTTGACTTTCTTTGAATATGATGTGCTCCTTTTTCGACAGTTTTATTGGCACACAATGCACATCACATACAATTCAGTAACTCAATCCTCTCAAGAGGAGTTGTGCAACCATTACCACAATCAATTTGTGAACATTTTCTTTCTTGTACTCATGGTTATTAGCTCCCCACTCCCCACACCCCACCCGCCCCACCTACCCTGCCATCGTCCAAAACACCATTCAACCAGTTATGGTCTTTATAGATTGACTTATTCCGGATTCATATACAGAAAAACATGCCAACAAACCCAACTAAACAACAGTAACAAAATAAAGCAGGAGAACCTCAATGGAAAAGAAAGTAGAAAATATTAAAAACCAGAACACATTTAAAATAGATTAAAAAAACAAGATGAAAAGCTTAAGTGTTCAATGTGAACCTAAGTACATCTGCAGCAATCAACCTCCAAGTGCACTCTGCTCGACAGCAAATCTATTCACATCCCTGGTCTACGGTCGGAGAGGGTTCACGGAAGGCTTCATCCACATGCATTTCCTCTTCACTTTTATTTTAACTGAAACAACTTAAAAATGGGTCAAAAGGAGATCAAATGATAAGTTATTATATTTTAATATGGCTATATCTGCCACAATTGACTTTACATTGATCTCTATCTAGTAACAAGGCTATTCACACCCCAGACAATGGTCAGGGGGATTCACCTGAGGCTTAGTTTATGTGTGGACCCTGTAAATGGATTTGGGGCTTCCTCTATTAGCCACAGCCTCTGCAACCCGGCTATTCACAATGTAAGTTCTGATTCCATTCCATCCTTCAGATTTGGGTTCCATTATTAACAATCCTTGGATCGCACAGGCTGGCATGCTTCTTGCATATGGACTTCGTCGCTGCCTCATTTAGATGTGTATCTGTATGCAGACACAATTGGCAGACCCCCGGCACTATCCTGTCTGATCGCCAGGCATCATGTAGTTTCTGCGCCACACTTGGCTATGGCACCCGTGTCTTCAGTGATCTCTTTATGAGGGCGAACACACATATGATGTTCTTGATGTCATCCACAGCTCAGCAAATCTTTTGTCACTGTGTTTCATGTAGTAATCTGTTCTTCAGAAGTTCTCAACATTCAGAGGGGCTATCCTCAAGATTGCATTTAGGCGCTTGTAAACCTATTTTCATTTGCTTCAGCTTCAACCGGAGCAATTGACGGTCTGTTCCACAGTTGGCACCGGGCCTGGTTTTAGCTGTTAATATTGAACTTCCCCATGATTTCTTTCCACATATATGGTCGATTTGACTTCTGTGTATTTCCTATGGAGAAAGCCATGTGCACAGTTGCTTTTATGTGTTGTTGAAAAATGGTATTGCAATGAAGAAGTTATTGGTCTTACAAAATTCTATCAAGCAATCTATAACTTCATTTCTGTCCCCAAGGTCCTGCATCATATATTCCATATATTTTCCATCATATATTCCTTCCTCTTTGATTGTAATTTCACAGTCCAATGGCTAATAATTACGAATGCATCTTGGTTGCATGCTTGATCAATTTCAGTTGGAAGAAGTTGTTTGTGTATCATTAGCTCTGGTACATAATTTGAATAATAGTTGTATTAGCTGAATTTCCTTGTATGTGTATAGATATTATCCTAACACAGACAACATTGTCCTTCAAGATAGGTCTTGAAATGTCCTTTTTGTGGAGGAGGTGGGGAAAGGAAAACAAAAGGATGAATACAAGTAAGAAAAGGGTAGTGGGGTCAGGGGGCATTAATCCACCCAAGGGGAGGGTATTGTTTATATCTCCACAGGGAAAGTGGGACCAGACTTCAACCCAGTGTCACAAGGTGTGAATGCAATATTCCGGCGTGGAGTAGGGAACCAGTGGAGAGGTCTGGGAGGCTGGCCCCAGCACCATAAATTAAGTGGATTCCTGCCCCTCCCCCGAAAAGAATTTGTTCCAAAGGACGACATTGACTCTGCAGCTCCGAGAGATGAACATATCTGATCAGAGCACATGGGAGAAGATGAAGGGGCAGGAGGAGAGAGTGGAGCACAGCCTGGCCCACCAGGCCGTGAGGATGATGTTCCTAAGTACAGCAGCCAGTCCACAGAGAGAACAACATGGCTGGCCCCACTATGAGAAATGATGCCAATCAGTGACTAAGGGCGATACAGGGGACAGCACCGGAGACACAGTGTGGGAATTGCACCTGACCTGATCCCACCACACCGAGGCAAATCACTGGGGGAGTGCAGCGGAACAGCAAGGGAATGGAGTGGCAAGGTCCCCAGGGAATGCTGAAAGTGGACTTTGGGGCCAGGGCGTGGTGCCCCAACAGACTGGACTGGAAAACGCTCCTAAGGGCCAGCAAACGATCCCTGAACTAACTACAAGCTTTTCTCTTGTGAACTGTTTTGTTCTGTTCTTTGTCAGTGGTTTGTTTTTGTTGTTTTGTTGTCTGGTTGTATACTGTTGCTTTGTTTTCCTCTGTCTTGTTTTCGTGCATGTTAGTGTCTCCACAGGTCTGTCTGAATAGGACAGGCTGGATGAACTATCTGGAGGAAAAACAACGGGACCGACAGTTTCGGGGGGACTTGGGGTAGGGGGGTAAGGGGGTAAGGAAGTGGTGTTAACAAACACAGGGATAAGGGAAAAACATGGGACCCCAAATGGTAGAGAAGGGGGAGTGGCAGGCCTGGTGGGAAATGATCAAGGGTAAGGTTGCTTAGAGAAGAGGTATACTCTAGCCCAGGTGGCGATGAAGCATGGTAGTAGGGCAGGAGGAAAGTCAAGGGAGATGGAGGAAAGAGCTAGGAGTCAAAGGGCATTCATGGAGGTCTAGACAAAGACATGTACATGCAAATATATATAGAAGGATGGGGAAATAGATCTATGTGTCTATATTTATAGGTCAAGTATTAAGGTGGCGGAAGGACCTTGGGCCTCTACTCAAACACTCCCTCAATGCATGAATACCTTCTTTTATTAAATTGGAACTCTATGATGCTCACTCTCCTGACACAACGGCTGGAGCCAAAGTGGGTGAACAAGTAAATGTGGTGAAGAAAGCTGATGGTGCCCGGCTATCAAAAGAGATAGTGACTGGGGTCTTAAAGGCTTGAAGATAAACAAGCGGCCATCTAGCTCAGAAGCAACAAAGTTCACATGGAAGAACACACCAGCCTGTGTGATCGAGTGGTCCCAAAGGGATCAGTTACCAGGCATCAAAGAACAAAAAATCATATCATTGACTGCACACCTCCATGATGGGGTCGCTGAAGACAAATGGGTGCATAAGCAAATGTGGTGAAGAAAGCTGATGGTGCCCGGCTATCAAAAGAGATAGTGTCTGGGGTCTTAAAGGCTTGAAGGTGAGCAAGCGGCCATCTAGCTCAGAAGCAATAAAGCCCACATGGAAGAAGCACACCGGCCAGTGCGATCACGAGGTGCCAAGGGACCAGGTTTAAGGCATCATGAAAAAAAAAAACACAACGATATAAGTGTGTGTATGTATGTGTATATATGTGTATATGTATATATATACCATATTAAATGAAGGGGGAAGTGCAGAGTGGAGACCCAAGGCCCAAGTGACGGCCAATGGAGATCCCCTCATAGAGGGGTTTAGGAGAGGAGATGGGTTAATTAGGGTGCGAGGTAGTACCGATGAAGAACACAGCTTTCCCCCAGATCCTGGATGCTTCCTCCCCCCAACTACCATGATCCGAATTCTACCTTGCAGGCCTGGATAGGACAGAGGCTGTACACTGGTACATATGAGGACTGGAGGTACAGGGAATCCAGGGTGGATGATACCTTCAGGACCAAGGGTGTGAGGGACGATGCTGGGAGAGTGGAGGGTGAGTGGGTTGGAAAGGGGGAACTGATTACAAGGATCCACATGTGACCTCTTCCCTGGGAGAGGGACAGCAGAGAAGGGGGGAAGGGAGACTCCGGATAGGGCAAGATATGACAAAATAACGAGGTATAAATTACCAAGGGCACATGAGGGAGGGGGGAAAGGGGAGGGAGGGGAAAAAAAAAGAGGACCTGATGCAAGGGGCTTAAGTGGAGAGCAAATGCCTTGAGAATGATTGGGGCAGGGAATGTATGGTTGTGCTTTATACAGTTGATGTATGTATATGTATGGATGGTGATAAGAGTTGTATGAGTCCCTAATAAAATGTAAAAAAAGAAAAGAGGAGAAAAAAATGATTAAGGCAAAGACTGTACAGATGTGCTTTATACAATTGATGTATGTATATGTATGAACTGTGATAAGAATTGTATGAGCCCCAATAAATTGTTAAAATAAAATTTAAAAAAAAGAAATGTCCTTTTTGACAGTGAATGTGACACTGTTCCTCTTTGATAGGAATTTGTCATTCCTATCAAAGTAAACCACATGATTGTCTTATTCAGAATGATCTATACCAGTCCATTTCAGATCCTTAATGGTCTGTGTGCATTCCATTTTTAACAACTTCCAACTTTCCTAGTATCGTACTTTATACATTCCATGTTCTGATTATTAATGGGCGTTTATAGCTGCTTCTTCCTATTGTGAGTGGTGCTCTACCAGCAAATGAAGATCCTGAGCACTTTACTCCATTCCATCCTTTCTTTGGACTCTATTATGAAGAAGCAGCTCAGGGGCTCATCTTCCGAAAGTACGTCTGATAGTGATCTGCTTCCATCCACAAGGTTTTCAGTGGCCAAACCCTCAGAAGTGGACAGCCTATTCCTTCATAGTCCATTTGTAGTATTGAGGCTCCGTTGAATCCTGTTCACTTGGGGCCACGCTGGTGGTATGTAAATGATCAGGTCCACAGCTTTCAGCATCACAGGCACACCCAAGCCAACACAGCACACACGCACACACACACACAAAATGACACAGACATGCTGGTGGCTTTGTATTAGATAATGTCTTCTTAGCTACCACACATAAAGTAGAAACAACGCAAATTTAAAAATCGATAAATTTGACAATCAAAATCGGAAACTGATGCTTTGAATGACAAATACTAAGAAAGTGAAAATAAAACCAAGAGAAAGGGCGGGGGGGATGTTTGTAAAGCGCATATGTCATAAAAGACTGGTGTATTAAGAACTTGTGTAAGCTGCTACAGATAGGAACTGGAAACACAGGGAATCCAATACGGATGATCCCTTCGGGACCAGTGGTGAGAGTGGCGATACCAGGAGGGTGGAGGGAGGGTGGAGTAGAGAGAGGAAACCGATTATAGGATCTACATATAACCTCTTCCTTGGGAGACAGACAACAGAAAAGTGGGTGAAGGGAGATGTCAGACTGTAAGATATGACAAAATAATAACTTATAAATTATCAAGGGTTCATTAAGGAGTGGGGAGCAGGGAGAAAGGGGGAGAAAATAAGGAGCTGATGCCAGGGGCTTATGTGGAGAGCAAATGTTTTGAGAATGATGAGGACAATGAATGTACAAATGTGCTTTACACAATTGATGTATGTATGGATTGTGATAAGAGTTGTATGAGCCCCCAATAAAATGATTAAAAAGAACTTGTGTAGGGGAAGGCTCTCTCAAAAAGCAAAATTAATTGTATTAAGATAGCTAGCTAGATAGCTAGCTAGCTAGATAGATAGATAATTAGACTAGAGCTTTGCTAGGCTTGTGTAGCCAGCCAAGGCTAATGAACCAAGAAGTAGAAGATGATCCAGGAAGCAGGAAGACCATATGTTGATGGAGATAGTAGGTGATGAATTCAAGGTCAGCAAGTCAGGCTCATGACTGCCGAGTCAAATAACTATATGGTCAGTAGGCTGCGGATAGCTCCCAGAGTTGGCAGGCAATAAGGCAGATTGACGAACCAGATGTGAGATCCAGACTAACAAGAAGGAGAAGGGACAAACCTCTTACAGAATCTGCTTAAATAGAAGTAGATCACACACCTGAGGAAAATTAATTTTTTCCATTATATCAGTGTTCCGGTGGCATAGTGTTTGGGCCTGCAATCCACAACATCAGCAGCTCAAGACCACCAGCTGCTCCCTAGGAGAAAACCCGGGCTTTCTACTTCTAGAAACAGCTACAGTCTCGGAAACTCAGAGGCAGTTTTTCCCTGTCCCATAGGGTCACTGTAAGTCAGTGCTGACTCCATGACCACGAGTTTGGCGCTTTTTGTTTTTTTACTCCACCTTAATATTCCCCACTGCTTGGCTGCTCATACAAGATCCCATCATGAAGATGATGGCATTGTGTTTGACCCTGTTGTGAGACAATTCTGGACCTCCTGTGTTCACACAAACTCTATCACAGAACTCTTAAACATATTCATACAACCACAAACAATGCTGTGTTAAAATGGCAAAGGATTTGAATAGACATTTCTTTGAAGAAGACATACCGATGGCCAATAAACACATGAGAAAAAATGCTTAACATCATAGTCACTAACCAGCCAATAACCCAATCCATTGCCACAGAGTCGATTCTGAATCATGTTCACACTCGAAAGACAGAGTGGAACGGGCCTGTAAGTTTCCAAAGCTGGAAGTCCGTGGGAAGCAATTGCTCTTCCTCCTGAGGAGATGGGGGCTTGAAACCACTGATCTTTGCGTTAGCAACTGAGCTCTTTAGGCACTGTGCTGCCAGAGCTGCTGCTTAGTCACTCAGGAGCAGCTCGAAACCACAAGGAAATAGCGATTCACCACTCCTAGGATGCTATTATTAAGAGAGAGAATAACAAGCATGTAAGACTTTGGCACACTTGTACATTACTGATGGGAATGTAATTGGACATGGCTGGTGGGAATGCAAAATGGTGCAGTTTCTCTGTGTATGAAAGTGTGGCCATGCCTAAAAACACTAAACATATAACTAACCATACCCACCTACTGCCATCGAGTCAATTCCTAACCTAAACAATCCCGTGGAGTTTTCTAAGACCACCAGCCTCAGAAAGACAGGTAACCTTGACCCTCTCTCACGGAACTACTGGTAGGATCAAGCCACGGACCTTGAGCTTACATGGTAAATGCAGAGCCAAAACAATTGCAAAGAGGGGCTGAAACATTTACATGCCATTCCACCTTGTTCACTGCCTTCATTTTAAACTCTTCAATTCAGCGAACTAGATCACTGCTGTCCTGTGGGTGATTCCTGCAGTCCTCTTGGTTTGATGCTGTCTTCTAGTGCTGACTCCTCAGTACCAGCTGCTTTTGTTGCCAGTTGTCATTGAGTTGACTTAGACGTATGTCCACCCCATGCGTGGCGGCATAGACTTGTGCTCCGAAGGGCTTTTGACAGCTGATTTTTCAGAAACCGATCACTGGTCTTTCTTCCAGGATGCCTCTGGGTAGACTCAAGTGGTCCATATTTTGGTTAGCAGCTGAATGTGGCCACCAGTGACACCATCCTGGAATTGGAACTCAAGACTCGCCTCTTTGATCTTGCATTTAAAAATTATTTATCTAGAACCTTGATAATTGAAGATCAGCTTCGTTGGATATGAAATTTGGGGTCCACACTTTGTTATCTTGACAACTGTTGCTCCATTGTTTTTTGGGTTTGTATCTTGGGACCCTTGGTCTTTTTGCCTGGAGATAGAGAGTAGTTTGCTTAGGAAGAATAGATTATGTCTCAAAGTTAACCATACTGGAGGCAATTTTCAGTTTCACGGAGGACCTTTCAATATGTAGACTCGGGCTTTCTTTCAGTTTTGTTTAGTTTTATGGGATTACACGTAAATGTTGGTTGCCGGATTGCAGTCCAATGTATAATCACTATGCCACAGAGCTCCAATTAAATACTGGTTTGGATTTATAGTTTTGTTTTCTTTCCTTGAGAATTCAATTATAGGTATGCTAGATCTTCTTTGTCTTCTATAATTCTTTTATTTCTGAACTATAAAATTTTTTCACAATTTGTTTTCTCTGAGACACATTTATCCCTCTTTTTCTTGTCTCTTTTGTATATTTTGCTGAATCTATTCCACCTATGCAACTTCTAATTTAGTTCTAACTTTCGAAATCATTATCCTTTTCTTCATTTTGTTCTCCCTCTTGAGAACACTTTCATTTCTTATCTTTTGGGGTTTTTTTAGTCTATTTCTTACCTGAATTTTTGAAGTCCTGAACTGTGGTTTTCTATTCATATATGCCATTGCTTTCTAGTAAAATTAGGCTTGTGTTGGAGTGGTGTGCTAGTTTCCCCTGCTTTGAAATAGGTCTTGCGTGTGATCTTGAATTGAAGATTTTTTTATTCCTCATTTATTTTCTACTTAAAGTAGCTTGATATGGATGTTAACTGTCTTTTTCTGTTCATTTTTAAGGGTTTTGTATCTTCCTGGGCCAGGTGTTCCTATGAGTATGCTGCTGAATGAGTTTCTTACTAGGTTTCTTAGTTCAAGGGTGCCCTCTTCAGTTAGTACAGTGCAATGCATTTTAAAAATAACATCTTTTTGGAATGAAGGGGGCATCTCATGTTTTAAATTTCACAAAACTTTTTGGTGTAAGTCTCTTCCTTATTTTCTTTCTTTTTCTTCTTCCTTCTACATTATTAAATCTCCAAGACATACCTCTCCTTCCAGGTTCTCAGAAGCTGGACCCTCTGAAGGTTTACACTTGTAGGTCCATGCACTTTCATGCATCTTCCTTCAATCCCAATCCTGAGTGAGGGCTTTGGTCCAACATGGCTATTCCCAGGATTTCCCCACGTAGAACCACTGTGCTCTCTGTTTCCAAATACAATTACTCCTCACTTATTGACTATCTCATGATCTGATATCTCCCATTTATAGCAAAAGTAAAATATCTGCTACCGAACTATTTTACCCATTAGTGATTGTGGCAGTTACATAATCTCCTGTCAACTTGCGAAGGGGTGGAGTCTAGCCTGTCAATCAAGTCATAGCCAATAGTACCTCTGTGTGGGCATGGCCTTCTCCTGAGCATTCTAGGAACTCTTTTCTTTCTCCCCGGAGGCGGGACACACTCAGCTACATCTTCCTGTTGATAAGCTTTGTGGAACTATGCTGATGGAGCCAGAGCCCTGGAGCTGGAGGAGCCAGCTGGACACCCCTGCCAGTGCTGAGATTCTTCCACCACCATTGTATCTTCCTGCATTCGGTGTCATTGCTTGTGTTGCATGAATCTGAAGAGGAATTTACAGACAGGTATCAGACATATGGGCTAATAACGGACTTATGGCTTTGATCTGGGCTGGGATGTTTTCTTGTTATACAATTATTCTGATATAAGTTCTCTCTTTATACACACGAGTGTCTATGAATTTGTTTGTCAAGTTAAGCCAGACTCACACCGTGATGTACAGTAGCAGTATTAAATAACATGGTGTGAGGCAAGACGGCTAGCGTTATGTGTCAATATGATGGGCCATGATTCTCTGTGGTTGACAAGTAAGTAATAATGTAAGTTGGCAGTTGTGTAAAGATATAGTCATTCTCCACGTTGTAATCTAATGTGGTCACCTTTCGTTTCATACATGCCTATCGTCATGTAATGGCCTAGTCTTTGGAGGCTAATTCGGTCAGTAAATGAGGAGTGGGTGCAGTTCTGCTTTCGACGTCTGTGCGGGATCCACGCTCGGTGCTGGTGCTTTCAGAAATTTCCAGACTCAAATGAAAATGATAGTTTTCAGTGTTCCCAGTCATGCTGTAGGGATGAATTGGTTGTCATTTCATTTGCTGTCTTATTAAACTGATGGTTCAGGAACAAAGTGTAGAAATACTCAGATTTTTTTTTTAAGTAATATTCAGATTTAGGCATCTGTTGTTTTCTTTAAAGAATTCTCACCACCTCTTCTCATGTGTGAATGCCAGCATTATAAATTGTAGTTATGACTTCCATATGAGAGCTAGAAAAGCAGGCAGCTCTATGGGGAGGACACAAAACTATTCCATACATGGGAAGAACCAGAAAACATTGTGTTTCACAAGCTCGGTCAGTCTTACAAAGATAAATACTTACATCACCATCGCTATAAGGCAAAACAAAGAAGAAACGTGGTGTGTTAGAACGACTGAGACGACATTGATCACTCTGAGAAGGGATTGGGTGTGGGCACGGGGTGGGGGACAAAACAATGAAGGGTTTAACAGGACCTTGCTTTTGGTTTAATTTCTTGGCCTGTGTAATATATATAAATATATAGTATGTTTCCTTTTTTAAAAATCCGATGTTAAATAAAGGTTTTCTGTAAAAAAAAAAAATCCCTCCAGATTCCATAGCCCTCAAATCTACACAGTGGTTTGAATGGCTTAAAAAAAAAAAAGAAAAAGAGGAAAAGTAAAACTGAAATGGACTTGGGGGTCTTTCGTGACAAGCAAGTTCATCTCAAACAAGCAAAACGCTTTCAGACAAACTATAGATGGTTTGTTCAGGTCAGTAAGTAATTGTAGCTTAACCATCTTCTCTCTGGCCCTGCTGGACCAATAGGTTTCATATTCGTGTGAGCACCTACAATCGAAGGCCGCTGGTGCGTGCTGGTGGTTCAGTTACCCATCTGTGACTGTCGGTGCAGCGAGGATGACAGAGATACAGGCAATAGCCCAACTCGGGCGGTCAATACATGTGGGCCACTACTGTGGAAAGAGAAGCCCTGACGGGGAGCTGGACTCCCTTCAGGGATGTTTTCCTGATTGCTCCTTGTCAGGAAATCCCATTCCTCGCTCAGAGAACATCGCCACAGAGTGGAGTGTGCAGGGTATTGACTCCTGATGGACAAAGCAAGCCTATCTTCACGGAGGCCTTGCAGGCTGGTGAATGGACCTGCCCCCAACTGGCGACATCCTGAAAAAGCCAGACATGGAACTGATCCTGACTCGCTGCAGCAGCACAGAGGTGAAAATCTTAACAAAAGCAGATTAGCCCGCTGGCCACGGAGCAGCTGAGGGTTCAAATAGCCCACCTTTCAGATCCTGGCCTAACACTTAATGACTATGCCACTGGACCCACAGGAGATGAAGCACTGCCCAGCTCCTGTCCACACCCCAGTGGTGGTGCTCGGACGCCCTTCCTGAGGGCCCGACCCACAGCCGGAGGGCGCCTTCATTGGTTCGCTGGCTGATTGGGCAGCGAGTCAAAATGAGGAAGAAACAGCTGGCTGTTCTTGGAAGTGAGAAGTGGGGTTGAAGTCCTCTTTCTCCCGTTTACTGGATGGTTGGTCAGTCATTAAATAACTTAATTTTTCTACGTCTCAAGTTCATGAACTCCGCCAAACTCCACACTCACTGCCATTCAGTTGATTCCAACTCACGGTGCTATGATTGGTCTAAAATGCTTGGCCAATGATGTGGCCTGTTATTCTAGCACAGAATACACTCCATGAAATTGCAGTTTGTATCTTCTTCGGGAACCCTGGTGGGAGCATGGTTGGTTGTTGGGCTGCTCACTACAAGGTCAGAAGTTCAAAACCGCCAGCTTCTGTGAGGGAGAAAGAGGAGGCTTCCTACTTCCATAGAGAGTTATCGTCTTGGAAACCCACAGAGGCAATTCTAGTCAACGGCAGTTGGGTTTGGGCATTATCTTCTATTTCAGATGCACACAGTTTATGTATCTTTCCTCAAGTGTACGTGTGGTTTCCATTGTCTCATTCAATGCTCTCATTCACTGATGAAATGAATATGGGGAAAATTTCATCCAGGGAAACACTCAAATAGCATATTTCAATAGGCGGCCATTTATTACAGAACCTCTATCTATAGAACTGTGTACTGTGTCAAAACTCTAAAATCCCTCCTGCTATAGGTAGCTCACCTCCGCAGTCCCCGAACATTCCAACGTCTTCCATCTCAAATCCACAAGTCCCAAATTGGTCAAATCGCTCGAACCACATAAGCGGTTTGTCCTTTGTCATCTTTTTTTCTTACTCTAATTATAAGCACTTAAAAGGAATATCTCCCACAGAAACAGATCTGACACTTTGAAAGATGGGGCAGCAGCACGGAGCTGGTGTTCCTAAGAGGCTGACAACTGGCCAGATCGGAGTAGTATCCCTTTGAGAGAAGGCTCTCCATGTGCCTCTCCCTCGACCTCGCTCAACCCCATGTCTCTCCCTTTGCTGTTGCCATCACCTCTCCAGGACTTGAAGTCTTTTCACTCCTGTTACAATGTAATCATCACATCTTAGCTAGACATATTATTCGTCATGGAAACCTGATGAGAGTGCTTCCTGGCACACAGTCTGTACCGTCTGTCACCAACCATGTAGAGCCAGGGCCTATGCAGTGTAAGTATTGTCTTTCATCTCCCCAGTTCACCTTCTTACTGATTTTGCCTCCAGTTGGCACGCATGCTTCGTATTCTGGAACATACCTTTTCCTCTTCCTGGGGTCCCTTTCCCCACGTCACTCCGCTCAACGGAGCTTTCCTTTGATCTGTACTTGCCTGGCCAAGAAAGTCACTACGCGGGTATGTCCTCGATGTGTAGGGAGTTATCTAATCGTATGCATGTAGCCTCCAGGAGACTAGGTGGAGTTAAGGGAGAACTCTGGGACTTATTCACCTTGGTCTAGCCATGTTTGATAAGGAAATTGAAGTTGTAATTGAATAACATGATTTGCTAGTCTTGGCCCCATTTGTCAGCTCCAACTGAGTTTTATTGTGATAACTAACCCTCCCCCAAATCCAGTGGCTTCTAAAAATTACCATGCACACAAACCATCCGTCATGAGCTGACTATAGTACTCTCCCAAGACTTCACCTGAGGACCCAGGTAGAATTCTCATAAGATGGCTGGTCTCATGGCTGAGGGAGATTAGTGACCATGTTCTGGCTCCTAAGGGTTCTTCTTAAAAGTAGAAAATGTCATCTCTGTTTCCAGTATGGCAGCCAAGGCATATGCCCCAAGTCATGTGCCCAAGCATGAAGCCAGTAGAACAGAGGTGAAATCCTCACAAGTAAAGGGGGTCCGAGGGGACGAGAGGGACAATGAATGTGTCAACCTTTAATACAATCTACCACATTGCCACCATATGCACTTCAGCTTTCCCCTGCCCACTCAGTGACTGGGAAGCTTTGCATACCCTTGCCATGGGTCAGCTGGTTTCTGACTGGCTTCAGAGGGAAGACAGTATGGTGTGAGAATGGCAGACTCCAGTGAATTTCTCCAGCAGACGCTGGTTCCTTAATATCCGACCTCCCAGTGGCCTATGGTTTCTGCTTCTTTTGAGTAACTCCAAATGTACTAATGATCAAGTTTCCTCATCTATAGTACAGGGACAGAATCTGCTCACATCCGGCAGCTGACTTCAACTCCAGACACGCTCTAGGACAGAGTAGAAGTGTCCCTGTGGAGTACAAAGACCGTGATTCTCTCGTGGGAGTAGACAGTTTCAACTGTCTTGTGCTAACCATGAGGTTCACTGGCCAATGTGCAAGCCAGTGTGAATTGTGGATGTAGAGACATACAGGTGGAAGCTGCATGGCGTCGTCATAAAGGAGAAACTGCACCTGGGGAGCATAAGCCTTGTTCTGCCACGCCTTCCAGCCACCGTGGGTGACGTCATGCTCTTCGTTGGCCTCACCTGCCAACTGGAGATGCTGCTGACAATGTCATGACGGCAAAGTGGCACAAATGTGCCAGATGCAGAACACAGCTTCGGTTATGAAATCAGTTCACTCGTAATATTCAGGAGGGGAAAACACTTTATTTCTATCCATTTGAAAAGTAGGACTCCATCTTCAAGCAAGACCACCAAAACGAATCCATAGTATAATTAACAATTTGGGTGGCATACACAGATTACTACAGGCTGAGGCCGCTGCATTAATAAGCACACGCTAAAAAACACAAAAGGGCAGACAACTGTGGCACTGAGAAAAAGCACTCCGGCTCATGGCGAACAAGACTTCTGGAAATTCTAAGCTTTTTCACAAGACAGTAAACCAGAGAGACAAGTCACCATTGGGTTGGTGAACAGATCTGAGCTGGAGAGGGATCACAGTGAAATGCCATTGTCATGCAATGGGTTCCCCCCGAGACCAGCTCATTCCAAAAATCAGAACATATGAAAATCAGTAGTACAAAGTTCTCCTAAAGCTAGGAAAGCCCTCTAAGACTGACTGGCCACCCGTGGAGCTTGCATAAAGGCTGTCCGCTTAGTCATAGTGCTCCTTTATTCTCTCAGTTAAATACAAAATAATGTTCATGTAGTATATTGCTGACTCTCAGCTAGTGCTTTAAAATGAAAAGACTTTGTGAAGGAGTTAAACACACACCACCTCCAGAATCTTGAAGGTTCTCTTCAAGAGAGACGGCTTCTCAGAAAAGGCAAACTCAGGTTAGTCAACGTTTCCTGCTAAGGATTAGCGTGCTCTACCTGGGAAAGCCATTATTACTGATGGAAAGAATTCATGTCCATTCTGCACGAGAGTGCTCACCCTTTCTTTATACTTTACTGTAGCACATAGCATGCACATGCACACACCCAGTGGTCAACTCGGGGGTCTCCCTGAAGCTCAGATAATGGTGCTTATTTTGGCAAGAATTCTGCCATGTGTTTAAACAAAAAACCGAGATAAGGTGGTGCTTATGACCAATTTTAATTGATGCCTTAGCAGGTGCAGGAAGCAGCTCCATTGTCACTATTGATACTTTCATAGTTTCCTGACATTGGGGTCTCATACATACATCATCAGGACAGCAGACGGGGTCAGTTCTGTAAGAGCAGGGTGGTAGCTCATGGCCAGCGCACAGTCTCCAATTCTGGGCTCTTCTTTAGACACGGAAGAGACTAGGGAGTTACTGAGCTCGCAGGACTCAGAGAAAGAATGTGGACTGCCTTGTGAATTAAAACACTTGGAACTATGCGGTCTTTATGGCTTGAACTGGAATGCTGTTCTTTCCTAGCTCCTATCTCTCAGAGCTCGAGATTGCAAGACAGCCCTTGCTTTGGCTCAAATATCAAACTCAGGTTTCAGTGAATGATATTGTATAAAAATTCGATTTATAGGTTTGTGCAGGCTTCTTTTAAAAACTGACTTGTCTCACCAAGATATTAAAATTTTAAGACAAGCCCCCAAACCAACTTCCTATAAGAATTCTTCCTCACCCATGAGTTTTCTCCTCTTTGTCCAGAGGGGCCACACTCTGGTGGAAACAGGAGCCTGGCTGGTTTAGGGGGGTGCACGGGCCTCACAGGACAAGGCAGAGCTGCTGCTCGGGGTTCCCAAGGTAGTACATTCTTATGAGTAGAAAGTCTTACCTTTCTCCAGCAGAGTGGCTGGGGGTTCAAAGGCTGACCTTGGGGTTAGCAGCCCAATTTGTAATCCCCTACACCGTGTCTTGATGGCAGTGGGTTTGGTTTGGGGTTTTTGTGGAGGGTGGAAGGAGAACAATGTAGAAAGCTGTCTTCCACCCCCACCCCCCCCAAACTATGCCACAATGAAATTAAACCACTGAATGAAAATCAGCACTACCGCGGGACTGATGTATACGTCAGATGTCCAGATTTGGCAATCAGAACGTTGGTAACGCAAAGAAGGCTGGAGCAAGTCAAAGCGTGACCTATGCTAGGTGCTCATTTGCTCGCCTGCTAGCACTTACGAAGGACTAGTTTATTAGAAAGGGCCTGTGTGTTGGTGAGAGAATGGTGCTTTGACCTTGGGCAGGAAATGAGTGGTGTTTGTGATGCCCCGCGGCTGTCAGAGGGCATTACGCACAGCCGCATTTTCAGGTTCTACGTAAATTGTGACGATAGTAAAGGTGAATGAAGAGCTAGCAAGAACCACAGAATGTGGGGCACCTTAGAGGTCCTTCTGCTTACGTGTCAACAGCCCCGTGCACGGGGATGCAAGAACAACCGAGGGAAAGCCGCCCCTTTCGCTTCATAGTTGTCCGTGTGTTTTTCAAGATACCTTTAATTTTCCACAAATCACTTTGTGGGGGAAACTCAACAAGGGTGATCTTATTGAACATGGAACACATGTCGCTGCTCAAAGAGCCCCGTGAGGTGCTTGTCTTTTACTGGTCTCACCTAGCAAAGGACCCTCAACCTCTCTCTGGGCGATCCAGGATGCACCGAGTGAACCCGACACTGGTGACATTACCTGTTCATCTGGGAACGCGGAGAGCAAGGAGGATGGGAGGGTGGCAGCATAGAGAGCACAGAATTAGGGGCCTATTTCCCGTACCGCTTAAGGTCAAAGCCTCAGACAACGAAAAGTAGCTTGAAATGTTTTCTGCATCTTAAAAAGCGCATGCTTGTCTCTCTTGAATTAGCCATATCATAACCTGAACTCTCTTAATCTATGTTTGGGAATAGTCTCAAAGGCAGTGTTACTCTAAACTGCGCGATCTTCTCCCATCATGTTTGTTTTCCTCCAGACCTGGCCCCCCAGGAAACCTGGACACGACTCCTGTGCTGGATGTCCACCTTCTCCTCGCCGACTGGCTTTGACGCGCTGCTCTCATCAGTGCTCCGCGGCACTGCCATGTGTGCGGTCACACCGCGTAGCTCTGAGCTAAAAAGAAATGAAATACTCTCCCTTTTCCATGATCGGGAAGGTTTGGGCAGCTATCGGGATAGCTAAGAACATTCACACAAAGGGGCAAAAGCAGAGGAACTGCCAAGAGTCTGGGCAGGAGCTGTCAAAGAAAAGGCCGCGTTACCGTAGAGAAGCAAGATGGCACTGGGTTGAGTGGGTTCACTGGGGCCCCTTCAAAGAGTCAGAATATAATGCCACCGAAGTGTGCCGACACAGATTTTTTAAATCCTGTCCCTTCATCAATAGGCAGCGTCAGGCAGAAGTCAGTCCTCGGACCACTAAAGGCCTCTCCCTGAAGACCGCCGTGGTGGATGAAGAGATAAAGTGACCTGCAGAGCAGGAGGGGTGCGGTGGGGTGGATATGAATCTTTAAGGCAACAGGAAGAGAGTCCATCGTCCTTCCCAGAGGAGAGCAAGAATAGCACAAAGTGGTCGCCAAGTCTGGAAACCAGACAACTCAATCAATAGTTTATTGGTATATGACATTACCATGTGCAACAAGATAGCATCATTTCTGCATCTAGACTTTATGGTCACCCATCAAATGCATCTTTCGAAAAGATATATATATGTTTCCCTAATCAAGCCGTCATACTCGATCGGGCACAGTGTGTGCAACATTGTCGTCGACCCCCACAGGCTCCCTGCCCTTTGCTGACTAATAACATGCTTGGTCACTTGCAGGAGAAACACACTGTCGGCATCCATATTTAGCAGCATTTTCAAAACAAAGTTTTATTGTCTTGAGTAAAAAAAGCTAAAACAGTCTGTTAGTCCAGTAATTTCATAGGCTCTTATGGTTTCATGTATGAGCTATCTTTTAATATTTGTGTTTCGGGAAGATTTTCTATGAGACTTTGGAGGCTTTTATTTATTCCCCCCCACCCCACCCCAGCCACACACACAATAAAAAGAGCCATGTCAATCCACAAGATTCCGAGCAGCCGTTTTAGATCCTCTGCAGAGTTGAGTGCTTGGAAGGGGAAGAGAGCTCTGTGGTCTCCCTGCAATCAGCTCTCAGAAAAGGAGATTTGAGAGGGACCAAAGCAACAACTGTCCCCATTCATCTCAGGAGAGATCAAAGAGATGTACAAATAATGCCATCTAATGAAATTAGTAAAAGCCAAATCATTTCATTCCAGGAGGTCTGCAAAGGGGCAACTCCGTGCAGCATGGATACCGAAAAAAGGTGTCACTCGAGCGAGAGAAAACTGAATGGTGGGCCCATCACTGCAGACCAGAGGAGCAGCCTGAGGGCATCTGGCTTCAATTCCACTGTGACCGGCAGAGCACACACCAGGGCCGGGGGCCGGGGCTGTAGAGGCGTGCTCAGGCCTGCTGGTGCCGTAGTTCCACTGCCTTTGAGGGACAGAGCCAGTGGCCAACCCCACCGAGGATGCTACTAGAGCGACAACCTGGCCGGCAAAATTGGCAATCAGATCATACACCATTTGAAATTCTATCGATACCTGCTTCTTCACAAAGGGCGTGAGACCTGTGCAGAGGCATCTTCGATGTGGACGGGGCCCTCCTTCAGAAAGGCAAAGGGAAGCCCCGTGTTTTTCTGCTCGTTCATTTGCGTAGACCAGCTCCCGACAGAAAGGAGGAAAGACGCCGCGGGCTGGAGGAGTGAGCTTCTGATTTGGACATGGCACCAAGACTTCACACACAATTGAATGATCACATTCTCCTGGTTCTTCTGTCGGGCAGGCTCAGTAGGCTGCTTTGGATTCAATAGGTGAGATCTTGTTCGAGAAGAGCGTGTACACATAGGGCCAGATTTTGTTCGTCTCGGTCCCAGAGAATTGGTGGAGCACTCCCCGGCTCCTGAAAAGCAAGGTCTGAGTGAGATACCAAGGTACATTATGTTTCCTTTCAAAGTACCTCTAGGACAGATAAAGAGCCTGGGGGCAAGGCACGTATGAGCTCATGAGTTCATCCCACATCCTAAGTGCCAACAACCCCTTTCAATAATGCAAACCCACCGGGCAAAAATTCCCAGTCCTGTGGTCTCCCCACCCCACTCCACCCCTCAAGCCCAGCAAGGTTGACACGGTGCCACCTTTTCTGCTCTCCTTCAAATACCTCAAAGAACAGCACGACAGGAATGACCCCGAGTCGGCCTCCGGGTGTCCGTTGGGAAAGCAAAGCCAAGCCAACTTGCTATCCTTTAACTTCTTATTTACGACAGTGAATCACGACATGGAGGGCACAACTGTAAGATCACTTGGAGACCTCAAGGCCAGGAGTCTCTGGAGCACACGCACAGCTAACTAACACTGGGTTGCTGAACTGAAAGGGTGGTACTCCGAGTCTGCTCAGAGGCGCCTTGCAAGAAAGGCCTGGTGATTCGTTGACAACCTTTGGAGACATTCTACCCTGCAACACACCGGAGCGCCATGGCAGTGCCCTGCCCACACCTCAAGGCAAGCACTGGACAGGAGTGGGGGCTGCCAACCACTGGCCTGAATGCAATCAGCATGTGGATTTTACTTGACTTTCACGCTGTTAACCTTTTTTTACTGTGGTGTTAATAGAACATTTTCACTTATTTTTTAATGTAGGGTCAGATTTCCTTGTGTTCTTTGAAACAAAAATTTAAAAGCCGGCATTTCTGGCGACACGGGGCCTGTGGCTCTAAGGGGCTAACTGGCTGGAACATTTTATGGACTCTGGTCTGTCATTCAACTTCCCCACTCAACACACACCCTTCTGCTGGGAAGGACCCACCCCTTTCCAGTATCTTCTTGGCCCCTGTAACCATCTGCATTTTTAATTTGTAGTTTATGGTTTTGACTTTGCTTTGTCAGATTCCCTATAAACACACATAAGCCAAAACGCCCCTTTTAGTCTTCTCTCTCAGTCAGCCCTGGCAAAATTTAGACCACAAACCGAGCCACGTAAACAGGAAAATGAAACTGAGTCCGTGCCCAATTTTCCAACTAAAGGGCATGGCAGTGATCAGGTAAAGTTCCTACGTGACTATAGTTGGATGCATGCATTAGAGAAAGGTACTGGAGAGTTAGAGCTTACCGCTTTAAAAAAAAAACACTACCTCCGCCCTCTATCCTTCCCACAGGCTCCGCACCTTTCAGGTAGGCCCATCACAATGAAAGTCCTGATGTACACTCACTTGTATAGATCAATGACTGGCTTCGCCATATCCTTGTACTGCCTTAGCCGGGCAGCAACTGCTTCAGGTTTATCATCTTCCTGCTGGACCAATGGTTCACCAGTGATATCATCAACGCCCTACAAATACCAAAGAAACACGTTAACACGGCCAACAATTAAGCTGTTCTACAGGTTAAACGTTTTCTTGTACAAAGTCAGGTTCTGGTCTTTGATCCTTCCCCATGATGAATGTGGCCATGGAGAGGACCACATCTGAACTGAGCTTTAGTTCATGAGCGCTTACATCACTAACTCCCAGATCTTTCCAAACATGGCCTGGTGTTGCTGATGGTGCCTTTCAAATAACCGCCATTGCCGCTGCCAACAACAGACAACCTTTAGAAAATGTCACTCTAGACTCCTATCGACACAGGGCCTGACGTCCCGAAGCCCAAGGGCCCTGGTGGCGGAGTGAGATGGGCACTGGCTGCCAGGTTCTTGGGGAAAAGATAGGTCGTCTGCTCCCTTAAGGTCTCTCTGATCCCGTGAATTGGAACGGACACGGGTGGCAGTAGGTTTCAAGGGCCAGAATTCTCTAGGACATGTAACCAAATATTTGCAATAAATTTTAGATCTACACTTTAGTGATGCTGATTATGTTCCTCACAGGCCACCACGTCTGTGTGCTGCCAATGGCTTCAATGGACAGCGACGCTGTAGCACGGGCAGAATTGCCCTTGCTGCCTGCCTCTGCGCTGTCATCTCTTGGGGGCAGAGCAGCTGGGAGGGCTGGCCTTTCCTGGTTCAGTAGCTGAGCTTTCGCCACTACACACCAGGGGCCCTATGTGCCCATTAACACCTCCTTTCCCGTTCGCAGAAATCCAGTGGCCCCCGAGTAATGGTGTGGCCTTTCTGCCTCCGTCCCAACCCTGGAACCCACTAATAGCCCTTGGCTTCTATGTGCTTGTGCATTTCACTGAAGATCGTACACTGTGTCCCCTCTGCAACTGATTTATTTCACTCAGCAATATGTGCCCTTCTTATAAAGTCTGAGCTCTTACTAGGAGAGATGTAATGTCTTGGAGAATCCATTCTGCTTGCTTAGGAAACACATTAATCTAGAAATGCCATTCCAGGTTCAGCTGGGGCCAGTTTCTCAACTCCAATTTCTGGCTTCTTTTGAGATTAACCTCACCCAGCTTACATTTAGGAGATCAACTGGCAGCATTGTATCTAAAGGCCTATGAAAATTGGCATGACTCGATTGCCTATGATCACCAGAAACAGACATCCTGAACAGGGAAAGATGAGAAAAACAAAGTCCAAACAGCATGTTCAAGGAATTTTAATCTCCTCCGTGGGAACCATCCTTACTTTCAATGAGAAAAATAGACACAGTGGTGTTCTGCTTCCCATGCCAATGGCATGACTCACGGTGGTGGTGGGGGGTTGGGGGGAGTGATAAAAAATAAAGCTGGCAAATGGGCGATGGGAGGTGAGAATGAAGCCAAAAGGCACAGGCAACTCAACTGGATATTGAGCGATTGGCCATACACTTAAAACATACAAAAATCCCACTTCAGCTTAGTGCTCTGGGTGTAAAACTTAAACTGCGATTTATTGGGGAGCAACAAATGCAACACAGCCACAAGCCGGGGAAGCAGCATCCCTCCTTCCTGGGTAGGATGGCCACGGCCACGGTCACGGCCCCGGAAGGGTGGCCCCGGCCAGCACTTCAACTGCTGTTTTTGGAAGCAGCGCTGTAATTACAGGTGTTCTTTCAGAGAAACCCAAGCTTCGGAAAGCAACCTGATGTGAAGGCTCCGTGGATTTTATGGGAATTTTTGCAGGAGCAGGTCTGGATAGAGCCAAATGTCAAGCGTTCATGCTGGACTTCGGAGACGCCCCCTGCATTTTCAGAATGCCCTTTCCCTCCCCCAAACTTTCCCTTTCCCCCCTTCTTTGGAGGAAAAGGATGAAGGGCCCAAAGAGAAATTCTAGAATTATTTAGAGTTTTGAAAACAGACTGCAAAAGCAGACGAGTCCTTTTGCTCAAATGGACAATCCTTGTTGGAATGTTACTTAGCCTGCGGCACCCGGAGAAGTGGGAAGCTGTGCTCACCCCTTGAAGTCTTTGGTGGCTGATTTTTTTCATTCGTCTATATTCAAGTTTAACATTTCCCCCCAAAAGTTTGGCAGAGTGTGACATAAATGCCACCTTTTCTCCATTTGGAAGTTAGTCAATAGTTCTATTTCTTCCCACCCCACCCTGCAAATAAATCAAAGTCACTGCCATCAAGTCATTGCTGATACATAGCAACCCCCAGGGAGGTAGTGAATGTTCACGCAGAGCTGTTGGTGATGTCCAATGGCCAATCATGCAGAGCACCGCCCAGGTCACAGCCACTACCCCACCGGGGATGCTAAAACCAACTCTTTATCTGTCATCTAGCTACCTGATGAACCGAATTCATGCCTTACCAGAAAGAACAACCCTTCAAATAAATAGCTAATTTAAACATCTGCCTTCATTCGTTTTAACATATTGACTGATGTTGTTTGAAATGACTGTGTTTTTTTTATCTCTTTAGTCCTTATGATAATTAGTTTTTGTGTCAACTTGGCTGGGACAACATTCTCAGGTTTGTCTTTCGAGGCCTGGTAATCTCCCCATGATAGGAGCTGACACTGCAATCCACTTCATAAGGGGACCTGCTGTGAGCAATCAGTTGTAAGAAGATTGGGGTGGAATGCCATCTCCCTTACGCCATAGCCGTGATGTAACTGAAAGGAAGTGTCTTCATTTCTGTGGATACAAGGATGTTGTGGGAATTTTGCTTGCTTTTTGGCTGGGTTTGGATCCTGTTTCTGGCTAATCAGCCCCTGGTTCTTTGAACTTGAGATAGCACTTGCCATACTGCCCACTGGTCTTGGGAGTCATCAGCAGCCTGCCATCTGAACTGCTACCTTAGGTTCATTTGCCTCCCCAGTCACAGGCTAATCTGTTGGTCTTGAATTCATTCAGTTATCTTCGTGATATCTTTATGCCTGTTCTTATAAAGCTAAAGCGGGTATGTGAGTGTGTGGGGGGTGCGGGTGGGGGGGGTTGGGGGTGGGGGAAGGACAGATGGCACGGATCTTACAAAAGTGAGTTTTTCTGCAATTTTTTTCTCACTCAACAATATACCTACAGGAAATACTTATCCAAGTCGAAAAGTGTATCGTACTATTTCACTCTTTCTACTGCCAACAAAATGTGGGTGTTCCCTAATGTTATTTAACTACACTCTGTAGATGAGCGTTTGTTTTGTTTGGCTTTCTACTACCAACAGCACTGGAGCCAGCGTCATTGCATGCTTGCCCTGACCTGCCAATGCTTTGTTTCCACAAGCTTTAAGCCAAAAGTTGGTTGAGCAAATTACTTTGAAAATTTAACTTACAAGTGTAGTAGGTTGTTTAAGGAAGACTCTGTATTAATACTCTGTATGACCTAACAAATACGACAGCGCCATTTATCCCATCCCCGTGCGATCAGCAGCAGGTATTACACTTTTCATTTTGCCCAATCCAATGACCTAAAGCAATAGTCAATTTCTATGTGAATTGGAATTCCCAGTGCATTTGATTATAAAACATCTGTTGGTCATGTCAGTTTAAAAATCAAAATAAACTCTGATTTTAAATGGCACGCTCTGCCCGTCTTCTTGTCAGTCTGTGAAAGCATTTCATCTCGTCTTACATGTACGTGAGGTGGGTTGAAGTCCAGGTTATACACCCTTCCACTGGGAGGGTGGATCCAGCGCTGGCTGAGACGGTCTTTGAGCGTTTCGAATGGGATGTTCAGCGTGATCACTAGATCCAGTGCACAGATTCTGTCCAGAGCTTCCGCCTGTGCCAGAGTCCTGGGGAAGCCTAAATTCCAAAAGCAAAACATGAGAAGTGCACATTTCCCCATTGCAACCAGTCCTGGACACATTTCAGTGGCAGAATGGGCCCTTCCAATACACCACCCCAAAAGAAATTGTCAAAAAATTAACTTTGAAAAAACAAACACAGTACTTTAAATAATCTAGTGTGGCATGTGGCATTGAATGAACAGAATGGACTAGAATTCATTAGAATCAATTGGCTTATGGGGTTATCACACAATACAAGTACACAGGGTAAAATTTTAAATTGCTAGACAGTCCTGGACGCACTCTTCGCCTATGTGACTTTGGCCAAGTTCCATCACCTTCCTGGGCCAAAACCTCTATTCTGTGCCATTTCAGCCCTGGGAGCTTAGGAATCCAAATCAAGGGGGAGCGTTAGCTAAATCGGCGGCACTCCAGGTGGGTAGGTTTGACCTCAAGAAGAACTGGCACTTTGAGGGATTTTGCAAAAATTAATTGCCTCTAGTTTTCTAAATGTGGGATGAGAAGAAAATAAAAAGTTGGTGCACGTGTGCTTCTTAGAATATGCTCTGTGCAGCTTCAGGCGCTCGGTGGCCCCAAACTCCTCCCCCAACTCAAGGTTCCACCTGCACTGTCTGATATGGTCCGCAGCCTTACCAGATCTGCCACTTAGGGGGGAAATGGTTGCCTTGCATGTTTGAATCCACCATTGCCACAGTGAGAGGTGTCAAGATGACAACTTAAAAAAGGACCGCCGCAGCTTGGAAGCACTTAATAGGCAAGGAATTGCTTTCTCTGCTGCAGGAAGCAGGTCGTTTAACATTAGTGCTGTGTGCTGTGCTGAGATGCCAAAGTGGAGTGAATGCCAACCTGATTTCAGAGTGCTCACTGAGATGAATGTGACAAAATCCACCCTAACAAGTCTCTTTGTTCTGAGGGGGCACCTGTTGCTTGCCAACCACTGCTGAGAACATTCTTCGATGCACCCCTCAAAGCCGAGCTTGTTCTTCCCTCGTCAGGAGCCGGGCCTCCTCTCCAAGCCTTTCTTCCCCAGAACTCCTCCATCACAGACAGGGCGGCTTGGGTTCCTCTTCGTTCAGGACAGCGGGGCTCTGCACAATTTCATTGATGGCACTGATTTTTCTGAGGCTCAAACGAGTCCCAGCCGTTACCCAACTCACTGATTTCATCTTTGGATTGTACAAAACATAAAATTTTCCTTAACCATACCTAATTTATCCTACTTTCGTGCACTTCCACTGATTAGTTGCCAAAAAGATATCTGTGAAAAAAATCATTTTCTTGAGTGCTTTTACTGCTCTTATAACATACATCAACTGCCTCCGACACATTTGTCCATATGTTGTCATCAGTATTTTCTAGACATTTGATTTCTATTGAGCCCTTGGTGTCGGCTCTTCTTCTCTTGCACCCGCCCTCCATGACTCCTTAATGAATCATACATTATTATTGCCATACCTTATACTACATCGACTTACTTTCAAAGTGGATCTTGGTAGACCCCACTGCCGTCTGTCTTTAAATATGCCAAAGAGACTTATTTTGGGGTCTTGATCCATGGACTTTGTACCAACTATCCTCTGCCTAGATTGCTCTGATCTATGAAAGTCTGACTTAAGAAAGCTGTATTGACATATAATCCACATGTCAAACCATCTCACAGTTCAAGCATATTAAGAACATCTATGCAATCATCGTCACAGTCAATCTCGGAACCTCTCCTCGGTTCCTCCAACCTCTTGGCATGACCTTGGGTTATTTTTAATCCAGTTACTGTCGCTAGAGTTACCTTTTCTGGAATTGATATACAGAAAATTGTGCAGCGCCAAATCAAAAAGAAAGCTAAAAACAAACAACATAAAAATAAGTCAAAAACTAATTTTTCTTCTAGTGAGAACTCAAAATCCATCCGTCTATGGTTTATTATATGTTCCCAGTTCACTTTAGAGACATCGTTATATTATTGGAGCACATCCTAAGTCATCCTCATGGGGCGTACGGTGGTTCATTCGACAGTCTCGTTATTTTAGCCAGCGGTGTAGAATTGAAACACTGCAGAGAAAAGGGGAGTCCTCGGGCTTGGTGGGGTACCTGTTCAGCTGCTACCTGCGATTCTACAGAAACCCCAGGGACCATGCTACTCTGTCGACAGGGTCGCGAAGGGTCCGCATCAACTCGCTGGCAGGATATTTCTTGTTTTGTTATTGCTGTCGAGAAAAGGAATGTATGCGTGTGTAAGGCATGTTTTACAAACACCGCTGCGTCGGTCCCTTGACCCTTCGTCGGTTGTTCCGTCTCACAGCAACCTCATGCTGCCTGGTCCTCCAGCAGAATCGCCATCTGCATGATTAAGCCCATCGTTGCCGCCACTCGTGGGTGTTCACTTTTTCACTGACCCGGTTTATCTGTTCTTTCTCAGGCATGGGTCTGTCTCGGAAGCAAGGACGTCAAGGAGATAAACTCTCACCCGCCCTCCCTTCTAAAAGGCAAGCGAGCTGCTCTTCTTCCAACAAGGGTGTGCTTGTCCTTCTGAAGTCATTCAAGGGCACCTACTGGTCTGCAGGCTCCCTTATCCGTTGTTTCACTCGAAGATGAGGTGACTTGTGTGTTGCCACCAGCATTTTAAATATCAGCAAGGACACACGTGGTGAGCAGGTTACAATGGAGCTTCCAGATGCAAATCAAACAACAGACAATCCACTTCTAGAGGACTGGCTGCTGAAAGGCTCAAGGACAACAATGTCCTCTAATAAAACACACCGAGGAGCAAATTCATTGGTGGCTGTGGGGCCACTGCCCGAGTGTGTGCCCTGACAGATTGGCTGAAGCTTTCCATCGACGGGTGCAGAGGCGGTCAGGAAGCATATCTTTACTACATCTTATAAACGCAAAGTATGGTCCGTGGTCCAGGACTGCCCTGGAGCACAATAAATGCAGAAATTGAGAGAAAAAACCTTTTACATTTTCAACAGAAATTGTACAGAGTAGTATTAAATCTGTTGAATCTTAATCTTTGGGGTTGCCTTCTTTCTACCCTTGGGAGTTTTAGCTTTTCTAGAAATTTGCTTGTACCGTGTTCTATGAAAAGAATGGTTTGCAAGGTAAACAAGTGGCCCTCTAGCTCAGAAGCAACAAATCCCACATAGAAGAAGCACAGTGTGATCATGAGGTATCGAAGGGATGAGGGACCAGGCATCATCAGAACAAAAATCATTTCATTTTGAATGAGGGGTGTGCGGAGTGGAGAGCCAAAGCCCATCTGTAGGCAACTGGACATCCCCTTATGGAAGGGTCGTGGGGAGGAGACTAGCCAGTCAGGGTGCAGTGTAGCAACGATGGAACATACAACTTTCCTCTAGTTCCTAAATGCTTCCTCCCCACCCACTATCATGATCCCAATTCTTCCTTACATATCTGGCTAGACCAGAGAATGTACACTGGTACAGACAAGAACTGGAAACACAGGAAATCCAAGACAGATGATCTCTTCTGGATCAGTGGTGAGAGTGGCGATACCACGAGAGTGGAGGGAGGGTGGGGTAGAGAGGGGGGACCTATTACAAGGATCTACATGTGACATCCTCCCTGGGGGATGGGCAACAGGAAAGTGGGTGGAGGGAGATGTCGGACAGTGTAAGATATGACAAAATAATAATTTATAAATTATCAAGGGTTCATGATGGAGGGGGGAGCAGGAAGGGAGGGGGGGGGGAATGAGGATCCCATGCCAGGGGCTTAAATGGAGAGCAAATGCTTTGAGAATGATGAGGGCAATGAATGTAAAACTGTGCTTTGTACAATTGATGCATGTATGGATTGTGCTAAGAGTTGTATAAGCCAATGATTCTAAAAATGCAAAGGAAAAGAAAAGATTGGTTTGCAATGGATTGAAACAACAAAACAGAACTGGACGGTCATCTCAGACACTTGAGAAGCACTGCTCTAAAACTTCCTTGGTATTAGGAGTTGAAAAGGGGTTACTTTTCCGATTTCTCCCACAAAAGAAGAATTATCCCATGGCACATGTAGCTAACTTTTGATGCTGCTTACCATGGAAATGATACAAATTAAATTGCTTATCTTCCCCAAAGGGAACAAGAACAAAGAGTACCAGATATAGAGCATGTTTCAATCCTATCAGAGGACGATAAAGCAAGTTCACACAGGTGTGGACAGATTTCATTCTAAGACACAACTCCACTGTGACCCTGTCTACATGTTCCCCCGGGCAAAGAGGCTACACCAAAACTGCAGACAGCGCCAGAAAAAGCTGAGTTCACATCTATGGTTCATCGTGTGCTGGGGCTGGCGGTTTGGCTTCAGAGAAACACCATCCTTGCTACTTCTCCAGTCCAAGCACGCTTGTGTCACCAGGCTCCAGCCTTGCCTTCCTCCCCTTGTCTCTCCAGCTAAGCATGCCCTGCTCACCAAAGTACCCACATGCTTGGAACTCTTCTGGAAAGTAAGACTGGGGTGGTTTTCAACAGCAACTGGAAGAGGGGTGCTCTCTTTCTGCTCTTCTACCAATTTTTTAAAATAATTTTTTTTCCATAAAAGTAAAGGCAAACCAGTCAGGGTGCAGTGTGGCAATGATGAAACGTACAACTTTCCTCTAGTTCCTAAATGCTTCCTCCCCCACCCCCACTATCATGATCCCAATTCTACCTTAGAAGTATGGCTGGACCAGAAGATGTACACTGGTACAGATAGGACGTGGAAACAGAATCCAGGACGGATGCTCCCTTCAGGACCAGTGGTCAGAGTGGTGAAACCGGGAGTGTGGAGGGAGGGTAGGGTAGAAAGGGGGAATCGATTACAAGGATCTACATATAACCTCCTCCCTGGGGGGACAGACAACAGAAAAGTGGGTGAAAGGAGACATGGGACAGTGTAAGATATGACAAAATAATAATTCATAAATTATCCAGGGAGGGGGAAGCGGAGATGGAGGGGTAAAAAAAGAGGAGCTGATGCCAGGGACTTACGTGGAGAGCAAATGTTGAGAATGATGAGGGTAATGAATGTACAAATTTGCTTTATACAATTGATGTATGTATGGATTGTGATAAGAGTTGTATGAGCCCGCAATAAAATGATTTTTTTTTAAGTAAAGGCAAATTTAAAGGTGTATTTAAGCCTGGTTCTGCCTTTCCACTCTTGAATAAAAGATCCCAAAATAAAACTGGCGTTAAGGTTGGCTGCTTTAAAACAAGCTCGAGGGCTTCTCTGTCCCTCCCTGAGGCCCGTCCACAGTAAGGAAGAAACCAAATTGAGGTACAGAAAGAAAATATTAGATCATCTGCTATATTTCTAACTACTTCTTTAAAACACCTCTTTTAGAGAAGACATTATACGAATGTCCAAGAAGAACTAACTATTTACTGGGTAAAAAATTCCTGGCTTTCTCTTACAGGGTGGTTTTGAACTGCTGAGCATGTATTTAGCAGTGCAAAGTGTAACCACTATGTCAACCAAGCTCCTGGTGTGTTGACTGAAGCCCTGTGTTGTCAGTCACATTCCCTGCCTTGTGGTCTAGTATCTCTTGAGGCCACCTGACAAGAAAACCTTTAGCCTTTGGGTAGAGATTGAGAGATGAAAGAGAAACAAGAACAACTGCTCTTGTTAGCCCCCAACTCGTGTGCTCCGATGCACCACAAATCAAAACCCTGCACAGCTGTGGATCAGATCACAGGGACACATAGGTCGTCATCCGTGGCTGGTTTTCAGAAGTAGACCACCAGTCCTTTCTTCCTACTCCCAAGTCTGGAATCTCTGCTGCGACCTGGTCATATCGCTGCAAAACTCCATCCTCCAATGGCAGTCAGTTAGCGCCTTTCCATGAGGTGCACTGGCCAGGAATCCAGCATGTCTCTCTCACACGGTAGGCAAAACTGTCGCTCATCGTGAACTATGTCCAGCGGAAAGTGCCGTTAATAAACAAAGACGAGGCATCAGGTGCACCTAAGCCACACCGTGTACTACTAGCCGTTGCGTTGTATGTACACGGGTAAGGAAGACTAGGGAAGGACTGATGCTTCTAAATGGTGGCTTTGGTAAAGACTCTTGAACGTGCCATGGACGTCCTACGGAAAGACCCTCTCGGTTTTGGAAGTGCTGCTGAGAAGCGAGGATGGCAATGCCCCGTCTCACATCCTTTAGTCACGTTCCCTTGAAGGACATCATGCACGGTAAAGTAGCAGATCGGTGAAAAAGGAAGAAAAACACTCAATTAGGTGGATGGACGCAGTGGCTGTAAAAATGGGCTCGATCTTAAGGAAAATCGTCAGGGAAGACTCAATGGTGCTTCAAAATTGTAAAGAATGTAACATTTCTTCTATAAAAGCAGCTCAAATCGTATTGGCGAAAGTTTCCTTGCTTATGGGGGCCCAGGTCTGCCTTCTCAGCTCCCCCACGGCTGCGTCTGAGCTCTGGGGTCCTCTAATGGAAGTCAACTATCTACAAAATAAGCGGAACTCAGCAGGACTAGATGTCAAAGCTAGTTGGGGCAGTGCCACATTCAGACTTGTTAGCAACCAGAGAAGAATACAGAAACTTGGTGGTCCTTTGCTCCCCTAGCTCCTATTATATCCTTCCACACTCACCATACAAGGGTCCCCCTACCCTCCTAAAGGAAAAACGTAGTACACGTTTTTCTCGCTAGGTGAGTATCAAGCAGCATGCTCTGAGTTAGTGTGCTTGGTGACGTCACCTGGGAAGGTTCTCTCTGGTCACAGCGAAAACAGCTCCACTTGAACCTCATTTTTGGCTACTGTTTTAAAGCGAGGAGTAAGGGAGGGACAGAAAACGGTGTGTGGAGAGAACCCCGTATACGGATGGTTTAATAGGGTATTGTTCTTGATTTCATGTCTTGAGATGGGCTGTGTAAAAATATACAGGATGTTTCTTTAAAAACAAACCAATGGGGGAAAAAACCCCATGAAGACTGCTTGGACTGAGAGGGAAAAAAAACCCATGAAGACTGCTTGGACTGAGAGGCTTTAAAAAAGTAAAAGCAAAACTAAAATGGACTCGAGTCTTTAGTGACAGGTTCATTTCAAACAAACGAATGGACGAACAAACAAAAGTGAGGAGGAGAAATCTTAAGCCAGACAGACTCGGCTTAGCATATCAGTTTTGAATATAAACTTTGGAATGAAGCCTGCCTGAATGTCCATCCCAGATTGAAATGTAGCAACTTTCAAAACCTCACTGGTCCTTCACTGCCCAACATGTAAAACAAGGGTACTGCTAGCTACTGCGGAAAGCCATTTCGAGGGTTAAGAGACAATCCCTCTTCTAGATGCCTATCAGGGGTCTCGGTAAAGCTCTGCTCAGCGCTCAGCTGGTTACCCAGTTAAATCAGGAGACGTCAGGGCGGAAAGGCTCCAAGCCACCCACTCACTCCTTTCTTGAGATTTTCCGAGAGTTTGCGAGTCACTGGGGTTCGGCCCCTCGATCACAATTACTCTCGGCACTTGTAGTTATTAGTCATCAGACTCTGCATCGGGGCCCCATCACTCACAAGGCAGCTCAGCTTGGCACAGCATACCCGCTACTTCCGCAAGCTCCCCACTCTACAGCTTTCTGTCCCCCCTTTTGATCCCCCACCTGCCTTCTATTTTTCTGAGCCACGGTGCTGTAGTGGTCATGAGTTCGGCTGCGATGCGCATAGTTGGAAGTTCAGAAGCACCAACGACTCCAAGGGCTTTCTACTGGTGTACACAGTTACGGCCTGGGAAATCCACGGGTGGTTGCTCGGAGTCAGCACACACTGGAAGGCAGTGAGTTCGATCGGCATTTCGCCAAAACCTGATGGTTGTGGGCTTAACTAACAAACCTGCCACCTGCAGTCCACTCCGGCTCACAGCCACCTGCAAGACAAGAAGTCAACTGCTCCCGAGGTTTCCAAGACTTTACATCTTTCTTTTAACTTGTTTTCCTGTGAATTGGGTATAAATTGGTTTTCCGGGCACATTGGTTTTCAGTAATCCGTAAGTGATAGTTTTAAGACACTGGTTGTTAGTCCACAACATAACAGCAGTCCTCCCCTCTCCATTTGTCCTTCTTTCCTATCTCTTCTCGCGTGTTGAGCCTTAACCTTGGGTAAAGGCTGCACTCGATTGGGTTTGGAAGCTTGTTCCCTGGTGTGGTTGCTGGTTGTTGTGGTTGCTGGTTTGTGCCACCGCGGTGGTTAAGACACACGGCAACCCTACCGCAGAGTGAGACACTGCTGGGACCCGAGGATCCTCACAATTGTGCTTCCGTCTGTGCCCCATTATTGCAGCCGCTGTGTCAGTCCAACTTGTCGAGGGCCTTCCACTCCTTGGTTTTTCTGTCCTTCTGCTTTCCCGGGCACAAAGTCCTTTGCCAGGAACTGTCTCTGCTGATAACATGCCCAGAGCACAGGCGACAAAGCCTTGCCATCCTTGCTTCTAAGGAGCACCATAGCTATACTTCTTCCAAGACAGCCCTGTTGGTTTTTTTGGCATCTGTGGTTTTTTTCAAGATTCTTTGCCAGTGGTATAGTTCAAAAGCATTGGTTCTAATGAGATCTTCCTTATTCAATGTTCAAGTTTCACATCCATGAGATGATTAAAAATGCCATGGCCTAGACCACACACACCTTAGTCCTCAAAATGATGTCCTTGCTTTCTTTTTTTATGTCCATATTTATTGAAGCATTATTAACAATTCCAAGATGATGGAAACACCCCCCTTGCCTATCAGTTAATCGACTAATAAAAATCAATGTTTGCACGTACACAAAAATGGCCCTTGAGGTTGTATTTGTGAGGTCTCATTGAGTCAGCTGCAACTCGAGGCCGCCCTATGGACAACAGAAAGAAACAATGACTGGCCTTGCAATGCCCGGACAACGGTTATGCTTTTTGAAGCCAATCTATCAATCCATCTTATCAAGGGTCAAGTCCAAAGTATGTGAAAAGAACTTTGACTATCCTTGCTTCTAAGAAAAACTCTGGCTGTACTTCTTCCAAGAAAAAATTGTTTCTTCTTTCGGTAGTCCAAAGTACTTTCTATCTTCTTCACCAGCACCATAATCCAAATGCACTCATTCTTCCTGGTCTTCACCCTTGCTTTCTTGTGCAACAGATTGCAATGTGTCACCTGCTCGTTTGACTGCGGCGTCTATGAGCATTGCTGGTGTATAAGCGCAATGCCAATCTGATCTCTGTGGCTCGTGCTGTTAACTATTGGTCCGGTTGTTAGCATTTTGATCTTCTTTACATTGAGTTGAACCTCATTGTGAAGGCTGTGATCATTGGTCTTCATCAGCAGGAGCTCCAAGTACTCTTTTCAGCAAGCAAAGTGCTCACGTGCACATCACTGGTTGATGCTACACTTTCTTCCAGTTTCTTCATAAGACATTTTACACTAACCATTTACTCACCAACAAGATTAAATTAATATGGTGATAGGACACATCCTGATGCACAGTCATCCTGATTTTTAAACCAAACAATAAGCCCTTTTCCTGTGTGTACAACTGCCTTTTGATCTATGTACAGGATCTGCATGAGCACAATTAAGTGTCTGAATTTCCGTTTTTCTCAAGGCTATGAAGAGTTGGGTATAAATCACAAACCGTGAAGTCCTTGGCATATTCAATAAAACATAAGTAAACATTGTTCTGATATTCCGTTCACTTTATAAGTCTAACTATTGTTTGGTTGGCTAAAGTTGAGACCAGGGTGTGAGTTCAGTTCCAGGTTTGAAGGACATCTGAAGACTGTGGAATAGGGAAAACTTAGCTCTTCTTCAATGAGACTGCCCCATCCTCCTCTAAGGAATGCCTGATGGGTGAAAACCATTCATTTTCTTGGTTAGCAGCCAAATACTTAACTACTGGGCTTCATGCTTGAGTAAAGGCTGCCACAAGGAATCAATAATTTGGGTTAGGAGCTGGGAAATTCACCACATTCCATCTTATGCTATTGATTGTACCCTGAAGCAGCAATGAGATACAACTTTCAAAGAACCAGTCCGCACGCAGCCTGTGTGAACTGTAATGCAGAAGGCAGTGTGAGCAAGGTGAGAATTCCAGTGAGATAAACTGTGTTCAGTGTAAAACTGATGATCTGCTTGATGCACCTTCACCCAATTCAAAAACGGTTCAAAGAAAACCAAAAAGAATGGGGGAAAGTTCTGCTGAGTTTTCTACAATGAGTTTGCTTTGGGATAAGCTGGACAAGGTAACTTCCAAATTACTATTACTCTTCAATCAAAATTAGCCTTTATGCTTCATCAATTTTAGCATATTATTTACAAGAGGGCGGTGACAGTGCAGTGGTAGAATTCTCACTTTCCATGTGGATAACACAATGTACAGCAAATCAAAATAAGCGCCCCTGGACCAGTAGGGCACCCCAAGATAAATGGAGCTGCCGAGGTCTTCATCCTGCCTGGTTTCACCATTAAGCATTAAGGCTCACGGAAGAAGAAATCAAGAAATCAAAGGATGCACTGCATTGGGCAAATCTGCTGCCAAAGAACTGTTCACAGTTTTGTAGAGCAAGATGTCACTTTGAGAACAAAGGTAGGCCTGCATCCATGTAGAACTTGGACGACTAATAAGGAAGACTGCAGAAGAATTGATATACTTGAATTATGATATTGGCAAAGAATTTAGGTACCAAGGACTGCCAGAGAACAAATGAGTCAGTCTTGGAAGAAGTACAAACAGAATGCTCCGTAACAGTGAGGATAGTGAGAATTCATCTCTCATACATTGGACATGTTATCAGGAGACCAGTACCTGGGAACGACCTTTAATGTGACAGCTTCACACAGTGGCTGCAACAATGGGCTCAAACATAGCAACTGCAAAGATAGTGTAGTGTTTGTTGTATATGGGGACCAGGTAGTGTTTGTTGTGTATGGGGACACTATTAGTCAAAACCTACCAATACCACCTACCAACAGATACTTAGTGGTCCTCTGGTCCCCTGGCTCCTATGATATCCTTCCAAGGTTTCAGGTCCTACAATATGAAGTGATGTCTTAAATGATGCAGTTCCTAAAGTCGCTTGCTAGCGTTTAACTGCTATTGAGGCAATTCTGAAGTAGAACGTCTTTCTTCTACGGCACCGCTAGGTAAGTCAACCCCCAGCAGTGGAGTCCTTCCACAATGACGACCTCCCCGTGACTCCATGGTAGTCTTTCTTCGGTTCTGACTCAAAGAGGGTCTGTGCAAAGTGTCTGCCTAGTTTGTATCTGGCTGGAAGTCCCAGGAAGTCACTAAATTCCTGACTATTGTGTCACCGGCAGTGCTGGCCTTTGGATCTTGGCACCTGATTGCCCCCAGCAATGCCCAAAGAGGTTGGGGGTGGTGCCATAATGATAGGAAATGGGGCAGGTGGGGGGCAGGGGAGAGAAATGGGGAACTAGATAGAACACTTCTGCTTTGCTAACTTGGAGTGCATTCATTTCACAGCAAAGGCATGGAGCCAGAATCCACTACCACGTTCCAAGGCAGAAAAGCAAGCCTTCAGCTTAATGGAAATAAAGAGGCAGCACTGGTGGGCAACTCCCTACATCCGCCGCAAATTGGCAGCCAATGAAAAGGCCATGCAACACCAGCCCCATTCCTGCTCCCATTAAGATTGAGAGCCAACATGGTGACTTGTAAACACCCAGCTCTTCCCGGTTGTTGGGAAAGCAAGAATCAAGTCACACATGCAAGTCACTGCGCACAACTATCATTGAGCAACAACTGGGGTTGAAAGCAGGCAGTTCTTCCACAACTTCCCCAATGTGGTGGGGGTCAAATCATTCATAAAAACAGCCAGTCTTAGAAGCAAGTTCAGATGAAACACCATTAAAACTTGGTTTAGGAAAGCTATTTCTCACTCATCTTATAATTATCTCATATGCTCATGCATGTTTATTTATACATATATCTAAAATCTCCCTATCTCTTATTAAAAGATCAGGAAAAAAGTATGCAACAGCTGTGTTATAGATGTTGGCAGATGGAAGTTTTAGATGCATCATCCGCTGAAGCACTTTATATACACCACAATCCTCATGGCACTGTAAATTTGGGGACCCACTTTTGGTTCACAGAAAGCTTCCTGCGTACTTGTGACTAACCTGTCATCTATTTTAAAGTTTTCTAAAGAGATTTGTAAATGAGTGTTCCTGCCCTCAAAAAACTAAGTAGGTTCTTTCAAAAATGACTTAAAATTGTGGCTACACTACCATCATTCAGTGGTCTTTTTCTGGTGGATAAAACACAGATTAAGAAGTCCCAAGGGAGATCCTCTGGCATCAACTTGATTATGTTTTCATGCCAAAGTCACATGTGGAATTAGGAGTTTATAACCAGTGATCTCATGCAAGTTGTTCTTATGTCCCCGAGCCCTTCTCTCTGTTCAGACAGGCACTTACAGTTGGTCCTCCACATCCTCCAGCTGTGTATGTGGATCAACCGCGTCCCAAACCCACGGCCATCAGGTTCATTCCAACTCGCAGTGACACGCCACCAGGTTTCCTGCAGCTTCTTTATAGGTTCCACGACCACCTTATCTAGCTCCCACGACATGGTTGGTGGGCTTGAATGTCCAACTTCATGCCTAATTTCTAACCAATGACAGATTTACAGATCTCCAGGGAGTGGGTTGGGGGGAAGCGATGAAGTGATCAAAGCAATCTGTCAAGAGCTCAGAAGCAGTATAATATGCAATGTTGGTCGCATTTGCATTTTGTTTTACAAGGAATCTTGAGATGGTTTTGCAGTGCACGGATGGATGAGTGCACATTATGCAAATTCCACACCGTTTTGTTTATATTTATTTCTATAACAATTTGTGCATACTCAGACGTTGCTGCCCCCTCGGGAGGACTGTTGTTAGGTGCTAAGTCGGTTCCAATCTATTACCAACAGAAGGAAACACTGCCGCATGCTCCGTGCTCAAGATTGTCCTCAATTCTTGGGCCCATTGTTGCAGCCACCGTGTGTCAATTCCTCTTGTCAAAGGTCTACCACTTGCTCACTCGCCCTTCACTTTACCAGGCACAGCGGGCAAGCTCGGATCTGCACGGCCAGCAGTTCAACATATGCTACTCCTGTACGCCTCGGCCGTCCCTGAAACCAGAGGATCACTATGAGTGAGCAATGACTCAATAGTCTCATTTGGTTTTTCTCTTTAGGACGCATGATGTCCTTTCCCAGGAACACGTCTTTCCTGATAACGTGTACTAAATACGTGAACCAAAGTCTTGCCATCTTTGCCCCTAAATGATGCTGCACTGCCACTGCTGATCTCTCACAAAGGGGTCACAGTAGAAGGCCCGGGGAGGGTGGAAGGAATGTGTGGAGGTTTTAAAGGCAGGACTTCTTACTAGTTTGACAGAAACAGGTGGAATTCCAGGATGATGGTCCTTAGTCATCCTTTGGACTTGAACATACTCTGTGGCTTCAACTTTCAACCAGACACTGGATCAGGCTTGAGGGTGAACAATGCCACGAGGAGGCTCTGTGCCCGTTAGAACTATCAGCAACAGGAGATCAAAACAGCAACACTGTCCAAGGGCTACAGTTCAGAGGGCTGGAAGGGACTAGAAAGGATGAATGGAAACAATGAACATAGAAGAAGTGGGAGGTTGTTTCATCAGAGGGATTGTGCAGCCAATATCATAAAACTAAGTTTGTGCAGATGATTGGACGGCAAACCAACCTGTTAGTTTTCAAAATAAAAAGCTATGGGATTTTTTTAAATTTTAAGTTGCTATCGTTAGCTACCATAAAATTGGCCCTCGATTCACAGCAATTCTAGATGGATCTTGACTAGCAAAACTACCATTTTGCTGGTTTTTGAAAGTCCACCTTCAAGCCTTTTTCCTGAGGCGTCTCTAATATAGAGCCTCCACGGAGACCTGGTTCAGCATCACGGCCACCAAAAGTTCTCCTGAGAGATGAGAGGTGGGGTGATTGAGGTGCACTGGGTGGGACACAAGCCCAGTTTCTTGTATGAAAGAATTTCACCACTGAACCACTATTGCTTTTGTGTTAAAAAAAAAAGAGCTACTCGCTTACAGTGTACAACTATTTTTTTTTAGTTTTTTTAAATTGTTTTATTAGGGGCTCTTATCACAATCCATACACACATCAATTGTATAAAGCACAATTGTACATTCATTGCCCTCATCATTCTCAAAACATTTGCTCTCCACTTAAGCCCCTGGCATCAGCTCCTCATTTTTCCCCTCCCTCCTTGCTCCCCTTTCACTCACGAACACTTGGTAATTTATAAATTATTATTTTTTCATATCTCACCCTGTCCGACATCTCCCTTTACCCACTTTTCTGTTGTCTGTTCCCTAGGGAGGAGATCCCATGTAGATCCTTGTAATCGGTTCCCCATTTACAGCCCACCCTCCCTCTACATTCTCAGTATCACCACTCACACCACTGGTCCTGAAAGGATCATCCACCTGGATTCCCTGGGTTTCTGGTTCCTATCTGTACCAGTGTACATCCTCTGGAGCCAGAAACTCAAACACGATGAATCAAGTAGTGATAATGATAAGAGAACAGGGTGTGGGGGGGGGGGAAGAGATTAATGTATTTTTTTAAATAAAGGTAACAAAACTGGAGAAAAATGTGATGGAGGGTGGGAGATGCTCAGCTATTACTATTCGCTGTAGAAAAACACTACCTGTTTAATAATTTTGGAGTTAATGCCTCTCTTTCTACCCTGCGATTTCCATCCCTGTTTCCATTTCTCCTTCTTCCTAGCCTTTCCAGACTTTTGTCCTTTGTCTTTGGGCAAATGCTAACCTTCTGATACTGAATGGGTAATTGACGTTTCCCCCCACCCACCCCCAATGTTACCGTTGATCTTATACTGCTTGACTGAAAACTGAGTCACTGAAAATTTCCATCAAAATAGAGGACTAAGTTTAATTCCAGGACAGGAGAGTGACAAAAGGCCCACCAGTCTCTATCTGAAGAATAAGCCCGCTCTTTTGTTCCACATTTCCCCGCCCCCCATTCACTCTAGAACCTCCTATTGAGATCCTATCCTTGTGAGAGCAGTGGACAGTAGTAGAAGGGCACCATCTTGTTCGTTTTAGTCTCCGGTACATACAAGTGGTCCATGAGTCCTTTGAACTAATGAAAATGTGGATTTTGTCAATCTCTTCCTGTCCTTCTGAAAGCGCTCCCATAAGAATATTCCTGATGATGTATCTAAAGCTCAGTGATAATTCCTTCAGTCTGACAACTCTTAATGTTGTTGCTGTTAAATGAGCAGGGTAAATAATTTTCCAAAACATTATTATACATTGTTATCTGCATATGCATGTAGAGAGGTGTCTGGAATTAATTGTTTAGGCTGTTTATTTTGTCTGGTGGGATTTATTGTTTTTAAATTTTTCAATATTGCTTAATTGTTTATAATGATCACCGGTATAGCATTCCTAGAAAACCATAAAAAGGTTAAAATTCTAAGCTCTTTTTGGTTACTTTTTCTTTCTTGATCCCATTTAGCAATAATCAGCATGTTTATCTCACCAAAGCCTCTCCTATGGTGGGTTTAGTGGTTTCAAACTGCTGACCTTACGATTAGCAGCTCAAAGCGCAAGCCCTATGGCACCTGAGCTTCTACATTACTTACTACCGCTATTATCTGTTTTACTTATTAGGTCTCGTGGAGTCAGCTCCAACCCATAGCGACCCTATACCCTATACACAACAGAAGGAAGCACTGCTTGGTTCTGCACCCACCTCACAATTGTTCCCATGCCACGTCCCGTTGTTACAGCCACTGTGTCAACCCATCTTTTTGGTAACACACAAGATTCAAACAGCCAAGTATGTGGTGGCTCTCTCTATATAGATAGATAGATAGATAGATAGATAGATAGATAGATAGATAGATAGATAGATAACCTATCAAACTCGCTGTCATAGACCTGATTACAAGTTGAAATGACCCTACAGGATAGGGTAGAACTGTCCCATGGTTTAAAGGCCAGCATGTGTCTGGGTAAGTGAGCTGTGTGAGTTGTACATAATGAGGGGTGAGTGATATGATCCCTGTTTATTAGAATCAGTGTATGGCTGCAATGGTAACTTCTACCATCTGTACTTGTATCAGGGTCAAACAAACTATGCGACTATAGAGAATTTAGCATAATAATATAACGTGTACAATTTAACTAACTCCACGCGTGCTTAAGCTCTGGGAGGTTAACCCCAAGTCCTGTCCTCGAGTCGCTATGAATTGTAATTGACTCAGTGGAATGAATGAGCCGTCCCAGAACTCTACTCCGTTTTACAGTTGTGAGCTGATCCTTGCCAACCGATGCCATAAACCTAGAGTCAGGACTCGCCGAGAAATAATAGCGCTTATTCAAGTCTACACTTGTAATTAACAGGTCTCACTCAGAGGTCTATACTTTTTCTACCATATCCATGTTTTCTGAGCAGAATGTTAGGCCCACCAATAGTTTGTTTATTAAACAAGCATCTTATACACTTTGGATGAAGCTTTACAATTGATTTTCATAATTCATCCCAATTCCAGAGATGTCTGTTTCACAAATTAGGGATGCAGACTTACCAAGTGTCCAAAATTAGGATTTGATGATAGTTTCATGCTGCGCCTTGCTTTACAGCAATAGTACCAAAGTGGCCAGTTTCATTTGAATATATGACAAAGTATGATAGAGAAATATGGTTTAAAATATAAAGCATTTACAAATCAAAATTTTTAATCCAGTTAGTTTTTTTAGCCAAAAAAGATTTTTAATAACCTATGCACTCTTCAAGTTTTAAATGTTATTTTTAACTTTCTTCCACTCACTTTTAAATATTAATTTTGATGCTAATTTAACTTTTCTCGCCTCGCCTGCTCTTGCATCATCCACTTCGTTGTGATCTCCATGTACGCCATCTTCCTTCATGTGCACCTTTGGCACATGGCGGTCCTTCTAGAACGTGCTTCATCCAGACCTTCCAATGTCAGTAGTTCTTGATGACACCGTCTCCAGGAAGCCCTCCTAAACATCATGCCCAGACCCGCAAGAGCAAGGATAAAAATCCGTGTTTTTTCCATTTGGATTTGAACCAAAGGAATGGTCTCAGTTCTTTCAACACTGAGAGCCGCACAAAGACTGAATCCCCAGTAGATTCTTAATGCCTTGAAGGCCAGGTCCCACCCATCCAGTCTGTCCCTCTGCCCTGGTGTCTGGGAAGTGTTTGGAACCAGCTTAGCGCCCAATAAATACTTGGATGTGGGAAAACTTAATAAATTCTTAAGGCTCAAAAGAAACCCCGGGGGTGTTGGGCTGCAAATTTCAAGGTGGGCAGTTCAAACCTACCACGCTCCTTGGAGAAAGCTGACATAATCTGCTGCCATAAATATTTATTAGTCTATTACTCTAAATAGCAGTGGTTCTCCACCTGTCGCATGCCATCACCCTTTCATACAGTGCCTCACATGGTGCTGACCCCCAACCATAAAATCATTTTCCTTGCTACTACACAACTGTAATTTTGCTACTGTTATGAACTAGGCGACCCCTATGAAAGGGTCGTTAGATGCCCAAAGGGTCCCACAGATCATTAATCACCAGAGGCTAGAATTTCAATGGAACCAGCGACTAGATGTAAAGTCTCCATCACGTACCCACTTTAGATAAGGCATCCCACAGATGGGAATGTACAGAAATGCCAGGTGTCAGCAGGGTGTGTCTCCATAGTCTATCCTGGATGAGGAATGTGTTCTTCCCTGTGTAACTGAACCCCTCGTTCTCTGTTCAGGACATTGTTTCCTACTCTTTAAATTTATAGTAGATAAGGACACTATGTCTTGTTGTCTACTTATGCTGGATGAATGCACGTGTTCTCACTCAATACAATAATTCATCCTGAAGTGAATTAGAGACCTGCACATCCTTTCACTGAATAATAACCAAATACATAATAACCTGACCAGGAAGCATAGCTAGACATGGCTTCTACATTGTAAAATTCCTTTCTCCAATAATTTTTAAATGCTAGTCTTAGCTTAAAACACACAATTAAAAATGTGTCATTTTAGCAAAAGCCATTGTGACTAACAAACTGCAAAAATATATTTTTAAAAATCAATGGACCCATAAAACAGGTCTCAATCATTCACAAAAACCTTATATAGTAAGCAAACACTTCAATCCAACTCTATCCCATAGCACTCCTAAGGAAATAAAAATATGTTCACAAAAAATAATGACTAAAACAATGAAAATCTCTCCTTAAAAAGTGCAAGAGTATTTAAAAAACAAACAAGCATTTCTCATTCTTCACGGGACAAAAGCCAATATACTTCATTCCACTTTCCCACAAATATTTTGAAGTCCCCTCATATTTACATTGTCTCAGAGCATGGTTAGGGTCACTGGTATGTGGGTCTAAGACAAATGAGATTTCCAAGCAGGAAGAATGTCATCGTCACTTTAAAAATGATTCCACCACCTCCTGGGCCACAGGTGCCTCTCACCTGCTTCACAGGGGCTGAGAGCATGTCATCCAGGCTTCTCCATGCAGTGCTCCTTGGAAAGCTATACTCTACCTCCGCCCCTCGGGGACCCCGTCCTCCTGTCCTCCCTGCCACTGCTCTGGGGCAGCCTTACAAACCACGATGTTTGTCTCCTGGGGCTGGGGTCATCTGAGACGAAGGCTCACTGCCTCTGCAGCATTCTAGCTGTACAGATCTGCTGGTTCTGGCAGTCCATACATAATACTTCCAGTAGTCTTTGCCAACACCACCGTTCTACTGCATTGATAAATCTTCGGTCTTCTTTATTCAAGGTCCAACTTTTGCCGAGAATATGTTCCAGCTTAAGCTCAGTGCAGTCGTCATTTCAACCCTATGTGGGTTTCCCAGACGATGATTCTCTTGTGACGCAGCTGGTCATCTTGTATTTAGCAGCCAGTGTCACTGCGGTTGAGTAACGACAGTTCCGACGTGGACACATTACCAAACCAAACCTCTCCCTGGTGGATTCCCCTTTACAGCAACCATGTAGTTTCCAATCCTGTAAATCTATACCAGGGCCGACACCCTCCTGTTTCTCACACAGAGCAGCTGATTGGTTTGAACCACTCACCTTACAGTTGATCTGCTACCCTTCCCCAACATGCAGCCCACAGTGCCAGGAGGGCTCCTTGATTTACGTGCAGTTAGAAAAAACCTCACAGCCAACCTCACTGAAATGCTGAGGCATAGCCACCCTGGAGGGCGGGGTAAGACTGCCCCTGTGAACTTCCCAGACTGTAACTGTTTACAGAAGAACGCCATCGCTGCTGATGGCTTTGAACTCCGGGCCTTGTAGATCAGCGCAAAGCAGGCTAAAAAAATAATTAGCATAGAGCCTTAAGCCTTGTTTGGTACATTAATACATGTAAGCTAGACTTGCAAGAAAAAATGTCTTTGTTACTATAACAAAGTACAGAAATGTCTTTATGAAAAGCAATGCATTTCTGCTGTACTACTGGTGCCTTATCCCCCCACCTGCAACAGTGTTGCCTGGTGACGATCCACATCCCAGTGAGTAACGCCATGGGTCTTCCAAGGGGGTATATACAATTATTGTGTATGAGCAGTTCATCCGTCTCAAATTCAACCATTCGTACACATTTTAACTCCATTCATTCACTCATTCATTGTAGTTCCTTCAACAGACCAGCACTTGCCCACTTCCTCTTGAGTTTCCTGTTTCCATTCTTCCCCTTTTCCTAACCCTCTGAACTTGATTTTTGAGTTCCCACTTTGTCCTTTTCAGAGCTGTTCGTATTGGTAGTCCCTCTGGTCTCAGTGTTTTGGAGGCTGATACTACTCAATAGGAATGGGATTAGTTCTAAAGTATCTTTATCTCCAAAAAAAAGATTGTATTCTATGTACAATTCCAAAACGTTGATCGAAAATTTAAATATTCCTGGGGCAGGGAGTGTATGGATGTGCTTTATACAATTGATGTATGTATATGTATGGATGGTGATAAGAGTTGTATGAGTCCCTAATAAAATGTAAAAAAAGAAAAGAGGAGAAAAAAATGATTAGGGCAAAGACTGTACAGATGTGCTTTATACAATTGATGTATGTATATGTATGAACTGTGATAAGAATTGTATGAGCCCCTAATAAATTGTTAAAATTATTTTTAAAAATTAAATAAATAAACGGTTAAAAAAAGAAAATTTAAATATTCCCTGATACCTACTCCCAAAATTACATGGCCAAAAATTTTGCGTGCCATCTTGGCACCAGGAAAAATTAAGAGTGTTGGGGAACTTGTTGGTGTTCTATTTAAATATACACTTGGTAGTCAAGTTTAGAAATGAAGAGAAAAGGACTGTTATTAATAAACCACCCTACTGGCTTCATTGCCGGCCCTCATTTTTAGTGAATACTTAGTATTTTTTGATGAAGCTAATCATTGCTCTCTCTCTCTCACTCTCTCTCACCCTGAGTAATAAAAAACACAGCTACATAATCAACTTGTGTTAAAGTCTCTGGCAGAATATCTTTCTTAAAAATAAAACTATTTTTTTTAAACCGCTCTCTGTATGCCTTGATACACTGAACTTTCTGAGAGGATAAAAAGGGACTAAGTGGGGAGAAACAAAACATGTAGGGTGCATGTGTGTGTGTGTGTAACACACACAAAGGGGTATTTGTTGCTCGGCTGAAAAGAACACTGTAAAGGGGAGTAGTGTTTTTTTTATTTTAAGCAAGGGCGTAGCAACCTGAGCAGAGAGCAATTGCCACCGCCCTAGCTGTGCCCTTGGCTTGCATCCACCCACCATTTGCAGAATACCTCTCTAGAGCCATATGGACCAAGACACTGCCTGCGTCATCTGTCACCCAGAATTCCTCCCTTGACCTTTCCACATTCAATCACCTTTGAGCAGATGCAACGGCACGTCCTCCAGTGTGTGTGCCCTGAGACATACGGAATTTAGAGCCCGACACGGGAACTAGGCATGCCTGGTGCTCCTGACTTTTGCCAAATGGATTTATTCCAGAGCTCTGAGGAAAAAACAACTGAGAAAGTGACCAGATGGCTTTTCAAGGAGAAGGATGCAAAGTACATCAGTTAGGAGACTGGAGCGCTTTCCTAAAAAACAGGCCTGTAGTGTCGAAGAAATCCAGTTACTCACCCTGACGGATCAAGCTATGCCAAAGCAAGCACACAAAAAATATATATGTAAGATATTGCAGAACTGAAACTTTCCCCCCAAATTCTGCATGGCTAAATATCTTTGAAACCATTTTTAAACTTGCCGCTTCATGTAGTCACTCCTCAAAAACCTCAGCAGCCACGACAGTGGGGAACACCAGTTCAGAGCGTGCTCTGTGTGGCGCGTGCTGTTCCACCACTTCCCTGCGACGGTCGTGTGGGACTGAATGCGACCCTTAGCCACCATCTCCACACGGCAAGTGCTCCATAAACGCGAGTGACTATAATATTTAAAGGTGCGCTGGTGACCAACTACGAATTGGGCTGCTGACTTCAAGACTGAGTGATTCAAATGATGAGGATATCCGCTCCGATGAAGACTTAGAGCCTTGGAGACACTGTATAAGGTACCTATGAGTCAGAAAGTTAGCTTGACGGCTGTGGGTTGGTAGTTTTTATATGCCTGTTTTTCTGCCTTCTGTGAAGAGTTAGGAGCACAGAAAGGTGAAGTAAGTTGCTTCCGGTCGCACCCGGCCTGGAACGGCAGAGCTGGGATTTCTAAGGGACAGTGTGGCTCCAGTCCCAAGTGTAATCCTGACTAACCATGTTCCCAAAGAGCTTGTGAGAGTTGATTTTGTACTGGTTTTATATGTTCTTGAGAATGATAATCGCAAATCCAAACTTTATCAGTGTTTATAAATAGACCAACATGAACACATTCCTGTGCAGTTTTGTGAACTAAATATGTAAAGTCTAGAGAAATGAACCTGTCTGGAGGAGTCACAATATTATAAAGCCCCACAGCTATAGTACTCAAGAGAGCCCTGGTGATGTGATGGTTTTGAGTTGGGCTAATATCCATAAGGTCAGCAGTTCAAAACCACCAGCTGCTCCGTGGCAGGGAGATGGGGCTTCCTACTATGAAAACCAAAATCCTGCTGTGAACTCATTATGACCCCGTGTATGTCAGAGTGAGATAAAGACGGGGGTTTCTCCTTCTGTTAACAGTTACGGTCTTGAAAACTCACTTTCTACCGTTTCCTGTAGGGACACTGTGCACCGGCATGACACCATGGCAATGGATTCGGTCTGGCCGTACCTGATAATTGTCCAATCCGTTCAGTCCTAAGTTGTGCTTCCGTCCCTGCTCAAAGGAGCCTTGGGGGTGCGCTGGGTTAAGTCATGGGATGCACACCACATGGTCAGCTACTAGAACCCACGAGGGGCTGTGGGCCGTTTCCATAGACACACGCAGCCTCCAGGTCTCCCTGGAGCAGTTCTGCTCTGCTGTCAGGACAGTTTCTAAGGAGGGCTATTTTCCACTCCGAGGAAGATTCTGGGTGGTGCGTGTGTGCTAACTGTAATGTTCGCCCAGTTCATTTACCCAGAAGTGACTTTTCAAAAAACATGATAATGTACTTCTCAAGAAAACATTGTAGCGGCTGAAAACCTTGGAGCGCGGTTCTTCTCAAGTGACCCCGAAGACCAGGGTGCAAGTGTTCCTGCCTTGTCCGACTCTGAGGGACATGGGGTCACAGTGAGCTCACGGCAACTGGATTTTGGTTTTCCGTTGTGTGTGTTCTGTGGTTCTTCCATCGCTGCTTATTACTGCGGAAGTTCAGAGCGTCAACATTTTTTTTTGTCTAATTATGCTAAGCATCTCCTGCCTTCCAATGACCCACCCCTCCTTCCGATAGACCAGCGCTTCTCAACCTGTGACCTGTTGAGCCGCAACCCCTTTGGGGATTGAATGACCCTTTCTTTCACAGGGGTCGCCTAAGGACATCAGAAACACATATTTCCGACAGTCTTAGGAACTGAGACACTGCTGCTCCTCTGTCTCCAGACGGGTCAGACCACATGCAGATAAACCCACAGATGAGTACCCAGTGTGAAGACTGTTACCCTTGCTACACCATGCTTCAAGAAATAATCTCATTTATTTTTATTAGAAGTAAATATCTCACAATCTATAATTACATAGTTTTTGTGATTAATCACTAAGCTTTAAAATATATCCTGCATATCAGATATTTACAGTAAGATTCCTAACAGTAGCAAAATGACAGTTATGAAGTAGTGATGAAAATAATTTCATGGTTGGGGGTCTCCACAACATGAGGAATTGTATTAAAGTGTCAGGGTATTAGGAAGAACACTGCTGTAGACCATATTTATCCTCTGATGTTACCAGAAATCAGCCAAGAGCCTTCTGACGTTAGCAATAACATGCCTCATTCCACATCCTCTTCCAAATCCAGTTAAAACATTTGGCAGCTCCCTCCAATGTGCTGCTGCACTGATTTCTAAATTATCTTCAGCAAAATGTTACTTGCATGTGATATCAATGATAGTGTTTCATATTTTCACAGTCTACTGGGTCAGCTTTCTTGGAACTGGGTACAAATATGGATCTCTTCGGTCCATTGACCAAGTAACTCTCCCTGACCGGTGAGTGCTTCCACCACTGAAACACTTTGTTGAAACATTTCCATCAATTTCTGGAACCTAGAGGATTTTGGGGGGGCAATGCTTCAGTGCAGTTTGGGCTCTTTACCACATGCTGTCTCTTAGCGTGGTTAAATGTTGACTGGCTCTTTTGGGTATAACATCTGTGTGCTCTTTCCATGCTTCTTGCATCATTAAATATTTTGTCTATAGAATCCTTCAATATTGAAGGTAAACAAGCGGCCATCTAGCTTAGAAGCAACAAAGCCCACATGGAAGAAGCACACCAGCCTGTGCGATCACGAGGTGTCAAAGGGATCTGGTATCATGCATCATCAGAACAAAAAATCTTACCATAGTGAATGAGGTGGGGAGTGTGGAATGGAGACCCAAAGCCCATTTGTAGGCCACTGGATGTACCCTTACAGAAGAGTCTCGCGGAGGAGAGGAGCCAGTCAGGGAGCGATGTAGCAAATGATGAAAAATACAACTTTCCTCTAGTTCCTAAATGCTTCCTCCCATGCCCCACTATCATGATCAAAATTCTACCTTGCAAGTCTGGCTAGACCAGAGGATGTACGCTGGTACAGATGGGAACTGGAAACACAGGGAATCCAGGGCGGATGATCCCATCAGGGCCAGTGCTGTGAGTGGCAATACTGGAAGGGTTGAGGGAGGGTGGGTTGGAAAGGGGGAACCAATTACAAGGATCTACATGTGACCTCCTCCCTGATGGAGGGACAACAGAAATGTAGGTGAAGGGAGATGTCAGACAGGGCAAGCTATGACAATAATATAAATTATCAGGGGTTCATGAGGGAGGGGGGAGGGAGGGGAAAATGAGAAGCTGATGTCAAGGGCTTAGGTGGAAAACAAATGTTTTGAGAATGATGAGGACAATGATTGTAAAAATGTGCTTTGCACAATTAATGTATGTATGGAAAAGAGTTGTATAAGCCCCTAAAAAAATGATTTAAAAAAAAGAAAATAACCACCTAGTCCCTGTGGCTCTTTTGAATTTAATATATAAAACAAAAATGGGAATTGTGGAAACAAAGATTTCTCCCAAGTTGTCTCTCCCAAATATAGGCCAAACTTAGCTGCTTGTTACACATGGCAAATGACCATATACTTGGAGGTGGATGAAAGAAGGTTTGAAGTTTTTCTCCCTAAGGGTTATCAGTCATCTAGAGCAATCAGGCTGCAGTTTGTCCCACCCTAAGTAGGGCCCACTCCCTTCTGATAAGGACAGTAGGTTGTTTCCCTTGAAGGAGAGCCCAAGGAGAGAAAGTGGGGTAGTGTGGGTGGTGGTGGTGGTGGTGGTGGATTTGGTGAAAGTTTGGTTCAAGTGAGGGATTGTGAGCTGGCAGCGTGGACACAGTGGGTGTCACTCGTGCTGCCAAATTGCAAGGTGCCTAAAGGAATGATAAGAGAGTTCAGAGAAAAAGGCATGTCCCGATGACTGAATAAACATCTCTGAAGGAGATTAAGAGACTGTGTGAAGGAGGCCAGAATTCTCTCCTCACAAGCACCCCCACCCCACCCCGTTGACCCCCAGTTCAACTCACCATCCAGTAGCCAGTGCTGGCCGCTCCTGTTCTCCAGCTCTGACACCATTAGGCGTGTGATCACATGATCGGGAACCAAAAGGCCTTTCCTGATGTACTGCTTTGCCATGTCTCCAACCTCTAATAGAAAGATAGAAAAGATACACTCAAAAAAAAACACCTTTTAAACGAAAAAGCTCCCATTTTAAAATCATTTTATCAGGGGCTCATACAATTCTTTTCACAATCCGTATATAAATCATTTGTTTCCAGCACATTCGTATGTGTGTTGCCATCATCATTCTCAAAACACCTGCTTTCTACTTGAGCCCTTGGTATCCGCTCATTTTCCCCTCCCTCCCTGCTTCCCCTCCCCCTGAACCCTTGATCATTATTATTTTATCATATCTTACACCATCCGATGTCTCCCTCACCCAGTTCTCCAGGAAGATTATATGTAGACCTGTCCGTCCTTCAGGAAGATTATATGTAGACCTTGTCATCTGTTCTCTATCTCCCTCACCCGCCCTCCACCCTTCCTGATATCGCCACTCTTACCTGAGGGGTTCATCTGTCCTGGATTCCCTGTATTTCCAGTTCCTATCTGTGCTAGTGTACATCCTCCGGTCCAGCCGGATGGATATGTAAGGTAGAATTGGGATCATGATAGTGTGTGTGTGTGTGTGGGTGGGGGGTGGGGGAGAGAGAAGCATTTAAGAACTAGAGGAAAATTGTATGGTTCATCGTTGCTACACTGCACTCTGACTGGCTCATCTCCTCCCCACAGCCCTTCTGCAAGGGGATGTCCAATTTTCCCAGATGAGCCCTAGGCCCCCACTCTACACTCCCCCTTATTCACAATGCTGTGATTTTTATTGGAGGGGGGGTGTCTTTGATGCCTGATACCTGATCCCCTCGACGCCTTGGCATCTCACAGGCTGGTGTGCATTTTCCATGTGGGCTTTGTTGTTTCTCAGTTAGATGGCCCCTTGTTTATCTTCCAGCCTATGGGACCCCAGATTCTATATATTTTGACAACTGGGCACCATCAGCTTTCTTCACCTCTTTTGCATATGCACCCGCTTTGTCTTCAGCGTTCGTTTCAGGGTAGGCTGGTGTGCTTCTTCCGTGTGGGCTTTGTTTCTTAGTTAGAAGGCAGCCTGATTGTCCTCAAGCCTTTAAGACCCCAGATGCTATATCTTTTGATAGCCGGGAACCATCAGCTTTCTTCACAACTTTTGCTTATGCACCCACTTTGTCCTCAGTGATCGAGTCGAGACAGGCTGGTGTGCTTTTCCATGCGCGTTTTGTTGTCTCTCAGCTAGATGGCTGCTTGTTTATCTTCAGGTCTTTCACATTTGCTTGTGCACCCATTGTCTTCAGCGACTTATCTTTTGGTAGCCGGGCACCATCAGCTTTCTTCACCACACCTGCTTCTGCACCCATTGTCATCAGTGCTTGTTCCAGGCAAGTGAGCATCTCAGACTGCTGAATTGTTAGAACAAAGTGTTCTAGTGTTGAGGGAGTACTTGAGCAAGAGCCCACTGTCCATCTGTTTCCTTAATACTAAATCTATAAATATATGCACATAGATCTATTTCCCCCTCATGTATAAATATATTTTACATTTTTATATGCCTGTATTTAAATCTCTATGACTACCCTTTGCCTCCTAGTTCTTCTATTTCTTTGTACTTTCCTTTTGTCCCACTATCATGCCCTGCCTTCATTTGGGTTTTAGGAATTCCTCTCAGTTACACTGCCCTTGATCCAGCCCTGCCAGACCTCGACACCCTCCTTGACACTGATTTTGGATCACTTGTTATTTCCTTGTCCCTGGGCTTGTTAACACACTCTTCCTTTCCCCCGCCGCCCCTACTTCAATGTCCCCCCCAGAACTGTCATCCCGTTGTTCTCTCTTCTGACTTGTGTATTCCACCTATCCCTTCCAGGTAGACATTCTATGTACTATCACAAGACTGAGTACCATGAAGCAACAACAGAAAGTACAATAGTTACAACAACAAGAACACACACACACACACACACAAACATATGAATAGTTCAGAGTTTGTTTTCCTTCATGGGTGCTTTCCAGTCAAGTCTGATGGGGGTGCCATGCCCTGCCACCTCCTCTATCCCTGGGGGCTTCATTGCTCTGCTTCCCCCACTGCTCAGCTGTGTGTCCCCAGGGGCTGGCTTCTGCGTGTTGAGCTCATGGTGGGCACAATTCCAGCTGTGTGTCTCCACTGTTGTCCCTAATGGTGCTATGGGTCAATGAGGAATGCTGTGTCCCATGGTGGGGCCGGCCCTGTGGTCGTGTCTGTGCATTGCTTTTCTGAGCAGGAGCATTGTCCTCAGGGCATGGTGGGCCAGGATGCGCGTCACTCTTTTCTTTTCTTCCCCTATGCCCCCCTCATTGGCTCCTGTGTGCTCTGCCCAGACCAGCCCCTCTTCCCCTCTTCTTGAGCTGTAGCATCAGTGCTTTCCTCTGAAGTGAATTCTTCTTGGGGGGAGGGCGGTGCTGTACACTGACTTGGTAATGGGGCCGGCCCCTCAGGCCTCTATCGGTTCCCTGCTCCATGTCAGTGTGATGCATTCTTGTCTTGGAAAGATCCCATTTTTTAATGATAGTTTTGCCTTCTTTCCCACTCTTTTCTCTGCCTGTTGGTTTGAAGAAAAATTCTAGGTAGATGCTTTTTTGGCTTTGTACGATTTTTCAGACACTGGTAGATGTCTTTAAGAGTATTTAACCACTCCGAGGCAAAACAGTAAGGGCGTGCAACAAAAGAGCAAGGGGAACTGAGCAAGGAAGTTCCCAGGGAATACCAAAAATAGACATGGGGCAGGGCTTGGTGCACCATCAGACTCTACCAGAAAACACTCCTAAAATGTCCTTGAAGTAACTCCAAGCTTTTCTTTCTTGTTGTGTTTTGTTTTGTTGCCATTGGCTTGTTGTTGTTGTTTTCTTTCATTGCTTGGTTTTGCTGTCTTGTTTTGTGCATGTTACTACTATCTCCTCAGGTCTGTCTAAATAAGATAGGCTGGAGAAAAGAATGAGAAGGGGACATGGGTGAGTGGGAGGTGGGGGGCAAAGGTGGTAGTGTTAACAAACCCAGGGACAAGTGATCCAAATCAGTGGTGTGGGCAGTCTAGGAGGCCTGGTAGGGTATAACCTAGGGTAATGTAACCGAGAGGAATTACTGAAACCCAAATGAAGGCTGAACATGATAGGGGGACAATAGGAAAGTCAAAGGAAATAGAAGAAAGAGCTGGGAGGCAAAGGGCATATATAGGTCTACAATAAAGGCATGTACATATGTAAATATATTTAGATATGAGGATGTGGAAATAGATCTATGTGTATATATGTATAGGTTTAGTATTAAGGTAGCAGATGGACATTGGACCTCCACTCAAGTACTCCCTCAATGCAAGAATACTTTGTTTTATTAAAATGGCATTCTATGATGCTCACCTTCCCGACACAACCACTGAAGACAAAGCAAGTGAATAAGCAAATGTGGTGAAGAAAGCTGATGGTGGAGACAAATGGGTGCATAAGCAAATGCAGTGAAGAAAGCTGATGGTGCCTGGCTATCAAAAGATAGAGTCTGGGGTCTTAAAGGCTTGAAGGTAACCAAGTGGCCAGCTAGCTGAGAAGCAACAAAGCCCACATGGAAGAAGCACATCAGCCTGTGTGATCACGAGGTAGTGAAGGGATCAGTTATCAGGCATCAACAAAACAAAAATCATATCATTCATTGTGAATAAGGGGAGTGTAGAGTGAAGACCCAAAGCCCATTTCTAGGCAATTGGACATCCCCTTATGGAAGGGTGGCAGGGAAGAGACGGGCCAGTCAGGGTGCTTACAAATCTGGCTAGACCAGAGCATGAACACTGGTACAGATAGGAACTGGAAACACAGGGAATCCAGGACAGATGATCCCTTCAGGACCAATGGTGAGAGTCAAAATACCGGGAGGGTGGAGGGAGGGTGGGCTAAAAAGGGGGAACCGATTACAAGGATCTACATATGGCTTCCTCCCTTGGGAAGGGACAACAGAAAAATGGGTGAAGGGAGACGTCGGACAGTGCAAGATATGACAAAATAATTTATAAATTATCAAGGGTTTATGAGGGAGGGGGAGTGGGGAGGCAGGGGGGAAAAATGTTCTTAAGTTGAGAGCAAATGTTTTGCAAATGATGAGGGCAACGAATGTACAAATGTGCTTTACACAATTGATGTATGGATGAGCCCAATAAAAATTTTTTTAAAGAGAAACCAAATCCCCCTACCCACCCAAAAAAGAGCATTAAAAAATTAATCTCAGCAGTGGTGGCACTATTCTACATTTAAGCCATTTGTCTCCCCAAATATTTCACAAGGCAGGTCCACAAAATGTACAGTCAAAAAATATATATAATGAAATGAGTATGTAAATGAGATGGAGAAAGTAAGAGTCCAGGTGACTCAAGAAGGGAAGGGGACACAAAGGCCTGGGGAAGAAGTCGTGGATACTTCCCAGATGAAGCCATCACTACTGATCTACGACTTCCACGGTCTATGCTAATAAGGCAATCACGATCACCTGCATGGTGCATCGTACCTAAGGACTAAAGGAGCTGAGAAAACACGTTTACTTCAAGAGAGCAAAAAGAAAAATAGCCTACTGATCCTCATAGAAAGAACCCTTCCAAACACTCAGTATACGTAGACGGCACCTGGATAACACAGTTGCAAAAGGGCCCGAGTTTAGAATGTGAATTAAAAGAACTATTCTGGGGGAGGGTGCACTTCTATCTTAATATAAAATGATAATCCCTGAAAAGTGGAAGTTATGAGTTAGGGTCAATAGAACAAAATGATCGATTTCAGTCCATTTCTAGGAACTGATTTTTTTTTTTAACGGAGATGAAATTCTCTCCAGGGAAACCTGTAAATCAACAATTAAAGGCCACGCTGTCCATAGGCCACTTATAAAAACCTTCTGCCGTTAGCTGTCATCAGTTGGCCCTACCTTGTGGTGACCTCGTGCACAACAGAGCAAAATGCTGCTGTCAAGGTTGGGATTTACACGACTGTAGCCCATAGGACAGCGGGTTGTGACCCCTTTGGGGGTGAAAAGATCCTTTCACAGGGGTCGCCTGATTCATAACAGTAGCAAAATTACAGTTATGAAGTAGCAATGGACATCATTTTAGGGTTGGGGGCCACCACAACAACATAAGGACCTGTATTAAAGGGTTGCAACATGAGGAAGGTTGAGAACCACTGCCACGGGGTTTTCAGGAACTGATTTTAAACAGTCGATAGCCTGGAAACGGCTGCAAACCGTTCAAGCTCCCCTGCATGGACAGATGGGTGGCGGGTCTGCAGGAGAGAAACAGTTGGATTATGGAATCCACATCGCCTGTAATAACAGTAAGGAAGAATTCTCCCACTGAACCATCGCTCCGTCTATGAAAACAAGCCAGAAATGTTCATGGGGAAACGTGCAGGAAAGGCCCTTGTGGCCCACCTTTCACTTGCATTTAGGGAAAGCATTTGCTTGGGGGGCGGCGTTGGGACGCTGTCAGGAGGGCAGGAGGTACACGCTCAGCTACTCTGGAAGCTACTGCAGATCTACGCCTCCGGTGTGAGTTCTCCCCTCTCTCCTGTAGGACCACAATGATTTAGAGTTGACCCCGCAGCAGTGTGTTGGGTCTCCCAAAGATTGATCTGGTTTCTTGTACTGGGCATGTTTTCAAGGCTCACACACATTGTGCCGCCGGTCGGTGCATCCTGATACTCCCGGTCATTGCAGAACGGACTTGCCATAACTGTTCACATTTTCATCAGTGATGGGCATGTGAATTACTTCCACTTTGTGGGCTACTAAGAATAGTTTTTAGGTACTATGAATGTTTGCAAATACATTTTCGTGTGGACTTTAAAGGTGAAAATCTGTAGCTCTAAAATGCTAACTTGTATCAAGCCTCATAGCCAGTGGATGCTAATTAAGATCTATGATCTATGGATAGAGGTATAAGCATACGTATATGCATAGGTAAACACATTAATTCATAAAAGAGGGTTTGGTTTATGTACATATATCGCTATGGCAATACACTGAGATAGTGGACGAACTTCGGGCCTCCACTCTGCTCACACCGCCCCTTCTCAGTACAAGAGCACTCTGTTCAAACAAACTGGCATTCTGTGATGCTCACCACCCAGATAATAAGCAATTCTTCTCATTTCTTTTTTTTTAAATTCTTCTCATTTCCTTGGAATCAAAAAAGAACCTAATAATAGTATTTCTTTGTCTAATATGAAAGAAATAAAAGTAAATTAAAACCACCTACCAGTTCCCCCTTTCCAACCCACTCACCCTCCACTCTCCCAGCATCGCCCCTCACACCCTTGGTCCTGAAGGTATCATCCACCCTGGATTCCCTGCGCCTCCAGCCCTCATATGTACCAGTGTACAACCTCTGCCCTATCCAGCCCTGCAAGGTAGAATTCGGATCATGGTAGTTGGGGGGAAGGGAGACTCCGGATAGGGCAAGATATGACAAAATAACGATGTATAAATTACCAAGGGCACATGAGGGAGGGGGGAAAGGGGAGGGAGGGGGAAAAAAAAAAGAGGACCTGATGCAAGGGGCTTAAGTGGAGAGCAAATGCCTTGAGAATGATTGGGGCAGGGAATGTATGGATGTGCTTTATACAATTGATGTATGTATATGTATGGATTGTGATAAGAGTTGTATGAGTCCCTAATAAAATGTAAAAAAAAAAGAAAAGAGGAGAAAAAATGATTAGGGCAAAGACTGTACAGATGTGCTTTATACAATTGATGTATTTATATGTATGAACTGTGATAAGAATTGTATGAGCCCCAATAAATTGTTAAAAATAATAATAAATAAAAATAAAAAATAATAAAAATTAAAAAAAAGAAATAACCTAGCTAAAGAATGTCAGAACTCTCTACAGGGCCTGGCAGCTTTTAGCATGACAAAGACCTCCTGTAACAAGAGTCAGCTTTCAACAGCAAGGAGCTACAGCCCAGTCACTGTGTGAGACAATTATGTTTGAGTATACTCTAGCTGGCGAAGGAGATAAAACTAAATAAAATCCTCAGACTCAAAAAAAAAAACAACAAAAAAAAACCCACCTGCCAGGTACCAGCCTTTTCAAAAACAATGCATATTGCAAAGTTTCTTTCACTTTCTAACACTGTTCACAAGGCAATTCCTGCCTAAAAATGGTTTCAGGATGGCACTAAGCCACCAGATTGCCCTGCACACCACATCTTGGCAGGAGCGGGTGGTTGGTGGTGGTGGGTGCTGTAAACTAAGCCTCACAGTGACCGCATGTACCGGTAAGGAAACACTGTCCGCTCCGGTGCCGTTCTGACAGCGGTTGCAGTCCCTGTGTCGATCCACCTCGTGGAGAGCACCTTCCCCCTTTTCATTTCCTCTCTACTTTACCACGCAAGGTATCCTTGAAGTCTTGTCATGGCGGCTCTTTAAGAGCACTCTGGTTGGAAGGCTAACTCGTGCAGGGAACAGACAGATGTGTGTGTGTTCTTTTGGTAATCCATCGCACTTTCAGTATTCTTCACCAGCAAGGAAGGGGTTAGGAATCACTGACTGTGAGCTTGTAACACACCATCGTACCATTCTGAAATCTGCTGCCGGCAACCCCTTTAAGTCACAACAAAAAAGGGACCAAAGCCCAAAGAAACAAATACTGTAACATTAACAGTGATTTAAAATACTTCGAGAAGATGGACAGTGTAAGATATGACAAAATAATCATTTATAAATTATCAAGGGTTCATGAGGGAAGGGGGAGCGGGGAGGGAGGGGAAAAATGAGGAGCTAATGCGTGGAGAGCCAATGTTGAGAATGATGAGGACAACGAATGTACAAATGTGCTTTACACAATTGATGTATGTGTGCATTGTGATAAGAGTTGTATGAGCCCCCAGTAAAATGATTAAAAATATAGCACAATGCTCTAAGAGTGCTCAAACAGTCTAAGAGGCTAACTCTGGAGCTGTGTGTCTGAGCAACCACCATCTGTGTCTAAATCCACCCTCCGCTCGCACTCTAACTAGTTTCACCCACTAACCACAGACAGACATTTGTAAGCTATTTGAGATAAACCTGTGGGTGTGGGACTAGGAGCCCTCGTGCCTATTTCTTTTTCTAACTTATTCTCATACATTGATAGGATTGTTAATTCACTTGAGGCATCCTCCAACTAGAATACTAGAAAACAAAAGTTTCCATCCACTCATCAGTATTTTTCAGATGCTCTGCAAAAATGTGCCCACGAGTGAATGAGCACCTCAAAGGTGCCGGAGGAGTTTTCTTACTCTAGATTTACAACATGCACATATGACCTTATTTTACAATAACACAGCTTTACCTTGCCAGATACCAACATCTTGGAGGAAGACATGAGGCAGGGAAAGCATGGCCTGTACTGATTGAGGTGACCATGTAAGCTCCCATAGCTCAATCTTCTTGCTTCACCATGTCAGAACATGAAACGAAAAGAACAAGCTGAGGCAGGGGAAATCCTGAGCCTAAATCACCAAGAAGAGATGTCCCCAGACATGGGCATGGAAGAGGATCTAGCAGAGTGCGGTGCCTGAAAGAAGATACGACGTGAGAGGTGGGGCTAGGCAGGCAGGATTGTGAGCCTTGATTTTGAATGGAAAAAAAAAAAAATTCCCTGCAAATAAGTTGTTTTGTAAACCTAGTACAAATGAAAGTGTGTGCGTGTGTGTGCGGCTGTGGGTGTGTGCGAGTGTGGGTGTGGGTATGGGGGTGGGAGGTGATACTCAAGGACAGGGGCTTAGGGACTACCAGCCACGCATATCCATGAAGTCAGCTCTGCCCCCCTTCCCCCCCCTCCCCCCCAGCAGCGATACATAGTGCTTTCCAAGGCGGTGAGACTCTCTACAGGAGCAGATTCCTTCTTTCCCAACCCCATCACCAGGGCACCTCACAGCAGTGTGCAATGGAGAGGGGATAAGAGCTAAGGAAGCTAGGATACCATTCAAGAGACGAAAACTACCAGTCCAGAGAGCCAGTGGGAGGGGAGCCTGTGCTACAGCAAAAGCAGACTAGGAAGACATTCTTCAGACCCTTGGAATGCACCCTGAGTTAATCCAGCCCGTACGGTGCATTTCAAGATTTAAAATGACTCTGTGGAAGCCTTCCAGAACCATCCTTTCCCAATTTACTAATTAAGAGAAAGATGTAAGCTCAACATATTTCTGTTATTTTGGGCAGCCTTGGCTAATCTGATATAAAATCAATCAGTCAACATGTCTTTCAGTTTCCACCATGAAAGCCTAGGATTATCAACAGGCTCAGAGAAACGACACGTCCACATCGGAACGAAGACCTCATTGCAACAGCAGAATGAAGTTAGATGAGTCTGTCAGAAGATGAAAGTCCAGCCATGCCACCGGACCTGCACTTGCCCCTGCCAGTTTAGCCAGAAGCAGCGTGGTCACTTTAAATGCTAATGCTCCCACAGAGCTACTGCCTGGGACACTCCCAACAGGGGCAGCTCCACCCTGTCCCAGTTGGTGGGGTTTTTAAAAAAAAAAACAACAACAACTGATTATAAAACACTATGACTCACAAATGTGTTGTGTGGTATCACCCATGGTACCTATAGAAGTAAATCAATGTTCCACGTATTTATAATATCCATTTCTTGGCCCTTCATATTATCAACCTCTTCCATTCAATATATTGAAATAAGTAAATAATGTTGATAACTTTGGGAACCATCCAATTTCAATTTCTATCTAGATCAATTTTCAAATTTAAGGTTATGTGTTAACTTACATATTTAAGACAATAGTGATTTTAAAATTAATATAGACATTCAAATTACCTGTTAAATTGGTCATTTCACCAAAATTCATGCCTCTTGAATACGGATAAATTATTTTTACTTGTCTTTACTCTTTCACATCAGAGCTGCCTACACTCGTATTCGTGCACCGAAATAAATTAGTGATTTGAAGAGCAGCAAATATGTCAAAACATTATCAATGTCTCTAGGGAAAGGCTGGTAGATTCATGTTGCAAATTAATTTAAAACTGGTTGAAAGAAAATTCCTTTTACTAACTAACTCTGGAAATCCCCTGCTGTGGAGCTGATTCCGACTGACAGGGAGAGTGCAGAACTGCAGATCTTAGCGGAAGTGAGTTCTTCGGAGTGGACGGGCGGATGCTCATGAAATGGGAGTTGGGGTTGAGAGGTACCCCATGGACTCAAAAGGAGCTGGAGAATATCGAGTAGGATTGATTTATGGTTTAAATACTCATTCAGCTGCTACTTACTGAGCACCTACTATGTGCCGGGCATTGGCCAAGTGGACCTGATTTGCATCCTCTCCAAAGTGTTGGAATTTGATGCTAACCATAAAAGCTTTTCAACAGCAAATTTTTTAGTAAATTTTATACCATGTGAGTAGTTACTGCAATTAACTTACATTGCCAGTAAAGCCAAATGAAACTCACTGCCATGGAGTGACCCTACATGACAGGATAGAATTGTCCCCGTGGTTCCCCGAGACTGTAATTATTTCATTTTTATTATTTTTGCAGGGTGGGGGTGGGTAAGGGAGAAGAGGTGCTACTCCATAAAACATGTATCTACTTTTGTCAAGTTTTATTGGCATTGATATGGGTTAGGAAACATCACCCCAGAGAATGTCCATGCTAATCTTCCTGGGCTGGTTTTTAAATTTTAAATGTTTTTTTGGTTTCTTGCTGCTAACAGTCAACTATAACTCTTCATAGCAGAAGACAGTCTCGTCTCTCTCAGACTGCTGCCATAGGGCTATGGCTAGCAATCTAATACACACCCATCATGCCAGCTAGCCCAAAGTGCCACAGAAATGCTAGTCACACTACAAAATCAGTCCAATAGGTAGGTCATCCTCTTCCACTGAGGAGTTTATTCTTGAAAAGCCTACTCTGGAGGTACAGAAAGTCAACCAGGCTACCTCAATCTCCTGTGACACAAAGGTTCAAATATAAGCAGACCTGTTGTACCAAAGATGGAGGTTAGTTAGGTAAAAGCCATCACTGTAACAGAAGCCTCTAGGGATCCAACTTCAGCTACTTCCGCTCTGATTAGCACTTACACAGAGACACGCGAGGTCCTTGTTTTATTTCTCTGGTCTTGTCCTTTTCCGTACAAACCCAGAGAGTGCCATCCTAAAGACATCAGTGTGACGTGTGCTTTGTAAGAGGGCAGGAAAGCCGCCAGCCGTGTACAGACCCTGCCGGCACACCCCGAGATCATGGCCTCCAACCACAAGTCACCCCAATCACTCTCTGCCGCAAGAACACATCATTTATCCTACTGGTTTTCTGTGCACCTACTGGGGGCCAATCTTTATGCGAGGCACATATACAGGGCTCAGAATATCCTCTAACACTCATGAGGAGCTGGGTCCAGCTTTTAAAACTCGTCTTATAGTCGCATAAGTGCTGTAAGACTGAAGCATACACCATGTCACAGTGGATGATAGGTGTGCAGTAATATTTCTTTAAAAAAACAACTCACGGACACCAATCAAGTCAATTCTGACCATGGCAATTCTATAAAGCAGGGTAAACCTCTGTGGGTTTCCCAGACGGTAATTATTTATGGAGTAGAAAGCTGTGTCTTTCACTAGCAGAGTAGTCGGTTTCAAACTCATGGTAGCAGACAGATAGGTAACAACTCTAGCACCAAGGCTCCTCGTGCGGCAATATTCACACTCTGGATGGCAAACCTTTATGCTAATTGAGAGTTTCCACTTAAATAGGCCTCTCCCAGTGCAGTCTTTGCCGTTCAGCTGTGGTGCGAGGAGTTATCGTAAGCAACCACACTCTGGTTCTAATCTCTGGAGTTTATTTACTCTGCTGTTAAATCCAGTCATCATTCAAAAGACTACTCTGTGCCAGGCTATGGCACTTTTGCCTAGGTTCCAGGAAACCATTGAAGAAGACATCAGGAGCTATCTGTTGATGGCTGACAACCTGGCTCACTTCAAAACAGTTTCAAGAACAGTATGTGTTTTCCCAAGCACAACCCAGAAATAAAAATAAAGCTTTGGGGTTTTCTTCTTTTTCTTTTGTCTACAGTGTCTAATTACATACGTGCCTAAAACAGGCAAAATTAAGTGATTTATGTTGTTTAGGACTACTCTCATATAAGGCAAAAGAAATTTATTTAGAGCAAGGAAATAGTTACCAAAATGGTAGTGGTAGTGTAGTCGGGATGTGGGGAATTAGAGCAAGGGCGTGTAAATGTTTCAAGAGAACTGATCATAGATCTTAGGGTGGGAGATTATAATTGTTAGCCTTTTACACACACACACACACAAAAAAAAAAACACATTTATCCTCTTTTTGGTCTGATTGCCTATAAAGTAGGTCAAACTAGATAAAAAGAAAACAGAGCTGTACAGATGTCCACAGAACAGCAAATTCCCAAGATGCCTGGCAAAGCCTTTAGAAATTGAAAAACAGTTCTTTTCATTGTTTGAGCTAGAAATGCAGAGAGTAAAAGATATATATAGTGTGTTTTATTCCCTTCTAAGTCTGCCCCACCTGGGATGTATCAGACTACTATCCTCACAAAAGCAACAAACACAAACACACATGGTGAAACATGAAATAGTTTTGACCTTGGAAACTACAAGTGCCTTTTCTCTCAAGTCGCAATAATATTTGCCCTTCATGCAGTTGCTTAGAGAAAACCTCCATTCTCTAAAATGTTTGTTTTGGGTATTTCATTGACAAGCCTCCCTTAATAAAAAAAAATAAGCTTTTCAAAAATATCGGTTACAAAATAAATGTCAAGCTCCCTTGGAGTCAGAAATCATGGGAGAAATTCCTAAATTTAAGGTATTTTGGCACTTAGCTCCAATGACTCATTTCTGGTGTTCAGCATCCACCCTACATTGGCCTTACTCAAAGCCAGGTTTTTTCCTTCAAACACACACACACACATACACACGCACGCACGGTTTACCACACTCACAAACACATGGTCATAAATCACTCCTGGACACTTGCTGGACGCTACAAAGAAAATTCTGGTGTCATGGCCAGACATACACTTCAGAGCCAGGTCGAGTTCAAAAACCCTTCCTGTGCCACTGGGTCAAGCTGGGTGTCTGCACACAGCCGTGTTTATGCCTCCATTTCTAATCTGCAAAATGTGGGGACCTCCTAGGGCTGTTCTAGGAGTTGAGTGTGATTAATGTGTGTGAAATTTGGAATGTTGTCTTTTGGCAAAATTGGTTCAAGAAAAGAAAGATAATAATCTGCATATTCGCTCCCCTATGCCAGATGCTGTTCTAAATTTATACACATGAATTTATTTAATCCTCAACTCCATGTGAAGTCAGTGCTACTATGGTCCCCCCCCTCTATTGTAAAGACAAACAAATTGAAACTCTGGATTTGGGGAAAGTCATTCAGCCAGAAAGTGGTTGAAAGCCTGGACTTGGGCTCAAGATCATGGGCTCCAGAGTCCATTTTCTTAACCACGAGACACATGGTCGCTCCATGTTTGTGAGCATTCCCTTGAAGAGAAGTTCTTTAAATGCTAGTGCATGTTCTCCTGCAATGGTGATACAAGTTCCGGAATAAAAAGTCTGCGAAGGGAGTTAGAACGGGGCATCTCGTGAACTCTGGCAGGCCCTGACTTGTAGACTATTGCTTGCAGAGAGCTGTGCCCTATCGGGAAACAGGATCCCTGCTCTGTGTAACCACTTCCTTTCCACTCTATTGAAATAAATCCAGAACATGAAATCTCTATGCCTTTCTCCTCCAACCAAACCGTACACAATCAGCAATCTTGTACCTCCTCATGGATCAGCCTCCACTCATCTCAAAACCCTTCCTTTCGCTCATTTATCCATCATCTAATTGCCAGATATGGCTTTTTAAAATCACTAACAAGCTGATCAGAGCCACTTCCTCCATTGCTACCAACACTGGCTTCCTCTGACCTACGAGCACCACCCCACGGATGATGTTCCTAACCTCTGTGACCTAAGCCCCCAGCGATTTCCCAAACCGTCCCTCACACCTCAGTTCTTTTGTAGCCCAGCTTTTGACTCCCTCTCTGGAGCTTCATGGAGAGGATGGTGCTGTGGTGGAGATGCACCCATGGCAGGGACAGAGGCGGCCACTGCCATCCGAGCTCCAGGCAGTTTCCACCGGGAGCACTCCTTTTGATGGGCTGGTAAACTTCAGGTGGAAGGACCACCCTTAAGTGCTCTACAGACCAGCTATCTCACAGCCTCGCCTATTTTCCCATTTCATATACACGGACTCTGCTCCATCCGCCTCCTTTCTCCACTTAACAAAATCACTCGGTGCTCCAGGACACAGATCAAAGCCGCTCGGAGCAGCTCAGCTTTCCCTTACCACCTCTTCTCTGGCTTTCAGAGCCATCACCGTTTACTTCACTGGTGCCCACATGCCACTGTGCAGATGAGAAAGGGGGTCCCCTTCGGCACCCTAGTAGCATAGAGGTTAGACGTGCTGCTGACCTGGGGTTGACAACTTGAACCCAGCGGTCACTCTGTAGGAAAACTGCTTCCCAATGAACACGACAGCTTTGGAGAGCCTATGGGGCACTGACTTGAAGGTAATGGTGGGTTGGTTTGCCTGATGATTTGGGCAAATACAACCCTGCAGACACCCAGGTTTCTGGGCACATTGTACCTGTGGCACGCATTCCAAGAGGATACTCTTCTTCCAGGCAGACTCAGCTAAGTGCCAGGAAGCACCACGTGGAGCAGAGTCAGGGCTAGACCACAAGCCTCACACATCGCAGGCCAGTGCCCTCGCGTGGGCCATGGTCTATATATCAGGGTGCTCACGCTTTGTCAGCATGCGAGCTACTTATAAAATGATCAAGTGAAAATGATCTCCCAACTACAACAATGCAAAACATATTTTTATTCATTTATTACATTTATTCAAAAATACATTGAGAATTCTTTATATGTACAATGTATGTTAGTGTACCTAGCATACCATGAGTCCATATTGCACAACATGTACAATTAACTATGTACACTTTTGTCATTTCCTGAGTTTACTCTGATGACTTGTACTGAATGGAATGAGCCAGGGATGCATAGGCTGGACAGTAGCTGCTGGCAGCCAGCCTCAAGCACACTTCCAAATGGTGGGACGGTACTTGGACTTGATGATCTTTATGTGGGAAAAAGATGACTCACATAAATAAGTAGAGCTGAATAATGCAGTCAAGGAAGTAGCAGTTTCTTGTGTTTGGGTCCTTTCCCTCGGAGTAAGTTCCAGAACTGTTTAAGTGCTCTGGACTTCAACTGAATGTCGGCTTGTAGGGTCAAAATCGCCCATTCCATATGAAAGTGATACATTTTTGTCTTCTTACTTGGTCCAGCTCCCTCACTCATTTTAATACTCTTTCTTACATTTAAAAGGAAAAAAACAAGGTCTAAAAAATTGACGATAACTTAGTTTGTCAGTTTTGCTGCACTTTTTGAGTACCCGTTTGACACCTCAGATTGCATCTGATTGGCTACGCTGTGTATCAGTTAAGTGACAGGATTGACGATAGGCTTACGTCTATTTTTTCAGTGCCATGCAATCTACCCACACTACATTTGCGATCGACTTGTAGATCGTGATCAGATGTATTGAGCACCGCTGGTCGATATAGTCAGATGCTGGAGCCTGACGTTGCACTCTTCTTTGATGAGCTGGGGGAGCCCTTGTACCCAATGAGTTAAGCAATGAACTGCTAACCATCAGGTCAGTGGTTTAAATCCACCCATCGCTCTGCGTGAGAAAAGTTAGGCTCTAACATACAAATGTGTAGCCTCAAAACCATATAGTGCAACACTTTTCCCTACAGAAATGTATGAGTTGGAATTAACTTGACTGCAGTGGGTTTGGGGTTTTTTGTTGAGCTGGTGTTGCTTGCAAACGCTATACCTGTTGTAAGCCCCTTGAGTTCAGGGACAATTTCATTTATCAATAAGAGTCACATCAGATAAAGAACTTTAATCTTTCCATTCTCCCATTCCCAGTGTCCTGTAAATTATCAGATTGATTGACTCTCTTTATATCACCTACTAAGCCATCTATCTCACCACCTACCGTATGTATTGTATTGTTCACCGTGTCCATACAGTCATGACATTAAGGCAGCCAAGCGCCTCAGAAAACCTTACTAATCACACAGAAGCATTATGTTTGGCAAGCCTTTGAATAATTAAGTAAAATTATTGAATTAAACAAAACAATGCTCTTCAGTGATTCTACATGAACACCAGTGTAGTTTGCAATAGTATAGCTATTGCTCTGATCTATACAAATACAAGCAAGCAGAAAGATCATCATCACGTGTGACCTCTTAGTAAAAAAGGATCTGTTCCTACAAGTGGGTGCTTGTCACTCCTGGAGACACCTGATAATCAAACAAACACCCGCTAATATGCATCCAATCTACTGCAACAGAGGAAGCAGAAAGTCCAGCATCAGGCAAACAACTAATTTTCAAACTAACTGGCTAGTGTGTGCCCCCCACCCCCATGAAAAATCATACTAGGCTGCACCACCGAAAAACAACTCCTCTTTGGGTTGTCTCTTATTTGGGATATTTTTGTGACAAGGATAAGCTTTACTCTAAAAAGTTTCTTGATATAGGAAGGGGCAACACCACCACCTCCCTCCACCCCTCCCCCCAAAAAAGCTTCACTGGGTAGAGCTCTTGCAGTACGCATTTTTCTTGCCGGGCAAACATGAGGATACTTTCTGTGAGTTTGTGCACCCGGTGGCATCACCTAGGAAGGTTCTCACAGTGATTCTTCTCCATCACCCCCCACCCCCCCCCCATGAAAGCAGCTTCACTCGAACGTGTTTTTTGTGATGGCTGATTTAAGGGAATGGAGTACAGCTGTTTTCTGCTCGGGAGAAATGATGCAGAAACTGTTGTGATGTTGAACACAGCCAACAAAGACAGCCCTGTAGAGAAAACTCAAGGTGTACAAGTGGTTTTCTCATTTCTAGAAAAGGTGAGAAGCCGATTGATAACATACCTTGTTCTGGAGGTCAACTACCCAAACAGACGACAAAATGCGTGCACTTGTGCTCAAAGACCACCACCAACAGACCATTAAGGAGACGGGGAAGTTATCTGGACTCTTGTGGAGCTCAGTTCAGGGAATTGTAACGAAAGATTTGGGAATGAGAAGGGTCGCTGTGAAATTTGTGCTTTGGGTTGACTGACCAGTAAGAAGAGTGTTGGGTGGAAACATGCTGTGCTCCGAAGGAACAGCTCTAAAGCCGCCCAGCCTTTCCCCCGAGGTCATGACTGGTGAGGGAATTGGGCGCTTCTACATCCCTGTATTGCTGTGGTGGAAGTTCGGTTCCATGTGGGGACAAAGACTGAGCTCCCCTGTACGCTTCAAGTCACCCCAGATGCCCTTCAGAGACTAAGTCGCCTCTCACTTCCGTGGTGAGGAAAGGCACTGACCCGTCAGCCATCCTTGGTATCAGAGAAGTTGGGAGCAGGCTTCAGACCCTTATTGGCGGTGCTCTTTCTAGCATGCTTTGACGTGAAAAAACTTCCTGGGAATGAGAGCTGATGCTCTGTCAGGCTTCTTCCCTGTTTTCTCTCAGCCATGCAGGGTATTTACATTCACTTCATCTAATTTTGTTCCTTGGGTCCAGAAATGTGTTGGCAGTAGGTGCATTTCTGTCCTAGCCAAGATTAAAAATATGTATGGATAACAGCCATGGCTCGGAGGGGGAGGGTGGGGTGGGGAGAGGAGGGCGGGCTCTCATTACTCAGAAAGGAGGTGACTGAATAGCTAAGTGCAAAGACTATTCACCAGATTCTTGATCCCCAAGTTTCTCAGCCCACCAGCAGATCAATTGTTACTTGGCCATTTAAATGGATCCACAAATTGAAACAGTGCAATTGTAACCTCATTGTAAGGCTCTAAATACACCAAGAAAGGAAACGCTGTTGGGAGAGTTCCAGGAGCCAAAAACAATGTTGGATGTCCTATGTCAGGAGCATTGGTTTGGCCAAGAATCGGAGCACATCCGTGTATGAACATCTGGCGTGGGACTGCATGCCGCGTCTTCCATGAGCAGCAGAGGAGAAACAGGCAGGTTGGGGAGTAGGCAACAGAAGTGGGGCCAGGGAACAAATAGGGGAAAAAGAGGTCATCTGAAGAAAAGTTAAACCTAAAACCAAAGATAAATTTGAGACCTAGCGAGATTAACCCTTATTTCAAGCTTTCAATCCACCATGCTTTCTACCACACCAAGCCCTTCAGACCACTCCCGGGGTCTCTGGTTTTCCTCACTCTGCAGACCCCACAGACAAGATTGCAGCCCAATCACCAAGTAGCCCCCTTCGGAAGACAAGGGAGCATTTCACTTGGAGAGCAACATAAACGTCGTTCCTTCCACCAGCTGAGGGCCCGGGGGTGGTCTGCCCAGGGCAGGTGCCTGGTCAGGTGCCTCACTGTGCAGGGTCGTGGCTGCAGACCAGCGGAGTGAAGCCACTCTGCTCCTCCAGTGCCATCTGCGCAAACAGGATGGACGGCTCCTCCTACCACGGGGGATCCTCTTCTGCTGTAACTGCCAATGCGTTGGTGGGGGGGCGCTGCAAAAGCACCAAAAGCATGCCGCCGCGGATGGCAGCCTGTGTGACTGGCTTGAAAGAGGGGGAGAGTGGCGTGGGCTTGCTCTTAGGAAAAGAACCTTCCCAGATCCTGATTATTGGCACGGGGGGTGGGGGTTGGGGCATCAAATCCATTTCTACCCATGTTGGCAAAACAGAACGGCCTCCCAGGGTTTTCCAGGCTGCAAACTTTCCAGGGGCCAGCTGCGTTTGAACCGCCAATGTCTCGGCGAGCAGCCAGGTGGCTCGCTGGTGGTTGTGCTACCAGGGATCCTGATGCCGAGGTCGATTGAGAATCCTCCCAGACAGGGTCCCAGGTGGACGTCTTCCCTCGCGGAGACACTGTACCACCCAGGCTCCGTGTGGACTCCAAAGGTTCACTGAGCAGAACACAACGCACGTAACCCTTCGACGCCCGGAGAGACGAACGCCACAGCGACACTGACACCGGCAGCCGCACTCATTAAAAGCCTAGGATATGCCGGGCCGAGGTGGGCAAGCGTCAGCCAAGACAACTCTTTTTGTTTTTATGAAGCTCAAAAATGGCTTCGTACACAAAAAAGGGAAAGTGCTGTGAATGCACATGAGTTGACCCCTCCCTGTCACCTCCTGCCACACTGTGGCTTTTGTCCAAACATCACTCTCCCTGCCCTTCTGCACTGAGAACAACTCCAGGACCAGGCTTATTCTGCTAGTACGCTTAAGCAAAGCATCATAGGGTCAAAGACGCAGTCAATCGTTTTTCTAGTCGAATAGATGAATAAAGAATAGGCTGCAGGAGAGGAGCAGTGCAGCAAAGAGAAAAGAGAAGGCGGACTCTTGTGAGCCTGTCCTAAGCAAGCCTGCTCGTAGTGCTGCTAAGTCAGTCCCAGCGCATAGTGACCCCAGAGCACAGAGCACAGCTCCAAGATGCTGAGGCTACAGCAGTCTCATCAGTTTCCCACAGAGCAGCTGGTGGGTTTGAACCACCAACCTTATGTTTATCAGCTCAGTGCTTGACCCATTGTACCATCAGGGCTCCTTGCCTAGAAAAAATACAGGAAATCTCCAATAATGCTTCATCTGTTTGTTAGAGAAAAGTAGTGGAAATGAGGAAACTAAAAACTCAATCAAGCTAAAAGCAAAGTCGACAGCTTCAACGTTTCCTAAAGTTTTTCCCTGGAGACCAGCAAAGCTGGATTAAGGTGTATTTTGGGAGTTGGGGATAAAGAGATAAATAGTTTTAATTAAGAAGCCAACAGGTAGTGGAGGAGAAAACTAGAAGAGAAATAGAAAAAATAGCGAAATGTATGGAAGGGAAAACACAAAGGGGCAGCAAGTTGTAACTGTAAGCTAAGGGAGGGCCAGAAGGATGTATGAGGAATGGCTGGTGGGTTTTTAGAATAAACCAAAACCCAAACTCACTGCCAACAAAGTTGATTCCGACTTGTGCAGGCCGATAGGATAGACTAGAACTGCCCCTGTGCGCTTCTGAGACTTCAAAATCGTTCCAAGAGCTCACAGCTGCCTTTCTCCTGAGGAGCAACTGGTTGGTTGGAACTGCTCACCCTCGAAAGAGGTTTTGTGCAGCAAATTCACCCAATGGAATGTGTCCTCCTTTGACCTCTTGCCTGCCACTTCTATGCTCGCTGAGGGTGGATCCAAGCAAGATGAAGTCCTTGACAATGTCGAGCTTCTCTCCATTTATCAGGATGCGAACTATTGGTCCCGGTGTGAGAGTTTGGGTTTTCTTCACATTTGCATTGCAATCCCTACTGAAGGCCTCAATGCTTGTTCATCAGCAAGCGCTTCAAACCCTCACTTTCAGGAAGCAAGGTTATTTGTGCATTGCAGCTTGTTAACAAGTCTTCCCCCATCCCAATCCACATTCTCCTTCATAGAAAACAAGCTCTCTGATAATTTGCTCCGCCCACAGGTTGAAGAAGTACGGTGAGGGGATACAAGCCCAATGCACACCCTGATTTCAAATCGTGCAGTAACCCCTTGTTCTATGCACAAATCTTCCTCTTGACTCGTGTACAGATTCCACATGGCCACAACAACGTGTTCCGGAATTCCCATTCTTCTCAAGGCTGTCCATAGTTTGTTATGATCCACACAATCAAACGCCTTTGTGGCGTCAATTAAATACAAGTAACTATCTTCTCCGGAGTTCTCTGCTTTCACCCAATCTAACATCAGACATGATACTCCTTGTTCCAAGTCCTCTTCTGAATAAAGCTGACCCTCCTGTAGCTCTGTCAACGTACTGCTACAATCATGCTCGACTGGTCTTCAGCAAAGTTTTACTTGCATGTGATATCAGTGACATTGTTCTATCATGAGCACTGTTGGGCCACTTTTCGGTTGCATGGCTACAAATGTGGATCTCTTCCAGTCAGTTAGCCAAATACTTGTCTTTCAGATTTCTTGGCATAGATGAAGAGTGCTTCCAGTCCTTTGTCATTTCAACTGGCTGTCCATCAATTCCTAGAGCCTTGTTTTTGATCACTGCTTTTCAGGGCAGCTCGAACTCCTTCCTTCTGAACCACTGGTAATCTTGCTCATGTCTGAATGTCGTCCTGCTACTTTGGTATAGCGACATTCTTCTTATCTTCTCTGGATGCTTCCGGCAGGAATCAATATTTTATCCAATAAATATTTCAATGTTGCAGCTCAAGACTTTTTTCACTTGAGTTCACACAATTTAAAATATGCTGATCATTGTGTTCCGATTCTACGTCTTTGCGCATTTCATGATATTGCTGTGTCTTCTTGACTGCCCTTTGAAATAGTCTGTTCAGCTCTTTGACTTCATCTTTCTCCTATTTACCTTAGTTGTTCTGGCTAAAAGCAAGTTTCAGAGCCTGTTCTGTCATCCATTTTGATATTTTCTTTTTCTCCCATCTATTTAAATATCCTTTTGTTTTTCTTTTTTTCGTTTGGTTTTGTTTTCATTTTTATTTATTTTGTTTTTAACAATTTATTGGGGCTCATACAATTCTTATCACAGTCCACACATATACATACATCAATTGTATAAAGCACATCTGTACAGTCTTTGCCCTAATCATTTTTTTCTCCTCTTTTTTTTTTTACATTTTATTAGGGACTCATACAACTCTTATCACCATCCATACATATACATACATCAATTGTATAAAGCACATCCATACATTCCCTGCCCCAATCATTCTCAAGGCATTGGCTCTCCACTTAAGCCCCTTGCATCAGGTCCTCTTTTTTTTTTCCCCTCCCTCCCCTTTCCCCCCTCCCTCATGTGCCCTTGGTAATTTATACATCGTTATTTTGTCATATCTTTCCCTATCCGGAGTCTCCCTTCCCCCCTTCTCTGCTGTCCCTCTCCCAGGGAAGAGGTCACCTGTGGATCCTTTTTGTTTTTCATGGATGGTGTTCTTGATGTCATCCCCATAGCTCATCAAGTCGCCCGTTACTAGTGTTTCATATATCAAATCTGGCCTGGGTTTAGCTGCTGATATTGGCCTTCACCATTGTCTCTTCTCAAAGATGTAGACAATTTGATTTCTGTGTATTCCACCTAGAGGTGGTCATGTGTACAGTCGCCGTTTATGCTGTTGGAAAATGGTATTTGTGATGATCAAGTCGTTGGTTGCAAAATTCTATGTGATTTCCAAGACCATATTTTCCAACTACTGCTCCTTCGTCTTTGTTTCCAACTTTTGCATGCCAAGGACACATCATTATCAATATATCTTAATTGTATGTTTGATCAATTTCAGGCTGAAGACACTGATAGAATTCTCCGGGTTCTTCCATTTCTGCATCACTTGTAGAATAGTCATATTATTCAATCCAAGAGGATTTCTTTGTACGCAGACGGGCATTATAAAAAACCGCCTAGTTCAAGGCAGATCTTGAAACGTCCTCTCAACAATAGGTGCAATGTCATTCCTTGCGATTATGGCGTTCCTGGCGATGTCATTCCTTGCGATTATGGCGTTCCTGGCGTAGTAAAAGCGCAGGATTGCTGTAGTCAAAAGGCCAGTTCTGGTTGGTTGCAGTTCACTGACCCTAGACTATTTATGCTTTCCATTTCAACTTTGATTTCCAACTTTCTACATTTGTATTTCACACATCTATCTCCAAGTTCTGAATATTAATTGATATCTGCAGCTGTTTCTTCTTTTGTGGCATGCTCCATCCACAATGAAGGTCCTGAAGGCTTTACTCCACCAGGCTTTCTCCATCACTCCTATGGTCAACTCTGCTTTGAGAAGGCAGCTCTTCCTCGGTCATGTTGAGTGCCTTCAGAGCTCATCTTCTGGCACTATTTCCAACAGTGTTCTTCTTCTCTTTCTTAGGTTTTCAGTAGCTGACAATATTTTGATGCTGTCCATAGGATTTTTAGTAGCTAATTCCTCTGAACTGGACAGCCTATTCCTTCTTTGCAGTGTGATTTAATTTTTTACATCATATTATTGGGGGCTCTTACAGATCTTATCACAACTCATACATCCATTGTGTCAAGTACATTTGTACATATGTTGCCATCATCTTCAAACATTCTTTCTACTTGAGTCCTGATATCAGTTCATTTGCCCACCCCCCCTCTAGTATGTTCTTAGTCTAGAAGTTCTACTGAAATTTGTTCACTTTGAGTAACCTTGCCAGTAATTAAAAGGCCAGTGAGCCTTCAGCATCACAGAAACACACAAGCCACCACAGTATTGCAGACTGACCAAGGTGAGGAGAGGTGGGAATCTTTACACACTGCTAACGGTAAAACATGACAACCACTGTGCAAAGTGGTGTGACATTTCCTCAAACAATTGGGAATAGAAATCCCTTATGATCCAGCAGTCCTTCTACTTGCTATATGCTCTAGAGAAACACAGAACTCTGACAGCTCTTGATAAGCCTATAGGGGCAGCAAGTGAAATATGGGGTTCCGGAGGAGACTATGGGCGGGGGGCGGGGTTGTCGGTAAGATGGAAACAATTTCAAAGAGTCCATGTAGAAAAAGGATCGTTGGAAACTGTGGTAGCAATTATACAATTCTACTTGACAGGATTGAAATACGGAATGTCCCCACTAAGAAAACAAATGAGAAACTCGGCACAAATAGATCTATGCACATCCCTATTCACCACACAACTAGTCACAATAGTAAGTTGATGGGAACAATCTAAATGTCCATCGGTGGAAAAAGAGACAAATGCTAAGCTTTGAGGCACGGGAAGAATGGAATACTAAGAATAATTACAGAATAATCAGAGAACTGATTTGGAGGACATTCTGATAATGAAGTTAGGCGGTCACAAAAGGACAAATATTGTAGGAGACCAATGTCATTTTAAAAAAATCAATATAAAGGTTTCAAAGCCAAAAGAAATGAATTTGTTACCAGAGGTTGGCGGGAATGGGAAGTAACAGGCTAGAGGGTAGACAGGTATTAATGGGAGATAAATATCTACAAGAGGGAAATGGGCCAACAAGAGGATGTATGGGGGGAGTGGGATGGGACAGGGATTTGGGCACGACCCTGAGAAGTTTGATGGATTGCCTAAGTTGTTGAATGTAAAATTGATGATCTGATATGTAAATGCCATCTAACGCTCAATACAAAGTTCAATAAAATAAAGAGCGTGTATGAAAGTGGAGTCTTTCCATTTCGGTAGACACACTCGATGCTTATCAAATGGGCCAGGCAAGTGTCAGACTGTTACCCAATCCCTCTCTTGCCCTCACTTTGAGAGCACAACTGTGTCGTCACTGCATCAGTCACTTCCATGTCACACACCATGGTGACCAAACGCTAAGGACCAGGTTTCAGGATCGCTCTAGAGCAGCGGTTCTCATCCTGCGGGACACGACCCCTTTGTGCAAGGGCCGTTTCACAGGGGTCACCTAAGATCACTGGAAAACATATTTCCGATGGTCTTAGAAATCGAGACACTGCTCCTCTCTACGTCTCCAAGCGGGTCCGCCCACGTGCTTGGTGTGATGACAGTTTGTTACCCATGCTACACCAAGCTTCGAGAGAAAATTTCATTTATTTGTCACTAGAAATAAATATTTCACAATCTAATTACATAGTTCTGTCATTAATCACTATGCTTTAATTATGTTCAATTTGTAAAAATGAAAATACACCCTGCATATCAGATATTTTACATTACAATTCATCAAAAAAGTGCCATAATTACAGTTATGAAGTAGCAATGAAAATAATTTTATGGTTGGGGGTCACCACCACATGAGTAACTGTATTAAAGGTTTGTGGCATTAGGAAGGTGGAGAACCACTGCTCTAGAAGGGCTTGGGCAATGAAGGAGAAAAGAAATGTACAACAAAACTCAAATGATAAACAATACTACAGTGGTCCTTAGATAGCCTTCAAACATGGAACTGAACCCATTCCTGGGATCAGGTTTAGCTAAAGACTAAACAGACCTACAATGGGAGCAATGTACTCCTCCGTACAGTCAACTACATGAGGCCACAGGGCAGCCTTTGGTCAAAAGCACAGCTCAGAAGGTAGAAAGGAGCAGGAATGAAGGCTCAATGGAAACAGGGACGCCAGGGAGAAAGCGAGATGGGTACCATTAGATTCTGGGGATTGCAAGCAATATTACAAAACAAAATGTATATAAACTGTTGAAAGAAAAACTAATTTGCTCTGTAAAGCTTCACCTAAATGATAATAAAAAGAGGCGGAGGGGGGGTGGGGGGTGGCGGAGGGAGGGAACATACTGGAAAGACTCGGTCCAAGTGAGCCCAGGAGCAGAAGCAGTGAGGTGGGAGCGCTGGACCGCACCATGCAACTCTGAATGCCTTGCTTCAGTAAGTAACCTAAAAGGGAGCTGGGAAATGCCATAAAGTCCTAGTCTGTCCCCAATCCCAGTGACCCTCCATACAACAGAACACTAGCCAGTGCCATGCCACCGTCACAACTGCTGTGTTTGAGTCCCTTGTGGTCGCCACTGCACCAATCCATCCTGTTGAGGGGTTTCCTCTTCTCTGACCCAGTAGGAGACACAAAACTCTCCCCATGGAACCAAAGATTGCTTCCTGGTAAAGCAAGCTACTCTCACAGAGGTTCCTTTCAAATGAGAAGTCTTAGGTATCAGAAAGGGTTTCCCTTATAAATTAGTTTATAATGTACTGACCCCCTCAATTTTAACCCTTGAGCATTTCTATCCTTAAATCCACATCTCCTGATCTATATTGCTATGCCAAATAACATTCATGAAATTAAGTGCTCCATCAGTTAGACTAATTTTAGGTCCTCCGCCTATCAAAGGAAAAGGGAAAACTAAAGTAGGCAGATATACATCACACTTGGAGGCAAATAATGCATATCTTCAGCATTTGTTTGCCAACAGTATCCTATGCCGCAAACATGAGAAAGCGTGAAGAATTGGTGGAAAATTGGAATTAAAAGATAATGGAATTTTCCCAGG